>NC_142684.1:41857500-42482500 GCF_056320005.1 Nelumbo lutea | reverse complement strand
CATAAACTATCTACAAGACTCTCGAGTATGAGTATAAACTACTTGACTTATTGGACAACTCAAAATATGCTCTTAGATACGAGCATAAACTATCTAAAAGGCTCCCAAGTATGAGTATAAACTACTCAACTTCCTAAACAACTCAAAATTTGCTCCTCGATATAAACATAAATTGTCTTCGAGACGCCTGAGTATGAGTATAAATTATTTAACTTCCAAAGCAACTCAAAACCTACTCCTAGATATGAGTGTAAACTATCTATAAAACTCTAAGAGTATGAGTGCAAACTACAAGCCATTTTAAACCACTCAAGTATGCTCCCAAATATGAGTTTAAACTATCTAATTAGACAAAAAAAACACAAAATCTCATTCAAAAAGTGCCCTTGGATATGATCATAAACTACCTACGACAGTTACATGTATGAGTATAAACTATTTGATTTCCTAAACAACTCAAAGGTTGCTCTTAAATACGAGCCTAAATTGTCTATGAGACTAGGGCATAAGTATAAATTACTTTATGCTCTATGAGCGCCTAAATTATTTGTGCTCCTAGATATGAGCATAAATTGTTTACGAGATTCTTGAGTATGAGTATAAATTATTCAACTTGCAAAACAACCCAAAATCTAGTCCTAGATACGAGCGTAAACTATCTACAAAACTCCGAGAATATGAGTATAAACTTGCCATTTTAAACCACTCAAGTATTCTCAAATATGAGCTTAAACTATGTAATTAGAAAAAAACAAAAACTCATTGAAAATATGCTCTTGGATATGTGCATAAACTATGTACGAGACTCTTGAGTATAAGCTACTTGACTTCCTAAATAACTTAAAGTTTGCACCTAGAAATGAGCCTAAACTATCTATAAGACTCTAAGGCATGAGTATAAACTACTATACACCCTATGAGCCTAAACTATTTGTGCTCTTAGGTATGAGTATAAACTGTCTAAAGACTCTTAACTATGAGTATAAATTATTCAACTTCCAAAATAACTTAAAATATGTTCCTGGAAACAAATATAAACTATTTACAAAACTCCCAAGCATGAGTTTAAACTATTCAATTTCCAAAATAACTCAAAATGTGCACTTGGATATGAGCATAAACTGTTTGGAAAACTCCCGAGTATGAGTATAAACTATTTAACCTAATAAACAACTCAAAATGTGCTTTGGACACGAGCCTAAACTATCCACTAGGTGCTTTTAGATAAGAGCCTAAACTATCTATAGTGCCCAAATTACAAGTACAAACTACTTTATGAACTACGTCATGACTTGATCCCTCTAAGGGGTACATATGCAACCCTAAAAGGTGTAGTCACAAATTAAAGAGAATATTGGTTCTACTCCTACTTTGCACGAGTATAAATTGTGAACGTTAAGCCAAAAAAATAAATAATAATCCTATTCATGGCCTGCAAGAGTATGAACTACTGATGGCACAAAAAATTCTCTACTATAAACTGTGAGTGGTAAAAAAAAAACACTCATGGTCCACACAATTTTAGACAATGAACAATCCAAGAAATTCTTGCTCTTGCTTGTAGGAGTATAAACTTTGCAAGTTGATGGTTGTATTTCCGATTACAATAATAACCACCAACTTGGGGGGCATTTGTTGGTGTATAAAACAAAAGAAAAATTAATAACAATAAACAAATGAAAGAGGAGAGCTTAGGAAAAGCCAAACAACAAGGATTAAATGGGTTGATGTCTCAGCCCGTCGGGTGTGAAATTAAGTAGGGCATGTTGGGCCTAATGGATGGAAGGTTTTCATGGGACCTAATGTATGGACCCTCTGATATGTTGGCCCAAGGTGTTGGAGCCCAATATAAATTAAAGAAAATAAATAATAAGCAAAAAGAGGGGGAAAAGAAATGTTGGTCAGACCTTGACCAACCACATTACTCATAATGTGTTACTGCCAAATGGCCTCTTCACAAATGATTTCCCAATCAGTTCAGCATGGCCCCTTAATTAAGGATGGACCAATTCACATTCCATTTCAGTCTAGAGAAGACCATTTAAATCAAATATTGTCAAATCTCAATGCAAATAAGTTAATGTAATTTAAGAAGGAATGTTACAACTACTCAATTGGATTTCCTTTTATGTGTAGGCCCAACCATGTGCCAAGTGGCACTTAGTTCCAAGTACAGCTAGGATTGAAACTAACTTCAATTAAAGGACCTACTTACCTTAACAAGGTCAACAATATGGTCACCACATTATCAATTTGGGGGTCCCATGTCAATCAACATTAAATGGTGATTAATTGAATTGCAACTATGACTGGTGGATTCAAATCAATTCAAATCTTTTGGACCAACTCATTGTCGAATGGTGAATCACTATAAATAGAGGAGAAAACGAGAGGAACTCTAGCCCTCCTTCGGCTCTACCCTCTTGGAGCTCCCTCTTTTGTTTCTTCCCCCTTCAACTTCTCCATCAACTCCTTACTAGAAACATTTCTTTCAAGAAGAAGGAGAAGATGAAGAAGAAGGCTTCATCAAATGAGCTATTCCTATTCCAAGTTATCGTAGCTTCCATCTTGAAATCAGTGCAATCAAGACACTTACGGTTAAATTGTTGCAACTTTCAACTCAAAAATTCAAGTCATCAAGCTATTGCTACAAGAAGGCTTTCATCAAAATACCACAACCAAAGAATTTCCTACAACTAAAGGTTAGTGTTTCTATTCACATTCAAATCAACAATTGATTGTGAACAAAAGCTTTGTTTACATATAGTTGATCGTTGCAAGTTCCATTTACAACTACAAGTTGTTAAACTTTACAAATCGTGTTCGTGACAAGCTGCAAATACAAATTCGGGTCGTGTTCGTGACAAGAGAATTAGAGTGTTCTTTTGCAAAAAAAAAAAGAGTTTGTATCCCTCTTACATTTCTCAACAAAAAATAATTAAATTTTTTTGAATTTGTTTTCATTTTTTTTTGTGCTCCAAATTTAGCACATAATTTGTGTTGACAAATTTTTGGCATGCCTGGTGAGACATCTCTTTTCTCTCATTTCTCAAGTCGGTACATCAAGTTTTTGCAAGTGGCATGGACACATGGTGCCTTAGAAAGTCATTTCTAGTGTTACTAGCAACAAGAAAAATGCAAGTTATATTACAAATTCATATAGTTTAAGTGCTTTGCCAATTTCTAATACAAGAGGCCAACCACTTATCTCATGACGAGATCAAAGAATTCATAATTGGTTGCATCTCTTGCTCCCTGTACAACTCTAGAGGTCCCTTCAAAAAGCCAAAACACAAAAAAGGAAGCTTTAAGGCTACCAATGGTGAGGGACACTATTAAGGAGGGATAACTCTAAGAAAAGCGTTGATCTCAGCAACTCCACTTGAGCATCCAAGTGGACAAATACTTGTGTCAGACATGAAATCTATTATCATCTCAAGGTCTGACTCTCATCCCAACTCTCCTAAGAATGGAGGGTCCAATTACAGATAGATACACTCCTACACTTTGGTAGCACTCGTTATGATGGCGGGAGCTACTACGGCGGAAGAACAACTTACTAAAATAGCTGCAACCATTGCTAAGTTAACAAAGACAGTAGAAGATAAATACCTTCAAATTGCTTTTCTTATGAACCGGATGGAACAAATGCAAACAACGACATTCAGTCAAGGGCCTTCACACCCACTGGGGTTCACCCTGCAACTAAACCCTCCTCAAGAAGAGTTACTAGAATGTGCTAACATATGGGATGCCTAGCATGCCTCAGTTGCATCCCTCTCAGTATAACAACTCCAAAACATGATAGCCGACACGATACATGCTCAATATGGAGGTGTTTCACAATCATCCTTAGTTTATACTAAGTCATATACTGAGCACATTGATCATATGCTTATGCCATTAGGGTACCGACCCCCGAAGTTTCAACAATTTTTTAGGAAAAGTAACCCTAATCACATATTGTGCACTTCGTAGATACATGCAACAATGTCAGAACTTTCGATGATTTGATGGTAAAGCAATTCATACAATCTCTATGAGGAAATGCTTTGGACTGATACGTCGACCTCCCTTCTGGATCAATTGATAGTTACAATCAATTAGAGAGAGAATTTTTGGATTTCTCCTACAAAACTCAATGCAATATAAGCATGTACGAACTCACTACCACAAAACAGAGAAAAGATGAACCAGTTGCTGACTATATTGACAGGTGGAGAAATCTCTATCTTATCTTGTATTCAAGGAATGCATTGGGATTTGCAATACATACTCAAGGGTACAAAACCTCGAACATTTGAGGAATTGGCCACCCGTGCCTATGACATGGAACTTACCTTGGCTATCGGAGAACATCACTTGAATGATTTCCAAAGAGAAAAGAAATATGGTGAAAATGAGGTAAGAATGTCTAGGTCGATGCAAGTTCTAAAGATGTTAATAACTCCTCTCAAGGTTTGCAAGAAAGAAACAAAATCAAATATTCAACAAGAGAAAAAAAAGCTAAAACTCACTCTTAAGGAATTGGAAGCGAGGGTGTACCCATTCATTGACTCAAATGTCCTAGATATGTTGGATACCCTTTTAACCGAAAAGCTTATAAAAATCCCTGATTGTAAATGCCTAGAAGAGGAATGCCAAATTAACCATCCAAGGTATTGTCATTACCATCAAGAAATCAGTCACCTACTCAAAAATAGTTTTGTTCTTAAAAACAAAATAATGCAATTGGCTAAGTCAGGAGTTATTGAACTAGATCAAAGTGAGGACATAGATGCCACCAACATGACAACTATTACATTTGAATCCCATGAACCTAAAGCTCTTCAATTCCCTAAATCAAACAAAAATCCCAACTGACCCTTCTACTTGTGGCCATACAATGGTGGCAGTACTAAATTGAGCACAAGCACAACCATAAGTCTCAAGGAAGTTCCTTCACCTTGGTCCACCACATCCCTCTCAAAAGATTACTGGATCATCATTACACGGCGGGAACATCATGTGACATGCTTACCCCCTCTACCTTGTGAACAATTATAGAAGAATAAAAGGACGGTTTGGTCATAAAAGCTTCCCGAAGCAAGAAAAGACAAGGCAAGAACACTGCTACTCAAACACTACGTGGGATGAAATTTTGAAACAAGTCCCCCGACTCCCAATTACTCTAAAAGAGTATATACAAAAGGAATTCATTTTTAGAGGATGTGTTGTTGTGCATACAATCACATGTTACACGAAAAGAAAATGAGTGAAATTAATAAAAATACACTTCTGGATATGAGCCTAAACTATCTATGCTCCCAAATATGAGCTTAAACTATCTATTAGAAAAAAGAAATTCACTCAATCTGCTCCTGGATATGAGCCTAAACTATCTATTCTCCCATATATGAGCTTAAACTATCTATTAGAAAAAAAATGAGTTTAATGCATTTTTGTCGTCTGTGGAGCCTAACCATGACCTAATACGTGACTTGTCAGACGGTCCTAAGTGGGCAAATTGGTTTGATCCTAAACTATGAGTTGATGAGGAGCCGATTCAGAGCTTCAGGTCGTAATCACCCAAGACCAAGCTACTCCCTTCGCCTAGCTTGACACCTTGAACTTTGGAGTGGGGGAAATTGATGAGGGGTGATTTGGCCTTCTAGTCATATAGAGCCACAGGATGATCCTGGGTCATTTTATGACACCTCAGCACCATGTATAGGCTGGTTGTACTTGACTAGACTGATTTAAGCTGACTAGTTTGAATTGGACCTTGACCAACTAGAGGTTGGCGAATCACTCCATGGCAAAACAGAGACGGAGCACATCACCTTGGAGGAGGAAGCCAATAACTTCGAATACTAGCTTGTCCTCTCCAACTTAGGCAGCCAATAACTAAAGTAGTTAGCCAACCTCAATGTAACTAAAATTTGTTCCTAGAAAAAGAAAATAGAAAGGGTCATTTATTTAGACACCCCTATAGATTCATGTATTAATTAAACTACCCCTTATACTTTCCGTATTGCTAAGACACTAGCCAAGACTCATGTGATACATGGGTTTTATAAACAAACTTGAAGATAAAGCTCTATGATATTTCCAATTAAATGTTGTCCATATAAGTTCAATTCAAATATTTTTCTTTTGGGCTTATGTCTAGTTTATCCAATCACAATCTAAGTTGCACTTTAGTGAGAGTACCAATTTACTATTCTCTAGATTATTTTGTATTTTTTTTGTATCTTAATGCTAATTTTAATTTTTTTGAAGATTTTTTTTTATTTTTATTGGTTTATTATTATTTTGTATTGTTTTTAAGAAAATTTATAAAAAAAATCCTCTTATAATTATATAATATTAGAGGGGTGCACACATTTTTGTGCTTTCTATATTTTTATTTCTATTTATTTTTTGAATATGTATTATATAATTATGACATCAATTTGTCACCTATTTGACATGAAAAAAAGTAATCTCATTTTTGGACAACTTTAATTTTGTATTCCATTTACATAATTAAATCTAAAAATAATTTTTATTTATTATATTTATTATTTTATATGATAATTTTATAGTATCTAAGATGTGTCAAATTTTTTTATAAATTTTATGTATTTTTTATTTTTTGTGTTCTTATCTATTTTTATTTTTTATTATTTAATTATGACAGTATTGGTTAACCCATTTAATCAAACAATTAGACCACTATGGTGCAAGTCAAGTAGGTTGGGCTGAATTTACTCTTAACCCAAACCCAACCCTATGCATTGGACCTAAGGCTTCAGACCAAAGTCAAGCTTGATTTGTCCAACTATGACCCAACTTGCATTGAAATTTGATGCACTTGGGCTAGTCTTGGACTTGGTTTGTCAATTAGATTATCCCTATGATAAAATTTGACATAAAATGTATCTATATAATTGCATGTACATGCATGTATGCAAATATGTGTTATATATGTATTTATGATTATACTAGTAAATATGCACGTGACTATTTTTTATAACAATAATAATTTCAATATCCTTATCAGAAACTAAAACTATTAAAAATAAGTAATTAATGCATGGTGTGATGGTTGATTTAAATTTTGTACTTTATTTCCATTGTAGTTTATCTTCAAAACTCTTCTAAGCCCCAAAGCACAAATCCTAAAATTGGGGCTTTTTGCATTTTGGTTTTAAAAGCACAATGAGAGAGAGAGAGAGAGAGAAGAATAAGAGGGAACATTGAGCAGGTAACAACAAGTAATCATACTTGAATTAAACAAAACCCAACCTTTATTTCTTCTGTAACATTTTCATCATATTGTGCAAATGGATAAATAATTAATATATTAGCATTGAGCAAAATAATTTCAGAATTTTTATCCATATATCATACAAACTAAAATATTTAGAAGAAAAGGGTCTCTATAATTGGAAGTCTAAACTCTGAAAGTCATTTGGGTTTCTCACTTTTGATGAAGATAAGAGAGGGAGATGTAATTAGAAGAGAAGTACCACTTCCTGTACTATTGCTCATACAAGTATAGAGCCCTCTTCCTAGGATGTAATGATTTTGTATAGTAATTGTTTGGGAAACAAATATTTATATGATAGCATTCAAGTATGGTGGAAAGCAACAATAACCTGAAAAAATCTGGCTAAGATCATGGTATCAAAAGTGATAATACAAATCCTGACAGTATCAAACAAAATAACAAATAAGTGAATGCTATTCTTTATTCTCACTTCAATAGTCTTTTTCCTTCATTCTTTCTTTCTTTTCTCCTTGCTCAATCTTCAAATGGTAGTAGACCTTAATAGATCAAATAGTAGTGAGAAGTTACATTGTTACCCTCTCATTTTATTCAGCTAAAGTTGAAGTTATTGTTGAAACCAAAAGGCAGCTATCTGTATTTGTTCTTCTAATCGTATCTACCACAATATCACCAAGGAATCTATCAAATTACATGCATGCTCTCCATAAACATCAGAGATGTAAGGGCGCAAGTTGTCCAAACAAACACCTCATTTATGGTCATGGTAGGTCATGCTCCTTTCCATTCCCTGGAAAGTAATTAATTTGGAAATGTTGTTTGCTTTCAATTATATTCTTGTATACAGATGCGGAAAGTGAAGGGTTGTTTTTTATTTATTTTATTGGGTGGACTTTATAATGGGAGTATGAGGTGGCACATATATGTGAGTCTTACAATGATTAATAATCTCAATTAAGGTTTCTTTATTAATATACACATTTACCCCTAAGAGATCTTGAGATGAAGGGGAAAATCTTGTCTAATGAAAATTCCAAAAAAGTAAATCCCATTCACACTTTTTATAAGTAGTATAGATGAATATAATCAGGCCTGACTTTAACTACGTAAGGGCTAGGCTTGGGCCCAACCAAAAATAAATAAATAAAAAAGCCCAAGCTTTTGAGCTTAAGGTTTAAGCCCAAGTTGAGGACCAAATAAATCGAAGCTAGCATGTTTAAAATTATCAGTTGGGTTAATTCGAGCTTGAGTTAATCCCACCTAATTTATCTCCCTATGAAATATATTGACCATCAATTAGATGCAAAAATAGTTTTCTTTTTATGTTGGTTTATTTTTTAATTCTATTTCTAACATTAATAAAAATAACTCTTATTTATCACACTTGTTTTTGTTTAATAGGATGAATACATAATATTAGAGATGCTCCCAAATGTTTTTTCTTTTTTTTTTTTACAAATTACTATGTTTTGAATAATTTTGTGTCTCTACCTTTTATAAAATTTTTATTATTTATCTATTATATCAAGGGTTTATTCATTTGACCTAAAAGGTGAACCATTGACATACCACTTGAATAGGAAAACAGTTTGTTTGGGGGTCAATTTTGAATCTTGTATTTCATTTCTGTCGAATAAGAATACTTTTATTTAGTATGCTTATTGTTGTGTTGATATGATAAATAGATAATATTAGAGATATGCCAATTTTTTTTTATAATTTTTGTAATGTTTATACTTATTAAATTTTTATCATTTAACTATGAGAACATTCATTAACTCATTTGATACAAATGGTTGAACTATTTACTTGCCACTAAAACAAAAGGGTGGTTTGTTTAATTCTTTACCATGTTGGTTTTGAACATAGATTTTACATTATTGAAAACATTGGACATAGATTTAATTTGTAGAGTTTATTGGTGACAAACAAAAATACTTAGAAGAGAAAATGAGAGTTAATACCTTAAAGAGTGGGAATTGAATTAAATGAGAATTAATAGTACTTTAAATTACATTTTTAATGTGGTCAAGAATGCCTAGCTTCAAATCTCCATAACTTTTAATGTGGTTAAATCTATTAAACACACTATTAAATAAGCCTAGAAAATGTTGATAGTCACTAACTACTATTTTGACCACTCTTTTGATCTATAGTGTCTCGCATTGTGTTTTAGTGGTAGATGCAATGAAATTAAAGTGTTTCTTCGTA
Organism: Nelumbo lutea; assembly: GCF_056320005.1. Classification (NCBI taxonomy): domain Eukaryota; kingdom Viridiplantae; phylum Streptophyta; class Magnoliopsida; order Proteales; family Nelumbonaceae; genus Nelumbo; species Nelumbo lutea. The sequence continues at coordinate 42,473,037 of NC_142684.1, read as the reverse complement.
AGTGAGAGTTTGATTTGATTTCCTTTTACATATAGATGGCGTTAGTTTGCTCATAAATAATAAATAAAGGTCATGGAGCATCTTACTTAGATGGATTATGAAGACATTATTATAGCTTATTGATTTATGCGAAAAGAGCTAAATGATTCTATCACTGGAGTTGTCTTTAATTTATTTATGTACCATGTTTTTGTTATTATTAATTTGTTATTTTGGTAACTCTATGTACAAGTTAATACGAGAGCTAGATATATTACCTTTCATCTTTGTAAGCAAGTACTAAATTTTCGCAAGGAAATCATCTAGGATTATTTCATATTGGCAATTTTTTTGTTGACCATAACAGTTTGTGATGGAAGATATTAATGACAATGGGGCCTACTGTATAAAATGGACAATAGACTGGTTTCTGCGAGGTAATCAAATTTACCATGAACTGTTAGGTGCTTGATGTTTCTTTGACCCTTCCATGTAGAGGGAGTACCCAATTTTTTTAAAAGTTAAAAACAAAAGACTTGATGAGGGGAGGATTAGGCCTTAACTCGAAGGGGGTGTTCGTTTTGGGGATTTTGAGAGGGGGGAGGTTGGTCAGTAGGACAATCCCATTGATCAAGAAACACATGTTATTTTTTCAGATTTATTTCAAGGTGGGTAACTAAATTAAAATTTTCATCTTGGGAAAGTTAATAATGCTTGGGTATAGGACAAAGATTTCCCTTTTGGTAATGAAATTTTTATGGTTAAAATGGTTATTATCTTATTTATTTAGAAAATAAAAAAAAAAACATAAATAAATATATTTATCACCTTAAATATTTCCAAGAAAACACTTATCCAGATAAATACATTAAATAACTTATTAAAAGCGAATCCGAACCAAGGACTTGAAGAGTTAAAACCCTTCCTCCCCCAGATTAGGAGACATACACATGCTCAAAGGATGGAGGGGGACAAACTTTACTGCATATGAGAAAAATAGACAATCTGACAGACAGTTAAGGAAGCATATACCCCATACCTCAAAAGAAAACAAGGGATAGAAGGAAGTCTCTTTGCTCATTATGTCGAGTTTCTATCCATGAATTGCCTGACACTGTTGAGACTATTTCGGTATTTGTCCACGAGCATGAAGACTTTAAGCTATGTTTGGTTTGAAGGAAAAAGGTAGGGAAAGGAAGGGAAAGACGGGAAAACTGTACAAGGTTTGTGAAGGCTTCCTTACCTTTCCTTTCTTTTCCTTTCCCTACATATTCCTTCAAACCAAACATAGCCTTAAGCATCTTCATGGTAGGAAAGGAAAGACCATTGTCCGGTGGAAAACGTTGCCACGGATCCAATGTTGTCAGGTGAAGTTTAATAGCCTTTCGACGTAGGCACTGTAGCTTTTGTATCCGCCATGGTAGGAGAGGAAAGACCATTTTCTGCTGGAATGTTAGGAATTTGAGGAGGATTTTGATGTACTTTGACACACGACTTGCTGCGGGTTGCAATAGCAAAAGTGGACTCTTGGCCTTTGCAAGCTTGGTAGCACTTACGTGAATGAAGTAGAGGAGGGGATGACATTTTTCTAAACCTTCTTATATCCCATGAGAAACTAAACTAAATGAGTTGTAGATGATGTAATTTGTCTAATTTGTATGGATAAGAAACCTTTTAGTCCTGGGCTTTGCTAGTGATCTCTATCGGCCTGCGGATGAGGATGCTAGAAGGTGTAAATATGCCTTAATTGCCTGGTGTAAATTCTTCTCTACTTTTCTGTTTTGAATATTTTTTCTTGCTTTCTCTCTTCGAAAAAAGTTGTTTATTGAGCATTTCGAGTGGGGTAAGAACTCCATCTGGACTACAAGAATCAACAAAATGCTTACCACTGCTGAAATGAGGGAGGAGATGGGCTGAGACGAGGCTGATGATAGTCACTTTACTGGAAGTGATTAACAACCATTGTTAAGATGTTTAAGAGGACTGATATAGATAGATAGATAGATATAGATCTAGAGAGAGAGCCTCTGATGATAGAGATGAGGGAGAGATGAACTGCAGAAGACAAATAAGAATGAAACAGCACAATCCCACTGTGAACACACAAGACAAAGCCACATGCATTTTTCTTACAGTTTCCTTTTTCTTTCACTTTTCTTTTCCCTCTCTGTTCCGTCTGTTTGATTCAGATTGCCCCCCCATTCACAGTGCGGTGAAACTAGAAAATTTCATTATAAAAAACCAGCTTTGACGTTGAAAATGAGGGCCTGAATGTTTTTCACCATTACCATTACAAAGCCTGTTAGCCACAAAATTACTCGACCAAAGAAACATTTTTCTTGGTTAATTGACAAAGATTATGCCTCCAAACCGATTCCAAGAAACTTCTTCACTTAACCCATGTTTATATATATGATGATTTATTCTTTTGCAAACACACACAAGATGGGGATGTGTGGCTGCAATTCAAGACGGGTAGAGTGTGGGTAGAGAGCTGTGGGCAGGAAATCCGGATTTCCAATTTGTATCCTTCTACGACTAAATCATGGAGATTTAAGTATTAAAAAGTGGTTTATTAGAAAGCCATAGTAAATCTGAAGAAAAAAAAAGTCTAATTTAAGGTGGTTAAGATGAGTAAATAACTTCACCTTTTTTGGTGGGTCCAAAAACAACTCCAGTAATACCATGTTCTTTCCTTTATTATTGTATTATTTCAGTGGATTGCAGGAATTCTCTAAATAAAAATCAAAAGAAAAAGAATAGCCAAAAGAAAAGCTTCATAGTAGTAATCTTCTTATTAACAAAACGGCCTTCTCACATCTTTGATTTATTTATTTATTTATGCCTCTGGGAAATGAAAAAGGCCATCTCGAAACTAAGACAACACGCGCCTTGGTGTTGATACGTTTCCTGTAACAAATAACTAATGAGATCATTTCCACGCATCTCTCAAACTTTCCTGGAAAAGCAAGCTTGTTAGGAGAATTATGATTTCATGCAGAGAAAGCAAGACAAACCGCTTATTCATGCATGAATCCCTGCAATGAGCAACTTGGATATTAAACAGCTTTTCCTCAAGATCCTAATTAAGAAGCAAAGTTGTAAAGTGGGACAATATATAATTGAAGGCCAGGGTTCCATACCTGAGGCTTAATTTCATCAGTTGCTAACAGAACGAGAAAGAGACGAAGTCCATAGACAAAACCTCCATCAAAGCTATAGCCAGAGAGAGAGAGAGAGAGAGAGTATAAAATGCTTCATCAAAGACAAACAGAAGAAGAGAGAGGGTACAACTTCTTTCCCCCTATTATGGAGAAGTCGAAGCTGTACTCTCTCTCTTCTGCTATTAGTCTTAATGAGATTATTCATCATGACAAGGATGAGGTAGTAAACGAGCATCTCTCTGGTTCAGAAGTATGGCTCCATAAATCATCATCTATAAATAAACCACAACACATGTCTATGTCTGCTGCCCCTCGCTTCTCCCACTGGCGTCACCGACGATTGGACCAGGGTTTTCAGCAAACGACATATAAGCAATAATTCAACCTGGGCCTTATGATGTGATGTGATGTTGGGGAAGCTCCAGCAGTGGTGGTCTATCCCCTACACCACCATGAAAAAGATTGCGGAACCACAGAGAGAAGACAAGGTACATTCACCTTGATTTCAAAAGGAGACGTGAAATCCACTGGGGTGCACTATGGAGTCGATTTCTAGACATTTAAGGGCGGACAACCCCAACCACACAAAAAATCTGATCAACACATTTAGTGGATTTTCAATACAATCGATAAGAGGTCTTGTGAATTGTGGGCCAATTAATCCAACTGCCACTGAATATACTAAAGAGCTCTGCTTTGTTGACCTTGGCCAATTGGTCTGCTTAGTTGGTTCACTGTAATTATCAACTCTAGGAAAAGCTGCTGGATTTCTCTCTCTCTATTGACACAAAGTCTTCCCCCAGCCTACGCACATCCACATATTCGGAAGATGGTAGTGGAGCATTCCACCATTGGGATAAAAAATAGCGAAAATTCTTGAATCAAAAAAGTTGTTTGTGAAAATGGTTCACCCATTATAATAAAAAAAAAAAAGAAAGAAAAATCATAAAATGACCTCAAAGGGTCCTAATAGTACAATTAATATGGAAGGCCCTAGATGCCATCAGGAAAGCATTTATGGCCCTACTTCAAGTGCTTTACTCGCATTAATTTATTTACTATAATACATTCCCTAATAGGCCAATAGTGGTTTTCCATGGATTATATTGCTTTGGCATGGGACATAGCCACGTAGGCCTATTCCATATGCATCTAGAAAATTGTTTCAATTCATGGTTTTAAAAGGCGATTGAGGCGAGGTGAGAGGCATATACCTTAAGGCGAAGCAATCAAATTTTGCCTGGCCTCGGTAGCCTCAGTCTCAGATAAAGGGACGTAAACCTCAGTTTTAGTGAGGCTTAGACCTTTGGCCTTTCGCCTCAATTTATATGAGGTGGTAGTCTTAAGTTAGAAGAGTTTTGGGTGGGGAAAATTTGATTCCAGCATCAATAATTTTGTAAAAAAATTAAAAACCCCAAAAATGTAGGGTTTTCATCAACCAAAATCTCCTTTCTCCCTTTTCAACAGAACTCAAGAAGCTTTCATAGTTCTACTTCTCAGACCGAAGCCCAAACTCTACTTTGTAGTTTGTACTCTGTAGTGGCTGACTGGCTCCAAAGTTGAATCGTCATCGAAATATTAGAGGGACAAAGACAAAATCAAATCGTGCGTAGAGGTCCTCCTCCTCCTCCTCCTCCTTTCTAGACATCTTTTTGCATCGTGCGTACAGGTTCTCCTCCTCCTTTTCACTTTTTTCTTATTTTTTGTCTCAAAATCTCAGTTAGTTGGGGGAACAGATTTGTGGGAGGTTAGAGGTGCTGCTTTCTTATACTAATCACAAATTCATAACCGTTGGGTGGGGCGGTAGATTTGTGGGAGGTCAGAGGTGTTGCCTTCTTTCACAAATCACAAATTCATAACTGTTGGGTGGGGCGGCAGACTTGTGGGAGGCCAGAATTAGAGTTGCTGCATTCATTCACAAATCACAAATACATAACCATTGGGTCTCTCAAGTTTCAATCTCTCCCCCCCCCCCCCCTCTCTTTCTCTCTCTTTCAATCTCAATTTGTTCTTTTGCAATTTTTAACTTAAAGGATTCATATTTTGTAATTTCGTTATGGGATTACATCACATATGTTCTCTAAGTGCTAAGGTACTACATTCATTTGATCCCATCTTTGTTATGGTGCCAAGGTACTGCATTCATTTGGTCCCATATTTCTTATTTAATTTTTCTTCTATAATTTAAACTTTAGACATTGTATTGTAATAACAAATTTTGTATAATAGTTACTAGTTAGTAGTTAGTTTACACTTTATACAACCAATTTTAAAAAGATTTGAACAATCAACATGTTGAGCCATTGATACATTAAATAAGTCACAAATAATTATATAAAATTTTAATTATTTATTTTCTCATAATTTTTAAGTTTTTAGTTTACCCCTCAAACCGCCTCAACTCTGTCTTTAACCTTTTAAAACCTTGATTTCGATGCAATAATAGGACAAAACAATTCATTCCCCTTTAAATAACGCAGGTGTTCTTTTAGAGAGACGAAAGCTTTTAACTTGGATAAGTCTCCAACTATTCTTGATTTTCAACATTCTTGTATCCCCTAATAAGAGCTGGTCTATGGATGTGATGGGGAAAGCCAAAGAATTTCTTTCACCACCTTCCTCTTAACTTTTATGGCCAAGCCTTCTCCAATAACCTTGTGCTATGCACGAATAGAAACTGGTATTATATTTAAAAGAGCGAAAAGCAAAAGAGAGAATAATGGTTATAAGATAGATCGATATATTAAAGAGAGGGAAAAGAATATTCCCATCGAGGCATCAAGCCTATGTATCTATTTCTATTCCTCCTCAAATTCTCTTCGACGAGGAAACGACGAAGATCACTAGGAGCAAGTGGCTATTCATCAAATGGTCTGTTACAAAATCATGCGAGTTTGACATTTGACAAAAAAAAAAAAGTAATAATCAGCAGCACCATTAGCAAGAAATGTCGCTAAGGAAATCATTGGTTGTTATTCAATGCTCATTTATAAATCATACAAGTTTGACAACAAAAAAGAAAAAAAAAACCGCTCCATCTAAGATATCTTAGATAGCGAGAAGAAAAGAAAGCTTTTCAATGCCAAACCACTATTGTGCATCGCTTTCGAACGATTCGGATGATTAAACCATTTGGTCCACAAATCGTACAGAGAATCAGTCCATAAACTGTTGACTTGATTAACGACCTGCTGATTTGGCAACCAAGCCATCGATCCATTCAACCCAGACAATAATTTTCAGCTATTTTTTATTTTTTAAATTTGAATAAGCCATGGTCGAACCGATGACCTGACTCAGAAACTGGTGGCCAATGCAGTTCTAGTTCCATATCAGTTTTTAAAACATTGCTCTTGTGGGTTAAGTTCTCCTTTTTTGTGTTTGATTTATCGCTTTTATTTCATGTTTAATTATAGTTTTACAATCGGTTGATTATATAGCAGATGAGACACTTAAAGCACCAACCAGAGTTCAACCTAATTAATTTATGGATGGTTGTTGTAACCTGCCCTATATATGAACTAAGAACATGAAAGGTTAGAATTTTTATTCGGACACCATCATTCTTTCCCTACTTATAATTATATTGGTAAATGTGTACGTGATAGTTTTAAATGCCAACAATAATAATAATACAATAATCAAAAAAAGAAGAAAAAATGTCAATAATAATAATTTAGTGTTCTTACCAAACCCATATGTAAGAAAGATAAGTAATTGAAGCATAGTGTGTATTGGTGATACCAATGATCTATTTCACCAAGTCAACTGGCTATGGATGATACATTTATTTATTTTTCTTTTTTGTATATCCTTTCTATTTCCATCATTAATCACAATATTTCTCATTTTTAGACATATTTTTGTTTAATATGATGAATATATAATGTTAAAGACATGCTTATGTTTTCTAAACTTCATAATTTTTTTTATATTTTTATATTTAATTTATGGCATCAAAAGTTCACTTGTTTGATTAAGAGGGAAATGTGGTTTCATTCAATTTTTAAAATATTGGTTTTTCGTTCTTGTTTTTTCATCTCATGGTTGACTTGGCGTCAAATCAACCAGTTAACCAATCACACCATTATTTTGGGTCCGTTTATCATCAAATTACTTGTTCATAAAAACCCATTAGCTCGGTTAACAATATGGTGATGCAGCTATTTGAGTCATTGAAATATTTGACCTAATTGGTGGGTCACAAATTAAATATTAATTTGTCTTTAATTTGTGATGGGTCACAAGTTACTTGTTCATAAAAAGCCATTAGCTCGGTTAACAATATGGTGAACCACGATTAAATTTTGTTAGCCAATCCACATCAAGTACTCAATAGGTAATGGGTCCCACACTAAATTTTGGACAAATCTGTGGTGGGGTAGTAATCCTTTAGGCTTGCAATTCCCTTATCTTTTTCATCTTTCCCTTAACCCTAAAAGCACAATTTCAAACCTTATGTCAAATTCCAACTCAATTGTCTCTTGGACCATCAGTTGGCATTGAACCCTAGGAGACCATGAAAATTTGGACGATGTTTGCATCTCACCCAATTAATTAGAACATACAATTTGAAGTGCCCATGCTTCACCAAATCATTTATTAGTATATTGCAGTGTAAGCAAAAAGGTCTGACTTTTATTTCTTTTTTTTTTTTTTAATTTGAATTAGTTTAGTCTGAATCATGTTTGCAATCTGATTTCCTAATAAAGGCATGGAGGCTTAATAAAGAAAGGGAAATTATATTGGAATTTTGTTCCTCGAGCTATCATGTGGACCATTTGGGAGGACTCAACCTGCACATTTTCAAGAGTAAGAGCAAATCTTTCAAGGAAATTCTTTGTCATATAGTGAGTCGTTGTAAATTTTGGGCTTCTAATAGTAATAAGTTCATGGGAATTAGTGTGGAAGATATGAAAAGGAACCTATTTGGCATCTACTTTCATTCATCTCCTTTCTTCTTTCAAACTCTTAGTAGACCACTCTCACTTGACACTGATGACATTGTTCTTAGATTTGATGGTAGTTCTTTGGGTAATCCCAGTTTGGTTGGTGTAAGGGGAGTTTTTGGCCAATTAGAGGTGGGACCTTTGGGGCTTTTAGTGGGCCTATTGGGACTGCAAGTTGCACTAAAGTAAAGATCCAAGCCAAGCTCACTGATATTCGAATAGATAAACAGTTAAGGTTAAGTTCATTTATGATTAAGGGAGATTTTGCAAATACAATTAGGTGGCTAACTTCCAAGGTCCCATGGCAGTTAGAGCATCTACTCAACAAGGCTAGGGACCTAGTTGTAGAAATGTTTTTGTCCTAAATATGGATCCAAAGGAATTTAACATAGTTGCTTGCTCATCGGAAAAGTTTGGTATTTTTAGAGAATATTTTTGTCTAACTATGCATTTCTGCTTTGATTTTAAAGGGCGTTGTTTTTTGTTTCTTCATTCTCCATTTTTTCTTAATTAATAGAGCATCTTGTTATCCTTCAGAAAAAAAAATATATATTATAAATGTACTCAAACGCTTGTACAAAATTTATATACTTTATATTTTTTGTATTTCTATCTTTTAAATATTTATTATTTAATTGACATGTAGAGTTTCCTATTAGTCTAAAAGGTTGGACTATTGACTCGCCATCTAGACAGGAAAATGGTTTCATTTTTACATCAATTTTAAAATTTCTCTTTCATTTACATTATTAATAAAAAATAATTAGTGTTTATCACACTTGTCTTTGTTTAATATGACTAATACATAATATTAAAGATATGTGTCTTAAAAAAAGATCAAAAGTGTCTAGTAAATATCCCTGTCACTCATAATCTACCAAGTTGTTAAATGAAATATTAAGTGCATAAAGATAGGAAGCTTATTGATTTTCAGCCATTTTGAGATTCCTCAAGCTTTATGGGACATGGGGTCTTTTTGGTTTCCCATCTTTCATTGTCAAATGGAAAAAGACCGTTTTGTGGTCTAGCAATCTTTGAAAAGCTCAAAATATCTTCTCAAAAGACTTGCCAAATAGACACTAAATCTTCATATTATTACCCCAAGGGTATAAAATCTACTATGATGAGCACGGAGTTTTTCATTCTTTACAAATATCTTAAGACTTTAAAAGCCCTTTAGTGATCCTTTGTAGGGTTACTTTGATATTTTTTGAGTTCACTTATAAAGGAAGCAAAATGAATTAATTGGGTTTGGATCAAATTAGCCCTAAATTGGGTTTTAGTTTAGGTTTGGTTTGGACCAAACCCATGCCTACCCAACCCATCAATTGTGATGATCATGAGTCAGGTCTAGTTTTACAAGTAGTTAATAGCCTTAGGGCCTACCTAGGCCTGATAATACATCCCCGAGTTTGGTCCGAGGATAGTTAGCCCATATGAATATACAAGATTTGTATTTTAAAACAAATAAAGTATTGATTGAACTTTATAATCAAATGACAAAAAAATAAGCTTCAAAAAATTGTAGAAATATATTTGAAAATTTATTATGTATATTATTATATTATACCATATATACATATATGCCATATATGAAGATACTATACAAATAAATAAGACATTATACCAATATTATAGTATATATTCTAAATATACATACAACTTTTGGGATAGGTTGGGTTTGTCGGACATAATAGGGCTTTCATGGCCCGAGACCAACGTGTGTGGGCTTGATGCAGGTCCAATCTTGAGAGAAATTTGACTGCCTTGGCTCAAGAATTTGCAAGCTAAAAGGGTCGGTTTGGTCGGCTTAGGCTGATCATAAATGATCATCCCTACCCATCAACATCCTTAATCCCACATTTGTAAAGCCAAGCACATCCCTAAAATTAGAGTGAATAGTGTCGATTCATAAAAACAAATAAGAATTGAAATGGGTCATTGTAATGTATCCTATATAGAAAATGGATGATTTTTTTGAAAGCTATGAAAATGGGTGATTAAAACAATTCTACAAGTGTGCACATCATTTCTCAATTTGGCACATTTACTTATATCTTTTTTGGCCCTTTGAGAGGATAGAAGACAAATTAAACTATAACTAAGATGTGGTTGCTTATATCTTTTTTGGCCCTTTGAGAGGGTGGAAGACCAATTAAACTATAACTAAGATGTGGTCATTCAACGTTAAATTGACATTAATCAAATGCTTAGCACTACTAACTAAAAAGGGTAAATTTATATTTGGTAATTGCTATCACCTCCCCTAAACTTTCTAAAACAATTGCAAGTAGGCCCCCTCTATTAGAATCCTCTAAAAAGAGGCACGAAAATGCTAAAAATACCCATGAAGTTACTTTGGACAAAATGTTTATTATTCAAATTTTCTCTTCATATCAATTGTTATCACCTTCCCTAAACTTTCTAAAGCTGCAACTTTTTTTTGTTGATAAAGTTTGTAATTTTTTTGTAGAAACCATCCTCAATAGTAACTGCATGATTATTTTGAACATTTTTTTTTTGTCTGTTATTAGAAGATTCTAACATGGGGTCTACTTACAACTACATCAAAAAGTTCACAGGAAGTGATTGCAATTACCAAATTTCAGGGGAGGTTTTAGCAATTTACCTTAAATAAAAAACTCATTATTCATTCAATGCGACAATCAATTAATTGAGAGCACTTGGATTTCAATGACAATTTAGAACAATTGTACATGAAATAGGAAGACACATGCAAAATATCATTTACTAATAATGGTAGAAGAGTGAAATATTAAATATACTTTATTCTTTGGACACTTTCAATTACCCTTCATGTTGAGAAATTGTAGTCATTAATTTTAGCCTTTAAATAGTTTTTATCAAACACATTATAAAATACTTGTTTTCTTCTTGTTTATACTTTAAATAATGTCAAATATAAAAGTGACCAAGCAATTCCATTCTTTTTTTTTTTTTTATCAATAACATCATCTTCATTAAATTAAGAAAAGAGAGGGAATAAGTATACAAAGGGGGAGATAAAATAACTTAGCTCCCCAAAAACAGAAAACACAGAGAATGCAAAGAAAAATATTAAAAACTAGCTCAAAAAACAGCCTCCATATTCACTCCTTGCTTGGCCAACCCATCCGCAAATGAGTTGGCACTCCTCTTCACCTAGTTGTACTGAATCTCAATGTCCCTACTTAGCCATAAGAACTGTTTTTTTTTTTTTTTTTCATTGTTAAAGTTCCACAAACCACTGTCCTCTGTCTTCAACCAGCTAACCACCACCTTCGAATCACCTTCCAGAATCAAGCGGCTAATATTTAATTCCTTTGCTCTTCGAATACCTTCAAGCGCTACAAGGATCTCAGCCCTAAGAGAGTCACCTTCTCCAATAGGGCCAGAGAATAAAGCAGTAACAATCCCTTCCTCATTCCTAAAGACTCCTCCAATCCCAGAGGGCCCTGGATTCCTTATGCTACTGCCATCAAAATTCAGCTTTATAAAGCCCAAGGGAAGAGGGGACCAGAACGGACAAAGAGTCCTCTTGCATCTAGTAGTGGAAGCAATCTCTTTCCAGTTTCTTAGCAAATCATCCATAGGAAAATCTGAAAATAACTCCAAATATTTTAGTCAGGGGATAGTTCTTAAAAGGATTCGATCTAACAAATCTTCCAATGTTCTTTCCTTGTCAGAAAAAAATGCATGAGTTTCTTTCTTTCCACAAAGACCAACATACTGTTGCCCTAATACACCTCCACATAGTCTTCCCTTGCTTCTTAGGCCAATTGAAAAAAGAAGAAGAAAACAAACCTCGGACAGTCTCCGAAGGATACCAAGAACACCCAAAACGGGAGAAAACCCAATCCCAAACAGTTTTAGCAACCTTACAAGAGACCATGAGGTAGTAGCCAGATTCCCCATCAACTTTACAAAGAGCACATCTATTAGGAAGTAGACAATAGTTGGGTCTCTTTCTCTGAAGTAAGTCTAAAGTGTTGATTATTTATAGGAAAATTTCCCAACAAAAAAAAACCAACCCAAGGAGAAATAGGCATGTTCCAAATTTCCTTAACTGGGAAGGACAACCCCAAGGGAATAGGAGGCTAAGTTAAGGTTTCAAAGAATGAAGCACAAGAAAAGGTACCAGAGTTAAAAAGGGTCCAAAATCTGGTGTCTTCCTTAGTAGGGTTTAAGAAGACACCCTCAAGGGAGGCTAGCAGAGCTACCAAGCTATCCAAGTCTGTATCCCTAATTGCCCTACGCAGGCCAAGGTTCCATCCAAAATCAAAAGTGGAGGCTGAAGGAACCAAGAAAGAAGATATGGGTTCATTTTTTAAGTTTGAAAGAGCATACAAGGAAGGAAATGAAGGGATGAGAGATCCATCATATGGACACCCAAATCTTGCGAAATAAAGGGGCAAATTTCAAAAATTTTTCTCTCCCTTCGACTGAAAATCACATTCCCTATTTAGAAAATCATATTTTCAATTATCAATCTTAAACCATAAACTGAACCAAATCTGAACCAAAAAGAGTAGGAGAGGGTAATACCTGATACGGAGAAACAATATCTCCCAATGAAGGTGTTCACGCCCAAGGAATGATCCAAAGACTGCTCCCACTGAAGATGGTGCAGTGTAAGATGGAGTAGAATCAGTAGTATTCTTCTCCAAGAATTCTATCATTCGCAAGAAATAGCAGGATGGCATGTGAGCACAACTTCTTATCAATTCTTTCTCAAAGAACTAATGTCAAGATCGAATCTTGACTTCTCCCACCACTGGAGATCGAACTGGATGTCTGGCGGCTGCAGGATGGAGGCGGCAAGAAAGATCTTTGCAGGGATTGCAGAAATCTTTCTTCTTGATTTCAGCTCTGAAGAGGATGTTAGTATATCTTCTCTAAAGGCTGCCGCCCCCTTCCTTATTTATAACTCCAAAGGATCAGCTCCTAATCCAATTAGGAGTTGCTGATCCAAATCTTATTTGGATCAAAACATCTCTTTAGGTGATAAGGATACACCCTTATCTTATTTGCAGATTGGATCAATCTTCTCATAATCTTATTAGGAGGTTTCTAGATCTAAATCACATTTAGATCTTGACTCTTTTAGTGGATAGGGTTAAGGCCATATCCTATCTGTTTCATCCATCTCAGAATTTGCCCATATTTAACTTATTAAATAAGTCCAGTTTGAAATGGGCTTTATGCCCATTAAGCTTATGTGCTCACTTAACCTTCCTAACTGCTACCCAGTTGAGCTTCCTTGTATGAAGTGGGACTTAAGCATTGATCTACACATTAGCCACATGGGTTTAGCCCAGCCTTTGTCACAAGGCCTGGCCGAATACACTGCTATGGACAGTGCACCCCTTGAAACCCATCAAATGGGCTCTATGGGCCCAACACTTACCCTACGTGGTCCTTGGGCCAAGCCATCTTGTAACACCCAGGGACTGTGGGCAAATGCAAGATTAGCCCATTAGGTATTACCCTCAATGATCTTACACTTAACCTCTTAGCCCATAATGATCAAACACTGCCCGACAAGAGAGGACCTCTCCCTCGACTGCAAGGAATAGTGTTGCACTCTTTACTTATATGGATCTCGGGAATTAAAACCTTTTGCAGACATTTTAGAAACCATAATATATATACTTTCATATCTCATATAAAATATATTTTGCAAAACAAATCTCAATGTTTGAAATCGATTGCCGACAGTCTTGGTTTCCATCAGTGAGAGTGCATCCCCGATCATTACCTTTGTCCGACAAAGGGGCTGATCCTGTCACTATGATCACCCACTCAGATAAATTCTCAGATTGTCCCAACATACCTAGGTTTTGACCCCCGCTAAGGATCTCACTGATTGGTACATCAAAGACAGCCCAGTCTGACACCTAGTGCAGTATCATAATCGAGTCTAGGGGTCGGGTGTAACTTTCCAGTTTTGCCCATTAATCTTTAAGGTCCAGAGCAATACTGGAAATCTAGTCCGGTTCAAAGATTTAATTAATCCTACACTGTATGTGCCTAGGGTCTCACCCTAACAGCTGAGACAGGCCACCCCAACCGACTTGGTGGCACCACAGTGTCAGCCTTATCAGGATAGGTCTCTCCAGACCAACCCACTGGCTGTGAACATTCTTAACTAACATGAGTCTCATTAAGTGTCTAGTTTAAGGGTATTACACGGAAACATACCAAGGGAACATGAATCAAATATGCACTTTTATTCATTTACAATAAACTCATAAAGTACATCATTCTAATTGAAGCTAAGGGCATACAAAATTGTCTAACAGGAAACTGGTCTTTCAGAGGAGAATCCCCGACCCAAAGTTGTTCCCAAAAATTTATTCGGTTACCAGAATTTAGACCATACCTGATCCAAGGGGAGAAAACTGGAAGCAGATTGTGGATGGATTTCCAAGGAGAAGCAGTTGAAGCCCTTGCCAAGATTCCAGGATCCCAGCCATTGTCTTCCAGCCCATGAATACTAGCCACAATCTTAGTCCACAATTTATCCATTTTCAAAGAGAACCTCCACAACCACTTCCTCAGTAGAGCCATATTCCTTTTCTTGAAATTACTAATCCCAAGACCTAGTTTTTTACACCTAGAGACCACCTCCCAACTCACCCTATGATCTCTCTTCTCCTCTCCAGGCTTCCAGAGAAAGTTCCTTATTAATTTTTCCAAAAGATTTGAAACCTTTGAGGGGATCTTAAACACTGACAGATAGTAAACAGGTAGGTTAGCTAGGGTAGACATAATGAGAGAGACTCTTCCACCTAAAGAAAGATAATTTCTCTTCCATGTCGCTAGCCTCTTCTCAAACCTCTCAACTACCGAAACCCAAAAGCTAACAATCTTAGGATTATCTCCTAAAGGGAGACCCAAATATGTTAGGGGCCAGTCCGTAATTGCACAACCTAGCTCACTTGTAAATTCCCTTAGGTCTCTTTCGTTCACATTCACTCCCGCCACACAACTCTTATCAAAGTTTACCTTGAGGTTAGATATCTGCTCAAAAAGTTGTATTGTCAATTTTAGATTCCAGATCCAATTGAAGTTCCCTCATTCACAGAAAATTATAGTATCATCTACAAACTGTAGAAGAGTTAAGGGAACCTCCTCCCTTCCTACTCTCCACCCTCTTATCAGATTCCTCGAGTCTGCTCTATGGATCAAACGCCCAAGCACATCAGCAATCAGGGTGAAAAGAAAATGGGAAAGAGGATCTCCTTGTCTTAGACCTCTCAACGCAAGAAAGAAGTCAACCACAGTTCCGTTCACTAGGATAGAATAATGGCAAGTCCTAACACAGCCCCAGATCCACTTACACCACCTGCCACTAAAACCAAAACTACTTAACACCTCCATCAATAAAGACCAATCAACCAAGTCAAAAGCCTTCTCCAAATCCAATTTGCAAACATCTCCCTTCTTCTCCGACTTCCTAAAGCTCTCCAAGCTCTCATTTTCAATGAGAACTTGATCGGTGATCTGTCTTCCCGCCACAAAAGCACCTTGGTTGGGTGCAATAATAGAGGGGAGCACCTTCTTTATCCTGAGAGACAACACCTTTGCAATGATTTTGTATAAGCTAGTCATCAGACTAATAGGTCTAAAATCCTTAAGTTGAGAAGCATCTTTCTTCTTTGGGACTAAGACAATGAAAGTTGAGTTCAAGCTCGGGTTTATTACACCCCTCTTGTGGAACTCCTCAAAAACCGAACTAAGATCTCCAAAATATCCCAACATTCCTAGTAAAAGGCCATTGTGAACCCATCTGGACTCGGAGCTTTTGTCCTATCCATAGAGAATACTGCTTCCTTTACCTCCTCCATATCAAAATATTTTTCTAACTACTCTCTCTTCTCTGCACTTAGAATCGACCTATCCAAACCCTCCAACCACACTCTCTCAATCATAGGCCTTCTAAAAATAGATTTGAAGTGATTTACTAGAGCCTCTGCAATTTCAGCCGGGTGGGACAATACTGTTCCATCAACTTCCAAATTAGAGATGAAATTCTTCTTTTTCCTTCCATTTGCCACTGAATGGAAAAACCTTGTGTTTCTGTCTCCCTCCTTTAGCCACTTACACCTGGATTTTTGCCTTCAACTGATTTCCTCCTTAACTAGGATGTCCTCCATCTGCTTCATCAAAACCCATCTCAACTTCCTTTCTTCCTCTCCAAAGGAGCATCTCTCTTCCTTCAGGTCCAAATCCTCGATTTGCTCCACCAGAACATGTTTTCTCTCTTCTAATCTTCCAAACTCCAACTTATTCCACTCATTTAATTGTGATTTTAAGTATTAGAGTTTCTTGTGGAACTTCATTCCCTCCCAATCAACTACCAGATTAGCTTGCTCCCACCACTCTCTGATCTTCTCAATGAAACTCGGATGAGTCAACCACATATTTTCAAACTTGAAATGAGTAGGCCCTACTCCTCTTATTTCCTCCTTGACCAACACTATAAGCCAGTGATCTGAAGTCTAGGGAGAGCCCTAGAAGTAATATTGCCCCAATGTTCCTCCCAATTTGTTGAGAACAAAAATCTATCCAACTTAGAGCAAATTGGCCTTGATTGAAGGTTGGACCAAGTGAAGTTATTATTTAGGAAATGATGTTCTTTGAGTTCAAAAGAGTCCACAAATTGGTTGAACTTCCTCATACTTGTTGTCACTCTCTGTCTAGAGTTGTTGGTTTCCTCCGTAAATCTCACTATATTAAAATCCCCTCCCGCACACCATGATCCATCCCAGAGGCCTCTAATGTCACCCAATTCATCCCAAAATTTCTCCCTCTGCCTAGTCATTGGGGCCATACACATTTGTTAGTACCCATTCATATCCATCGTCCACCTATCTGAACTTTAAGGAGATAGAATGATCTCCAATTAGCTCCTCCACACCTATGAGTATCTCTTCTTTCCACAGGGTCACAATCCCTCCTAAGAAACTCCACGAAGGAGCAGCCACCCACTTTATACCCTTAGAACTCCACACACTCCTTGCCCATCTGCAATCAAAATCCATTCTTTTGGACTCCTGAATCATTACCACATCCGGATTAAACTTCTTAATTACATCTTTAATTGTTGCTCTCTTCCTAATGCTACCCAACCCCCTCACATTCCAACTTAAGATTCTCATTGAAAACTCTTGGACTTAACCCTAACTCCTCCAAGATCTATTTAGACCATTTTCTTCTAATCCCTTTCACTTTAAACTTCTTGTCCCCCTCAATATCCTTTTTTAACCTCTCCACTTCACTCAGCCTTCTAAACTTCAACTTGTTGTCCTCCTTTTTTTGCATGTAGGCTTTTAGATCATTCGGGTTCTTCAGCTTGCACCCCAACTTTTTCACAAACTCCGCAACTGACTCTTCCCCATTAGTTTCCTCTTTTCCTAAAGATGCACTCTCCTCACTCCTAGGAAACTTCTTGTTCCTTCTCACATTACCTCCAACTACAGCCCTTTTTATCCCCTCCAGACTCCCTCTCTGCAATACCTTCCTTTCCACTTCACCCAAAAGGCTTTCTAAGATTTCCCATATTGTTGTCTCTCTGCAAGTTTCCTCACCCACTTTCCCCCCTTGTAGACGCACTGTGGCTTTCAGACCAAGGGCTTCCGACTCTTGATTGGGAAGAGAATCTGAGGCAAAGAAGTGAGGAGAAAGCAAAGGTGAAGGAGTGGTAGTCACTTTCTTTTTTGAGAAATTAGAGCACTCTGTCTCCCAGAGTTGGGGGAAGAAAATCCCTATCGTTGTATCAACATAATGACCCCTTTCTGTACCCAAGTATGTACTTCTCTGTGAGGTACCCTTATTTAGCTCTGAGAAGACCCGAGCTACCTCCTTTTCGGCCTCTTGCAAAACACTAGAACTAGGGGTGGCTCAGCCAGATTTGGGTTAAGATCATTCACCCGCTCCTCCCCCTCCTTTCCCTCCCCCACCGAATCGCCTAAGAACAAACAATCCAGGCTAAAAGGATCCCTGTTCTGATCTTTAGATAGAGCTTCATCTACTGCACTGCCTAAACTCCCACAGGCTTCCAAACTTTCATCATATTCAGAATCTGAGCCGCAACTTATCCAACCTTGGTCAGCCTCTTCCTTCTCTTCTGTTCTACCTCTCGAATAGCGTGGGTTCAGGCGATCAGAAATATTGTGCTTTCGTGCATCACCGACTGTCCATTGGACCCAGCATAGAGGATGACGTCCTTCTACTTTGCTCGCCAACTTAGCCCCTCCACAGTCGAGAGGGCAAGACCTGGACGATGATAAATGAATGTTGCCATCTATCATCACCCCAAGCCTACCCCACCCCACGTGATGACTTAAGTTGTCACGTGGGCTTTTAAAACCAAGTGAAGGCTCACCCATTGACCCATCCGACCCAACCTTCCTAAAAGCTGGTTCAAAGAAAGACTTTGAGCACAAACAACTCTTTCCCATTTTAGCCACGTCAGCATAGGATGGGACACCCTCTTTAAGCAACCCCTCTTCAAAAAAATTTGAAATAGAAGCCTTAAAGGGAAAGCTTCGAGACTTGGGGCACCCCTGCAACTGCTCCCCTTCCTCTGTATTTCGCCCACACGCACCAGGCTTTCCCGCTAGCCCCTGAAAGCCACGTGTACACCAACCTACAAACTCGTCATTTCCTTCAACCTCTATTCGTCTTCCCCAAAGCAAGGCTTCATCTTCTGAAGCTAAACAGACCTTGTACCAAGCACCTTCTAAGAGAACTTCATAGGCCCGCAGCAAGTTCTCCGGCTTGATCCCAACAACCTTAAGTTCCACAGCTCTCAAGTTTCTTAAGTTAACCTCCAACAGAACTCCACCCAATGCTCTAACAATTTTCCTCAGTATTTGATCATTCCAAAGGTTGAAAGGAAGACCGAGTAGTTTAATCAAGAAGTTGTCAGCTCTAGATTCAACTTCATTGCAATCTGGAGCCCAATTCTGGGCCTGAATCAAACATCCTTCTACAAGGAAAGTACTGAAGATCAGTTTCTTATTTCCAATATCTAATAAAGCTTTCTTTTCAGCAAAAGGCAGCAGCATTACATCTTCATCTAATCCCAACCTCTCTGCAATTACTTCTAAACCTTTCGTCCAATCTTCTATCACCCTGTCTGCCACTAGGACCACCCTCTTCTCCCAGCTCCAACTCCCTTCTTCCAAAGCTACTCGTAGGATAGTCGAGCTGGACACCAAAACTTCAGGGTAATGCTTAAAGCAGTGTACCTGATTACTCAGGACAGAAAGATGACAATCCTTCAAGCCAGGGGCTTCTTCCACTCTCCCTTCAACCTCAAAGAGAAAAGCCTAAAGATTAAAAGCGAAGGAAGCCCACCCTCTCCGCTTCAAGCCTTTTGAAATACACAACACTTGCATTTTGTTATTACCAAAGAGTTCGGTAACCATTATGAACCACTATTTTCCATTCCTTTTTAGCACAGATTCGAACCTCTTGTTCTCACAGGCCAACGAGTTTCTCCAACCTTCTTCCCATAAGGAATTAACAGTTCCATCTACAAAACCTTTCAACCACACACAGGCCTCCTCTGGTAGGAGAATCGTCGCCCTGCTCCCTCTCCCATCTTGTACTTCCTCTCCTCTCCCATCTTCCACCAGGGGCTTTGAAATAGAAGCCTTAAAGGGAAAGCTTCGAGACTTGGGGCACCCCTGTGACTATTCCCCTTCCTCTGTATTTCGCCCACATGCACCAAGCTTTCTCACAGCCCCTGAAAGCCACGTGTACACCAACCTACAAGCACATCAGTTCCTTCAACCTCTATTCGTCTTCCCCGAAGCAAGGCTTCATCTTCTGAAGCTAACCAGGCCTTCTACCAAGCACCTTCTGAGAGAACTTCGAAGGCTCGCGACAAGTTCTCTGGCTTGATCCCAACAAACTTAAGTTCCACAACTCTCAAGTTTCTTAAGTTAACCTCCCATCAACTCCAATTCCATTACCCACTTAATATTCAATACAAGTGGAGCAATCATGGTCTTTAATTCCAGTTTTTAAATATGTTTTACTAAACATGTGAAAAGTAATTATAGTCTTTAATTTCAGTCTTTAAATATGTTTTATTAAACACGTTAAATGCTTGTTTTCCCTTATACTTCAGAAGCAATTATGGCCTTTAATTTTAGTCTTTTAACATGTTTTATTAAACATGTGAAGAGTAATTACAATCTTTAATTTCAGTCCTGAAATATGTTTTATTAAACACGTGAAATACTTGGTTTGCCCTTATTTATATTTTAGAAAATACTAAAAAAAGTGCATATTTTTGTCCAACCAAAATTCCGGAAATATTAAGTAAGCATTTGTACATTTTATAATAGTATAGATTTTTCTTCACTAGTTGGTTCCTCATTTGCATCCACACAGAAGAAAATTTTAATTGTAATCTCATTATCCCCTACTTAGATTTAGGGTACTACATTTAACCCCTTCTTTGAGCTGGGTTCACTACAAGAAAATTGGCTTTTGGTGATGTCGGTCACTATAAATTTAATATTTAGTGATTAAAAGTTGATAGAAGGATTTTTCGTCACTATAAATAACCTAGCAATAGATAGTTGAAATTCCATCACAAAATCTTGATATATGGTGACAAACAACCAAATGTCCGTCACAAAATTATAAAATCTTGATATATAGTAAAGGATGTATGACATCAGTCACAAAAGTTTGTTTTATAGTGACAAACAATAAAACCTTCGCCATAGAAAATCTAATTTATAGTGATGGACAAATGAATGTTTGTCACCAAATCACAAAATTGTGACATATAGTGACGGATGTAGGACATTGGTCACAAAAGCTTCTTTTATTGTGACAGACAATTAAACCATCGTCACAAAAAATATGATTTATAGTGACATGTTTGTCACAAAATCACAAAATCGTGATATATAGTGATGAACAATTAAGCATTTATCACAAAAATTTAACTTATAGTAACAAACAATTGGATCTTTGTCACAAAATGTTGATTCATAGTGAAGGACAATTGAACGTGTCATAAAATTAAAATCACAAGATTTTAATCATTTTTTGTAATCATTGTTTAAATGTAATAAGTTTAAAATAACCCAATAAATTGGTCATTTGAATTGTTGAATGATATATTCGAATAATGAGTTAGGTTATATATTTAGACATTTGAAAATAATACTTTAGTAAAATTCGATTTAAATCCTAACTAAGGATGACCCTAGATTAATTTTTTATAGACCAATAGACTTTAGTGCTACTTAGGCTCAATGAATCCTTATGATGCTCGAACTGCTCCTGTTCCTTGCTACCTGACAACTTGGATGCACGATAGATGAGGTTGGAAGGTCAAATCTACAAGAAAATGAAGATCAGAAGTACCAAAGGGATTGACTTGGATTAGGCACTCCAATACTTAAGTTAGTTGAGCTGGTAATTAGAAAGTAAAAGCTAGAGATGGCAAGGAATCAAAGAGAGAGTGTTTTCGTAGTGTTATACAGACCTTGTGAGCGAATGGAACTGCCATCATATAAACATCAAGGCCCTGAGTGGTGTGACCACCATATTCGAAAGCAATCAAACATATCTACCCAATGATTATGGAGCATGTTTCCCATTATGGCAATAAGCATCATTCAATTCCTTGCAAAGTGGGCGGATCCGAGGCTTAACGTTACTAGGTGGGCAACATGCTGTCAAGTATATTATGACATTTATTATAAATGAATAAAATACATATTTGATTCATGTTATTATGGTGTGTTTCTGTGTAATATCCTTAAACTTGACACATGAGACTCGTGTTAGTTTAAAATTTTCATAACCATTGGATAGATCTGGGGAGATCTATCATACCAAGACTGACACTAATGTATCGCCAAGTTGGTTAGGGTGGCTTGTCTCAACTGCTAAGGTGAGACTTGAGGTACTTGCAGTGTGGGTTTTCTTGAAACCCTGAATCAGACCAAAATTCCAGTATTGCCCTAGACCTTGGAGATACATGGGCAAAACTGGAATGTTACACCTGACCCCTAGACTCGATTATGATATTGCACTAGATGTCAGATTGGGTCATCTTTGATATGTCAATCAGTGATATCCTTAAAGGGGGTCAAAAATTGGGTATTTGGGACAATCCGAGAATTCATTTGAGTGGATGATCATAGTGACAAGATTAGCCCTTTTGTCGAACAAAGTGAATGATTGGGGATGCACTCTCTCTGATGGAAACCTAAAATGTCGGCAATTGATTTCAATCATTGAAATTTGTTTTGCAAAATATATTTATATAAAGATATACATATATATACTATGGTTTCAAAATGTTTGCAAAATGTTTTAATTCTTGTGATCTATGTGAGTAGAGAGTGTAGCACTGTACCTTATAGCCAAGGGAGATGTCATCTTTTGCTGGACAGTGTTTGATCATTATGGACTAAGAGGTTAAGTGTAAGACCATTAAAAATTATACCTGATGGGCTAATGAATATCAACTAGCATGAAAACAAGGTCTAAACCCTCCAGTCTGAACTGCCAAAGCCTCTACGTCTTCATATCAAGGACCCAATCATTACAAAAGAGAGATCTAGGTCACAAAAATAAGGAAGAAATAGGTTTTGGTTTGGCCCATCTGTAACAGGCCTACAAGGAATCAAATAGAGAGGAGAAAGAAGATGATAGAGTAGAAAGATTGACCGATCAAATCTATGACAGATTACGCTCTGATATCATGTTGTCATCATGGGTCAGGATCAAGGAGTGAAGGGGGAGGAGAGAAGAAGAAAAAGAAACCGAGATTTGGAGGTGGAGTCGGGGTAGCATGTGGTGATTTGGATGCTTCGTTTATGCCAAAACTTAGATCTTCTAGATCTACAGAATCAAACAAGCTAAACCAAACTGAATCAACTATATGATTGACATTTTGACCAACAAACTTCTGATCATCCAATCTAGCTATTACTGATGACTATAATCATTCAGAAAGGGCAAATTTGGCTTAAGAGATACTTAGTTGGACAATATAAAGGACAAATGCAGGATAAAACACAGATGCATAGCACGTATAGGTAGTAAAGAGGATACCTTGCCTCCATCACATTCTGATACTATCTCTAGTTACTAAACCTATTTGTGCATTCATGTTATTATACTGAATTTTCGATAACTACAAGCAACAATACTCAGTGTACCATGTTCATATCTAAACCAATGAAATATTCCGATCAAAATGATTAATACAGAGTTCCATGTATCTCCTTATCCTGTCCGCACAGAAAATTCATACACATAATTATCAACACCGAAGATAGGATACAACAATGACAAGCTTTTGAGCTTTGATGCCAACATTTATGGACATCTTTTTGAGTTCCCAGAAAATATTGGAAAAGTTTGGGAGTTTGGGTAGCCATGGTAAATTGGTAAGAAGATAATACTATTACAACTTTCAGGAGTATTCTGAAAATTGAAACTTTGGTTATGCCATGCATGTAAACAAACAAAATATGGAAATAGTTCCTATATCCTACACTGAAGTAACTGGAGAGGATAGGTCTCATTCCCATTTAATTCTTTCATCAATCACATGTGACTAAGAAGACCAAGAAAATTTTCGTTCACATCTAATTAGTCCATCATGTGTGACCAAGAAGAACAAAAAAGGGTAAAAAATAAAACAATGTTGAGTGCTTGGAGAAACAGAAAAAGTAACTACCAAGTTTCAGAATTGAAGACCATGTTCCCTCGCAGCTTTAGCAAGGGCTTCAACACGCCCATGGTAAGGGTAACCACCCCGGTCAAATGCTACCTTTGTGATTCCTTTCTCCAAACAGTTCTTAGCAATGATTTCACCAACCCTCTTTGCCACTTCCTGGTCAAAACAATTGTTAAAAAAAAAAAAAAGCTTTGCAGTCATACTCATCCATATTGAAAACACCAAGAAAGAGTGTTTCTACAAAGAAAATAAAATCCTAAAAATATTTCCATACAAAAATATGACAAAACTTTCCGAAGAAATGCAGCTAACTGGTAAATTACAACATACATCAATCAATGGCATTAAGGCACAAATCAAGGAAAAACACAATTAAAATCAAATAGAATAACATTTCTAATATACTCTATAGATATGAAAATCCAACAATCATGAATAAATTAAACAAAACCAACTAACCAAATTATTCAGATATTGCTTGCCTAGCCCATGGTTATTTGCGAATTTATTACCCTTACAATCAATGTTTGTCAGATCAAGACTGGCCTTGTTGAACCATGACCAAGTAATTAGGGATGTTAATGGATTGGACTTGTACAAGTTATGCTAACTTGAACCAAATTGATCTAAGGACCCACTCTGCCCCATTAATAGAGCAAGGAAGGGTGGTCAAGGCCCAAGCTGAGCAAGATGAAATACTCTGCCCCATTAAGCAACTCAAAGCCTTCTTAGCATCAGAATTTCAAAATCAAATCTTTGGGAGATCTTAGATACTTTTTGGGTATTGAGGTGGCAAAATCCAAGAAGGGTACATTTATTTCCTAGAGAAATATACTCTTGATTTTCTTGAAAAATCAGGGAAAATGGGTGTTGAGCCTTCAAATACTCCAATTGATCCTAATCACCATCACAAGTGTTTTATAGTTTAATATTTTCTACTATGGTATCATCGATAACTGGGTTAACCTGATGATTGGTCCTTTGACCCATAACCTGTGATGCCTAAATATAAATAGAAATACAGCTAAGGATACAAGAAATGTGGATATGACTACTTTTCCTAAAATCCCAGACATGGATAGGGGTAAGGGTATTTCACTTAACCTGATTATATCATGCTTTCAAATGCAACTTTTGAAGATAGGTGTCATTTCTCAATACTTGTATCTTGACAAATCCAATTAAACCTCTAACATGAACAAATCTTTAACAATATATTTTGTACAAAACTGCAAACATAACATTTTGCATATATAAAAAGTATTAATGCTATAAAAGTGTACTCTAGAAGTGTCCATAGACTCCATACATTATCTAGAGCAATATTAGGCATGTATCAAATCTAACACAGGTATGCCAAGAACAGTCATGGTTTAAAATATCAATAAATTTCTTAATATTTCCATGACACATTTTCTTCTTCATAGACAAAATAATACTAGAATTAACATACTCCCTAATGAAAACTATCGGTACTATGTAGAGTAAATAAGATGGTATTATAAAATGATTCATTGGCAAGAATATCATAGATATGTGGAGTAGCAGTGTTATAGAACACCTATTGGCATGATGACCAACTTGAACCAGCATAAAATCCTGTGGATGTGATATTAAATCTTAGTTTTTGCTTGTATAATAGATTATTTGGTTAACCTATTAGAAAATTGGTACTTTCTGTGATTTTAAATTTTGCTTGGACTATTTTTTATATTAGAAAATAATTTTTGCTTGACTTACCTCATAATGTAATTTTAACTCTTATTCTCATAGAGCTTACAGGACAACCTTGCAGTGTATCATTTTGCCTATTTATTTGACAGTTTCTAACAAGATAATAATTTAAAAGGGTGTACCTATGCTTTTTTATTATTTCATCAAATATCATTATAGCTTTCCACATATTTTACACTATATTTTTACAATATTTCTGACATTTCCAACATGTTTCCTATATTTGGATGACAGGTATTACCACTGACACTGATATTTTAAACCTTGAGCATTGGTATCCGGGTATCTGTGACAAATTGTCCTTTATGCGTTGATGAGCAATTCAGCTCTAACAACATTTCTTACAATGATTTTCCTTTCAAAAGTTTGTGAGCTTACAATTGTAGGCCCAGAAGAATAATCAAATTCTTCAGATATGAGTTTCTGCATTGTTGAAGCTGAAGCAAGGGTGTGCATCTTAGTGTCATCGATCACCTGGACATAGATATGCTTGTTGGAGCGAAAGACAGACAACCTTGGCCTTTCTGGTGTCCCTTCAACCTGTGAAAACAAGAAAAGACAGTTGCATCATGAATTATACAGATCAAAGAAAATACCAATCAGTTTTTTTTTCCTTTCCCAAAAATACCAATCAGTTTTTACTTTCCCAAAAATACCAATCAGTTAATGATAAAAAATAATATGAAAAAAGAATTACTTAAAAATACAGATACTACAACCCAATCTATGTTTGTATAAGCTTCCACTTCTAGATTACCGTGCTTTTTAAACAACAACCCAGCCCTTGGAGTATGATACTTTAGGGGAATGCATAAACTGGCTCAAGACCCCCACAGCATAGGCAACATCAAGACGTGTCGTTGATGAGTACAACAGTATTCCCACCAACCTTTGTAACTGTTTAACATCCTTCAAAGTTTCACCATCACAATCACCCAATCTGTGATTCACATCAATAGGGGTATCAATTGGTTTTGCACCTAGCTTGCTTCTGTCCTACAAGAGATCTAGGATGCATTTCCTTTGAGACATGAAGATACCCTTTTGAGAATGGGCAACCTCGATATACCATAGGAGTCCTAGATCCTTTACTTCAAATTGGGTAACCAAAAACTCCTTCAAATTCTGTATCTTATAGCTCCAGTCACCTATGATGATAATGTCATCTACATTAACAATCAACACTACAACCTTTCCTTGACCTCTCTTGATAAGGAGGGTATGATCAGACTGGCATTTCCTGAACTGCCATATGGAACCTATTAAACCAGTCTCTAGGGGATTGTTTCAACCCATACCAATATTTATTCAGTCTACATACCTTGTCCTCACTAGCTTTGGCACAAAAGCCAGGTGGCTGAACCATATAAACTTATTCCTCCAGGTCACCATTTAGGAAAGAATTTTTTAATGTCAAGCTACTGCAACTCCCAATAAAAGTTAGCAACTAAAGATAGAAGAATACAAATAGAGTTCATCTCTGCTACTGGGGCAAAGGTCTTCACATAATCAAAGCCATATACCTGAGTGTAGCCTTTTTCCACCAACCTCTACTTATACCTTTCTATTGTCCCACCCACCTTATGCTTCACTAAGAGCAACCATTTACACCCTACTGGATCTTTCCCCTTTGGAAGATCCACCAACTCCTAAATATTATTCCTATGGAGGGCACTAATTTCCTCCTTCATAGAATTTGTCCATTCACGGTATGTCAAGGCCTTTGCAACACTTTTGGGGATGGGGATACTATCAATGGCAGACAAAAAGGCAAAGTAAGAAGGAAAAACATGATCATAGATACATAGTGGGTAATGGGTTGTTTAGTACTACATGACTGGACACCCTTTCCATGAGCAATGAGGATATCAAGATCATCCACATGGTCATCAACAAAAATAGGAACACAAGAGTCAATAGAAATAAGAGTGCCTGGTTGTGGACTTACCTCCTAGGAGTTTGATGGTGTTAGTTGCACAGTATCTAGGAGCTCCACATCCTTAGAACTCTAATGATCTCTACAGTGCTTACGTAGAAAAACATGGAAAGGTGCAGGGTCCAAGATTTAAGGAAGATGAATCGATTGAACTTGATTCTCCTCTACACAACTCTCCCCCTAAGAAGCAGGATAAAAATGCTCAAACTCGAAACCCAATCCTGCTCAAGATGCACCCCTAACCCAAATAGCCCTGATATCTTCAATTCTTTCCTCTTAAGCGAGGAGAAACATTATTCTTCGAAAAGGAAATTTTGATTTTATATAATATTCTAACCATTATTGAATTCCAAGTCTCCTCCTTCCCTTTTCTTGAACTAAGTATCCCACATACAATAGAGTTACACTTCTTCTCAGCAATGGCCTTTTTTATGGTTAACTGATAGTTCTATTAGAACGTTTTACAGTGACAGTACACCCAATTCAGTTGTTGACCTCAATTAGTGCTACCAAAATGCAAAATACAAGTAGCAAAAAAGTGTTACAATTACGTCACTTGATCCAATACAAACTGTCCCTTGGGGCCCCTTGTTTTGCCAAACCATCAGCCAACCCATTTGCTGATCTTGGAATCCACAAAATACTTGCTCTCAGCTCACAAATAATGTTTTCTTATCTCTCTTATGGTATATCTATACTTCCAAGGAGGCTCTCAGTTTTCCCTTATCCATCCAATTACCACTTTAGAGTCCCCTTCAATAGTTATGTTTCTTTTGGAGATCATTACTGATAGGAAGCTATTTATGTCAGGCATTTTCCCCTCCAATTGTAGATTGGGTTATCCCATTTACATTAAAAGGAATTAATTACCTATGATCCAAGACTTCCTTAGTTGTAGGTGATGATTCTTAGAAATATAAACCATTTCCTTTTTGAAGAACCTGTTGTGGATCCTAAAAAGGATGGAAACTATATGAAAGGAGTGGATTACTTCAAGGATCATTACAATTACAGAATTACTAAACTAGGATCTAAAGTTTAGGAACTTACCATACTTGCAAGTTAATAGATGACCATGTCATCTAGCCATGGATCTTTTATGGTTTTTTAAATGACAGAATTTTACATGGAAATTCTCAGATGATCAAATAGCAAGGATACTTAATAGGCTTCCAGATCATGAGAACAAAAGGCCATTGCCAACAAATTTATGGTAGGATCTTATGAATGAAGAAGGTAACTCACGAATTCATCGATCTGTATTTGATAACTGCAACTTATAATTCCAATATACATAGAATTTCAACCTGCCACTGAATGAACCCTATCTCATAAGATAGCCTATGAATTATTGGATCAAGCTCTGAGCTTAAAGAACTTTTGCACTTCTGTTTTTGTTAAAGTTGTTTTCTCACTATTTTATCTATTAAATATACTGAAATATTGACTCAGTCATGTAATTTCAATTCACAACGTGAGTGGAATAGTGGACGTTTGTGGATCTACATTTCAATATATGCTTATTTGCCATGCAGCTCAGCACTAACCTGAAACAGTTAGCCAGGCTTCTAGCTTGACCACCTAATTCTCCCTTGTTAAGAAAATGGTGACTTATTGATAACAAGTTAACTTTCTTTAGACAAATTTTTGTTTTCCTTCACTTATTTTCATTCTATAGAAGCTGCTAAGACTACTTGCTCTGTCTGAGCCTTGATTTTATTTTATTTTCTTCTAAACCTGTAGGGAAAAAATATATATACACCATTCCCAACTTCCAATTCCATTTGGTAGATTTAGCCCACTTGATCTTGAAAAAGAAAAGGCCAATTTCCCATCCCATATCTGAGTTGTTTTTTTCTTTTGTAATAAAATAAAATTTATTAAAAGGAAAAAAGAAATTACAGAGGAGAGTGAACAGAAGTCACTTGAGAGAGAGAGAGAAAGAAACACAAGACTTCAAGCTCCACACAGGCACTCCAAGCCAAGCTAGCATCATAAAAACCATCAAAAACCAGAAAAACACAAATCTTTGCAATACAAACCCTATAGCAACAAAAGACCCCAAAAAAATAGCCCAATCAACAAAACTCAAAAACAAAGCCGACAAAGACATAACCACAACAAACCCCACTCGCAAACATCTTACTTGACAACACCAAAACCACAAAACATCCTCAAATGCAACAGCCTTTGATTCGCTAAAACACTAAAATCTTCTTGAGGCTTTCTTTATCTTCAACACCTTGTTTGGTCTAATCCCAAAAGGACTCCCTTTTAGTCTAGAGAAAGCATTTGAAACCAAGACATCTCTATGTTTTCTTTGTTGTTTAAGTCTTCTATTTGTTGCACCAAACTGCCTGGATTCCAACGCACACGAATGGTTCTCATTAATCCTTTCCATTTCCAGAACAGTGTTCTCAAAAAATTGGGCATTAACCATTACTGTAGATTTTTCATTACCTTCTTCTAGTCTAATCGTACTCAAGTCATTATAACTCTCATCAGCCAAAGGTGGATGCACTTGAGAATCTCCCACATTCTCCCTTACAGGCATATCGTAGTGTTCCTCAAGTTCTTGAAACAACTTCCTCGAAAAGGGTTCACCTCCCAACACAAGAAAACCCATCGCTTTAGCTACCTCTGTTGCCGCATTAACCAAGTTGTTCAAGTCAAAGGCCTTGTCAATACAGTGCGATATCATCAATAAGAACTTCCTCCTCAGATGACTCACTTAAACTCTCAGTTCATCAGAAGAACCATCACCTTTCCTAGGTTTTTTCTTCCTCTATTAAAGGTTCTGTTTGATAAGATCTTTTCCTTAAATGCACCTTAGAAGAAGAGTCAACCAACAAATTCCCCTTATTTCTTCTCCTTTCTTTATATCCACCCCCTTCTATAGGTTTAGAATCAAACATAACAAGGTGGAGCCCCTCTTCTAATTTTTCCTCTGTCCTTTCCAAGCTTGAAAAGTGGAGCCCCTCTTCTATTCTTCCCTGACCACCTTCAGGACTGAAAACTATGAGCCAGCCCATTCACCCGTCGATATAAGAGCATCCCCCAACTTCTTTCGCTGTTTAATCTTGAAACTATTCCCCTTATCAAACTCAGAAAACATAGATGAATCACTGAAGCCTGCCTCCATCGTAGAGCACTTGTACTCTGAGGTAGTTTATTGAAACTTCCTCAAACTTCTTCTTAACTTGTTTTCTCTAGGGTTAGTTTATGTCTTAGGTTTTCTTGGATCTCACCCATTCTCACCATTAATGTAGGAATAACTTGTGATAAAGCACTTGTAATCACCTTTGTTGTCTTCCCTTGAAATCTTCTCAATCTTCCTTCAGTAGCCTTTGTGGATTCTAATACTTTTTTTTATTTTTTTGATAAAAACAAGAAAATGAGCTAAACACAGCGGGGGATAGCACTTGCCCAAATGTCATCACAAGATATAGCCTTTAAGGAATTGGGCAACGAAGGATAAGATACATGATTGAAATGAGCACAGTTTGCAAGCCAATCAGCAACACAATTCCCTTCCTGATAGGTGTGGTCGTGCTCGACATCGCCGTCCATCCTCTTGATCAAAGACCTGCAACTTTCGATGATCATTCTAAAACTTTAACTCAAAGAGTTCCTATTTAATAAAGGAAGAAGATTGGACCCTTATAGGGCCGAACCAACAAAAGACTTGTTTGGCCCAATGTTTTAAAACGCGGAGGCATGACGCGAGGCTTTCCACTACCCTAGAGGCGTGAGGCGTAGTTCAGAATGCAAAAGGCGTAAACCTCCCAAACACAAGGAGGTGTAAGCCTCCTTAAGAGGAGGGGGGTTAGGAGGATGAAGAGGAAGGGGGTATCTCATTTTTTCTTTATTTTTAATAAAAATCTTTTATATTAAGAAGAATAAAGATGCATAACATTAGTTGAAAGGGGGGATCTTGTCGAAGCGGAGGCAAGCGAGTAAAGCTTGCTCCGCTGGAGTGGAGCAAGACCCTCCTAACTCAAAAAACCAAATTGGGCTACATCGAAAAGGGGGGGTGGGGGGGTCTGGGGGGCGAAGCCCCCCAACCGAAGGGGCAGGGGGCAAACTACTTTCTTTCCCCTTATCTTTTCTTCCCTTCCCTTTCCTTTTCTTTTCTTTCCTTTTCTCTTTTTTTCTTCTCTTTCTTTTTCTTTCCCTTCCCTTTCTTTTCCTTTAATTTGCTTTCCTTTTTTTCTATTTCCTTTTTTTCTGTCTTTTTATATAAGATGTGCATGAGGCGCATGAGGCGTACACCTCTAGCATGCCTCATGAAAAAAGTGTAAGAGGCGTACACCTCAAAGGTGTCAACACCTCTGCCATACACCTCAAGGCATTTTAGGAGCGCCTCACCTGGAGGCGCACCTCCAGGCGTACGCCTCCCATGCCTTTTAAAACACTGGTTTGGCCCGAACCCACTTGGTCCAACATACAAAACCTTATCTTTTGGACCGGCCCCACTCAGTTCATTAATTAAATCCCCATTTCCTTTTCAATCAGGGAGCTTAGAACTTATCAAATTTACACCACAAGACCCTGACCTTTCATCTTCGAAAAACCTCTTGCTCTGCTCTGTTTCCAGAACAGGGCAAACAGCAAGTGGAATCCTCAAACTGCCTACTTCTAACACGTCCCTTGCCACCTTCTGGTCTTTCAAACGAAACAAAGGATCTTCACCCGCTATTGCACTCCTAAGTTTGAAAACCTCATCAAGGTAAACCAGATCCAGCAATTGCAATTTGTCTGAGTTGTTGAAGATCTATTTTCCCCATAACTTGAATTCCAATTTGCCACCTATTGAAATATGAGTTGTGATATCCTTTTCTTTTTCTCCCAAGGGGTATTGTAATCATGTTAAAAAGAAAAAAAAAAAAAGCATGGACATGGTTTTAATGGTCCAAACAATTTTCACATCAATAGTTCATTTTTTTTAGAAAAGGTAAAGTATAATTGTATTAATAAAAGGTCTTGTGTATGAGTAGCTGTAGATAAAAAGATCTCAAAAAAGGTCATCCTCGAAAATGTATAATCGGAAGTATTGTCTCTGAATTCAGTATGTATAGACATCCAACTTTTAATAGCCTCTATAGCCGAGTTAATGACCTCAGCTTCCGTAGAAGATTTGTTTTCAAACATCCTATTGTTTCTTTCTGACCACACAGCCCAGAGAACTGTCAGAGGGATGGAAGACAAGCAGATCTTTCCTTTCTTGGATAGGCCCTGTAGATGCCATTCCTCCAACAGAACTTTAACCGAGGCTGGCATGCACCAACTTAGATTCAGAGCTTTCAAGAAGTGGGTCCAAACTGCAGAACTAAACTTGCAGTCAAGGAATAGATGCCCAGAGGATTCCACTTCCATATTGCAAAAACAGCACATCAAATCTGACATGTTAAAGCCTTTTTTTCAGCAACATCTCTTTGGACAAACACCTCTCCAAAGCTGTCACCCAAACAAAAAACTTGATTTTTGGAGAAGCCAAATTCCCCCAAATGGCCTGACTGGGAAAAGAGATTTCAGACTCCCCCACTAGAAAATTGTGGAAGAATTTAACTGTAAATTTGCCAGATTTGGTCCACTTCCAAACTTTTGAATCTTGCACATGAAAATTTAGCTGCTGGTATTATAACAGAGCAAGAAAATCTGCAACATGCTGAATTTCCCAGTCATTAAAGCTCCTCCTAAAGGGAGGAGCCCAGCACAGCCTACCTTCCTGGATGAAGAGAGAACCAGTCACTAAGGCCTCCTCATCTAAAGCCACATTATACAAGGCAGGGAACCTCTCTTTTAGAGTGCTGTCACCAGTCCAGTGGTCCAACCAGAATCTGATTTTTCTTCCATCTCCCGCTTTAAATTTGAGACACCTGATGAACTTCCTGTACACCTTGCAGATTCCTTTCCACACCCCACAACTAGGGGTGAGCAAGAAAAACCGAATCGGACCGACGAGACCGAACCGAAAATTCAAGTTAACCAACTGGTTCGGTATTTTTGAAAAACCGAAGCTACCGGTTCGATTTCTGTTGACCAATATAAAGAACTGGTGGTTAACCTAACCAAGCTGTATATATATATATATATATATATATATATATATATATATTGTACATATATTTATGTATGTTATATATTTTATATTATTTATCTATCTATCTATCTTATTTATAATATATAATATATTATTTATTATTTATAATATAATGTTTTATATGTATTTCTATTTTTATATTATATATTTATTTACATTATATTTTATAAAGTCAAAAAAATCAAAAAACCGACGAACCAAACCAATCAACTGATTAATCAATCTTCAGTTCGGTTTTGGTTACCGGTTTTCCAGAAACTGGTACTGTCGGTTCAGTTTGGAATTTAGGCCCAAGGTTCGGTTAACCAAACTGTGAGCACCCCTACCCACCCATTATTCCTTAAGCCATATTTCTCCTCAATAACCTTCCTCCAGAGCTTGTTTGGCTCAGTTGAGAATCTCCACAGCCAGCTTCCCAATAAGGCAAGGTTGAATAACTTTAAATGTTTTATTCCCAGCCCACCCTGAGATTGGGGCTTGCAGATATATTCCCAGCTCACCAAATGGTACTTATGGGAGTCTTTCCAGCCTTTAAGAGAAAATTTCTCATCTTTTTTTTCCAATTCCTTTGCGACCTCTGAGGGAATAGGAAAGAGGCTCATAAAATAAGTTGGAAGACGCTAGCACACTTTTCAAAGAAATTTTATTGTTGAAAAACAATACATGCATCATTCAAACAAAATCAGAATTCAAAGTTGGAATGATTCCATTGCTTGGTAAGATCTCAAAGTGGCCTAACAGCCTAAAATATCTGAATTAGGGGGGGGGGGGGGGACAGAAAGATCTTAAATTTCTACTTCACTAAATCTAGAAGGAAAATATTTTGGTATATAAAATCTGCCACATGTCTTGTGAGGTCTATAGAAAGTAGAATCGAAAGATCAAATTATTTATAAGAAGCAAGTGAATAAGCCCTGAATGAAATTTTACTGTATTTTTTTTAGGTAAGGCAAGGTAAAAACTGATGTCTCATTTTCATCCATTAGAAATCTGGTTACCTCTCTTGTATTACAAGAAGTGATATATATGTATATATATATATATAGGATAACACAAACACCATATATATATAAATAAATAAATAGATAAATAAATATATATATATATATATATATATATATATATATATATATATATATATATATATATATATATTCTCAGCAAACATAAAATCCTCATCAGACGCAGTCAAGTAACTGCTATTTCTATAACCTATCTTAACAGGATAACACAAACGCCATCTCTATTGAATCCTTTGTGTTGTCTTTCTTTTTTTACCCCTGACATGGTATCACCTGCTTCTCTTTCCACTAAACATCTTATACTTTCAAGCCAATCCGTAGGTTAAATTTCAAATGCAGACAGTTTTGACCTTCCTTAATAATCAAAAAGCAATATATGGTTATTTATCTGTGTTGTGGGCCACCCAGAGGTTTGGTTCCACAAATTTCACTGCTTTCCATTGTCATGTCCTTCAGTGGTAATGGGGTTATCTCTTTAATCACTTCATAGCAAACATATCCTCTTCATGGTTTCTCTTTTTAACATATTTATCTAACCATAAGTGTTCTGCTTTGTATTTGTAGTTATTGCAGATACAAAGATATTCTTTATTATTAATTACGAGCTAAGCATAGATCTGAATAGCAAATCAGGTTTCAAATCAGAATAATTAACAGGTCAGACAGAGCTCTTTTCTTAGTAACGGTCAGATAGAGCTCAAGAACATTGTTCTTAATGGAAATTCAAATTCTCTCCAACTTCCCCCGCATGTTCCAGAAGGGAAGCCCACATTCTTGGTTAAAGGCATAGTTTTCAAGGTGCCAAGCAAGGCTAGGCGACAGGGGGGCGCCTTGTCGCCTAGGTGATAAACTTTTTTAAGTAAAAAACATATATCCTAGGGTAGAAAAGTATAAATTTCATGTTCAAGTTAGAAAATCAACATATTCATGAGAAGAAAAGGAAGAAAAATAAATAAATTCAAAAAATTTAAGGGCTGAACCCCTATTTTTGTTATAAGAAAATAAGAAAAGAAAAGGTGGAACAAGAAGAAGAAGAAGAGAGAAATGTGTTGATTAGACAAATTTTTAAGTTCTTCCTTACTTATTGGTTCAGGTTTTGAAGTCTTTGAGTGTTCAATACAGCATTTAGCAATATTTGTGTTGATTAAACCCTAAAAAATAAGAAAATAATAAAAATAAATTAACATGTAAACACACAAAAAGGAATATTTTAGTTTAATAATGTCTACTTTATAATTATAATATCAAAAAATTAAGAATATAAAAGCATTTTATAACACAATGTTCAAAATTGCTTGGCAATTAGGTGAGGCAAGCCTCTAATGGTGCCTTGTCGCCCCTAGGCATTGCCTTGACAACTATGGTTAAAGGCAGTGGCTCTGGTAAGAGAAGCGGTCTCCCTAATTATAGTTCTCCCATTCCACTTCAGGTAATTGGTCCACCACCTATCTATAATTCAGTAAATTGTAAATTACATGGATTTCTTTTGATCATATTTAATCAGTCCGAAAGAAATGGAATTTCTATCCATTAATCTCATATGGACACTTTTCTGGAAAACGCAGAACTGTGTTGAAAGGTTTTGTTTTGGATCCATGCAGGACAGGTTATGCAACACAGACACAACATAAAGATGCTGAAGTTGAGATCACTGGGGCAACAAAGGACTGGATCCACCTGAGCATTATGTTTGATGATAAGATAGTAACTCTGTAAGAATGATTATTCCACTTTAAAAGATATAAGTACATATTTACTAGTTTATGACTTAATGTAAAAATGGCTATCTTAAATCTGGGTAAGGGTGAAAAAAGCAATAACCAACTTAACTAACAGGGACTTAGAAACAAACAAAGCAATGCAGATGTTCCTATGTGGATACGTGGACATTTATGCGTAAGCTGGGCATCTTCAAAACAATTTATGTAAAATGGATATCTTTAATTTGAGCTAAATTATCACAATCAGTGAAACAAAAATCCCAAATGAATGGGATGGCCTGTGGTTAGCCAAAACCAGGGAATCCAAAATATTTTGATTTTGTCCGATTCCCAGGTGGTGATCATGCTTTAAGTAATGGGAGGAATGGGATTCCTCGGTCTTCTGATGTGGCTTTAGACTTTGTTAATACGGTTTGTAAACTCTTTGTAAATGCAAAATTTGAACATATAAATAGGCATCACAAAAGGGGCACCCAAGCTGTAGCCTTGCAAGCTAGAGGTTTTTCAAGTGAGGAAACTTGGCTTCAAACTCCTCCTTGTTGGCTAAGGCTCTGGACTATCATGTATCATGTATCTATTTCTCTATCTTAATGCCAATGTTTATTTATCCACCAAAAAAATGAACAAGAATCTTAGACAGAAGAAGAAGAAGAAGAAGAAGAAGAAGAAGAAGAAGAAGAAGAAGAAATTAATAATTAACGAGAAGTTCATACAGCGTGAGAAACTCGAGTTGGTCCCTAAAGAAAATAAAGTAATAGCCAGTTCAAATAACAAGGAATTGAAACAAATAGAGCAGTACATACATTCTCTCTGATAAGCGGAGAATTTGGTTTAAGGTCATCGTTTATGAATAATGAGAGGAGAAATAAGAATTTATACCTTCTTTCTAATACGGGCATGTCGAGCAAGCCTGTCTTCCCTCCTGGTTGTGGCCTTTGCTTCAATAACCAGAGATGGACTTGCTTTCGCTGCTATGAATTTGGGTCCAAGAGTGAGTTGTTGTGCAGAAGCGAACGCACTGTGAAGGAAGGAAAGAGAACCAGACATGATTTCTCCTCTCTCTCTCTCTCTCTCTCTCTCTCTCTCTCTCGCTCAGAGTACACTCTCCGGTCTCGACACTCTCGCTCACTCGGCTTGCTGTGCCATTTTATTATCCACCCGCCCTTATCGTTCCCCTTATCTATGTCAGAGCAACAGACTCCAAAAATGGAGGTGCGAAGTTGCCAATTGGGCAATGCCCCCCACACCGCACCGAGACTAGATCTGCTAAGGGCGCCTCACACTGACCTCACACACATAGTACCGTGCATTGGGAATATCTCCCTACATGCACATCTAAGTGTGTATTGAGAACACCTCCTCGAATTTACTACTAACAAACGCTCCCAACATGTTATTACAGTTCCATGCTGCATTGACCTGTTGGGACAGGTTGTGAGCATTGCTGGTAGTAGATCCCTC
The DNA here is from genome assembly GCF_056320005.1 of Nelumbo lutea. Classification (NCBI taxonomy): domain Eukaryota; kingdom Viridiplantae; phylum Streptophyta; class Magnoliopsida; order Proteales; family Nelumbonaceae; genus Nelumbo; species Nelumbo lutea. The sequence continues at coordinate 42,435,235 of NC_142684.1, read as the reverse complement.
CCTAAGACAAGTTGAGATCTGCTACCAACAAATACTCCCTTTACTGTCTCAACAAGTTATTACAATCACACATTAGGAACATCTCCCAAAAAAACTCCAATGGCCTATTGGGACATCGTTGAGAGCATTTGTTGGTAGTAGATCCCCACCTAGGATCAATTCAAATCTGCTTCCAATAAAACTCCCAACATTATCCCACATCTTTCGGCCATAAATTTGTCCCAAGACCATATGCCCAACTTGTAAATAGAATAGTCGGAGACATGCCATGAATGGTTTTATTAAGTAAAATTAAAGAAGGAGCTTTATAACATTTCCAATTAAGTGGTGACCATCTAAGTCCAATTCAAGCATTATATTTTGGATTATGTCTATTTTATCATATCACAATCCAAGTTGTGATTTGGTTAGAGTAGTCATTTCCTATTGTCTAAATAAACTTGTATTATTTGTTGTAGCTTAATGTTAATTTTTTATTAATTTTTAAGCTTTATTGATTTGTTATTATTTCATATTATTTTTTAGGTAAAATTATAAAAAATCCTCCTTTTATAACAATCCTATAAACCACCCTTATGTTTTGATTGTAACAAAAACTTCCGCTATGGCTCCATTTGGAAAGAGTACAAATACAAATATGTAGAGCTCAAAACCTTATACTTTATATTATTTTGTATGTATTTGTATTATACATATTTGTTTTTGTACTCCTTCTAAACTGAGCCTATAGTTTTGAAAAAAGTGCAAATGCCTCCTCTTTCATTAACTTCTCAATAACAAAAATGTTGAAGTTACTAAAATACCCTTATAATTATTAAAGTATTATCATACACAATTTAAATATTTAACTTTACCCTCTGTGGGTTAGGGGTAAGACAACAGATGATGGTCTCCTTGAAAGACAAAAGATGACCGAGAGTGTATGGGATAAAGAAATGTTTTGGTGAAAGGATTGTAAGGATGTTGATCAAGGAAGTATGGGAGCAAGAACTCTCTCAATAGTCTTAAGTGAATAGGTGTAGCTATAAAGGGAGACACAAAACGACAAGAAGGAACTTTCCTATCTCAAAAAGGTGGTTCTAATTCCTAAGGTACATAATGGGTTATATCTTTAGGGTTTCACCACATGTCCAAAGAGAATCTCTTGGGATATGAATTTCTTGTCTCCTAAGACTCTCACATGGGCATGCTTATAGCGAAAGCCCTTTTAAGTTACTCGTAGTTAAGTGTTGAAGGTGAGGTCCTTTCAAATATTGCAACACTCATAGGTAATAAAATTACATTGTGGTTTCCCACAATGAAGGCTTTACTATCAGTCTTGTATAAACTTTGATGACAACCACAATTTTTGTTTGCGGGTGACACCGCAAGTGTCACCGCAGTTGTCATGTGCTTCTAGATGATCATAAGGTTCTATGATTGCACCTTATGTTATTTTTTGGCAATGCATATAATGTTCATCGGAGTTTATATATCATGGTTGCCTTTGTATTATTATGGTCCTCATCGCATACTCTACAATGGTGATCTACATGTACCTACACCCTCCACAGATTTATTTTGTCTTACAACTTTCAAAGAGTAATTCTCTCTACTCTTCTTAGATGAAATAAGATAAAAATGTTGAAGTGAAGTAAAATGAAGCAAATCTAATCTTTTTTCAATATTACAATATATAATCTATTGAATACTTTTGGAGAACTTAACTTTGTACTTGGTTGTTTGATTAGGGTTATCTTTTATTATTTTGGATAACTTTTGACGAACTTGTAGCCCTAGTATACAAAAAAAAAAAAAAAAAAAAAAAATTAACTTTTGAGTTGAATTTTCAATTTTTAGCTCTTTTATTTATAATAGAATAAAAAACTAAAATTAAAAGTACAAATTGGACCTAAGTTAATATTATATTATATGTCAGCATATTATATTATATTATAGATAAATAGATGGTTGATGTGTCATATAGTTTGACTCATCCAACATAGACAATTAAACTGTTGACCCATGACCTATAGGCAAAAACTATTCAACCTCCAAGTTAGCTTTTAAAAAACACTAGTTTTATTTGTTAAGTGAAGTAAATAATATTTATTCTGAAATACAAATTATTTGATTAACTAACTTAAAAATTAACTACCGTTTAAATGGAAATAGTATTTAGCCTAATAATATATTATTGAATGTCATCATTTCAATATAAATAATTTTTATTAATAATTATAACTTAATTTAAATATATCTAATGTGTATAACATCTATATCTATATACTAAAACAGAATGAGCCAAGCTAATACTTTCCTACTTTTTGATTATTTGAATGACACCATTCTTTTTTCTTTTTAATTTTTCTAATTTCAAATTTGAACAAAATAACTCTCAAGTGTCCAATCTCCTTTTAGACTTTTATCTCTCTCTCTCTCTCTCTACTCTTCCTCATTAACTCCTTTAATTATCTTTCATCATTAATTTTATCATTAACACTCTCCTTTAAATAATCATGCCACTAATTTTCTCTCCTCTCTATTACTCCATTATATTACCTAAAGTTCATTAAGTTATGAGGAAGTATAATTAAAGGAGTTAATGACAAAGAAGAGAGAGAATTAATGGTGAGTTAACAAGAAGTGTTAAAAGTCTTAAAGGTGATTAGCCAATATAGTTATTTTTTTAATTTTAAATTAGAAAATTTGAAGAAAAATAGAAAATATATGTGCCATTAAAAAAACTACTGTAGAAAAATCCCAACCTATTCATAAGTTAGACATTAATTTCTTTTTTTGTTTTTTGTTTTTTATATTTTTAGGTATTTTTATCATTAATAGCAATAATTGTCATTTATCATGTGTATTCTGCATATTTTCATTTAATATGATGAATATATAATATTAAATACATGGCTAATTTATACTAAATGAAAGGGTAAAAGAGCTAAAGAAATTGATGGTTACAAATTATGACATAAGAGAAAGTTAAATAATATAAATGGTATAATGACAATAGTAGATAATGATTTAAACAATGAAGTTGTAAATGTTAAAAGAATTGAGGATAGAATAATTTTAATTCAACTTGTTTTAGTTGAAAAAATTATTAGTATAATTAATGCTTATGCACCTCAAGTGGGTTTAGAAGAAAATATTAAAAGACAAATTTGAAAAAATTTAGAAGAATTCATCAAAGAAATTCCAAATAAAGAGAAGTTTTTTATAAGAGGAGACTTAATTAGATGGACATGTGGAGAAAAGCAATATAGGATATGATATGGTGCATGGAAAATTCCGGTTTAGGTAGAGGAATGAATGAGGAGGTAAAATATTAGATTTTGTAGTAACTTATGACATGAAAATTTTAAACACTTTTTTTTCCCAAAAAAAAAATGATGAACACTTAATAACATTTAAAAATGGATCAAACATAAATAGATTTTTTCCTTATTAGGATAACACAATGTATGATGTGTAAAGACTACAAAGTTATCTTAAGAAAAAGCCTAACAATATAACATAGATTAATGGTAGTAAATGTGCACATTAGGCTAAGTTTGGAAAGAGTACAAATACAAATATGTAGAGAGAAAAACCTTGTATTTTATATTATTTTGTATGTATTTATACTATACATATTTACATTTGTACTCTTTTCAAACTGAGCCTTAGGATATGAAAGAGAAATAGAGAAGAAAATAGGTGTTTTTGAATTAGGTAGAAAAACCTAAAAGGAGAAAATCTATTTTAATTTAGAAACAAGTTAATAACATAATGACATTGGAATTTAGATGGAAAAGATTAATGATATTTGACTTGAAATGACAAACAATTTCAAAAATAAAAATAAAAAGTAACCCAGAATGTCTCAAAAGAATTAAAGGAAAATGGAAAAGTTCTAAGAAACTTGGTGGTGGAATGAAGATATTCAAAATATAATCAAATTAAAATGAACATTTATAAAGAATGGAAAAAACTAGAATATGTATGAAAATAGGGAAAAATATAAAACCATAAAAAAGTTAAAAAGAAAGTAAATAAAATGTAGGGCTTATGATGAACTTTACCATAAATTAAACACTAAAAAAGGAGAAAAAATGGATGTATAAACTAGAAAAGCTAAGAGAAAGGAAAGGTAGAGATTTAAAACTTATTATGTGCATTAAAGATGACGATCAAAAAGTCTTACTAAAAGATGAGGAAATCAAACAAAGATGGAAAAACTATTTTGAAAAATTATTAAATAATTAAACAAGAGGGAGAAAGTTCTAGTGAAAGAAAATCTAGCAATACTAGTGGTGTTAAAAATAACATGTACCTTCATAGAGTTAGGCCAACTAAAGTAAAGAGCGACTAAACAAGATGAAGAAGGAAAATACATTAAGACCCAATAGGATTCCAATAGAAATGGTAAGGTATGAGAGAGGTAGCTAGGCTTGTGGCTGAACTAAGTTATTTAATAAGATAGTGGAAGAAAAAAGATACTTGATGATTAAAGAAACAATAGTATGTGTTGACCCTATGTGTTTTGATGATAACAAACTCATTGAGGATACTAATGTGTTTGAAATACAAGTATGCAGACATCTTAAGTATTCTCTAAAAAAAGATCATCTCATGAATAAAATGAAAAAAATCAAGTTCAAGAACTTAATTATATCTTTAAATTTTTATAGGTCTTGATGTAAGTAATTGCTTGTACACTATAAGGGCTTATCTGAAACCTACCTTGATTTACCATACAATTTTAGAGAACAATGATTAACATAGAAAGGACCTTAGGTTTTTTTTCCCAGATCTTAACTTAAGTTAAAAATTTCATAAATCAAGTTTGTGAACTTAAGGAGTCAACTCCCTAACCTTAGAACTCAACTACTTGAGCATTCCAAGAAAGATTATCATTACTAGTCAACTACCTAAGATAGTCGAACCTGGTAGCACCAAGCAAACGGCTATTTGGTGGTGATAGTCAACTACCAAAGAAAAAAGATTCTCTATTGTGCATGAGAGCTAACTGTCAAGCCTTGGTAGTTTATTCCTAATTGAACTTGCTAGAGTTCTTGAATTCTGACAATTACAATAGTCAACTACTAAGGCTAGATTGTCAACTACTTCATGTAGTTTTACTTGTTATTAGTTTTTTATTTTTTAACCATTTAAAGCTCCAGTGACTCTTTCCTCTTTTGGTAGGCCAAGAAATTTATTGAAAATCATCTTTGAGTGTTTTCAATAGGAGGAAATCAGTCCCCAATGAATCTATAATGATCATGTCTTTTTCCTTTGATTCAATGATATTTAGGCAAGGTTTCTAAGGAAGAACAACTAAGTGGGAAGAAAAAAAAGAAAGAGAGAGAGAAAAAACTAAAAGAAAGAAAGTTAGAGAAAAGATTTTGAGCAAAAGGAGTATTATCTTTGTAATAAAAAGAAAAAAGAGATTTATGCTTGATTGTTTCTCACTAAGAAACTTGAATCTCTTCAGTGCTAATGCCCTAGCAAACAAGTGCCTAATTTGCTTTTTAGTAATTTAATTGTATTTGCATATCAACCTCTTGAAGCATTGCATTGATTACTATGTGTTATCATTGTTGTTGAGATTGAGAACAACTAGTAGCTTTCTAGCTAGTGTGATTGTTGTGTGTTCTGGGATAAATTGACCTTATGCGTTTTGGTGACAACAAATTCATTGAAAGTACTAATAATGTGCTATATATGCAACTAACTTAAGTAAAGCTTCTTTGATCCTAAATTGTATTAAAGCAAAATTGCTAATAAAGTTGAAGTGAAAGCGTTACTTGACTCAACTTACTACACTTACATTCTAAACACCATCACAAATCTCTCCATTGAGGATGCTCTAAAAAATTTCAAACATAGAAAATCTACAACAAGCATTCAAAGACTTTGGATCTACTCAAGAAGTTCAAGTGCTATAACTCATAAAGGAGAAAAACTACATCAAGTTTGTCCAAAAATGTGGAGTTGTTATCAATAAGGCATAAATTGCCTAGGATTTATAGTATAATCAACCACTTAGAAATGTATACTCAACTAACTGTGACAACCAAGGCATGAAATACGTGATTGTGACACATAGTTAACTACCCCAACGTGCATAGTTGACTACCTATGATAGCCTTGGCAAAGAAATGTCATGTCTTAGAGGAGTAGTCGACTACCTAAAAAATGCATAGTCAATTAGCCTAGACAAACTGAGCTTAAACAAATATCAGTCGACTAAAAGGAGGAGTTAGTTGACTAAAAGAGAAAAAAATTCCTCCATTCATCTAATAGATGACTACCAAAATTTGGCAATTGACTAGTTTGTAGACATTTGATCATTTAAAAGCTTAAATGAGAGGAAAACAGAACTCAAGGAGGTCAAAGTCAATGAATTCTGAGACTTTCAAGCAAAGATTGGGCCTCGAGTTCAAGCTCTATCTATATGTGATAGCCATGATAGAAGGAAATAATTAATGAACACAATCAAACTTCTCTCTTGGAAATAAGAAGTCAAAATTCTTGGTGAATAGTAGAAAGGTAACAACTAGATCCAATGTGGGTTCAAGTACCACCTTTGTCTCTTTATAAATAAATATCATTTTTTAGAATGCTCGGGGATTGGAAAGGGATCCCATAGTTCGATGACTTGAAAAACTGCATACTATTGGTATTTTTTCTATTGTTGAACCCAAGATTTCTTGGAGGGAACTCTCCTACATTGCTATTAGATTGAATCTGAATTCTATCATAACAAATGATGATACAAATCATCAACTTGTTTTGTTCTCGCATGCATCCACTACAGTCTCTGTGCTTAACAAGTTTGATTATGCTCTGTTGCTTGGTTGGATTGTCGAGGGTTGCCCCATTTGTGCTGATTCTGTTCATGCTAAGTGCAATACTATAGAGAAGAGAATGATGTGGTCTATAGTGGGTTCTTTTATTATTTTTCTACAACTTTCTTGCTTGGTTGGGAAAAGATCTAGCCACCAAAACATGTGCTCTCATCTATTCCTTTACACCTACTATAGCTTTCGATCTTCCTAGAAGAATTCATCTTCGACTTGAGAAAATTATGAAACACTTTGGTCAAATTCTGGGGAAGACAAACACAGTTGGGTGTCTTGGCACAATGTTTGTCATACTCTTGTTGAAGGAGGTCTTGGACTAAAAAACATCGAAGAATTAAACAAAGTTTTCTGGATAAAGCCCTAATGGAGTGCTTTGACTAGAAATAGATGTTGGTATGACTTTTTTAAGGCAAATTTTATTTATGACATTCAAAAGAGGTAGTTCTTTCCATTGGTCGTCTTCCACTTGGAAATAGTTAAATCAAACAAAGAGAATAAAAATGCCAGCAATAAATTAAAGAGAAATAAGCACAAATGATAATATGGCTAATCTGCATTGAGGGGGGGGGGCAAATCAGCCCTATTTATAGTTTACAGAGATTGAATTATAGTAGGATTACACAAGATGAGAATTTAAGAGATAGAGCTTATCTGGGTTAGTTGAGATAGATCTTCTCTTAGGATATGATTAGGATTATCCTAGGTTTGTTTAGGATAATTCTTATCCTGGATAGAAGATTATCCCAGTTAGTTATATACAAGAGCCCATAGGAATTGGTTCTACTAAATGGGCTTGGAGGTTACGTAGGTGTGCATGGGCCCATAGACATCACGTTATCATCCCCTTGAAAGCTGAATAGGGTAACGAGAAGCTTGTCCCGAAGAGAGGTAAAACGGGCTGTGGAAAGTGGCTTAGTGAAGATGTCGGTGATCTGTTCTGCAGTTGGAATATACTGAATCTGAAGCTGCTTCTTGGTGACAAGATCCCGTAGAAAATGGTAGTCAACCTCAACATGCTTTGTGTGAGCATGGAAGACAGGGTTAGTGGCCAAATGAGTAGCACCCAGATTATCGCACCATATAATAGGGGAAGGTGCGAGAAAACCAATGTCTCGTAACAGAGACTGAATCCATAACAATTCTGTGACTGTATTGGCTAGAGACCTGAATTCGGATTCAATGCTGGAGCAGGCAATAGTGGGTTGCTTCTTGTAGCTCTAGGAGATCAGATTAGAGCCAAGGTAAACAGCATACCCTCATGTAGACCGATAATCATCTGGACAACTGGCCCAATCGGCATCTGTGTACATCGTTAACTGCCAAGATGAAGACCCACGAAAAAGAAGACTATGAGTGAGAGTACCTTTGAGATACAGAAGAATTTGTTTGACGGCTATCCAATGCTCATCAGTGGGAGAGTGAAGAAATCGGAAAACGTTGACTGCGAAGGAGATATCTGGACGTGCGATGGTGACCTACTGTAATGCTCCAACAATACTATGATACTCTGTGGGATTAGGTAATGAATCACCCAAGTCTTTGGATAGACGACTAGAAGTATACATGGGGGAACTCACAGGTTTGACCCCTTCAAGATTGGTCTTACGAAGTAAATCCAGGATGTAACGCTACTGTGAGAGAACCAAACTGCCTGACTTGCAACTTACCTCAACACCCAAAAAATAATGCAAGGATCCTAAGCCCTTCAATGGAAAGACTGTAGAGAGCGATTTGAGAAAGTCACTAATGGCGGCAGAAGAGTTTCCAATTAAAATGATGTTATCCACATATACCAGCAGAAGGAGAATGGATTTATTGGAGGAGAAAATAAATAGAGAAGGATCAACAGTTGAGTTCTGAATCCCATCTGTTTGAGAACAGAACTCAAATGAGAATACCAGGCTCGTGGTACTTGTTTGAGGCCATAAAGAGCCTTTTTCAACTTGTAGACATAAGTGGGACACTCGGGATTAACGAAGCCCTTTGGTTGATGAACATAAATGTTTTCGTAAAGGATGCCATGAAGGAAGGCATTGTCAATGTCCAATTGATGAATAGGCCAATTCTGTGCAAGAGCAAGAGAGAGAATTGTCCATACAATCACCAATTTGACAACCAGACAAAAGGTATCAAAATAATCAAGGCCTAGTACCTAGTTGAAACCCTGAGTGACCAGTCTGGCTTTATAACAGTCAATGGTTCCATCAGCCTTCTTTTTTATTTTGTAAATCCACTTAGTTTCGATAATATTCATGGAAGGATCATATGGAACTAGGTGCCAAGTGTCATTTTTAATGAGAGCCTAATATTCCTTCTACATGGCCTCTTGCCACTTTGGTGATTTGACAGATTGATTAAAGTTTTTAGGTTCTTGTTCTTAGAGGAGAGAGACAAGAGCAGAAGGGATGGGATACCTTGCCACAAGTTGAGACCGGGGGAGGGTCCCGCTCATTGATCGGGTACACATTGAGTGAGTGCATACTGGTTGAGAAATAGGTGCTATAGATTCTAGTAAATCTTGAATGATGCGATAGCTCTATGGCCAATCAGAAGAAGATTGCTCCAATGGTCCTAAAACTGGAGAGGTGGCTGCTGAAGTGGAACTAGACGCCAGAGTAGACGGAGACTGAGAGGGAGGAGAAATGGCTGACGTTGTAGATTGTAGCGGTGCCGGTACTGAAATAAGAGTTCCTATGGGAGCAGGAGTTGGACTTGGTTCTATTTCAGCAATGCTAAGAAATGAATTTTCATCAAATACAACATGGTGGGTGATGAAAATACACCCTGAAGGAGCATGGAGACATCGGTACCCTTCATGAGAGGTACTGTCTCCAATGAAAATACATGGTAGGGACCAAAATTGAAACTTATTTCTGTTATAAGGCCGCAAAAAAGGATAGCAAACATACCTAAAGCATCATAATAGAGAATAATCAAGTTTAGTCTGAAAAAGTTTCTCATATGGAGACATACCATGCAATACCTCTATTGGTAGTCGATTTATCAAGAAAACTGCAGTTTCTATTGCATCAGCCTAGAAGGAGAAGGGGAGCATGGAGGAGGCCAGTAGAGACAAGGAAGATTTGACCACATGTCTGCACTTCTATTCTGCTGATTCATTATGTTCATGTGTATGAGGGCACGCCAAACGGTGTGTTACTCCTTGGGAGTCCAAGTACCGAGAGAGAGAGCAATACTTTCCACCCCAATCTGATTGAAATACATTGATTTTGGTATTGAATAAAACTTCTACATGTCTCTTAAATTTAATAAAAACATCACACATATCTGATTTTTGAACAATAGGATACACCCAAGAAAATTTTGAAAATTCATCAAGAAATAAAACATAATATGAAAATCCATTATTTGACTTAACGGGAGCAGGTCCCCATACATCTGAAAATATTAAATCTAATGGACGCTTAGATTAAGAAATATACGACTTCAAGGGCATTCTATGACTCTTGCCCATTTGACAGGACTCACAAATAGACTCATTAACACTAGAATGAATAAATAGAAGACCAAATTGTGAAACAACTTGCCATACATTACGCATAGCTGCATGACCAAGATGAAGATGCCAACCATGAAGAGAGGTGTGTTCGCCAAGAAGAGCATGTGAGAGATAGTGGCTGACACAGGAAAGCTTTATAGGCCGTCTCTACTGGTTCCTCGAAGTAGGATTCTCCCCTTATAGTCCTTCACATAGCAACAATCATGGTGAAATTCAAAAAATAAATTATTATCTTGGTAAATCGACCAATAAATAATAGATTCTTGCAAATGGAGGGAACATGACAAATATCTATCAAAGAGAAAGCATACTTATTAAAAATCATGGAAGAAGATCCTCTATGATGAATATTCAAACCTTGACCATTACCGACCTTCACTTGATCTGGTCCAGTATACTCAATGCGATTCTGTAGATTGTCTAGATCGGGAGTCATAAGATGAATAGCTCCAGAGTCCGAATACCAGTTGGGATCAAAATTAATTTCATACTGGTTCTCATGGGTATTCACCCCTCCATGAAATGCAGAAGGATCATTGCAGATGTTATTAGAAAATCCATTTGCATATTTCGCCTTTCTACACTATAAGGTACTGTGCCCAAATTTATTATAGATCTGACAAGTGATTATTTTTACCTACACGTCCACCAGAAAATTGTTGTGTCTGATTTTGGAGGGATTGATGATTATACTGTGAGGAGCCACAACCACGCCCCTTACCTCTGTTATTGTTGAAGTTTGGTGAGAACTATTATGGGGGCTTCTGAAAATTATTTTTCTTAGGAGGAATGCCTGCAAGATTCACACTTTGAGGATCTGACGCAAGAGCTAGGTTCTCAAGCCATCTTTCATGGTTTAGAAGTGCTCCCATAATATCAGCAATGCTCAGATCTACTGCATCTGGTTGATTTGTTAGTGCTGTAACCATTGACTCATACCCACTCCCTAGTCTAGACAAAATATAAAGTACTAGTTCTAATTTGAGAACAGGTTCAGATATTGTAGACAAACTGTCAGCAATAGACTTTGCACATTATACGTATGCAGAAATAGAGAGAGAACCCTTTTTAAGATTTTGCAATTGTCTGCGCAACTGTAGTACCCTAGATCGGGAGTGGGTGGAATAATTGTAAGCTAGGGAAGTCCATACCTCTGATGATGTCGACATACCTACCACTTGCACCATAACTCCTTTAGTGAGAGAGGAAATCAGCCAACTCAACACCAGTTGGTCAATATCAGTCCATTTTTTGAATTCAATGTTTATTATCATTCCTATACCGTTTAGGTTGGGTATCACTTCAGGCAGTGGCTTCTTCTTCCCTTCTACAAGCTCCAATTGGTGGTGGTGCCGAAGGATGGGAAGGAACTGGGCACACCATAGCAGGTAATTGTCACTTCCAAGTTTGATAGGAAGGTAATGAGTCACATTCTGGATTGAAGGGAGTGCACTACTCGTGGACGAGCTATTGTTGGAGGCTGCTGGGCTGCTACCATGTGTGCCTGTCTCTGTTGACATGGCTCTGATACCAAGTTAAATCGGGCAAAGAGAATAAAAATGATAGCAATAAATTAAAGAGAAATTAGCACAAATAATAATATCGCTAATCTACATTGATGGGGGGTGAATCAGCCCTATTTATAGTTTATAGAGATTGAATTATACTAGGATTACACAAGATGAGAATTCAAGAGATAGAGATTATCTGGGTTAGTTGAGATAAATCTTATCTTAGGATAGGATTAGGATTATCCTAGGTTTGTTTAGGATTATTCTTATCCTGGGTAGAAGTAAGATTATCCCAGTTAGTTATATACAAGAGCCCATAGGAATTGGTTCTACTAAATGGGCTTGGAGGTTACGTAGGTGTGCATGGGCCATGCATGGGCCCATGAACGTCTACGTTATCAGAAATGCAGTCTACGTTTCATCCCTCTGATTTTTTAGCATTCCGTTGGCATATAAGGGAAGGTAGGATTAAATTTTGGATTGAAAACTGGTTTTCTCCGTCTCCTCTTATTAGTCTACTTCACAATCCACCTCAAGTCGCAGACTTGTTAAATGCTGATGGGAAGTGGTTGGCATTGAGAACTTATCTTCAATTCTCTAAGTACAGAAATTTGCAGAGAAATTGAAGATTCTAATATGGCCTTCTTCCTTGGGTTCAAATGTTAGAATCTGGAAGCCGAATTCTAATGGCCAATTCAGTTGCAATAATCCAGTTCCTTGGAGTAAATTGGTTTAGGGTCATCATATCCCCACAAAAATTTCCTTTCACGGTTGGAGAGTTCCAGTAGGTGACCTTCCAACAGATGACAGTGTGAAGGGTCTCGGAATTCCTTTGGCCTCGACTTATTGCAACTTATATAAAGAGCAGAAAAATAGAGACCACTGACTATCTTCTTAGCTATGGTGGCACTTTAGTAGACAGCTATATGTGCCTTTCATCCCTTATAGACAATCTGTGATTGGCTCTTGTTTTGGTTTAGATATGCGGATGGGCCAAGATATCAAATGAAAGAAATTATTGCCACTATTGCTACATTGATCACCTAGGAAATTTGGAAAGAAAGGTGTATTCTCCACGCAAATCAAACCGGCCTCCTCTTTAATTTTTAAAATTAACTCTTGGCTTAGGGAGTTACAATGGAGCTTACCATTAGTGTCACCTTCTCTAGAAGACTCTTTTACTCTTCAGGCCCTTCACAAGTGTAAAAAGCCAAAGGTGTGTTTTGTTTCATGGCTGCCATCAACACACTTTAAATGCAATGTTGATGGTGCTTGTTCTGGTAATCCTGGCCCATCTAGGGTGGATGCTATCAGATTTTGTAAAGCTTGGGATTACAGCAAATCATGATTGAGAGTAACTCAATATGGTGGAGATCCTAAATAACAAGGTTTGACCCTCTATGGTCTATTCTTAGTTGGTCAGATTCAATCTAACAAATTTCAGAGGATATTTCTTTGGAATTTGTCCACACTTTGAGAGAAGGGAATTTTGTTGCTGATGCTCTTTCGAAGCATGCAGTTCATACGTGCACTTTTTATTCATTTGATAGTCTTTCTTCTCTTCCACATGATTTCTACAATTTTTATTTCAATGATCTCTCACATATTACAGTTGATTAATTTTTTGTTTTTTCTTGTTTGGTTGAGAGAAGAGGGTGTGCATATCATGTATATGGGTTTTGGGGCAAGGCGGGCTATGTCCTCCTCTATACATCTGCTATGAGATTATTTAATTTTAAGGTGGCCCCCTCCTCAAGGATTAAAGTTTGGGGTTTTAGAAAAGGATAGCCATGTAAATGACTATAGCTATCTTTAGTAAGCTTTCTTCTCTAGCTTGGTTTTACCAATTAGGTCTTGTTAGCACCCATAAGTCCAAGTATTAAGGTCATGTTGGCACTCATAAGTCTAACTGTAAGGTATTGTGGGCACCTGAAAGTCCAACTAGTTGTAAGGCTTTTGCTGTTACCTGAAAGTCTAGTTGGTTAGTTGAAATCCTCAAAGGATGTCTGGAGTAGAGAATGTAGGCAGGGTTTTTGTTGAACATCTATAAAATCTTAAGTGCCTTCTTTTAGTGCTTTTATTGTTTTGTTTTTCTTTGTTTTTCAAGTTTCAACAATTGTTGTGCTATTAACAATTATTAACTTTTCTACTAACTACTTAAACTTGAATATTTTCTTATCTTCCATCCATTACAATTTATTTTGTTTATTTTCATTTGAATTGCAAAATATAGATATCCCAGTGCATTTACTATGCTATTAACATCATTAATTTTATAGACTATACTAACATCTTGATTCAATATATAGTTTAAGTATTTCCTTGCTTATTAACTTTCACCAACTACTAATCATTTACATTTAATTGGTTTACATTTACTTTATTGCAATTGTTTATATTTATTACTTTAACTTTATTCAATTACATTATTTATTTTTAGTAGTTAATTTGTCCTTGAGATTTTGGTAGTTACTTGGATTTATTTTTATATATTTGTTTAACTACTAACCCCTACAAACCTTGTGTTTACACTATTTATTTGACTAAAGATGCAATATATTCTTTAGTAGTAGAGTTAATCATACTGAACAATTTTTTATTAATTATTGAATGAACTAGTTAAGCCTTTATTTCGGTACAACTTGTCTTGATTTTCCAATATAAGGCTTAGCTTTAGTTTTGGTAGGGTATTTGAGCTTAAATATTCAAAGCTTTTAAGAAATGGTCTTGCATAAGACCATTGGTCCTAACAAGATAGAACCTGGAAAGGTTTGGATAGTACTCACAAGTCTATTCAATGATTATAAGAGGTTTGGTTAGCACACAAAATGTCCAATTGAGTAGTGGATTCAAAATTCTTAGTAGATGTGCCTAAGGGGAGGATGCAGGCTGTGAATAGTTAAACCTTTATAAAACTTGTATACGTCTATAGATATTACATTTGCTTTTGCTTATTCTTGTTATTACTTATTTTTGTTCTTATAATCACCATTCAACTTGTATATTGTTTAATTGTTCTCACTCTTTCAATTCTTACATTTACACTAGAAAGATGATGACCTTAGGTAAGAAATTTTTAAGGAACGTAATTCACCCCCCTTGTTAGGCCACTTACGGTAATGATATGGTGCATATATTTAAGAATAAAGGTTACATACAAAGTTATGATACCTATTGAGAGATTAAACTCATGAATCATACAATGAAACTTTGGAAGATAATACTTGAACAAATATTATGACTTGAAATAAGTGTTTTAGATAACCAATTTGGCTTTATTCCAAGGAAATCAACAATGGAAGCTATATTTCTTTTGAGACGATTAATAAAAAAGTTCAATGAAAAGAAGAAAAATCTCCATATGGTGTTCATTGATCTAAAGAAGGCATATGATAGAGCTCCTAAGAGATAATATGGCGGGTCTTGGAAAAGAAAATGGTTCAAAATAAGTATATAAACTTAATTTAAGGATATGTATCATTAATAAAAAAATTAATATACAAGTTTATTTGACAATGCATAACCCAAAAAATAATGCTTGGGTTAGAATCAATTTGTCCTTGCCCAACTGAAAATGTCATAAGGGTCCTTTAACTTAGGTTTCGTTTAACAAAGCTCGCACGTCACACAAGGCCTCCACTAGATTAAATAGGTCAATTTAATTAATGTAGCTTAATTAACTATCCAATATAGTTTATAATAAAGTAAAAAACACTTAGATTAATTATACCTATATGTGGTTAAGTTAATTTATATATTAATTTAGTTTAGATTAGTAGTGATTGAGGATAAAAAATGGTTTTACATAAATTATATGCATACCAAAATGACATGATACCAATAAAACTTGTAACCAATCAACTAGTATCATAAAACTGGTAACCAATCAGGTGGAACTTATCAAAATTCATGGGGGTTTGATTGGTTAAAACATTTTTGCTATCATGCCTTTCTAGCAGCATAATTCTTTCCATGTCTTAATGGTACATCAATAAACTAACATACATGGATATGCATGTGTAAATCTATGATGCTAGAAAGACTTGATACTACCTAGGGGTAAACAAATGGGTAGGTTCTACCTAGAACTGAATGGAAGTGACCTCAAACTACCCTTGAGTTGATTCTAGGGTCTAGGGGTTTACCCTACCTAAACCAACTTGGAGAATCGGCCTTGGAACTTAACTTGCTCTGAATAAAGCCCAAAACACTTTGAGGGTGTAAAGATTTGAACTGAAGCACTCATGATTATAAATTAAAACCATGGTCTCACTTAAACTTTGAATCACTTAAGTAATTTTTGTTAGCCCAAGAGGGGGTGAATTAAGTTCTATTGATTTACCCAACTAAAACCATCTCAAACTAAGGAGCAATACACAAATAACAAAGAACAATAATGTAAAGTTTTTGAGTGTGACAGAGTATAGTAGTGTGAATAATAAATATCAATCACAATGAAGAACAACTTCAAGAAAGTGAAAAGCACATACAAGATTTAAAAAAGTTCAGCCTCCCAGGCCTACATCCTCTACCCAAGCACACTACTTGAGAATTTCCACTAAACCAATTAGAATTCACTTTGCTAGAAAAACCCTTACAACTAGTTGGACTTCCTAGGTGCCAATAAGGACTTAAACCAAATAAATTTACCGGTGCCAACAAGGCCTTCAACAGTTCATAACTACCAACTAGAAACCACTAGCTTATTGCATATAATAGATATAAACAATTAAAGCACATTAATAAGTTCCTATAACTAGGATCATATTCAAATGCAAAAATGAGCTTAAACAAATAGGGGCTTAAAGCAGTTGAAAAGGTTAAAGATTCTTAGAGAAAATCAATGAAGCATAAGTAGCTTTTTCACTTATAGTCTCTTAATACAAGGTTGCCCTCTTGTTAATGCTCTCTTCTCAATTTCCATAATATAGCTCAATGCACTTTCTTTAGATTTTCATCTTAAACTTATGCATATATGGAATGAATCATGTTTATAGAGCATGTGATTTAGATCCATTGAGAAGGGATTAAATCATTTTAGAAATGTTTAGTGCTTGTTCTGAACAAGATTGAAGGTTGATTGAAATGTGAAAGAGCATTGACCCTTCAAATGATCAATGTGCTCTCTTCTCAATTTCCACCAGTGCTAGTTTCAAGGGGGAAAGATGGCAAATTTGATGTGGTTGAGGGGAACGAGTTATGTGTCTAAACTGTCTTCAAAAATGGGGCTTGTCTTTCTAGTGCCTAGAGCTAAAGACGGACGGTTTGAAGTCATCTATCAATTTCACATTATAGGTGCTTTATATCCTAGAGAATCCCATGTATTGTAGATTGTCTCATAATGCCAGATTGTTGCATTTGTGGATTGTTTTATGCATCTATCCAGTAGGGATGGTACTGCATTTATAGAGTTCAAATCAGCCCCCCACAACATCTCACAACACATCCCCACCGTGTATTGAGAACATCTCCCGATGATAATATAAAAAATGATAAAGCATCATCCAGAAATGTTCCCAATACAAGATGGGATATGCTGTGGAACGTTGTGGGAAATTATCTTGTGGGGGGCTGATTTCAACTCGCATTTAGGGCGTGTGGGGAATTTGGGATTAAAGTGGAGAACGTTTCTGTGTTACTTGCACAGTCGTTAGTTGGTGCTATTTCTGCACAACATTTGTAGTACGCTGAATCTCTTCATCATGACTTATCTACTCTCTATAAGGAGTTGATGATTGAGGCAGATCGTTTTAAAGCAAAGATCGATGCGATGATAATGTGTGGAAGTGCCCTCTCGATGGTTGGATTAGTTACTGGTTCGACTGCAGGACTACAATAGATATCATGGTCAGGGAGGTGGATTGGTGGGTCCATCTTGTCGCTTTTATTTTGTATGTGGCTTCATGATTTCTATTTCCTGGGAGTCCTGACTGTGGTGTCCGGACAGTGTTGGCTCCTCTTGCAAACTTGGTGGCTACTGGTTATCAGTTGTTGTTGGTCTCTATGTTTCTTGGATATTTGTATGACCAAATGGATGAGGCCATCCATCAAGTAATAGACCCAGGGTGCAAGCGTTGGTCCTCATATGTTTTTACTTCATTCTTGTTCATGTATTTGTGCGAGCAGTTCGATATGGATGTCATTCGTGGAAGTTTATTCCTTTGACTGTTTTCATTGTGAATCTAGATGGCACCGGTTCTCAGAGTGTTACATTAGGGGTGTGTTCTTTTTTTGGATTTTGAGAGGGGGGAAGTTGGTCAATGGGATTTTGGTTCCCATTGACCAGGAATCCCATGTCTTTTTTTTCAAATTTATGTGGGGACCAGGGAAAATTTATTTTCCCGAGTAAGTGATACTCATCTCTTAGGTGGGTAAATAACTTTCCCACCTAGGGGCAAGTTGCCAACACTTGAATGGGACAAAAATGCCCCTTTTAATAATAGTTGTTTATGGTTAAAATGGTCATTACTTTATTTACATGAGAAATTAAAGAATATAGGTAAATGCAATTACGTGGATAAGTTTTTCCTGGGGAACACTTACTCGGGTAAGTGCATTTACCCAGGTAAGTAACTATTCGAAAAGCGAACAGGGCCTAGATGTTTGCCAGGGGAAAAATTGGCTGGATGCCAAGAGGGGAAAGCGGTTTGGCATGAGTGAAATCGAAGCCTAGTTTTGTTGTATTGACAACTTAATTTATCGTCCCTATGCGGAGTATGTGCTGCATGCAATGCCATTTTGTATTGGGGTGGACGTCCCTAAGGGTGGCAATCAATAGTGTGCAGTTTCAGTTGGAAATCCTATGGCCGCTGTAGCGTGGTTGGTGTTATGGCCCGGGGTTGTGTGTTATAGACAAGTCATGTGAGGCATAGTCTGCTGCTATAGTGCATATCGACCCGACCGTCTACTCAAGTAGTTTGGGTATGATAGTCTCAGTTCTCAATTTTTGCGATCCGTTATGGAGGATGTGTTTTGGCGTTGTCATAGAAGTCGCCCGAGGTATGTTAAAGTGTCGCCCCCTGGACATGTAGTAGGGTTGCCCGCTAATGCCTCTTAGTGCGAATGAGAACTAAGAGGTCATAAAAGGTCCTCAGCAGAAGCTCATTTGGAGAAGAAGAGTGGTAAGAGGCTTGTTGAGGAGATGCAAGAAAAGGAGCCATCTCTTGTTGTTAAAAGGTCGTGTGAGGGGGAGGGTCAAGTGAAGGCGTCATCGTCTAGCACTAGGCAAGTAGTTCCCCATCGCTTGAGGGCACTTACCTGTCATAGGAGGGTAGGTTTACATCTTCATGCTAATGTTGAGGAAGTTTTGGTAAACCCATTATCTGAAGGTGATCAAGGTTCTGAGGGGGACTGAGGTGGGTGTTGCACCAGTGCCAACTTGAGGCATCATAGGTGTCAGGGGCCTCTGATGGGGGTGAGGTTTCCCCAGTGGGGGAGTCAGTGCCTAGGGTTAACATAGAGAGGGGTGCCTCGGCTCCAGATGGGGGACTTGGTTTCCTCTTCGGGTGCTCTTGGTGGTACAATGTTGAATTCAGGCGCTGAGCGTGTGGCACCTGTATCGGAGGCAATGCGTGCCGACGTGCCATTGTGTGACCCAGGCCATGGGAAGGAATCATCATGCCAAAAACACTCTTGTTCGATTTTAATCTCTTAAGAGATTAAATTCAATGGATTTGATTGGTCAATTACATGAGAAATTGCACCTGCACACTTGTTTGGAAAATTAGTTTTTCTCTTACAAAACCCAATTTTTGGACTTGTCCCACATTGGAAAATTTTAAGCTTTGTTTTCAGTATTTTAGTAGGAGCTGATTTACACTCCTTAGAAATAGTAGAGGAGAGAATGGAGGTTTGATATAGCGCAACGCGCACGGACACGTGTGCACGCGTGTGTGCGGCACAATGCGGAGCTTTAGAGGTGCACTTTGCTCGCACTTCGTGTGGCTCGTGAAGGGCAGCTTTGGTTTTGGTGCGATGCTAACCGTTGATCGCCGTTGATGAGATCAATGGTCACGATTCGATCAGGTGTGATCAAAAGGCATAATTCAAAGTTAACAGTCATTAACTGTTAACTACCTTTTAAACAATCACAATGTTTGAAATTGTGACTATTCAAAGTGCCTTTTCTAAACTAGCACCTACCTTTTCTTCATACATCTTCATAAACTATTTAAGGAGCATGAATCAGACTTCTAAAACACACATTTTCGAAATCCACTTTCTCTCTCTCTCTCTCTGTCCGATTGGCTATAGTCTCACAGAAGGTTTCTTCAAAGATTCTTCAACTTTGTTGGAAGTAGATTCTCGCCCAAGGCTTTGTTGTATCTTGGGAATGGATTTGCCTATAACCCAATAGAAAACTCAATGAAATTGAGTGGGGGCAAATAACGTTCTAAAGATAGTGTCTTCAGAAACGCCTCAGAGCTTCTCCTCCAAAGTTTCAGTGACCCCATTTCCCAACAATTTTAGAACATTATTCTCCAATAGGGGCGGAAGCAAGCATGAATTCGATCAAGATGATGAACCAAGATATTATTCGATTGGACCAGTTCGATGGAGCAAACTTCAGCCGATGATAAGACAAGATGATCTTCTTTTTAACCACACTAAAACTATACTATCTGTTGGACCCGAATCTGCAATCACTTCTTGAACCCATTGACAAAGACTTAGAAAAACTAAAGAAGGAATGAGCAAAATGAGAAAATGACTCATTTTTGTGCCGATGACACATACTGAATGCCTTATCAGACCGGCTCTACAACTTCTACAAGGAACTTATATCTTCAAAAGAAATCTGGAAGGCCTTGGAATTCAAATACAAGGTGTAAGAAGCAGGTACGAATAAGTATCTTATTGCAGAATACTTTGACTTCACAATGAATGACCATAAACCCATACTGAACAAAGTTCATGAACTACAGGTGATAGTCAACAAAATTCGATCCCTTGACATCATCCTTCCTGAATCTTTCAAAGTAAGAGTAATCATTGCCAAACATCCACCCTCTTAGAAGGATTACAAGAAGAAACTTTTGCACAAGGATGAAGAACTTACTTTGAAGCAAATTCAGCAACACCTTCGTATCGAAGAAGAGTCCCAGATTAGAGACACTAGGGATAAGACTTTGGCTGGTATGCTGAACTCTAAGGTCAATTTTGTGGAAAATAGATCAAAGAAGATAACCTTGCATTACAAGTAAAGAAGAAGGATGTGAATTTCAAGAAGAGCAACAATAAGAATCTATCCTGCTATGTTTGTGGAAAAAAGGGGCATTATGCTCTAGTCTGCTGACATCGGAAAGGTAGAACCAAGTCTACAAACATGGTAGAAGACAATCTAGTGGCCATGATTACTGAAGTCAACATGGAAGAATTGTCTTTTAGATGGCGGTTTGATTCAGGCGGCACAGTCCATGTTTGCAAGGACAAAGTTGTTGATTCATGCGCCATAGTCCACAGTCCTTGTTCAAGACATATGAAGAAGTGATTGATGGCCAGGAGGTACAGATGGGAAACCAAACATGTGCCAAAGTTGCTGGAAGAGGCAGCGTAAAGTTGAACTTCACTTCTGAAAAGACACTGACTCTCCTGAAAGAACTTTACTTTTTTGACATTAGAAAGAACTTGATCTCAATAAATCTTGTCTATATGAGGGGATTCAAAGTTGTTTTTGAATCCAACAAACTAATCCTATCCAAGAATGGGATGTTTGTTGGAAAGGGATATGGTTGTAATGGTATGTTCAAATTAAGTATTAATGAAGGAAAATTTTTTGCTTATATTGTTGATTCTTTCTCTTTATAGCATGATAGATTAATGCACTTGAATTTTAAATCTATAAAGAACATGAGCAAACTTGGTATAATTAATTACAATAATGAATCAACTGAAAAATGTGAAATATGTGTAAAATCTAAAATGGCTAAGAAACATTTCCTTAGTGTTGAGAGAAATTCTCAACTTCTAGAACTAATTCATTCTGACATCTGTGAACTTAATGGTGTATTAACTAGATGAGGTAAGAGATACTTCATAACATTTATGGATGACTTTTCTAAATACACTTATATCTACCTTATGAGAACTATGGATGAAACCTTTGACATGTTTAAAGTGTACAAGACTAAAGTTGAAAATCAACTAGAAAACAAAATTAAAATCCTTAGAGGTGATAGGGGTGCCAAATACTTTAAAAATGGGTTTAGTTCTTTTTGTGAAGAATTTGGAATAATACATCAGTGTTCTTCTCCCTATACCCCTCAATAGAATGGTTTGGCCGAAATGAAAAATATAACACTTACAGAAATGATAAACTACATGTTATTAAAAGCTAATACACCCTTAAACCTATGGGGGGAAGCACTTCTAACAGCCTGCCATTTACATAACAGAATTATTTCTAGAGTTAATAACAAATGCCCATATGAATTATGGACAGGAAGAAAGCCTAATTTAGCATATCTAAAAGTGTGGGAGTGCTTAGCATATTATAGAGTCCCAGATCCTAAAAGAACCAAGTTAGGACTCAGAGTTAAGAGAAATATGTTTGTTAGATATGCAGAACATAGCAAGACCTATAGGCTTCTAGATTAAAGTCCAGCATAATAATTAAAACTAGAGATGTTGAATTCTTTGAAAATAAACTATTTTCTAAATCTATAGAAAATGAATCCACAGAAAATGACAAAGAACCTGAAAGAGAAACTCAGATCTCAATACATGTTGATAATAATGAGACTGAAAGAAGAAATAACACAACTGTAACACCCACAATAGAACCTATAAAAAGTCAAAGACAATGAATAGAAAAACACTTAGGTTCAGATTTTATTTCTACTCAGTCAATTGTATTTTTGGTTGAGGCTGATAATGAGAAGATTTTAAATAAGATACCCATTGTCCTAAACATTAAAAATGATCCAAAAAAATACAGTGAGGCCATGACCTCTAGAGATGCTGCATTTTGGAAAGAAGCTATAAATGATGAAATAGATTCAATAATGTCAAATAACACATGGGTACTAGTAGACCTGCCTCCAAGATCAAAACCAATCAAATGTAAATGTGTGTTTAGAAGAAAATATAACACTAATAGAACTGTACAAACTTTTAAGACTAGATTGGTAGCCAAAGGATTTAGTCAAAAGGAAGGGATTAACTATTTTGACACTTATGCACTAGTGGTTAGAACAACTTCTATTAGAATAATCATAGCATTAGCATCCATTTATCACTAATATGTTAATCAAATGGATGTTAAAACTGATTTCTTAAATGGTGGTTTAAATGAAGAGGTTTATATGGAACAACCAGAAGGATTTGTTCTTCTTGAAAATGAGAAAAAAAAGTCTATAAATTGGTTAAATCACTATATGGATTAAAACAAGCACCTAAACAGTAGCATGAGAAATTTGATTCTTGCATTCTAGCTTTTGGTTTTGAACATAATAGTGTTGATAGATGCATCTACTCAAAATTCACCTAGAAATTATGGAGTAACTGTATGTCTTTATGTTGATGATATGCTTATTGTAGGCACAAATATGGTTGGCATAAATGAAACTAAAAACTACTTATCCTCTATCTTCAAGATGAAATATTTAGGAGAAGTAGATATCATCTTGGGAATAAAAGTTAAAAAGCATAGTAGGGGTTATGCATTAAGTCAATCACATTATATTGAGAAAGTACTTGAGAAATTTAAGCATTTAAGGTTTAAAGAATATAACACGCCATATGATTCTAGTATAAAGCTAGTAGGAAATACTGGTAGAGCAATTGCACAACTTAAGTATGCTAGTGCAGTAGGAAGCTTGATGTATGCTATGCTTTGTACTAGACCTGATATTGCATTTGTAGTAAGTAAACATAGTCGGTTTACAAGTAATCCCAATGTAGAGCACTAGAAGGCAATTGGGAGAGTTCTTGGGAATGATGCATGCAATGGCCATGCTATGGTGTTAGAAGAGCCAGTTACAGCAACAGTGGTAAATGTGGTGTGTGTTTCTGTTTGTCGTGTAAAGAGGATTTCCACTCGTGAGGATTAGAGATTGCCATCTGGTAACTATTTATTTATTTATTTTTTCAGTCCGCGTCGCTTATTTTGCTTGCATGGGTCGATTGGTAATGTTGCAAGGGATTTGTCATGGGCTTATAGCCATCACAAGGAGCGGAGGAAATAGGACAAGCAGAGCATCTGGGGTCCATGGGTCCTCAGTTTCCGAATGGGTGTATTGCTCATGACGTAGTATGTCAATATTTTTAATTGCGATGATATGTTTATGTGGTGTGGTTACTAACTGTGTTTTGTGATCATCTATCTGAGCTTGGCGATGAGGGCGCTAATGTGAAGGATCCATTGTCGGATCAAGGCATTCCTGCGAGTGTTAGGCGAGTGGAATGCACGAGGGGTGAGACACCGGTCATGGTGCCGCAATGAGAGCCACCACTAGTTGTCCAAGGTGATAACGGAGCTAGCATGTCGCAAGAAGTAAGGGGCTAATGCTGGAAGCTGAGATAGCCATTGTGGAGAATGAGCTGGCGAAACTTTATGAGAAGGAGGAGATGCTTCCTGTTGGGTTTGCTGTCATCAACCCAGTGAACATCTTGAGTGTCAAAAAGCACGAGGTCATCATTGTGTCTTTGCTAACTATCAATGAATGTAAATTTTGTAATTTTTGGCTTATGTACAAGGAATTTCTTTGATATGAGGTTTATGGATTATCTTTTGTTTTTGTGTCTTATATGTTTTGTATGGTTCATGGCTGTTAAATGGGCGCCTACTACATTGATAGGTGTGTTAAGGCGGAGGCAAAGCGCACTTATTGTAGTGGCACTTGAATTTTATTATCGATTTGTGTTTGGTTGTGATATTTGGGGTCACCCAATGGCTCCTGACAACATTCCCTGTCATGATTACCGTTGTTATTATAAGTTGAGGAGAGTCGAATGAGGTTGGGCATAGCCAGGGTTCTTCCCCAAGTTGACAGGATGTTGTGTCGGTGCCCTAGGCCTTCCAAGAGTCCGCGATGCACATTTAGGGTTGTCAGCATTGTCCTAGGGGTACCATAGACTTCATGTTCACCATGGGTTGGTCAGGCCTTTGAGGGTCTAGAGAGAATGGGAGGGAATCCTTGATAGAAGGCGTTGTCTCAAGAAACAAGTAGGGCATCTAGGTGATGGTTTAGATTTTCAGCCCCCTTGTGGTTAAATTGAAAGCATTCTATCAAGAAGTATGGAGTGGAAGTATGTTGAATTGAATTCATAGCCCCTACAGAAGGCATTCAGTAAAAAAAAAATGTTCAAGAGAGGGACGGTCGAGTCCATTTTTTAGTGATGAATGCATTGTCACACAACAGAAGCATGGTGGGTTTCTTGGGAGATAGAAGACATTCTGCTAGAAAAACATTCGAGAGTATGTCGAATTGAATGCATCTTATTAGAGTGGCAGAAGGCATTCCATTAGAAGGGTTTAGAGTCCATCATATGGATGCCTAAGCCATGCAAGATGGTTGACCGAAATTTCAAAAAATTTTCTAACCCTTACGGGAACTGATTTCCTAGTGAATAAAACTGAATTTTTTGGATCCATCTTACATTGAACTGGACTATATTTGAAATCAAATCAAATGGGAGAATTATACTTGATACGGATACCACAAACACAGATCCCAAGGTAAAAGTTCAAGCCCAAGTCAGTACCAAAAACCATCCTCCACTGAAGATGGCACAGTGTGTAGGTGATCCAACTTGATTGAATCAAATGAGGTGAGTGAGCCTGAAATTTTTCTTGCAAAAACAAAGAAGAAAACCGATTTAAATCAGTTCTTGAAAGCGTGTTCTAGTCAAGTTCAACCTCTTCTCTTTTATCTCCTTATGGGCACTCTCCTAATCTAATTAGGAGATTATCCAAACATGATTTGGATCTGGACTCCATTAAGAGATAATCCTTATCCTCTTAAGAGGATGGGTGCT
Organism: Nelumbo lutea; assembly: GCF_056320005.1. NCBI lineage: Eukaryota > Viridiplantae > Streptophyta > Magnoliopsida > Proteales > Nelumbonaceae > Nelumbo > Nelumbo lutea. The sequence continues at coordinate 42,409,391 of NC_142684.1, read as the reverse complement.
CCATACCCATTTCCAAACCCAGATTTGACCCAAAGCAAAAACTACTTACTAAATCTGATTAATTATGGGCCTTAGGTCCATTTACTTCAAAGGCTCATAACCCAAGATGTTGCAAGGCCACCTTAGTCCTGATATTGTATGGTGTGGGACCCCACAATGATCTCTCACAAGCCCATATGGGTTTAGCCCATCCTCTGAAAGAGGTTAGGCCGAATTCACTATTTAGGGCATTGAACCCTTGACCTAATCAGCATTGGCCCACTTTGTGCTCAACATTTACATCTAAATGATTCTTTAATTCAACCACCCTATGAAAACCCAAGGATAATGGACTCATGTAAGACAAAGCCCATCAGGTAATCAAGCTTGTAATGGTCTCTTACGCTTAACCACTTGGCCCCTAATAATCACAATACTACTTGATAGGAAAGGATCTCTTCCCTGACTACAAGGTATAGTGTCACGCTCTCTAATGAAATGGATCCTAGGATTAAAACCTTTTTTGCAAACCTTTTTCCATAAAATAGTAATATATATAACATATAATAATAATTTTCAAAATCAGATTTCAAACACAAGTGAAATCCATTGCTGACAATTTAGGATTCCATTAGATAGAGTGCAAACCCCGATATTCACTTTGTTCGACAAAGTGGCCAATCCTACCACTATGATCACTCACTCAAGTGAATTCTCATATTGCCCCAACATAACTAGGTATTCAGCCTTGTCAGGATAAACTCCCCAAGTTTATCCATTGATTGAGAACATTCTTCAAAGGAAATATACCAATTTTAACATGAAATAATTATGTACTTTATTCATTTACAAATAAATGTTTTATGTATATCAATCTAATTGGAGCTAAGGGCATACACTGTCTAACATTTAGGCGATGGTTTAGATTTTCAGCCCCCTGTAGCCAGATGGAAAGCATTCTATCAAGAAGTATGGAGTGGAAGTATGTCAAATTGAATTCATAGCCCCTGGTTCTTGACAGAAGGCATTCTGTCAAAAAAATGTTTGATAGAGGGACGGTCGAGCCATTTTGCAACCCCCATTGATATTCTTCTAGGTTGGGCTAAGCATGTTTTGTTGAGAGTTATATATAGAAACTCAGGCGCATGGATACTTGCCAAAAGTTGTTGGAACACCCAAATGTTTGCATAGCTATCAATAAGTATATGCTATGAGGTATGTTATGGTTAATGTGTTGTTGATAGAGTTGTTGGTGGGTTTCCAACACTAGAAAAGTTTGGAAGGTAGTTTTTAAAGTATTAGGACTTTGCATTTTGGTGCATGGAGTATTAGGTAGAGGGAAATATGGCACAAAGTTTATGGGAACCCTCCATTGAGTGTGTAGAATGGTATTATTCTTGTGATGTGATTTGGGCATTTGTTGCAAATGCTTTGTTACAACATATTGGTAATCTTGGGGTTGCCGGGGGGATTGTAGTGAGTTCTTTGGGTTGTTAGGGAATTGCAATGTGTGCCTGGGGTTTCTATGGAACTGCAATGTGTGCTTGGGTTTTCCAAGGCCTTCTTGGGTTGCCAGGGAACTACTATATGTGCCTAGGGTTACCAAGGCCTTCTTGGGGTTTCCAGGGAACTGTGATATGCACCTGGGGTTTAGAGCGAACTGCAATGTGTGCTTGGTGTTACTAGGATCTTCCTAGGGTTGCTAGTAAATTTGAACTACACCTTGGATTGCTAGGACCTTCCTGTGGTTGCTAGGGAATTGAGATACACCTAGGTTGCCAAGGTCATCCTAGGGTTACCAAGGAATTTGAGCTGCGCTTGAGATTACCAGGGCCTTCCTGGGGTTTCCCGAGAATTGAGATGCACCTGGGGTTGCTAGGGCCTTCTTAGGCTACCAAAGAATTTGAGATGCACCAAGGGTTTCTAGGGAATTTGAGCTATGCCTGGGGTTTCCAGGGCCTTCCTGGGGTTGCCATGGAATTTGAGCTACACCTGGGGTAGGTTGCCTGGGCCTTCCTGGGGTTTCCAAGGAATTGAGATGCGTCTGGGGTTGCCATGGCCTTTCTGGAGTTTCTAGGGAATTTGAGCTACGCCTGGGATTTTTAGGGCCTTTTTGGGGTTGCTAGGGAATTGCAATGTTTGTAGATCGAGCAAAGAAAGCATTTAGCATAAGGGAAACAAAACTTGGTGCGGGCCATGGCAAAGAACAATACATAATGATAAGGGATGATAAACACATATTTTGGGCAAAGAACAAAGAAACTTTATTAACTGATTTGTTTGGAATAACATTATTCATTATACAACTTGAGTCATTAGCCATTCATGGTTTCATCCTGTTGATTTGTGGACATGTCCCATAGTACATAACCGGTCGGGTGAGCTTCTTTGATGATGTATGGTCTGATCCATTTCGTCTATCTGAAAGTGTTTTCCCATCGCATAGGCTATTTGGGCAAAAACTGTTTGTATCTTAGCTGGTAAGACAGCTTCCTGTCCATAAACTAAGTTTTAGCACCCAATTTTTTCTCAGTTCATTTCCTTTATGTCTTTGCTCTCACTCTCAAACTTTAAAATCAATGAGACATGTCAACTACCACATCCCATCCCAAAATCACAACAATCAATCATAGAAACTAATAAGCCCCAAGGACCTAATCTAAATTCCTTACAAGATTCAACAACTTAATTTACATTTTAACTCAAAATCTCTAGAGTTGATCCTCCCATTGACAAATATTCCAACCACACCAAGAATTATAATCATGATGATCAAATCCCTCTTAGTAATTCCAAAACCCTAAATTAACCTGCCCATTCAATTTCAACCGTAAATTCCCTCATTTCCTTCCAAAACTAGTAAGATTCCAAATTGAAACCTTAAATCGAGCTAAATCTTCCAATCCAAATCTCTAACCAAAGATCCATCTTTTCCATCAATTCCAAGATGGTTAGTAATGTCTACCCACCAAATTTCACCTCAAGATTCCCTCATTTGTCCCACCGTCAAGCTGAGATTCTATTTCAGCAAATCTCATTTATTAGAGCACATCTTGCGATGGATTTAGAAAATCTCATTGATTAGTAATGCCTACCCATCAAGCTGAGATTCTGTTTCAGAAACTCCCAGATTTATTTGACCAATCGGACCTCACCACCATGTTCAGAGACCAAAAAAACCTTAGTACGTCAATTTTTGCGGCCTAACTCCTCCACTTGACCGTTAAACTAAAAAGATTCAATTTCAGTGCTCCAGATTAAATCGCCCGGCCTTGATCAAGGGTTTTAAGGAGGTGGTTTTTTATTTCATTCCTTCACATAACCCCCTCTAAACATTTGGACCAATAAGCATGCTCCTAATAAGCCAAATAAACCTAAAAACCCCAAAATAACCCTTATTGAACCTAGGAAGTGATATAAAAGCCATTATGGCCATCTCTAATTTACGTTTTCTGCCATTAGCATGCCTAATTCGAGTCCTTCAAGGTCATATACAAAAACACCTCATTGGGGGTCAAAAACCCCAAAATCTCTTCAATCCTTCACGGGGAACCACCGAAAAATGATGATAAAGAAGCTTCTACAAGCAAAATCGATTTCACACATGGAAAAAGCCCTATGAAGTCTTGGATGCATGGAGAAGAAGTTACAAACGCGGTTTGCCTTCTATCCTCTATAAATAGTGCATTTTTTAAGGGAAAAAGGGGGAAAAATGAAGGGAGAGCACCTACGATTCGGAGAAACTCGATCTTGAGTGAAAACAATTCCTAATGTGTGATTGAGGCATGTTGTGAGATTAGTGTAAGGAGCAAATTAATCCAGCATGACATTAGAACCTGAAAAACTGAGAGAATAAACAAAAAAGTTGAGGAATTTTTTTTAGTGATTTTGTGAGACTTTACTTGTTAACAACTTTTTCTCTTCTACCAACAAAACAACTCTCTCAACAGATATGGAACAACTGGCAAGTTAAGGGCCCCCATTCATGATCCCATGTTCCAGTTTCTTGGTTGTTTCTAGGAATGGCAATGGGGCGGGTTCGGAGTGGGGATCATATTCCCTGTCCCCACCCCCGATTCTGAAATTAACCCCCATCCCCATCCATGATCCCCATCGGGGATAAAATCTGTCCTCCATCCCCGATATCTAATAGGGTTGGGTTCCCTATTGGGACCCGAATCCCCAATTTTTTTTTAGATAATAGTATTTTTTTGAAAATAAATTTAATTAAAATAAATAAAAAAATTAAATTATAAATACTATTTTAAATATGTTTTGATATATATATACATTTAATCGAAGTCGGGGCAGAACGGGGACCTCAATCCCCATCCCCATAGGGTCGAATAAGTCGGGATCTAATTGGAGATGAAGAAAATTGCCACCTAGTTGCTTCTTGTGTTTTTCTCTCTTTTTTTTTAATTTTTTACCTAAAAAAAGTGTCACTGAATGCACATGATACCGCCCTCGAGACTATATTATAAGAAGAGATTATCATTCCAAAAATCAAGCATATTAATCGGCATACATGTGGGCCCCATGCAATTTTCTGATCGAATGGCTGTGGCAAATAGCCTAATGCTTATCAATTAGCCCCATTATAAAATATTTCCCACATGCAATTTTCTAATACTCGGTCACTGCTGAGTGCCTGCACCATGATCATTACGAGCACGACTCTTGAAGAAGAATTAGTGAAATATTCTCCCTAAAGAAATAATATTTTTATTCTTTATTTGCATCAACATCATGAGCGTAATTATTGTAATTATTATCGCTAATTATCATGATTAAGATCATGATATCAACCCACCCTTTACAAAGTGTATAAAAGAGAACCTTAATTGTTAAGATTCACATAGCTTAGCACCACAAGCTGGCAAAATGATGCTGAGGAGAGCTGCTGCTGCTTCTTCTTCTTCTTCCATTTCCCTATCTGTTTTATCTGATCCGGCCATGTTGATTGACTGGTGTTGCACCCGCCGGCGTCCGAGAAGACGCAGAGGTGGCACTATACGATTGGGCAACAAGCGTCGGGGATTCACTCTTGGATCTCGACCAGTTGCACGATGGAAATGCATGGTGGGACCACTGCGGAGGTTGAAGAAGATGCTGTCTGAGATGGTTTCCCATGGGAGGTGGATTGAGGCCTATTGTCTGGCGTTTCCATTTGTGTATTCCTTGACATTTCCGCCCCTCATTTGATTGTCATGAAATTTTATTTTGGGATTAATTTTCTGATCAATTTATCTTTCTAGCTGCTTGAGAGGAATCTTCTAACGTGAAATGGTCTCTTTCTCTTAGGTTTTGCTTAGGTTTCCAATTGAAATAAAATTGGAAGATATGTTGTTGCCTCTGCTGTAAATTTAACAGTGGCCATTGTAATGGGTATTTTTGTGGCCTTTTTCCTTCTATTATGTATTGAGCATTCCCGTTGCTGTTTGTTCCTCTAAGGGTGAGTATTTGGGCACACTCCATTTTTGTAAACATTTGTAAAATGGGGATGTGCAAATCAACAACCCATAATTTTTTTTTTCTAATATATGACAGGGTTTTATATTCGGACAATTAAAAATATCTCAATACGTGATGGAAGCTGGTGTCAAACTCGGATGCGTTAAAAATTGAATGTTTATTTATTTTTTTTTTCTGGCAAAATCATACTTTCAGGTAATTAACATACAAACTTGATGAGGAGGTAACTTGGGCGACTTGTTGCTAAGTGACACGTGGTACATCCAAACCCTCCAAGAGCACATCGGCATCGGATGCCATGTGTAAATCGACCTGTGGAGGCCAACGTAACTACCAGGCCAAGAACACCACCTCGGGAAAGAAGGTCGAGGGTCGACCTCCATTGTCTTCCTCCGACTTGGGTAATCAGAGACCCGAGCAGTCAGCCAACCTCTTGGGTTCCGACCTGCGTGGCAGATTAGCCTTATCCAGAGTAATGTGCTAGTCGATTCCAAGTCGGGTGGTAGCACGACGCCCATTCAGCACGGGTGACCCTGTCCCCTGTATAACTCGGAGAGGTCGGATAACGTCCGCCGCCAACATGGAAGGGACACGCCCCGAAGTTAACAGCTAGACAAGGCCCGACGTCCCCGGATATCTCCGATGCAAAATTAGGACCCCAATGCCTATATAAAGGACTCGACCCTCCTCTACCAAGGTACCTGTGATTTTGTGCAACTTAGCTTTTACTTACTTTCTCTCTACTCTCAACTAGTTCGGTTGATTTAAGTATCAGAGTGTTCCCCGAGTCTAAACCTCCAGACACTGATATTCCTCTACTCTTTCAAATCAGTGTGTTGACTTCAACACCTTTTGTCCGAGCTCTCCTCTAACGGGAAAACAAGCAAATCTTCACGTCATCAATTGGTGCTATGTGTGGGAAATTTGAACGAAAAGCCAGTTTAGTTTCTCACCTTACTGATATCGTCATGTTGACACCGTCTCCAAGGAATGCTCAGAACAAAGGAACCTCAACTGGGGGGCAACTACCGACGGCCGAGCCGTCCATGGTTCCTATTGGAATTGATCAGGCACAGTTCCAAGAGTTAATGCAGTACATATAGAACATGGAGTTTTGCATGCAGTCCTGGGAGCAACATATGGCTGCTCTTGGGTCAATACTGCTGCAGGTCCCTTCCCGGAACCAGTAGCCCCCGCACACGAATGACTAGATGCAGGACCAAACACAAGAGGTCGGCCAGGAGGTGCATAGGTCAGTCACTCCTCTAGAAGAGAGATGTCGATCGATGGACCTTTCACAATACCTGATGAAGAGTCAGACCACAAAAGCACAAGATGTGACCTACATGATGGACCTTTCACAATACCTGATGAAGAGTCAGACCACAAAAGCACAAGATGTGACCTACATTCTAGGCAAGGAAACTAGCATGGTGACGATCCAAGCGTAAGCCCGTAAGGAGTCGGCTCAACTTGTGAGTGAAGGACCCATGGACGAGCTTGGTGAAAGACTAGGAGGTCACTAGGTCCAACACTCCGGCCGTGGCCCCGTTCTCCAAGCTTTCCCCCTTGCAGTTGAGATTGTTGTGACCCCAAGGCCTAAGGACTTCAAGGCCTTGACCCTAGAAACATACGATGGAAAAACCGACCCCGTCAACCATGTTAAGATCTTCCAAGCCCTCATGCAACTACACAGAGCCATTGAGGCCAACCTGTGCATGGCTTTCTCGACCACCTTTCGAGACAGCTCGAATGTGGTACTTTGGACTGACCGCAAGCTCCATTCAGACATGGAGGCAATTCTCCGATTTGTTTAACACTCATTCCGCGACTAGTAAGCGCTACTCGAAGTCCGTGATGAGCTTGATGAATGTCACGCAGTGACCCAACAAATCATTGAGGGATTACATCAAGCATTTCAACCTGGCACAGTTGCAGATCCCTAACCTCAACCCTGTTGTCCAACTCACTCTCACTGTCAATGGAGTTCGGTATTTTGACCTTCACTAGATGATCGAGTTGAACCCTCCCACTACCGTGGAAGAGTTCCTTGATCAAGCCAGAAAGTACATCAAGGCCGAGGAGGTTTTCGAGTCTAGAAAAGATCTGACGGAAAGTAGCAACAAGAGAAGGAAATTAGAGGATGAAAGAGATGATAATTTTAGTGAAGGCAACAAGAAATGAGGTCGGCAAGATTGAAAGCCATCAAGGCATTCTAGATCACCTACCCAACGCTCCTGATCACCTGCCCAATGATCTCGGACTCCCCCTGTGAAATATTAGAATTACATGCCACTAAACGTGGAGAGAAGGGAGATCTTAATGGAGATCAAGTCAGCCAATTACCTAAAGTGGTCATCCCATCTGAAGAGAAACCCAGCCAACCAGAATCAAGACCGGTACTGCCATTTCCACCGAGAACGAGGTCACAACACGGAGAACTGTCGCAACCTAAAAGATGATATTGAGGAACTTATCCACTGAGGCTACCTATGAAAATTCATTAAGAGAGAAGACTAAGTTGTTGGCCAATGAAGAGTGCAACCCAAAGACAAGCCACAAGAACCACATAGGGACCAACAACCAAGAGACCCCCCGAAGTAACCAGCAAGCAGAACGAGAGGGGTTATCAATGTGATAACTAGTGGCTCCATTGTGGCCCGATGCAGTTCATCAACTAGTAAAGCCGTAGTCTGGGACCTCACCAATGAGGAGGAGAACTCACCAAAAAGACCTAGGATAGAGCCAATGATCTCCTTCACTAATGACGATGCACACTGAGTGCATTACCCACACGATGATGCACTCATTGTCAAGATGATAATCAATGACTTTGAAGTAAAGCAAATCCTGGTAGACAACAACAACTCAGTAGATATTCTGTTCTAGGAAGCTTTCAAACAAATGGACCTACAAAAGGAAGATCTAGTCCCAACTAACCTGCCCCTTGTTGGTTCAGTGGGGACATTGTCAAACCTGTGGGGAAGATAAGACTGTTAGTTTTAGTGAGACTATGTCGAACAATGTAGCTTTCGACCATGACTTTCTTGTGGTAAAAAGTGCATCACCGTATAATGCTATTCTAGGCCACCCTATCTTGCATGCCCCCTGAGCAATGGTATCCACATACCACCTCGCCCTCAAATTCCCGACCGACAATGGTGTCGGCGTTGTTTGGGGGCACCAACTAGAGTGGGTAATATAGAGAAGCGCACTTTTGCACTAATCGTCTCAGCTCAAAAATTGTGACCATACTTTCAAGCTCACACCATCGTCATCCTCACCGATCAACTCCTTTGGCAAGTTTTGTAAAAGCCTGAGGTCTCGGGAAGGCTGACAAAGTAGGTCATAGAGCTTAGAGAGTACGACATTCGATTCGAACCAAGACTAGCGATCAAAGCACAAGTATTGGTAGACTTCGTGGCAGAGTGCACATTCACCTCATCGACCTTAGAACTTGATGAGCCTAGGCCCGGTCTGGGGGCATTTACTAGCACAAGCCCTTCCCCTAGCTAGGAAGAGAAGCCTTGGATCCTCTACGTGGATGATTCATGAAACCAGAGAGGTAGCAGAGCTGGATTAATCCTGTTCAGGCCCAATGAGGTGATGCTAGAGTATGCCCTTCAGTTTGGATTCTAGGCGTCGAACAATGAAGCTGAGCACGAGGCCTTAATAGTCGGCCTATCCTTGGCGAAAGAGATCAGTGTTAAGAGCGTGGAAGTGTGCAGTGACTCCTAGCTCGTAGTGAATTAGGTTAACGGTCACTATGAAGCCTGAGAATTGGCGGTGATCAAGTACTTGGCGAAGGTTTGGGAGCTAATATGACAATTCGACTCGTTTTCCATCCACTAGATGCCCAAATATAAGAACACCCAGGCCGATGCACTCTCAAAGCTGATTGGTGCGGCGGACAACACCAGGAGGAAAATCTACATAGAAGACCTATCACATCCTAGCATAGAAAGGGTAGAGAAAGAAGAGATTGCTCCTGTTCAGATAGCGGAACTAAGTTGGATAGACCTGATTTTCAAGTATTTGAATAGTAGGGTGGTGCCATCAGAACGGAATGCTGCTCAAAAGCTTCAGCACAAAGTAGATCGTTATGTCATCATTGGCACACAACTATACAAGAGGTTGTTTACCCTCTCGTACTTGTGTTGCCTCCGACCAAGCAAGGTTGAATACATGCTGAGCGAGATCCATGAAGGTCTTTGCGACGAACACGTAGGGGGTAGAGCACTAGCCCATAATGCACTTAGACAAGGCTACTACTGGTTGACCATGAAGGCTGATGTGGTCTAGTTCATATAGAGATGTGATCGGTGCCAAAGTCACGTCACCATACCTCGACAGCCTGCAACCAACCTACAATACCTTGGTAGCCCATGGCCAATTGAACAATGGGGCATAGACATCCTCGGTCCCTTCCCACCAGCAACTAGGTGACGAATGTTCTTGATCATAGCAGTGGACTACTTCACCCAATGGGTGGACACCAAGCCACTGGCAACCATCACAACTCACAATGTGTAGAACTTCATTTGGAAGAGAATAATGTGTCGACGATATAGGCTACCTCGGGTCCTAATATCGGATAATGGGAAGTAATTTGAGGACATTGTGTTCCAGGATTGGTGCGCTAAGATGAGGATCAAGCAAATTTTTATGTAGTACAAGGTCAGTCAAAACAGTTGACACAAACAACAAAAAAAAAGTAAAGAGCAACCTGAGTACTATGACGACTACCTACCTAGAGGAATAAACCCAACGCAGATCAGCATCTCTTCTACTAAGAATTAATCGATCAGGGATTTTCGAGCTACCTGGAAGAAGAAAAGCTTCTTCTTTTGGGTCATCACCTTAGAGGGGAAGCCACCTAACAACCTGTAGCCATACCAGTAGCACAGGTAAAAGTAGTACTACTCGTCAACCAATTTCTTCATTTGTCACAGGTCAAAGAAGTTTTTAGATTTAGGGGAAACTTAAAATGATGGCAGAAGGAGATGGTCCTAACTAGGGTCCTAATGAAGTTTGGGGTAAGCTAACATGTGACCCTATAGTAATTGAGGAATGAACAAATTCAAGGGGAACCTGAGGTGAGCCAACAAGGCATCCTGGAAGATGTAGAGCTGGTTCTTTCTGTGGTTCCAAGGGAGTTCATTGTCACTAAGAAGGATGAGATCGAACTCATTTGGAGTCCTAAATATATGGGATAAGTTCAAGACATCATCGCTTGTAAGCTCAGTGGAACCGAACTCCAACCTTGTTCGAGGTTGCCTATGAATGGTCGAGGCCCCTTATGGGAAGCCTGCTGATCTAGAGCCGAGGACCTCTCCTCAGCATGAGCGCCCCTCTGGTCCTCTCCCTCGGATGAACCAATCGACATTACAACAAAACAAAGGAAATGGAGGAAGGAAAGGACAGAAGACTAACCAAACCAAGGGACGAAGAAAGTAAAGCCGACTTAACTAGGCAAAACGCTGAGATGCTTAAGGATGTGAGACCTCTAACAACGCTTTAGAATTGAGAATAGGTGCAAATGCCCCCCTAATGTTCCCTATTTATAAATGAGGGAGTCAGACAACAAATGGTTGAGATCAATAATATCTTGTAGCTCAAAGAGGTGCAACAATTTGCATTCTGAGGCAAAAGCAATTGAGTGCATTTTTGACATACGCAGAATTTAATCTCCACATGATGTTCGTGCATCCTTGGAACATGAACCACAAAATAGCCCGGTGGACCAAAAGGGACTAGATACAAATTGTTAACCCATCAGCAGCCTCATGTCAGAACTTAGGTCCAAATCACCCCAGGTTAGGCTACTCCCAGGCCAAACTTATCACCTTGAACTCGGGAATGGGGGGCAATTGATGAGGGGTAATTTGGCTGACCTGTAGTGAAGCGATACATGACACACTCAAAACCTCCAAGAGCAAGTCAGCACTGGGTGCCACTTGTGTGGAGGCCAACATGATTACTAGGTTGCAAACACCACCTCGGAAAAGAAGGTCGAGGGATGACCTCCAATGTCTTCCTCCTGCAATGGTAGATTAGCCTTATCTGGAATAACGTGTCAATCGGTTCCGAATTGGGTGGTAGCACGACACCTATTCAATGTGGATGACCTCATCCTTCGTATAAGTCAGAGAGGTCGGATAACGTTTGTCGGCAATGTGGAAGGGACGTGCCTATATAAAGGACTCGTCCCTCCTTTACCAAGGTTCACACAATTTAATGCAACTGAGCTCACTTACATGCTCTTTGCTCTCAACTAGCTTAACTGGCTTAAGCATCGGAGTGCTCACCGTAGCTCTAAACCCCAGACACTCTAATCTTCTTCTACTCTTGCAGATCAGTACATTGACCTCAGCACATTTAGTCTGAGCTATCCTCCGCACGTCATCAAAACCCTGAGAGGAATATAGGCACGATAGATCATATAGTTAGATGAGAGATAGACAAGGCATGCCTAGCAATGTAGTTAGTACATGGATTTAAACACTACAAATTCTGATGGAAGACACTCATGCGTCCACTTTACATCACAAGGCTTAAATGCCTCCACCTATGCAAGAAGAACTGCGCTGAAGACACTCTCCAAATTCTACAATTACGCGATAAGAAAATTGCATTGTTGAACACACAAGTATTGGTATAGCATACCTAGAAAGTCCCTACACTACAATCCCATTTAGTCTTAAATCACAACAAACAGTTACAACTGTGATAAGATGTATTGAATCGTCGTTACAATGCAGGGCACAACTAGGTTCACTATATAAACATCACTGCTGTGATGTAATTCAATACGTCATTAGTGACAGCCTCTACACTGCAATGACACATCACCAACATAATACAACACAATAGTATAACATACAAAGATTTATAAAATTTATAAAATTTTATAAATTTATAAAATTTATAAAAAAAATTATAAAATTTTTTGTGGACAAAATTTATTGATAAAAAATAAGGGCAAATAGGATAATTGGTTATTGATATTAAATGAATTCAAAAGAAAAAATTTTAAGATATTCAGTGCATTAAATTATCTCTCATTAAATCCAATATTTATGGTATTAACTTGCATCCATCTTCATTGAATCATATATTTAAGGCATTTTTGTTTCTTCTCACCATTAAATTCTATTAGTTCAATTCATACATAATAAATCAATAATTTCCATTAATAATATAAAAAGTTATACTTTTAAAATCTACTTGGAAAAATAGCATTTTCATCTAGGTGGTGGTAAGAAATTAAACCATTTTGGGTTAAATGGGCCCATCCATGTTGTCACAATTAAATAATAAGATTCAAAAATAGATACATTGCAAAAAATGTATATAAATTAAAAAAAAAATTGGGAATGTTTTTAATATCATATATTCGACATATTAAACAATAATAAGTATGATAAATAAGAAATGTTTTTACTAGTAATGGAAATGGAATGTAATATTTAAAACCAATTGGAAATAAAACTATTTTCCTATTCATTATCGTTAAATCCTATATTTAAGATATATTTTTCTCATCATTAAGTTCTACTAATTAAATCTATAATATTAATTTTAATATTACAAAAATAAATATTTTGAAAAGTAATTTACAAACAGAATCATTTTCTTCCCTCCTAGTGGTGGGTAAGCAATTCAACCATTTGGGGTCAAATGGGTTAATAAATAATGTCATAATTAAATAATAAAAACTAAAATAAATATAATATATAATACCAAAAAAGAATTGGACATATCTCTAATTTTGTATATTGATTATACTAAACAAAAATAAGCATGAAATGTAAAATGTATTTTTATTAATGATGAAAATGGAGCCAAATTTAAAATCAACCTAAAAATGAAATGATGTCATAGTTAAATAATATTTTTTTAAAATAGAAAAAACAAAGAATCATAAAAATAAAATAATAGAGAAAATTTTGGGCACATATCTAATATTTTAATGTTATATATTTATAAAAATAAAATATTAGGTACATATCTAATATTATACATTCATTATACTGAACAAAAATAAGTATTAAACATAAGAAATTATTTTCAGGAAGACCACCTTAGACAACCATCTATTATCTTTTAGGTAAACCACCTTATGTTGCCTTACCTCCCCACTCACATTAGAATCTTTGGTTCTTTTCCTAATCATGGAAATGGCAGCAAGAAGGATCAACCTTACCCCTATTCTTGAAAACCCTATTGAGAACAATAAGCTAGTCTAGAAGAATGAAACCAAAATGTAAGTTGAGTTTGAGAATGATGGGTGTAAGCATCAAAAAGTGACTCACTCAAATTTGGAGTTGCCACCCATCATTTGAAGGAAATGAAGGTGATGGGACCTCCAAGAATGGTTTTCAAAAATATTTTTATTTGATAGTAACTCCAAATCCAATGCATTGGCCAAACCAATTTGGGTAAGACTTGGATGAGAGAGGGAAGAGGTTAGGCACCCATCTCCCGGGTCCGATAAGTAAGGCCCACATAGAATTCAAAATAAGCACAAATACACAATTTTTTTGATTGACTAAGAGTATATTAATAATAAAGAAAGTAAAAAAGCCAAGATCATAAGTCAAGCATAACTCAACAAGAGAATCCTCCCTTGTTCTTTGTATTTATTTTTATCATTTATATAGGGTCTGTTTGGTTCGCAGCTGGAATTAGAATCGGAGTTGAAATTGAAATCCTTTGGAATTAGAATTGGAATGATCTATTCTCGTAGTCTGTTTCAAGGTTCAAAATATTGATACGCCCGATATGCCGGTATGGGCATATTGGGCAAATCGATACAGCTTTTCATGCTTTTTTTTTATTTTTTTTTGCAACCAATTCAGGGGGCTGGTTTAGGGCTCTTCCACCCCCTAAACTGATCAGACCCCCAATACACCCACTATAGGGGCATATCGGAGGAGTCCCAGAATGATTCGTATTGGCCTATAAGGGCATATCGGAGGGGTCTCAAAACGATACGTATTGGTCGATACAAGCTGATACTTATCGATACTTTGAACCTTGGTCTATTTGGTTCAACAGGAATGGCAATGGGAATTGAAATCAGCAGGAATGAGATTTCATTCCCAAGGGAGGGGCAGGGAATGGAAATGGATTTCCAATTCCATACCCATATTCTTGCAAACCAAACGGGGACTTATTTTATTACTACTTTATTCATGAATTTCTATTTGTTAATTATTTATTTATTGGATTATTTATCAACTCATGCTATTCTACTTTTTGTCCATCCTTTGATAGTTTATTCTCCCTTCCCTTATATTCTACCATTTATTTGTTCATTTTATTTTGTTATATATATATATATATATATATATATATATATATATATATATATATATATATATATATATATATATATTTTGTATTTTTATTATTTTTACCACTTATTTTTTTTCATTTATGTCGTGCATGTATATACATACCTATGTATGTATTTACGCATACATTATTTATTTACTTATTTATTATATTTTTAACTGTTTCATTATATCTTTTGATTACTACTAATATTAGTGCTATTATTAATATTTTTCTTGTATATCTTATTTACATGTATTCTTTTTATCTGCAAAGGGGGAAATCTTCCCGTACGAGGAAGTCCTGCACTCAACAGCCCTCTAACAATCAATTTGTTTAGCTCCGATCAACGAAACCGAACTAAAATATCCCCTGTTACAGTTTCGGGAAATTCATTCGAATTGTTTCAACTATTCAACGTAGTCAAGATAGAAAGGAAGAATAAAATATGTGGTTCAACCATTAACAGCCGAGAAGCAACAACAGCCCAATCCATTTCACACCCAAAGAAGGAAAAACAAATAACCACTTAAACGATATGTTGAAAGAAGATGAATGACGATGGATTTGCTACCGTTCAATAGTCTCACAGAGAGTTTCACCACCGTCTCTGACCGCAACCATGTCCGACGATCGACTAGTTACATACCAAAAGTCATGCCGAGAAAGAAACATAACAGAGAAAACGTAGCATTGACAATTTGGATTTATTAAAATACTATAACCCAACCCTCACCGACAATAAGGCATCAGATAAACGCATCAAAAAGTCAAAATATAGAGGTAAGACTCGGAGATTACCTGGTCTATAGTGGGATTGCTGCAAACGATGTGATGGAGTAATTTGAATCCTCTCCTTTGACCGTCTTTGAACTTTCAGTTGAACAGTACCGCCAACAATGGATAAGGGAGGTTCTGAAATTGAAATCACCAGTGGAGATGCCTGTGATGTGCATCCCAATGGACACCTCGGCCCAATCCACCTTTACGACACATTCTTCAGAGAGACCCATCGGAGCAGATTGAGCCCACATGCCCACTCGAGGCCCACTAGAATCCATAGACGTCAGGAATAAGGCCTATGCAGGTCAGCAGTTAGAAGCCGTAATGCCAGCACCCACACAGCGGTGAGTTAGTTACTCTGTTTCTCTGTGTTTTCTTTTAATGATCTGTAATTTGGAGACAATCATGAGGTATGAGGTAAGGTTACTATGTACGAGCTACTGACAGGTTGTTACAACAACCCAACCTATAAATATCGCTCGCCCTGATATTACGGTCATGAATGACATTAGTAGCTTCCTGATTTCTATCTTTCCTCTGGAGAGGTGAACCTCAGTCACTATAGCTTTAGGGAGGTCTCGAGCCTCTTCTCGCCAGAAAGAGGAGGATGATACCAATCTGGTATCAGAGGAGCATCCGATTCTGGCTTCCAACATGGAGGGCCTGGAACGATGGTTGGTGGGTACGGAGTAGCATCAGGAACGTATAGACCAAAGACTAGAGGAGATATTTAACCGGATTAGTAGCCTTTCACCTTCTGAAGGCACCAGTAGACAGGCTTCACCAGTGCCGGTGGCCGACCGACCCAACATGGAGGGTGGTTCGCAAAGTTCTAACTAGAATCACCAACGGAGACTGAAAATGGATATTCCTCGATTCCTGGGGAATAACTTGGATGACTGGTTATTGCTAATCTGTCAATACTTTGATCTTCAAGGTGTGCCAGAGGAGCAGTGGACCACGGTAGCCAGTATGGGGTTTGAGGGCAAAGCAATAGAGTGGTATAGTTGGTTCCGGGATTACCAGCTAGATCCAAAATGGAGATAGTTCATAACAGCTTTAGGTACCCGATTCAATGGCCCCCAAAGCCACAACCTATCGGGTTGGTTGGCTAAGTTGGTACAAAACGACCACAGTGATATAATACGTGGAGGAATTTCAAAGGCTCTCCACAAGAGTAAAGGGTCTCCCAGGAGAGCACTTGGTAGGCTGTTTTGTGGTCGGGTTGAAACAAGAGATCCGGGCCGGGGTGGACAAGTTTGAGCCTGTGACCCTGGCTCGCACCATCCGGTTAGCCCAATTAGAAGAAGAAGAAGAAGAATGGGCAGCTAGGAGGAAGGGGTCTGTGCGTTAGGGGTGTTCACGGGTCGGGTTGGGTCGGTTTAGTGGGATTTTCCCAACCGACCCGACCTGGTCGGGTTACCTAAGGTGGGAACCGAAAACCGACCCAACCCGACCCGTGAACACCCCTAACGCACAGACCCCTTCCTTCTAGCTCCCCATTCTTCTTCTTCTAATTGGGCTAACCGGATGGTGCGAGCCGGGTTGGGTCGGTTTCGGTCGGTTTCGGTTTTGCCCCTGTACAAATCCGAATAAAACTGAAATATGTATTTAAAAATATATATATATATATATATATATATATATATATATATATATATATATATATAAACAAAAATATACATACAAATAAAATATATTGGAAATTTGGAATATATATTTTCAGGAAAAATATATCTCATATATTTCAGAATATATATTTTTTTGGATATAAATTTTTTCAGATATTTCGGTTTTTATGTAAAACTGAAATATCTTTACTTAATAGTTTTAAATATAAAATATATTTATTGAAACCGAAATATATACTTAAAATTTTAAATAGATTAGGTTTTTCATACAAAACTAAAGTTTTTTGTGCAAATATATCATCATTAACTGGATTTTTTTCAAAGCTTAAACTTAAACAAAACACAAATAAAATATATCAACTTGTGACATGCATTAAATTAAAAAATAAATACTAACCTTTGAATGACTAAAGTTAAGACTTTGAGAATGAGACTTGAGCAGTTGAGCTTGAGGGAATGAGGGGGGCGGACCAACCAAGTTAGAGAATAGAAGATTTTAAGAGAAGACAAAAGTGGTAAATAAAATAAAAAATTAGAAACCTTCTAAATTGTAATCTAGGTAGAAAACTAAAAAAGGACACCTAATGGAATTCTAATTGTAATTGCCTAGTGGGCCTTCTAGAGTTCTAGTTCTAGTAGAAGTCTAGAAGTAGAAGACTAGAAGGAATTAGGAAACTACTCAAACTAGGAATCGAAACCGACCAGATATATCGGTTTCTGTATGTGCCCAACCCAAAACCGACCGGTACGGATGAAAACCCGACCGAATCGGGTAGGGTCGGCCCGGGTAGGTGGGTTTGGTCGGGTTGGGCATTCTTATGAATAGCCCTACTGTGCGTAGTGATATTCCAAAACCCAGACCGATACTTAACCATAGGCTAGGGCTCTGCTACAACAGTGACGAGCTCTATACCCCACAACACAAGTGCAAGACCTGTTAGACAGTTTTGCATGCCCATAGCTTCAATCTGAATTGATGTAATTTTAATATTTAGTGTAAATAAATAAAATGCATGTTTGATTCATGTTGTTTGGTATAATTCTGTGTAAAACCCTAAAACTGGACATTTATTGAGACTCGTGTTAGTTTAAATGTTCATAGCCATTGGATAAGTCTAGGGAGATTTATCCTACCAAGGCTGATACTGGTGTGCCGCCAAGTGTTGGGATGGCCTGTCTCGGCCACCAGAGTAAGACCCAAGGCATTTGCAGTATGGGATTACTTGAATCCTTGAACCGGACCAGATTTCCAGTATTGCCCTGGACCTTGGAGACAGATGGGAAAAACTGGAAAGTTACACCTGACCCCTAAACGCGATTATGATACTTCACTAGGTATCAGATCAGGTTGTCTTCGATATGGTAATCAGTGAGATCCTTAACTGGAGCCAAAACTTGGGCATGTTGGGGTAGTATGAGAATTCATCTGAGTGGGTGATCATAGTGACAGGATTAGTCCCTTTGTCGGAGAAAGGTAATGATCGGGAATGCACTCTCTCTGATGGAAACCAAACTGCTGACAATTGATTTCAATCGTTGGAATTTTGTTTTGCAAAATTTATATATGATATATATATATATCGATTTCGAAATGTTTGCAAATGGTTTTAATTCCCAGGATCCATGTGAGTGGAGAGTGCAGCACTGTTCCTTGCAGCCGAGGGAGAGGTCCTCTCTTGTCGGGCAGTGCTTGTTCATTAAGGGCTGAGAGGTTAAGTGTAAGGCCATTTAGGATAGTACCTGATGGGCTAATTTTGCACCTGCCCACAATCCCTGGGTTTTTATAAGATGGCTTGGCACAATGAACACTTAATGTAAGTGTTGGGCCCATAGGGTCCATATGATGGGCTCAGAGGTTCATTGGGCTTCTTAGTGAATTCAGCTAGGCCTTGTAATAAAGGTTGCGCCGAACCCATGTGGTTGGTGTGTAGATCAATGCTTGGGTCCCATGCCATACAAAAAAACCCAACTGGGCAGCAGATTGGAAACTAGTTAAGCACTGAACACTTAATGGGCCAAAAGCCCATTTCGAGCTGGGCTGATATGGTCACCCATCAATGGGGCAGATCAGGGATTAAAGTTAGCAAAAGGATTGGGCATTTAACTTTATCCACTCTAGGAGACCATATTCAAATCAGATTTAAATCTGGTAAACTCCTGATAAGGTCAAGAGTAATCTAACTTAATATGCAGATAGGATTAAGATTATCCCCTATCCAAATACTGATTTGGATTGGGATAACTCCTCCTTAGGAGGTTTCTTAATCAAGAAGAAAAGAGGAGAAACCCTAAGAGAAAATAATCAGATTCCGAACCTAGGGTTTGTGTGCAAGAGAACATCCTGCGAATTGAGATTGGATT
Organism: Nelumbo lutea; assembly: GCF_056320005.1. Taxonomy (NCBI): domain Eukaryota; kingdom Viridiplantae; phylum Streptophyta; class Magnoliopsida; order Proteales; family Nelumbonaceae; genus Nelumbo; species Nelumbo lutea. The sequence continues at coordinate 42,389,823 of NC_142684.1, read as the reverse complement.
TCATACACACTTCAGATAGAAGAGAAGCGATTTCAGCCATCTTCACTTCATGAGTTCTCTACCCACCGCCATTCTTTCTGACAAGATTCAATCTTTGAAGAGGAAAGAAATCAAGAAATTGGTTCTTGACATCAGTTTTGCAGAAAAGACTAAAAAGATTTGGTGCTCAGAGTTTCCAGAGCGTTCTTGTGAAGGACTCAGTGTGTAGGACGCGCTCTACTGGTTTCGTTCCCCTCTTGTCTTTTGGTTCAGATCTTGTTTGATTATGGTTCAAGTAGGATCCTTGAATATTGTATTTTAAATTTAGGGAATACGATTCCCAGTTGGAAGAAGGTAGGAAAATTTTTGAAATTCGCCCACCCATTCCGCAATCTTTATGGCGTCCATTCGATGGATCCTACCATTCTTTCAGTGGTATCAGAGCAACAGGTTCGAATCTTGAACCAAAAGAAAATCAGATCTGAACCTGCGTAAATGGACAGAAGATGTTCTACCAAGATTTGCGCAGATTATTTTCTTTATTTCAATAAATCGTTTCTTGTTAAGGGCGATTGATCTGAAATTAATTTCTGTTAAATCCAAAATTTATTTAGAACTGTTCTTTATTTATTTTGATTTAATGGGTTGTTCGAACCTGGAGATCGCAATGCAGATTTCCCGCAGATGGTCTACGCACCCTTTTTTTATTATTATTCATTCAATTCGGTCTGTAAATAATTTTTTAATTTTCTAGACTGAATGTATAGGATTTGATCAAGAATGTAATTAATTAATAGAAATAAGATTTCTATTTCTTTTTATATTCTTGATTGAAGAAGGAAGAAGAAGGCGGCGCTGGAGATTTGTAGATGGAGATATCGCTTTTTGCAATTTGTAGTTTATGAAATTGCAACCCTAGTGATTAACCTCTGTTTTGCAGGTGGTGCGAACAGTCCATATTTGATTTGTGATTGTTTAAAATCAAAATTATTATTTTTAGATCTTTCATGGATTAATTCTTGAATTGAAAATCAGTTTCGGACAATTTCGGACTAGATTAGACCAAAACCATTTGGACCGAATCTAGGGTTCGAAGGGGACTGTTTTTCAGTCCAATGTTCTCACACTCGCTATTTCAAATATGATGTTTAATTGCATGGATTAATTCGGCCCACCTGTAAAGCCCAATTTTAAAAGATTAAACTGCAAAAACCCACTCTTGTGAGAAAAGTTGTATGGGCCAAACTGTTAACTGCTATTCAGCCCATACACCTAGTCAACATTAATTGTTAATGTTATGGATTTTAAATGGGTTGTTCAATGGGCTCTACAGTAGCTAATTGATTGGATCAATTCTTCCTTTACATGTGATGTTTGGATGTTTGATATGCTGCGACCATGGACCATAAAGATTTGGCCCATGATGACTCGTTAGTGGCTCTTACGCACACCATGGCTGAATGCACATCATTGCCATGGTGTCCCTTAAGGTCATTGGATGACCCTTCCTTACTTGGTGGGCCCCACAACTCTAAAAAGGGATGCGTGTGGAAACCCTAGCCGATTAAGGCTCACCAGAAATCTAACTTTATGAAAGTCGGTGGGAGCCAATCTGGTTTGACCTAAAATTAGAACTAGGGCCTAATTTTGTTCCCTCCAGCAAATATGAGTGCATGTGATAGGGAGATCCATATGATGGACTCTCTAAAGGCCTTCCGTCATTAGCACAATGATGGATCCTTCAATAATGAGGAAACGCACCATAAAATTGGGTTATCCATCTGTTAGAGTGTTTCATAAGATGATAGGGGCGTCATGGACTGATGTGGGAGGGGCTTCACAAAAAAATGGGAACTCTCTCACGATACCTTGGCGTAACTTGAATATGATGGTGAGCACTCACTGGATGGAAAGGTTTACCTGAAAATGGCTCTGAACCATGTCTGATAGAGGCCAAAGGGAAACTCATTTGATGTGTGGATATGATCCGTCACAAAAAGGTAGTGGAGTTATGCAGCTGAAACAGTTGGTTTCATGCACCCCATGTGATTTCCCACATTTCCAAAGACATTTCGCCGTCTTCGCCACTGAGAAAGGAGGGAAATCTCCGAGATGAACAAATGGGAATGAAACATAGATTAAAAACCATATCTATGTAGGTAACCTGAATCAAACTAAGGTTGTGGACTAACGTCTTTGTTGTTTTATCAGAAAATGGCAAACGGTCAATACGCAAAGCTTCTAGACGATAACAAGCTTAAAGGTCCAAACTATGCCAACTGGTACAGAAATCTTATGCTGGTCCTAACTTCCAAAAAGTTAGATAAGGTGGTGAAAAATCTTGCTCCGGAGCATCCGGGTGATAGGGCTTCTGAGGCCCGTAGGAGGGACTACCAAGATTGGGAGGATAAGAACTCCCTAGCCCGTTGCTTTGTCATTGCCTCACTAGACAATTCAATACAGAGGCAGTTCGATCAGATCAAACTAGCCAAGGACATATTGGACAATCTAAAGACAATGTATGAAAAACAGAATCGTTCTACTCGACAGAAGGTCTTGAAACTGTTCATGACCGCGCAGATGTCCAAAGGGCAAAAAGTTCATGACCATTATCTTCGGATGATGGGCGACATTAATGAACTCGAAGCCCTTGGATCCGGGCTAGATCTTGGCACACAAGTGGATGTCATATTGATTTCTTTGCCCTCTTCCTTCAATGCATTCACAATGAACTACAACATGAACAAGCTGAATGTCAATATCCAGGAACTCAGCAATATGTTGCAGAGGGCCGAAGATCTACTTAAGAAGGATGAGTCTGTGGTTATGCTTGCTGAAACTAACAAATTGGGCAAGAAAAAGAGAAAGGCAAAGAAGCCCCAGAAGAAAGCTGCCAAGCCTAAGAAGTAGAAGAAGAACAAGGCATCTGATGTCTGTCACTTCTGCAAGTAGACCGACCACTGGAAGAGGAACTGTCATGCCTACCTGAAATCTAAGAAAGTAATGTCGAAACTAGTGTCATAGAGACTAATATGTTAGTTACTTCTGTGTCCTGGTGTTTTGACTCTGGGGCTTCAACTCATGCGTGTAACTCACTGTAGGGGTTCAAATTTAGCAAAAGATTGAGTGAAGGTGAAGTGACATTATTCTTGAGAATGACTGCAAGTGTTGCAGCTGCGGCAATAGGAACCGTAGAATTAGTCTTTAGATAAGGAGTGCTTGTACTTAAAGATTGTCTTTATGTATAGAACTTGAGAAAAAATTTAATTTCTGTTTCTAAATAGTGTGCTGATGGTTATACTATTTATTTTAGCAATATGATTACTGTTAAACGGAATTACAAATTCATCGCATGTGAGGAACTGGAGAACGGTCTCGATGTTCTACATCCTTCTTTCGAAACTAACTTAACCGAAACTATGTTACTCGAAAATCCGAAGAAGAGAACTCGTGATACAGTAAATCCCACGTGCCTCTGGCATTATCGACTTGGCCATATCGGTGTTGACCGAATCACAAGGCTGGTAAAGGACGGTCCTTTGGATTTTCTAACCGTCGTAAATCTTCCCACTTGTGAGCCTTGCCTCCAAAGTAAGATGACTAAGCGGCCATTTGACGGTAAGCTTGAAAAATGTGTAGGCACACTTGACCTAATACATACTAATGTATGTGGTACCCTGAGTTGTAGGACACGGAACCAACACGTGTATTTCATCACCTTTATAGATGATTTTTCATGATATGGTTACGTGTACATAATGAAACACAAGTCAAAATCCTTTGAAAAGTTCAAAGAGTTCAGGCAGGAAGTTGAGAAACAGTTAGGGAGACAAATTAAGGCCCTTCGATCGGATCGAGGTGGCGAATATCCCTCTGACGAATTCAGGGACTACTTGAAGGTCAATGGGAAAGTGTCGCAATTAACTCCTCCTACTACACCTCAACTCAATGGTGTTTTAGAGAGGAGGAATAGAACCTTGTTGGACATGGTCCGGTCACTTCTCGTACGCTCAAAATTACCTACATCCTTTTGGGGATATGCATTAAGAGACTACTATCTACGCATTGAATCGGGTTCCAACCAAATCAGTTCCGAAAACTCCATATGAACTATGGACCGGAAGGAAGCCAAGTGTGAGACAGTTGAAGATTTGGGGTTGTCCTGCTCACGTTAAAAGCGAGTGCAGACAAGTTGGAATCCAAAACCAATCGTTGCCTATTTATAGGCTACCCAAAAGATTCGGTGGGTTATCTATTCTATGACCCAATTGAGCAGAAAGTGTTCTGTAGTCGAAACACCCAATTCTGAGAAACCGAATACATCCTGGACATCCATCGTTAGGAAATAGTTCTTGATGAGGAGAGCTCAGAAGCAGGAGAGATGTCCCACAAGTTCTAGGTAGTGACCAACCTAGAAGATCCACTCGGGTATCCAGGCCACCAATCCGATATGGATATGACCAGGATAGTTACCTGGTGGAAGCCTTGACTAGTGAGAAGGATCTCGTAACTTACGCGGAAGCTATGTTAGACATAGATTCCCATAAGTGGGTGGAGGCCATGAGAGTTGAGATAGACTCGATGGAAACCAATGGGGTCTAGAATCTAGTAGATCCGTCCTTCGGGGTAAAAGCAATAGGTTGCAAATGGATCTACAAGAAGAAGAAGGGCCCTGATGGCAGGATTGAGACCTACAAAACTCGTTTGGTGGCGAAAGTGTATACTCAGAAAGAAGGCATCGATTATGAGGAAACCTTTTCGCCCATGGCCATGCTTCAATCCATTAAGATCCTACTAGTTGTAACAGCATACCATGACTACGAGATTTGGCAGATGGATGTCAAAACCGCATTCCTGAATGGAGATCTTAGTGAAGATATCTACATGCAGCAGCCGCAAGGCTTCATTGCTGCTGGTCAGGAACACATGGTATGTAAACTTAACAGATCCATATATGGACTTAAGCAGGCTTCTAGGAGTTGGAACATCCGTTTTGATTCTGCTGTCAAAATGTTTGACTTTGAGCAAAATCCGGATGAACCCTGTGTTTATAGGAAGTCCAATGGGGATAAGATCACCTCTTTGGTGTTGTACGTGGATGATATCCTATTCATTGGGAATGATGTAGGAATGTTGACTTCGGTCATGGTATGGCTATCACAACAGTTCTCCATGAAGGATCTTGGAGAAGCTTCATATATACTAAGTCTTCGACTCTATAGAGATAGATCGGAGCGGATAATTGAATTATCCCAGGCTGCTTACATTGACAAAATTGTCAAAAGATACAGCATGGAGAACACCAAGAAAGGAAACGTTCCTTTCAGGCACGGAGTCACTCTCTCCAAGAAGATGCATCCCAAGACTTCTGAGGAGGTTGAGGGCATGAGAGACGTTCCCTATGCCTCAGCCGTAGGAAGCATCATGTATGCCATGTTGTGCACTCGCCCAGACATAGGTTAAGCGATGAGTGTGGTAAGCAGATTCTAGGCCAACCCAGGGCAGGAGCATTGGACTGCTGTGAAGAACATACTCAAATACCTTCGAAGGACAAAAGAGTTTTGTCTGGTATTTGATGGTAGTTCACTACAAGTTCTAGGGTATATTGATGTCGATTTCCAATCGGATCCAGATGATAGAAAGTCTACATCTGGGTATGTTCTCATGATAGGATCATGTGTTGTTTGCTGGAAAAGCAACAAACAGGGGTCAGTGCAGATTCCACAACCGAGGCCGAGTATATTGCCGTAAGTGAAACTGCCAAGGAAGCTGTGTGGATGAAGAAATTCATACACGAATTGGGAGTGATTCCATCCAGCACATCACCCATCCCATTGTTGTGTGACAACAATGGAGCGATCGCCCAGGCTAAAGAGCCTCGGGCCGACTCAAAGTCAAAGTACATCAAGAGGAAGTACCACGTACTATTAGAGATCGTTGGTAGAGGGGAGGTCCTAATTCAGAACGTAGCATCAGAAAGTACACCAAGAGGAAGTACCACGTACTATTAGAGATCGTTGGTAGAGGGGAGGTCCTAATTCAGAACGTAGCATCAGCGGATAATGTGACAGACCCATTAACTAAGCCACTAACACGTGGAAAGTATGGGACTTTGGCTTGTACCAGATTGGACTTAAGTGCAAATGGGAGCTGTTAGACAGTTTTGTATGCCCTTAGCTTCAATCTGAATTGATGTACTTTTGATATTTAGTGTAAATAAATAAAATGCATGTTTGATTCATGTTGTTTGGTATAATTCTGTGTAAAACCCTAAAACTGGACACTTATTGAGACTTGTGTTAGTTTTAAATGTTCACAACCATTGGATAAGTCTGGGGAGATTTATCCTGCCAAGGCTGATACTGGTGTGCCGCCAAGTGTTGGGATGGCCTGTCTCGGCCACCAGGGTAAGACCCAAGGCACATGCAGTATGGGATTACTCAAATCCTTGAACCGGACCAGATTTCCAGTATTGCCCTGGACCTTGGAGACAGATGAGCAAAATTGGAAAGTTACACCTGACCCCTAAACTCGATTATGATACTTCACTAGGTGTCGGATCAGGCTGTCTTTGATATGCCAATCAGTGAGATCCTTAGTAGGGATCAAAACCTGGGCATGTTGGGGCGGCCTGAGAATTCATCTGAGTGGGTGATCATAGTGACAGGATCAACCCCTTTGTCAGACAAAGGTAATGATCAGGAATGCACTCTCTCTGATGGAAACCAAACTGCCAGCAGTTGATTTCAATCGTTGGAATTTTGTTTTGCAAAATTTATATAGGATATATATACATACGATTTTGAAATGTTTGCAAATGGTTTTAATTCTCAGGATCTATGTGAGTGGAGAGTGCAGCACTGTTCCTTGCAGCCGAGGGAGAGGTCCTCTCTTGTCGGGCAGCTTGGTCATTAAGGGCTAAGAGGTTAAGTGTAAGGCCATTTAGGATAGTACCTGATGGGCTAATTTTGCACCTGCCCACAGTCCCTGGGTTTTTATAAGATGGATTGGCCCCGGGACCACTTAATATAAGTGTTGGGCCCATATGGTCCATATGACGGGCTCAGGGGTTCACAGGGCTTCTCATTGAATTTGGTCAAGCCTTGTAATAAAGACTGCGCCGAACCCATGTGGCTGGTGTGTAGATCAATGCTTGGGTCCCATGCCATACAAAGAAGCCCAACTGGGCAACAGATTGAAAACTAGTTAAGCATTGAACACTTAATGGGCCAAAAGCCCATTTCAAGTTGGGCTGATATGATCACCCATCTATGGGGCAGATCTAGGATTAAAGATAGCAAAAGGATTGGACCTTTAACCTTATCCACTCTGAGAGACCATATTCAAATCAGATTTGAATCTGGTAAACTCTTGATAAGATCAGGAGTAAACTAACTTAATCCACAGATAGGATTAAGATTATCCCCTATCCAAATACTGATTGGATTGGGATAACTCCTCCTTAGGAGGTTTCTTAATCAAGAAGAAAAGAGGAGAAACCCTAAGAGAAAATAATCAGATTCCGAACCTAGGGTTTGTGTGCAAGAGAACATCCTGCGAATTGAGATTGGATCTCATACACACTCCAGATAGAAGAGAAGTGATTTCAGCCATTTTCACTTCAAGAGTTCTCCTCCAGCCACAGCCATTCTTTCTGACAAGATTCGATCTTTGAAGAAGAAAGAAATCAAGAAATTGGTTCTTGACATCAGTTTTGCAGAAAAGACTAAAAAGATTTGGTGCTCAGAGTTTCCAGAGGGTTCTTGCGAAGGACTCAGTGTGTAGGACGCACTCTGCTGGTTCCGTTCCACCTATTGCAGTGTCATCTTCAGCAGGAGCGGATCTTAGTGTCCTCTTTGGGCGTGAACACCAACTTTTGGAGATATTGCTTCTCTGGATCAAGTATAATTCCCTTCTTGTCTTTTGGTTAAGATCTGGTTCGATTATGGTTTAAGTTGGATCCTTGAATATTGTATTCTAAATTTAGGGAATACGATTCCCAGTTGGAAGAAGGTAGGAAAATTTTTGAAATTCGCCCACCCATTCCGCAATCTTAATGGCGTCCATACGGTGGATCCTACCATTCTTTCAAGACCCAGAAGATCTTTTGGATCTTAGGGCCTGATGAAGAAGAATCAAAGGACGTCGGGTGGCCTGAGAAGCAAGAGGACAGAGTAGAAGAACATGAAGCTTCACCAGAAATTTCATTACATGCCATCACAGGTATGGATTACTCTCAGTCTATGCGGATAAACGGTACTCTTTGTAACCGCACTTTGTCTATTATCATAGATAGTGGATCCACTCAAAATTTTTTAAACCCTCACATAGCCGAAAAGGAACACCTAGTCCCCGAGCCACACGCACATTTATAGCGCATTAATGGGAGTCGATAGTTATGCGAGAGACATGATGAATACCACATCACCCACGCAAACACTTCATCCCACAACGAATCGCCATAAAAACCAAATCACGCAACACAATGTGCATAGCCTTCAACACAAACGAAGGCGAAGAAGAGCCCCACACAGATAACCAAATTCACCAATATATTTTACGATAGACAATGCTCTACGAAAGATAGGGGGCTGAGAATCAAAACCATGGTCTCAATTGTCTTTGGAAAAGCATTCACTTATCGTGAAAGAGGGAGCTAGAATCAAGGGGGTCTGGAAACTCATATCACCATCTATAAGTTGTCTTTTAACATGTCACTTTCTACTGAGAAGCAAGGGGGTTGAGAACTTCACTAATCAGTTTAGAGCTGCCTCTCAATTGAAAGCAACTTGTCAAAAGACAGGGGGGCTGAATTACAGAGAGAATGAAAAGTTAACTCAAAATAAATGTTCCCGGTTCTCATCCAAACAGCACCACTAAATCGAATGCAAGAATACTTATCGATAAGCTCACACTTACCAATAAGCAGGGGCTAATAACCCATCCAAATTAAAAATTCTGTATGCATAGAGTCCACTGTGCATCCCCATAAAGAACATTAATGATCACCAGACCCAACACAAAAGAATTGGGGTGCCACGACTCTCGCAGTCCCACATTCTCTTTGCTCTGCCACAAACCTCCAAAGCAAACCCAGTGATGGAAATGCTTATCGGTAAGCTTCCACTGACAAATAAGCAAGGTGGGATAATGTAGGTGTATAATGGTCGCCAAGACCATCAAAGCACAGAAAGTGCTAAACCAATACAACATGAATGCCTGCGATGAGTTCATTACTCGGCACACATCTACAATGAGCTTGAAGCTCACATACAAATGCAATGAGCTCATGACCCAAAATGAGTTGCAATGAGCTCAAGACCAGCGCGACCTTGCAATGAGCTTAAAGCCATAGCACAACTGCAATAAGCTCAAGCTTGTCGCCAGTCAGAAATGAGTAAAAGAAACACATGCATCATTAATAACGTGCGCGACACGTTAGCCAGTTGTAGGCGTTCCGTGTATAGCTTCATTTTCTCAAAAGTATCATGGTAGAGGATGTCTACTGAAGATCTGCTATTGATGAGGATCCTCTTTACTATGAAGTTGGCGATGGTCATTGTCACCACCAATGCGTTGTCGTGGGGCACCAAGACCCCCTTCAAGTCATCGTTGGAAAAGGAGATGGCTTCTTCTTTCTTTGGCTTCTTGCCAGACGGCCCCTGGATGGTTAGTTGCCTGGCATAGGCCTTTTGGGCCAAGGCCGAGGCTCCACTCGAGGCCATGCCCCCTACAATGATGTCGGGACGCCAACTAACTTTTGTTGTTGCTGCTGTGAAGAGGAGGCGCTAGCATCGCCCCCACGTGCTATTTCAAGTGACCACGATGGATGAGGGACTCGATTTCATTCTTAAAATTGTAGCAGTCCTCGGTGTCATGGTCGGTGCCATGGTGGTACTTGTAGTATTTCTTGGGATTGCCCCTCTTGGGCTTCCTCTTCATCTTCTCTGGCCACTTCATGTATTCCTCATTCCCTACTTGCATGAGTATTTACATTCGGGTGGATTGAGTGGCATGTATTTGTTGTAGGTGAGGGTTGACAGTTTCTTGTTGCCATCCTTGTTGTTGTTCTTGTTGTCGTAGCCGTCTCCATTCTTTCTCTTCTTCTCTGAACCCCCACAGTTGTGGTCGGCCTTGCCTTCATGGCATTCGCCGGTCGAGGCCTCCTCGGCAGCAATGTATTTTTAGGCCTTCTTCAAAAATTCCACCTTAGTTTTAGGCAGTGTCTTGGCAACGGAAAACTTGAGGGGCCCAGGCACTAGGTTGTTAATGGCTACGTGCATGGAGACAATGGGGTCAAGCTCTTGGACCTCAAGCTCTTCTTTATTGAAGTAGTCGATGTAGGACTGCAAGCTCTCGCCGCGTTTCTGCCACACAAACATCAGTGAGACGACGCTCTTCTCGCATCGTTGACTACTAATGAAGTGGGAGAGGAAAAGACTAGCGAACTACTCCCACAAGCTGATAGAGCGAGGAGGGAGCCCGAAGAACCATCAGCGGACTGCCCCCTTGAAGGTTGCTTGGAAAGCTCGGCATGTCAAGGCATCGGAGTATCCATAGAAGAGCATGAGTGCTCAGAATCCTTCCAGGTGGCCGTTTGTATCAGGGTTTTGTCATACGTCTCCAATGTGGGGGCTTTGAAGTTGGGTGGGAGGAGTTCTGAGGTGATGGCATCGGTAAAAGTGTCCATTTTATTGGATGAGGGGTTCTAGCTTGTGGAAGCTTTACCTCGACTCTCCTTGACCTGCCGAAGTTCATCTTGCATGGCGCCTATCTACGCCTATAAGTTGATGATCTTCTGGTCAATGGGGGCCTAGGACTCGTCTTAGTCCTCTCAGACGCGGAATGGGTTGGCCCAATTCTCTGAGTACTCTGATGTGGGCATGTCCTGGTTTCTTCTGGAGCGCCGATCATTGAGGAGTTCTCGGAGGTCAGAGACATGAGAGGGAGAGGCACGGCATCAGCCTCCAGCCCTTGAAGGAGGGATTTCCACTCTATCAACATATATATATATATATATATATATATATACACACACTTTTCTTGTTTTATTATTTCTAACATGGGCAACTAAGGGGCTATTTTATGGTAGCTGAAGTGGCTGAACTGAAAAATTTATTGCTTTTTACTTCCTCTAAACAAATTTATTGCTTTGTGAATTAGTTGAATTACCATGAAATGACTTGCTTTCAATTCAGATTCAAATTTATTGTGTAGGCCCAAAGTGGCACTAAGCTCATTTATTGTTTCCAAAAGCATTAAATTTGTGTAGGCCCAAATTTATTGTGTTGGCTTCGAATCTGAATAATTGCTCAGAGACCTGCTTGATACACCATAACCAGCCAAGAGTGAATGCATGTCATCAAACATACTCTCTCCGGTTAAGTGCAAACCACAAAAGACAGACTAATCAGAGTTCAAGTAAGATCATCTCTTTGTTATTGTATTTAGGAAAGGAACCATACATTTTCTCAGACATTCTTAAGTAATGGACAGGAGATAACCTCTATTTACATTGTTACAAAATAATGCCTACCAGTCCTAAAACAAGATCATCAACAAGTGACATTAAAAACCAAAATTTGCCTACTAATCCTAAACCAAGATCTTCAGCAGGAAGCATTAACTTGTAGTAACAAAAACAGAAACAAAAGATAAGCTATTTCTACCTGAGCAACTTCTAATGTAAAAACGAATCATCAGTGGATGATTTTAAAGTTGAGCTGGTGTTGTTCTGTCTGACGTCTCTCTATTTCTATGTAAAAGCTGAAAATTATCTGCTTCAATTCTCTCTCCACCTTCTTAGCACTAGGTGTCCTCTTCAATCTTTGGAATTCCTCCATCACAATCTTCTCAACTTGGTCAATTGAGTTCAAGAGTTTCTTATGTGGAGTAAAGAAATCAGATTATCCAGAAGCTTGATTATCAATAGATTCAATACCAAGCAAAGAGTACTTTTGAACCCAAGCTAGGTCCATAGGCTTTTGAACCATACAGTTTCTGTAACTTTGTCTGTTGGTCATAAACAGAGCATTAACTCAGCAATCTCCCAACATTATCATTGGTTCCATAGCCAGTTATACAGTCATCATGTTCAGCTAAGTCCAAACTATGGTGTCATTTAATTTGTAAAGGTACTGGGCTTTGGAAGCCTGATAATCAGCACCATACTTACTCCCCGTTCATCCAAGATTGAAGCCAAAAAAGGATCTCTATGCATTAATCCAAAGAAAAGACGCTCAAACACATGGGTAAGCCACACTTTTGTCAATCCCATATAGGGTGGTGTGGGTTCCCTGTAGTTTTAAAAAAATCTATTTTCCTTATTCAAATTAAGAATTTTTTAAATCACAAATCAAGGCTTTGTTTGGATAAGCTTTTCCTTTCCAGCTTTGGGATGTGAAAAAAAAGTTGAGCCCATAAGTGTTTTCAATTTTTGGTGAGTGCTACTTTCATGAACATTATAACTTAAATCCAAAAACACTTTTAAGTCCCAAACCACAAAGCTTAAGTACCTCTTTCGGAGGGATGCAGCATAGCAGCTTCTTTCTTTGATGGGCTCCACACAGTCAACTTATAAGCTATGTTTATGAAAAAAAAAAAAAAAACTCAGGGAGCACAAATCAGGTTGTCAGTCATTTGAAGGACTATCCACTTTGGCCTCTTTAACAATTTATCTGAAACATTTAAAAGCAACTAAACCAATTAAACTGAATCTTCAGTTCAGCCCTCCCAAATGGGCCATAAAATTACAGTGGAATTTGTCGCTGAGAAACACGGTCCGGCAAAGTCATTTCATGGTAATTCAGCTTGTTCCACTGCAGAACAAGGAATTGAAATCAAATTGTTGGCTTTGCCATCTCTTGGTGGTGTTCTATGCTGATGATTCAGAAATTATTGACTGCAATTCAGATTACAGTCAATGAGCTGTATAGGCACTTCATTTCTATTAGAATGACATTGTTGGGTGTTGTTTCTCAAGTCTAAGGAGATCAATTAGGAGGAACCCATGACATGAAAATTCACCTTCATTAATTTTGATGAAAAATATTAATGTATAGATATGATGTAAGATATAACTGTATTAACTCAATTATTTTGTTAATATTGATTATTTTCTGTTCTATTTTATAATATAGATATGATGTAAGACATAACTGTATTAACTCAATTATTTTGTTAATATTGATTATTTTCTGTTCTATTTTATAATATATATATATATATATATATATATATATATATATTTTCACTTTTCTTGTTTTATTATTTCAAACATGGGCAACTAAGGGGCTATTTTATGGTAGCTGAAGTGGTTGAACTGTAAAGTTTATTGCTTTGTGAATTAGTTGAATTACCATGAAATGACTTCCTTTCAATTCAGATTCAAATTTATTGTGTAGGTCCAAAGTGGCACTAGGCTCATTTATTGTTTCCAAAAGCAATAAATTTGTGTAGGCCCAAATTTATTGTGTTGGGTTCTAATCTGAATCATCAGCCATCTCTTGTGAATTTATTGACTGTATTTCAGAAATTACGGTAGCTGAAGTGACTCAAATTATTGCTTTTGGAAAGAACCGCTAATGATTCAGATTTAAATGAAAAGCAAGCTAAGTGAATTTTAGTTGATATTTAACTGAGTAGGCTGTAGGTAGGGGTGGATTCGAGCCGAGCCGAGCTGAACATTTGAGTATTTGAGCTCAGCTCGGTAGGAAAATGCAAGGCTCGAGCTCGATTCAAATTGGAAATATAAGCTCGATTTTGGTTCAATTACAGAATTCATATGTTCAAGCTCGATAATGAACCGAGCCACAAGGTTCTTGTTGATTTGGGGTTCTTCTCTACAGACAACAAAATTCACAGGTTTGAATGTGAAACTTTGGTTTATTCACCCTTAATGGGGGCAATGTCGTAGGGTGCTTGTCGGTGCAATCAATCCTTCCAAGCTCCAAGTCCCAACTCGCAACTGTAGTCTGTAGAGAAGAAGAAGGAGCAAACTATTGTTGTTGGACATCGGTTGTGAAAGCACTGAGAGCAGTGACTACTTGAAAGAAAAGAAGCCTATGAGTTCCTGCCATTCGACTCTGTTTGATACTGATTGTGTTTCGATTTTCATGGATTTTGTAGCAAAGAGAGAGAGAGATCTAGAGGTGTCGAAATGGCTGTAGAGGAGAGCAGAACTCTGAGAGCCACAAGTTGAGAGCCTGAGACCGGAAGGCTCCTCCCACTTTCGAACATTATTGGCCTAACTAGGTGAGAGCTGAGAGCTTGAGACCATCGACTGGTGAGAGCTGTGAGAGTAGAGGAGAACGAAACTCTGAGACTGAAGTCTGAAACTGAAAGTGAAGAAACTAGAAAGAAAGGGTTTAGGTTTTGACTTTTGATGGAAGAGGGATATTTTCTCCCTCTCTCTCTCTCTCTCTCTCGCTAATCCCTTTTACAAAGAAGGTATATTATATGTAGGGACCATGATATAAATGTATCCCTACCAATAAAATTTTCTAAAATGGTATAATACATATACACTTATATACATAATACATATAATTTATATATATATATATATACTGAATTTTAAAATGTTCGAGCTCGGCTCGATTGATAGATGAGCCATATATGAGGCTTGAATTTGACTCAAAGCTCGATCTGGGTTGAGCCGAGCCAAGTTTTTCACGAGCCAACCTCAAATAGCTCATGAAAAGATCGGTTCATGTCCACCCCTAACTGTAGGCAATGATAAGCAATCAGGAATTAAGTAATTTTTCAGAAATAAAATAGCCAAGCCGTCATATTTTAGACCAATAACCTTAGACTGCACTTGGTTTGAAGGAAAAGGTAGGAAAACCTATACAGGTTCGCTTTCCCTACCTTTTCCTTCAAACCAAACACAGCCCAAGCAAATCGACAATCTTCAACGATTCCTTTGATCATTTTCTTAATTTTTTATTTTGATGAAGAAACTTTAACATATTTTATGGTACCTTCTTTTAATTTCTGCAACTTTTTCCATGTTTATATTCACAATGGCCTACTTATGAAACTTTTTTCCAACGCAACTGCAACCTATTAGCGCCAATGGAATAAATCCAGGCTCAATTTGGAAGGAATACAAATACAAATATGTAGAATGCAAACAAAGTTTTTATTCTCCATGTATGGTTTATAATGGCTGTTGGGACCATTACGAACCCATATCTCGTACAAATAAAGTTTTTGTTCACATAACACCCAGCTACGTACATATAAAGAATATCACTTGTACATATGTGTTTAATCGATGGGGAGATATTACAGATATATAATGAGATTCCCATGCTTTGTGGGTGTACGTGTGGAGAGTTACCATTGCCCATTGAAATTGAAACCCTGTATCAAGATCAGATCTGGACTCGCTTCAAAACAGTCCAGCAGGCTACTTATACCAGACAGCCAAACTTTTCTTCTCGGCTTTGACTAGGGCTGTAAAAAGATAGGATACCAATTGGATCCAGTTACATCAGCATCAATCTAAATTTTAATTAGATGAAATTAAATTCAAGGGATAACTTTGACTGTTGGGAGTCAATAGCCTATAACTTTAGCCGTTGGGGGCCAATAATCTATGCTGTTCAGAGTATTTTTGAAAATGCCACGTTTAAATTAATAATTATATCTTAATTTATTTTAATTAAAACAAAAAAACATGGGCCTGAATAAGTGAGAATGTGCCCAGCCCAGCCCTGAAACTGTCCGGACCCCAACAGCCAAAGTTAACACCACCCCATCCAATTATTAGCTGAATGCAAGTTGCACAGACGGGCCCTACTTTGCAATCACTACATCGAGAAACTGCCCTACCGTGGGTTTGAAGTTTGAACTCACGCTTCCTCAAAAGTGATGCCTATGTTACTATGTTAGGCTGGCAAGCATTTGGCTGGCCATACCCAACTGAAGTGAGACCTCCATACTTCATTGTCTACACATGCTCCCTATCTCACCTTTTATTCGTTTTGTCAAGGTTTTAGTACCAAGGGGGCCTCTTATATGAAAATACTTTTCTTTAAATTAAATAAGAGTAAGACTTTTTTTGGTTGCCTAAAAAATTTAAAAGTCTTTTATGAACTGTTTCATCGTTGAGCTTAATTTAGTTTATTTGCTTCATTAATTTACACTAATTTACAAATTGATTGAGTGTAAATTCTAATTTATTTGAGCTTTACATTTGATTTTGTCTTATTTGCTGAGAAATAAAACAAAATAGTCACCCCACTTTTTATGGAAGAGTATGGAGGCAAGAAGAATATTATTTGTGAGAAATGAGAAAGGATGCAAGATGACATAATTCCTACCTTCTATGAGACAGAATTGAAGTAAGAGGAAGGCGGTGCAAATTTTTACATCAATTTCTGGAATACAAGATTTGCATTAATGGTAGTGATTGCAAATGAGACAAATTAAGTACAAAATTTGTATCAGGTAAGGAAGCAAATCATAACTATAAATAAATGGATGCAAAACTGAACTGAGAAAATTTGTATTCAGTTCAGATTGCACAGCAAGCAAACAACAGAGCCTTAGCCTCCGTTTGGGAAGAATGTGAACACACATATATTCAGTGCAAAACCTTGTATACAGTCCATATTTGTATTTCTAAAATTTATGTTTGCACTAAACATGTTTCTATATGCAGTCTTTCCAAATGGAGCCTTAGATTGCTTTTGGTTGCAGTGCAATTCTATTTGCACTTATACAAATGCATGGGAATGCAAAGTATGGTTTTGTTTTGTTCTGGGTTTTACTTTATTCTGCTCCAGATTTTATTTCACTTCATCTTTACTGCAATCAAACAAAACATGGTCATATTTGAAACAAAAATAAATTAAAAATTGCACTCAAATCATTTGCACTGCCATAGTTTTGTATTAGTACAAATGTTGCATTGCAACCAAACACAAACTTAAGAAAAAAAAAGTAGCAAAAAA
The DNA here is from genome assembly GCF_056320005.1 of Nelumbo lutea. Classification (NCBI taxonomy): domain Eukaryota; kingdom Viridiplantae; phylum Streptophyta; class Magnoliopsida; order Proteales; family Nelumbonaceae; genus Nelumbo; species Nelumbo lutea. Next base: position 42,372,883 of record NC_142684.1, on the reverse strand, counting down.
ACTTTTAAAGAAAGTTGGGAATTGCTAAAGTAGACTCAAGTGGGTTTCTCATACAGATATGTTTCATCACTTAATTATGACCCAGAGCTACCTTATTATATCATAGTGAAAAGGTAAATTTTGACAATAACAATGATACATTAGATCACTTTTTAAGATGATAAATGCATTGAAGGAAAGCTTAAAAGTGATTCATCCATAGGAATCTCTTCATGCAGTTTGACGTAAAAGAAATCAATATCCATTCATTATAATTGTTTGAAGTAAAAGAAAAGATATTCTATTATCAACTAATTACTCTTTTATTAAGTTTTTAATAACTTATAAAACATTATAAAAACTTCAGTAATATAAGCTAGAAGAAAAACAATATCAGAAAAAGACTTAAAAAGCTAATTGGGGCCATGAACTTCAATTTGATGTTACATAATCCATAAAGTAAATTCCAACTTTATCAACCTTTCTACAAAGTAAAGCTCATGCTAGGGTAATGACACTTATCCCCCTAAAGTTTCATTTAAAATTGGCGACTCAAAGTATAAATTTAAAGCCCATCTTTTGTGGATATAAACAAAATAGATCCCGTTATCAATTTTTAATTTCTTTTATTATTTCTTGGAATTTAAATTTTCAATCTTTTAGGCATTTCCTTGCATGCTAGATTTACTCAATATCAATGAGTAAAATTTTACTTACTAATCAATCATTTTACCATCTAAATATGTTACAATTTCAACTTTTAGAACTACTAACTATAAGTACATGGATTTAGACATAATAGGAGGTGATGCAAATACATCACTGACTCAAATTCACCCTAGTGCAATTTTACTTCGCAACAACCGCAAAATCGTAACTCGCACTTCTCATTGCGGGCATGTTAGACTTGACTTATGAACCTCATCAATACAATCTTAACCTATGATTTGTCACAACATCACAACAACCTCCTACTTTGTGATGACATCTTGCCTTACCACCACATTGCAACAACGTGACTCCTTTACACTTAGCCATTTTTGAGAAAAAGTTTCTAAGGCACAATTGAGCTAGCTTCTAAAAGAGGGTAGTAGATACACTATTGCATGGATCCCGAGAAGGGTGGAAACCTAGATCCCGAGATCCCTACATGGACACATGGTGACCCCCCACTCAACTCGCCTATTTAGATATAATAGAATAACAAATTTTTCCATTTGGAAAGTTTCCCTTAATTACATGCCAAACACCACTCTCCTCACTTCAGCCTTTTCGAACGCCCACGTAAGCTCTGCTAGACTAAGACCCTAGCCTCCATCGAGCCTACAACTACTTCCCTTCTTCCTCTTCCTTCAAGAGCCATCTGTCGCCCTTCAACTCAACCCCTTTGTTGCCTTACCTTCCCTGTCTACATTGTTGTCCTAATCACGGAGATGGTAACAAGGAAGATCAACTTTACTCCTATCCCTTAGAACTCCATCAAAGACCCAATTTGACTTTGAAGACAGCAGTGAACTCAAGATCCTCACTGATAAAGTGTATAATCTCACATGGAGCAACAATATCTAACCTTAGTGTTCACAGTGCCGAAGAAGTTTTGGCACTACATCTTAGGGCAGAAAGTAGTCCTTATCACAAAAAGCGACTCCATTAAGTACTTTGTGGATCGGCCCCCTCTCTCAAGAAAATTGGTAAAGTGGTTAATGTAACTGAGTGGATAACCCATTCAGTACACCCAGCCAAAAGCCGGAAAATGCTAGGTAATGGATAAGCTCCTTGAAACCTTCCCAACAGATGACCCCTTGGAAATCTCTAAGGACATACCCGGTGATCTCCCCCTAATTGCATTAGTAGAAGATGGTGAGTGAGAGTTGGCGATTGATGGCAATTGTGCAAATTCTTCAACAAGAGTAGGTGTTATTATAACCTTGTCATCTAGCGACACCATGACCTATTCCTTCAAACTTTTAGTACCCTTGCTCACACAACATTGCAGAATAGGAAGCACTTGTTTTAAGACACCATAGCCAAAGACCTAGAAGCTAGGAAAATTTTAAAGGTTCACAGTTGATGATTGGGCAAATGGATGGTGCCACAATAGTAAAGGAGATTTCCCTCTTACCCTATGCAACATTCATCCAGAAATTAATAGAAGAACTGATCATCACATACTAATCACAACAATGCCAAAAACCATTATGAAGATGTCGTGGCCACACTAGGTTCTAAAATACAATCCTGCAATGAAAGCACTACAGTTTGTGTTTGAGTGCAAGGCTAACTATCAATTGATATAATGTTCCATTGGGTAGACACAGGATAAAGTTTGTGAAGGAGACTAGAGACACCCAATAATTCAAAAACTTAAGAACCCCACCTCCTTACCCCAAGACAACAAAGTCCTTCTATGATATAAATAGTGTATGGGGTCCTATACTACAAGATGGCTGATGAAGTGTGTGCAAGTTTCCTATGTGCTGAAGAAGGTAGGGTTGTACTAAAAACACATGAGGCTTGCTACAAGAACATAACACCAACCTTGTATAGAATGTTACAGTGCATGGGATACTACATACCTGAGATGAAAACTGATGTGATGAGGATACAAAACGATTGTGATAAATGCATACCGGAGACAAATAAGTATGAGTGCTTTTTCCTAGACACTACTAACTAGTGGTATTCCTACATATCCTACCCAATAGCAGGTACCCTACCGATAGATAAGGTAAGGAACCAATTAACAACCCCCAAGTTCAGATTTGTGAGGGAACCAATTAATTACAACCCCTAAGTTCAGATTGCATATTATGTTAATCCCTATTTCATTCACTTATATTATTTGTGAGGTAACCAATTAACAACCCCTAAGATCAGATTTTAAATCTTCTAAGGTGGTTTCCACTAGCTTTCTCAAAGTCAGATTTATGTGATTTCACAAAATAGTGTTTTTGTGGGGTTTCCCTAAAAAGAATTATGTGAGAGACCCACTAACAAGGGACTCATTTAATGATTTATAAGACAGAATGGTAATGATGTACATTCAACCATGATGGGTGCAAAGTGCCACTCAAGTCTTGACATAGGCTAAACAATTATGGCCAATGTGGCACTTTCACATATATGAAACAAACAAGTATCCAATACATGTGAATAAACAATTAAGGCTTTAGAAACCCAAGCAAAGCACATTTAGGTTAACATATTATCAGCCCACATGTTTAATAGTTTCATCAACTAAAACATAATTTGAATAGGGGCCAACTACAAAAAGTAGTTCAGCCCATAATTCTAGTCCATAGCCCCCTATGAAGACCCAAGGATAATGGACTCATGTAAAATAAAGCCCATCAACTAATCAACCTTGTAATTGTCCCTTACAATTAACCTCTCAGGCCATAATGATCAAAACACTGCATGACAGGAAATGACATCTCCCGTGTCTGCAAAGTGCTGTGTCAAACTCTTTGCTCAAATGGATCACAAGATTAAAACATTTTGCAAATCCTTTTTTATAAAATAGTAGTACATAACATATAAATACATTTTGCAAAATCAGATTTTAAACACAATTAAAATCCATTCTCGATGGTTTAGGTTTCTATCATAAAGACTGTAAACCATGATATTCACTTTGTCCGACAAAGGGGTCGATCCTATCACTATGACCACCCACTCAGGTGAATTCTTGAACTTCCCCAACATACCCAAATATTTGACCCTTGATGGATCTCATTGGTTGGTATATTAAAGATAACTTACTCCAACACCTAGTGTGGTACCATAATCAAACCTGGGGTTATGTGTAATTTTCCAATTTTTCTCATCTAACTCCAAGGTCCAAGGCATAACTGGAAATTGGTCTAGGTTCAGTGCTTCCGATAAACACCCATTAGTTGTGCTTGGGGTCTAATCCTAGTAGCTAAGACAAGCTACTCCAATAGATTGGCAACACACTAGTGTCAGCCTTGTTAGGATAAACTGCCCAAATCTATCCAATGGAGAATATTCTAAAGTAACATGAGTCTCTTAAAGATCCAATTTAAGGGGTAATACACAAAAATGTACCAATATCAACATGAAACAACAATGTACTTTATTCATTTACAAAAAAAAAATATGCACATCATTCTATTTGAAGCTAAGAACATACATTGTCTAACACATGTATATATGTAAAAGCTCAATTAGGTAGGGAGCCTCACGAACCAAGCTTTATTGCGCTTGAGCTTAACCCAAAGCTCGATTTAAATTGAGCCAAATCGAGCTTTTCATGAGTCGAGCTCAAATAGCTAGTGAAAAGATCGGCTCGTGGCCACCTTTGTGTTTAAATATATGCGGGCCAAACTTGAAGTATTAAGGCCAGGACTAGCCCTAAAATTTGTGGTCTTGATGCGGGCATGGGCTTGAGCCAAGCCTAAACAAAAAACCCAGGCCCAAGCCCAAAATTTTTGGGCCAGACGGCCAGACTGAAATGATCATCCCTATTATAAATTAATGGTTTTGAATCAATGAACTTGAATCAGTAAATATTTGCTAAGAAAAGGAGAGCATCTATGAATAAGAGTTTCATATAGAAGAAGAGATTTCTAAATTGTATCAATTATATAGTGAGAAAAACTAAGTATCCTTTGAGCTTAATTGTTTCCAACTAAGATTTCTTGAATCTCTTTAAGAGTTTGAGCCTAGAGTTATTATGCATACTCTGGGAGTTGATATAGTTTGCTTGTAGTGAAGGGATGAGAGATCCAGCATATGGATGGCCAAACCCTGTAGGAAAATTGGGCAAAATTTCAAAAAAAATCTCTCTCTCCCATCTGGGGATCACATTCCTTATTTTAGAAAACTGCATTTTTCAAGTATCAATCTTGAACCAAATCAAACCAAATCTGAAACCGAAAGGGAGGTGAGGGATATACCTGATATGGAGTATCTGCAACTCCCAATGAAGGTGTTCACGCCCAAGGAAAAAACCAAAACCTACTTCCACTAAAGATGACACAGTGTGAGGTGAAACAGGGTCAGCAGGACGGCTCTTTAGTAACAAGTGAATTCTTCAGCAAGAATGGAGTAGAGGGCTGGTGAGCATGACTTCAAATTGCTTCTTCTGCCAAGAAGCAATATCAAGAACAATTCTTGATCACTCCCACAAGTGGAGATCGAACTGGGTAGGGGTGGCAAGAACAGGGAAGAACTCTGCAGTTTGTTGTGTCTTGTCTAGTGTCTTTTGCATGTCCACCCTGCTCTCTTATTTATAGCCTCAAAGAGACAACCTCCTAATCTCATTAGGAGTTTCCTGATTCAAATCTTTATTTGGATACAAACTCTTTAAGTGGTAAGGTTAATCCCTTATCATATCTGCAATTTAAGATCAGCTTAATCCTAATCAAATTAGGAGTTTCCTAACCCAAATCTTTATTTGGATTTGGACTCGTTAAGTGGATAAGACTTATCATCTTATCCTCTTCTACTGATCCAAACCCAGATCTACCCCTATTTAATTAATCTAATTAACCCAGCTCGAAATTGGGCTTTAGGCCCATTAAGTTTAAGTGCTCGCTTAACCTCTTAACCTGCTGCCCAATTGGCTCTCCTTGTATGGCGTGGGACCCAAACATTGATCTACACATCAGCCACATGAGTTTAGTCTAGCCTTTATTACAAGGCCTGGCCATATTCATTGTAGGATACAGTGAACCCCTAATTCCATCACTATGGATCTTAATGGGCCCAACATTTACACTAAATGGTCATTGGGTCCAGCCATCTTATGAAAACCCAAGGACTCTGGGCAGATGCAAGATTAGCCCATCAGGTATTACCCTCAATGGTCTTACAGTTAACCTCTCAACCCATAATGATCAAACACTGCCCGACAAGAGAGAACCTCTCCCTCGGCTGCAAAAAACAGTGTTGCACTCTCTACTCACATGGATCTCGGAAATTAAAACCTTTTGCAAATATTTTGAAACCATAATATATATATATTTTGCAAAGGCAAATTTCAACGGTTGAAATCAACTACCGACAGTTTAGGTTTCCATCAAAGATATTGCATCCCCGATCATTAACTTTGTCTAACAAATAGGCTGATTCTGTCACTATGATCACCCACTCATATGAATTCTCAGACTATCCCAACATACCTAGGTTTTGACTCCCCTAAGAATCTCATTGATTGGCACATCAAAGACAGCCCAATCCAACACCTAGTGCAGTATCATAGTCGAGTCTAGGGGTCAGGTGTAACATTCCAATTTTGCCCATCTATCTCCAAGGTCTAGGGCAATACTGTAATTTTGGTCTGATTCAGGGTTTCAAGAAAACCCACACTGCATGTTCTCATGTCTCACCCTGGCAGCTGAGACAAGCCACTACAACCAACTTGGTGGCACATCAGTGTTAGCCTTGATAGGATAAATCTCCCCAGATCTATCCAATGGCTGTGAAGTTTCTAAACTAACACGAGTCTCATAAATGTCCAGTTTAAGAGTATTACACAAAAACACACCACAATGTCAAAACATACAACAATCTGATTGTAGCTAAGAGCATAACTGTCTAATAGCTCCTACTTGCACTTAGGTCCAATCGGGTACAAGTCAGGGTCTCATACTTTCCACGTGTTTCTCAAACACTTTCTGTGTCAGTGGCTTAGTCAATGGGTCTGCCACATTCTTTGCTGATACTACCTTTTAACATCAATCTCCCATAGATTCAGTATTGTCACACAATAGTGAAATGGGTGATGTGCTGAATTCTAAATTCTAGAATAAACACTTCATTTGTTTGGAAGTCTTACTTATGGCAATGTGTTCAACTTGGGTTGTGGATTGTTATTCTTATTACTTAGGACCCCATTGTGAAAATGTAACCAGATGTAGACATTCTACCATTTGAATCTAACTAGCAATTGGTATCAGTATATCCGATGGTCTATAGTGAAGCACCATTGAATACCAGACAAAACTCTTTTGTCCTTCGAAAGTATTTTAGTATGTTTCTCACAGCGGCCCAATGCTCCTGCCCTGAGTTAGATTGGTATCTACTTACCACACTCACTGCCTGAGAAATGTTAGGACGAGTGCACAGCATGGCATATATGATGCTCCCTACGGCTGAGGTATAGGGAATCTCTTTCATGCCCTCAATCTCTTCGGAAGTCTTGGGAGACATACCCTTTGAGAGAGTGACTCCATGCCATAAAAGAACATTTTCTTTCTTTGAGTTCTCCATACTGTATCTTTTGACAATCTTATCAATGTAAGAAAACTGGGATAATCCTATTATCCACTTCGATTTATATCTATAGAGTCGAAGACCCAATATGTAAGAGGCTTCTCCATGCTCCAAGATCTTTCATGGAGAATTGCTGTGAAAGCCATACTTTCATAGTAGTTAAAATTCGTACATCATTCCCAATGAGTACAATGTCATCTACATACAGAACCAAGAATGTAACCTTATCCCCACTGGTCTACCTATAAACACAGGGCTCATCCGGATTTTGCTCAAAGTCAAACTATTTGACGGTAGAGTCAAACCAGATGTTCCAACTCTAGAAGTTTGCTTAAGTCCATATATGGAAAGGTTGAGTTTACATACCATGTGTTCCTAACCTGCAGCTATGAAACCTTGTGGTTGTTGCATATAAATATCTTTAGTAAGATCTCCATTCAGGAATGTGGTTTTGACATCCATTTCCCAAATCTCATAGTTATGGTACGCTACTACAACTAGCAAGATTCTAATGAATTTAAGCATGGCCACAAGCGCAAAAAAGTTTCCTCATGGTTGATTCTTTCTTTCTGATTGTACCCTTTCGCCACAAGACGAGCCTTGTAGGTCTCAACTTTACCGTCAGGGTCCTTCTTCCTCTTATGAATCCATTTGTAACCAATTGCCTTTACCTCAAGGGGCAAATCTATTAGAGTCAATTGGTCTCTATTGAATCCATTTCAACTCTCATGGCATCTACCCGCTTCAAGGAATGTATGTCCAACATAGCTTCCAAATAAGTCATGAGATTCTCCTCACTAGTCGTGGCTTCCACCAAGTAACTTTATTGGTCATAGCCGTAACGAACTGGAGGCTTAGAAACCCGAGTAAATCTTCTAGGTTGGTTATTTTCTGGAGCTGGTGGGACATCTCCCACTACCCTAGGCTTTCCTCATCAAGAACAACTTCCTGATGATAATTATAGAATAAGTAACCTACAGAGCCTTTGGAGTAACCTGCAAATAGGCAACGGCTGGTCTTGGATTCCAATTTGTCAGCATTATTTGTTTTGACATGTACCGGACAACCCCAAATTTTCAAATATCTCACACTTGGTTTCTTACCGATCCATAGCTCATACGGAGTCTTAGGAACGGATTTGGTTAGAACCCAGTTCAGCACGTAAATCGCAATCTCCAATGCGAAACCCCAAAAGGATGTAGATAACTCTGAGTCGACGAGAAGTGATCAGACCATATATAATGGAGTCTGATTTATCCTCTCTGAAACACCGTTTAATTATGGCATAGCAGAAAGATCTACTTGTGATACAATCCCATTTTCCTTTAAGTAGTCTCCAAATTCGGCAAAGAAATACTCGTCATCTCGATCTGATCGAAGGGTCTTAATTTCTCTCCCTAAATGTTTCTCGACTTCTTGTCTGAATTCTTTGAACTTTTCAAAAGATTTTGACTTATGTCTCATTAGGTACACATCACCGTACTGGGAGTGATCATCATTAAAGGTTATAAAATAAACGTGTTGGTTACGTGTCCTAACATTCAGGGGACCACATACATCAGTTTGTATAAGGTCAAGTGTGCATGTATATCTTTCAGGCTTACCAATAAATGGTTGTTTTGTCATCTTACCCTGAAGACAAGGTTCCCAAGTCAGAAGATCTTCTACAGTTAGAAAATCCAAAGGACCATCCTTTACCAACCTTGTGATATGATCTATATTAATGTGGCTAAAGCGGTAATGCCACAGGCACATGGGATTAACTGTATCACGAGTCCTCTTCTTGGGGATTATTTCCGACATAGTTTTGGTAATGTTTATTTCCAGAGAATGATGGAGAACATAGAGACCATTCTCAAGTTCTCCATATGCGAGAAATTTGTTATTCCATTTAATAGTAATCACATTACTGAATAAGATAAAATAACCATCCTTGCACAATTTTGAGACAGAAATCAAATTTTTTCTTAAATTAGATACAAAAACACAATCTTTAAGTATAATTGTTCCTTCTCTGAAAAATAGTTCTACATTTCCTATGGTTGTAGCTGCAACTGTTGCAAAAGTTCCCAAGTAGAGCATCACTTCTCCGTCACTCAGTCTTTTGCTTATCTTGAACCCCTACAGTGAGTTACACGCATGAGTTGAAGCTTTGGAGTCAATACACCAGGAAGCAGAAGAGACCAACAAATTGGTCTTTATGATAAAAGATTCAAAACTACCATGGTTCTCAGTCTCCAAATATTGAGGACAGGCATTTGATGCCTTATCTTTCTTCTGCTTTTTAGTTTTGCTACACTTCTTCTGAGCCTTCCTTTTAGCCTTCCGCTTTTTCATGCCCAATTTGCCACCTTCAACAAGCTTGGCTATCGGTTTATCCTTCTTAATCAGTTCTTCAATCCTCTGCAACATATTGTTGAGTTCCTAAAGGCTAACATTTAGCTTATTCATGTTGTAATCCATGATAAATTGATTGAAGGACGGAGGCAAGGAATTGAGGACAGCATCAATTTTTGTGTCATGATCTAGCCTTGACCCGACAGCATCTAATTCATTGATATAACCCATCATCTTCAGACAATGGTCATGAACCTGTTGGTTCTCGGTCATCTGTGCGGTCATAAACAATTTTAAGACCTTTTGTCGAGTAGAATTCTCAGACTGTCATTATGATCACCCACTATGTCCGACAAAGGGACTAATCCTGTCACTATGATCACCCACTATGTCCGACAAAGGGCTAATCTTGTCCCAACATACCTAGGTTTTGTCCCCCTCTAAGGATCTCACTGATTGACACATCAAAGACAACCCAATCCGACACTTAGTGCAGTATTATAATTGAGTGTAGGGGTCAAGTGTAACATTCCAGTTTTGCCCATCTAACATTCCAGTTCTAAACTAAGACGAATCTCACAAGTGTACTTTATTCATTTATAATAAATGTCAAAAGATACATCAATATGATTGGAGATAAGGGCGTAATCGTCTAACATGTAATTGTTATTCTCAATCTATTTAGAAGCATTTGCCTTGTATTTGTGCTTTACATTACTATATCTATTGTATCTATGTATTCTAATTTAAACACCATTAAGGGTTTAGTTGGTGTAAGTAAGATGGCAAGGCAGTAAAGGGTGGTCTCTTTAAAAGTCGAAGATGACCAATGATTAGTGAAGGTAGAGTAAAGAGAGCATTATGTGAGAAAAGGGAGTTACTAAAGGACTAAGAAGTAAGGGAACTCATAAAGTCAAGAGGTTGGGAATTGGGAGACAGATCTCATGCATGGGCTCATAAGTCTCTCCCTTTGATACAGGAGATCCCAAATCCATAAAGAGAAACATCCAAATAAAGACTTTTCTCCTTAGGAAAGAAGATCACAATTCTCTAGCCTTTATTGAGTAAACTCTGTTAAGGTTTCTCCACGTGTCTAATGAGGGTCTTCTAAGAATAGAACTTCCTCTTCCCTTAGGATTCTCACATCCTATGTCTTACCTACAGCCTTCAATGAGCTTGTGTGGGTCACATGCAGGAATGAAGTTCTTTTAGGATGCTGACAGGTCTGGGTGGCTTGGCCACCATGACGAAGCGAGTCGTCAACAAGTCATTTTAGAGAACAATGAGACATATTTTGCAAATATTTTTCATAAAAAATAATATATATATATATATATATATTGCAAAACCAAATCTCAAACACGATTGAAATCCACTACTGGTAGTTTAGATCTTCATGAGAGAGTGTAAGCCCTATCATTCACTTTGTCTAATAAAGGGGCCGATCCTATCACTGTGATCACCCACTCAAGTGAATTCTCAGATGTCCACAGCATACCAAGGTTTTGACGCTCAATGGATCTCACTGATTAGCATATCAAAGATAGCCCAATCCAACACCTAGTGCAGTACCATAATCAAGTCTACAAGTTATCTATAATTTTCAGTTTTGCCCATCAATCTCCAAAGTTCAGAGTATAACTGGAAAATGGTTCGTGTTCAATGTTTAAACCAAACACACACTGCATGTACTTTGGTCTAACCCTAACAATTGAGACAAACTACCCCAACTTCTTTGGTAGCACATCAGTGTCAACCTTGGCAAGATAAAATCCCCAAGTCTATCCAATAGTTGAAAACATTCAAAACTAACATGAGTCTCATAAGTGTCCTGTTTAAGGGTTAATTTCACAGAAACATACCAATATCAACATGAAACAATAGTGTACTTTTATTTATTTACAATAAATGTATTTGTACATCAATTTGATTGGAACTAAGGGCATACATTGTCTAACAGGATTTATAAATTTTGTAAAAATCATTCAAGCCTAGGATCTTTAAAAAATAAAAAATAAAAACACTTGTTGAACATGTACAATATATTTTTATAGTTCTTGTCTCATTTTTGTTATGAATATTGAAAATTACCGAAAACACCACATATAATGTGTTTGGTTTTGCATCACCATTTTTTCTTTAAATTTGATGTCTTGTGCCTAGGTAAATGAGTAAATGGTTGGTGCCACTACCACTGTCATAACTAAAATCACTTATACTTTTTTTTCTTTGCAAATTGATATATTTCCCTTTCCCTCAACATCTTCTATGGTGACTATTTTCCTAACTTTAGTAGTCCTTCTCCTGCCACTCCTAAGCTTACTAAGAGAAGCTTCACCAATAATACCACTAGTACTAATATCGATTCTAGTATATTATGATTAGATGTCATTGAAAGCATAGGGAAATAGAATTTGAGAAAAAATTGGCCATTTTAATGAATATAAACTATTAAAACCATAAAATTTAGAAAATAAAAATAAAAATAAAAATTAACTACTATTTATCCGATCTATTGGTATGGTTGTCTCAACTTGATTTCAACTAATAAAGGTTCTAAGACTTTCAAATTGCTAAATTGATACACTTGAGCAAGCTTCCTCCTTGTTAAAACTTGAAACAAATTTGAAAATTAGGGAGTAAGAGGATAAGAGAGTATAAAAGTGTAAGAGATTATCAAAGAGTATGAGAGTTGCTGTGATAATAATGATTGCAACAGTATTTGTAGGAGTTGGAAATTATTTAATTGACCAAAATACTCTCTAAAACTAGTCATTTATATTTATTAGGAATGATTTTTTGGTCTTTCACTAAGTTAATTTATCAATGTATCAAGATGCCCCCCAAACAAGTTGTTTTATAGTTGTTGGGGTCACTTAGGTTATTTCACAAGTGCCCCTCCAAACTAGCCCTTTATAGCTGTTGGGTCCCAAATGCCTATATTCTTACCAGCCATGCCGGCCCATGTGCCTAGACCCCCTAAGCCTAGCAAGGGCTAAGTCACGTTGAGTTGTGTTGGCCCAACCGATTCTACAACTCTATTTATATTCCATTTACACCTCATGCATAGTGGTGGAGGAAAGAATGGAAGATAAAATTAAAGGGAGGGGAGAGAGAGAGAGAGAGAGAAGGGTAAGCTTAGTTTTCTACCCCTGGTTTGCATATACTTCCAAAGTCTAAAGGTAGAAGAAGCATCAGACCAAGAAGATGAGCAATGAAAAAGGGGAATCTAAGCATGGGAATTTTCATAAATTTATCCCCGCCTTAATGTTAGTTTAATTGAGGTAGACTTGAGTGTAAATTTCTGAAAGTACAATGTGTCATACTTGAAAGTTGAAGCCCTTAAGCGTCAACATCCCCAAAGTACAAGGTACCTAAATGTAATTTTTAAATGAAAAAGAATAAGATCATTCATAGTAATTATAGAGTTACATGGCTTGGCTCCCAATTGGAGAATTGGACTTTACCATTAAATTCATCATAAGATAACAAATATTAACCCATTCTTACCTCTCCTTTCTTAAAACAACACCTTTGGCTAACTCATGCAACATTTATTGCTCATGTGATGACTATATTGAAATTTCAAGTACTTCCTCCTTTCTTGTGTCTCCTTTCACTACACTCTCTTCCTTTCCTAGTTGAAATCCCAAATGTGCCATAATTGGAGCTTTTCTAAAACCACAATGTTGATCATCACTAGACAAGCATTTAATCATTATAGTGCCAAACTCCCTTTAGAATTTGTCCAACTCTTTGCTATGTATTTCTTGTCTAGAGCTCTCCTTGCCTTGGATAATTTATTGTTTACACAAACATGTATGTGAGTTTATTAAGGGTGAATGCACTTATCAAACAAAATATTTTGCCTTTTAGTCAAAATTTTATAAAATAAGATTACATAAACTAATAACCCTAAAGTAATTTACCATAAAATAATCATTTTTCTTAAGAATTAAAGCATTTAAAGAATGAGCTAGCCTCTTTGATAATTTTTATTGCAAAAAAGAAATCCTTAACAAACTCCACAATATCACTACTCATTTCATTCCAAAAGGTTTAAAATATAATTACAAGTATACCACTACAATCAGGAGCCTACTCCATAATTTTTTAACCACTCCTTCAATCTCCTCAAAAGACGGGATAGTTATTCACATTTGATTATTAGACTAAGAGACAACAACATCAAATAAAGAATTCAAATAATCCAAACCATTGGTACGCACCTCCACAAAAACCTTTGCAATTTTCTCATGGTCATCATTAACTCACTTTCCATCTAGAGATTTGATGCAATTAGAATTGTAATGCATACTAGCGCCCACTCTTTTCGTGTCACCCGCATTGTGGTGGATGGTGCTTGCTTTGCACGAATATGCAAAGAAGGGAACTCGGCAAAAGCCTGGACGCACTGCCCAATAGGCTCATGCAAGCCTATGGGCCCATTGATTTTCTGTTTTCTTTTTTTTAATCAAAAAATAATAATGAAGAATTTACGAACAAAAAAAAAACTTAACAAGACAAACAACAATTCAAAACAAATCTAAAACTTTTATTGCATTTGAAATTTAATGTGTATAATTGTTGATTGTTGATATATAAAATAATAACATGAAATTAGAATAAAATAATACAATAAAGTTAAAAATAAAAATTTACAATGGGAATGGAAAAAATCGTAAATAACTTTCAAATAAAATTGAAAACCAAAATTTACACTAATACTGAAAGTAATGTACCATTATTGAATATTCAATATTTGGCTTCAATCTTCTCTTTAAGTTCCACCTTCATCCCCTAGTTCTTCATTTTCTAATGATCCATTAGTTAAGATTTCATGTCCACCTCGAAGTTCCGGTTTATCCTCTACATCTAATCAATATTTGAGGCATATGCGCATCCCTAGAGTTCCATTTGTCATGCAACTTCTCTTGACACTGGATAGGTAATAGATTATATGCTATTGTTGGGGACATGGTTGAGCTGATCCAGAGGCCCACAGCCATCTGTCACAGCTCGGCCATGTCAGCATAGTGCGATCGAGTTATGCCATTACCATGATCTCACCGACCACATCAGCTACGCGCCTCACAGATAAGCTCGCCTAGCGGATAGGGATGGGAAGACAACTCCATCGAAGAGTAGGACTCTACCCCCTATAACCTCGACGGGGAACTCCATCCCGATTTTCCTAGAACCTTACTCTGACCAGGATACGAACCCTCTGGCTATAAAAAGGTACTTCATGCTCGAGGTAAGGATCTCCCAATTTCTAACACCCATACTACTACTTAGCTTGGACCAGCGCCCTTATAGCTTGGCCCGACCATCCACCACCTCCTACTGACTTGAGCATTGGAGCATAGCCTCATCCTTGAAGCTCGGCCCCGCCCTGCCAGTAAGGGCTATCTGGTTGCCCTCCTCAGTTCGTGCACACCTCGGATTGAGTAGCATCAGATTGGCACCGTCTGTGGGAACTTACAAAAACCTCTCCCAAAAAAATTCTCACCGAACAGCTTCAAAGACTATTAAGATGCCTAAGAACCAGTCTGAATGATCAGTAGGCAGTTCCCCGTCCCAGGAGAACCGACACCGTGACTCCTCGCATCAAGAAGCCCCACAACCTTCGTCCATAGTAGATCCAGCACAATTCCAAGCCATGCAAGAGAAGGTTGATAAGATCTTCGAGTTCATGCAGACACTGGGGTCTGCTGCTCCACCAAATCGGGCCATCCCCCCTCATGCCCCGATGTGCACGAAGGATGATCCTCAAACCGAGGAGAGAGCGGTCTGAGCATATGAGGCAGGACATGACCCGAAGGCCTACCTCTACTACCCGCTCCCATGGACAGGACCACCATAGCCAAACACACCAGTCAGTGTGCATCCCCGCCAAAGAAAGGCTCGGAAAAAGGATACCGCTCTTTGTGGTCTCTGTCGCCGAGTCAAGTTCGGTCAAAGATCACCTCACACGAGCCAAGAGGGAGGCCATACACACTGCAGCCCCAAACAATAGAGATGGCAAGATCAAAGAGCTCTGGCAACGTTTGGAAGAGATAGAACGCACTCCAACCCACAAGAGCGTAACTCTCATCGTAGACCAACCTGTGCAGGCCACCGCGCATATCACCAAGGAGCCGCCCTTTGTCCAAGACATCGTAGAAGAGGTACCCCCTGTTGGATGGTGAGCCCCCCAGTTCGACAAGTACGATGAGAACTCCAATCCTTTCGACCATGTCGCGGTGCTCAAAGCTCAAATGATGCTACACAGCGCGTCAGAGGGACTAATGTGCAAAGTCCTTGTGACCACGCTGCAGCGCCCAACCTTGGCATGGTACTCCTCTCTACCGTCGAGTTCCATAACATCAGGGGCCTAACTGGAGACCCAGTTAGTTCTTGGCACAATTCACCGCTAGTCAGAAGCATTGGGAAACTTTGGCTAGCCTTATGCAGGTTCGAGGAGTCCCTTAGAGATTATCTGACGAGTTTCAACAAAGAAGCACTCCAAGTCAGGGACTTAAATCAATCAGTTGCGGTGATGGCCATACAACACGTACTCCGCCTTTCCCCATTCAACTTCTTCATCTCCAAAAATCCTCCTAAAACATTGACCGCAAGAATGAGCCACGCACAGAAGTATATCAACGCTGAAGAGGCCTAAGCACAACTTAAAGACAAGGATGAGAAGCCCGATAGAAAGAGGAGAGAGATCAACAAGATAAAGTCTGAGAGGTCAGACAAAGATCACAAGATACAAGATCGCCTGACAGACCATAGACCTCGCACCCCTCTGCCGACCTATCAGAATTTTACGTCGTTTAATATTCCATGGTCTGAAATCTTGATGCAAATCCGCGACTGCAACTACGTCAGGTGTCACAAAAAGATGAAGATGCAAAGTAACAAGAGGAACCGAGATAAATATTGTGAGATCCATAAGGACCACAGTCGCGACATGGAGAACTATTTTGACTTGTACAACCATATTGAAGATCTGATTAGGCACGGTTATCTCAACGACTTCATAGATAAAAGGGAGAAACTAGCCCAAGATGAACGAAGAACGGATGAAGCTTGGCAACCACCACCCCAAGGCCCCCCAGTCGGCGTCATCCACGTTATATCAGGAGGAGCCACTGCCGGAGGGGTCCACATTATATCACAAGAGGAGGCACGACACATCTATCACCTTCACTAACGATGACCTCCGAGGGGTCCAGACACCGCACGATGACACCTTGGTCATCACAGCCGAAGTGGCCAACTTCAAGTTGCGGAGGATCCTAGTCGACACAGGAAGCTCTGTCAATGTATTGTTTGAAGATGCATTTGAAAAGCTCGGCATTGACAGAGAACGGATTACACCAGTTAGAACTCCCTTGATGGGATTTTCAAGAGAGTCCCTTCATCCCATTGGGAGGATAACTCTTCCCCTCTTGATCGGAGACGACGATGTCACTGCAACGGCCATGGTAGATGTCAGCATGGTGCGTTGCCACTCCTCTTACAACATGACCCTCGGTAGGCCGACCCTCATCGCCCTGCAGGCTGTAGTCTCAACATACCACCTCGCCATGAAATTTCCAACCAAGTATGGCATAGGGGTGGCACACGGAGACCATAAAACAATGCGGCATTGCTATCAGCTATCCTATCAAGGACCACATCCAATGATCGAGACGTTGATGGCAGAAGCATATGACCTCCGTCACGAGGTAAAGGCGTAGCGCGGCCAACCTATGGAAGACCTCGTACAGGTCTTCCTTTTTGAAGATGATCCCAAAAAGATAGTTCAAGTCGGCTCCCTGCTAGGCGACCACCTCTGAGAGGAACTTGTGCGACTACTGAGGAATAATGCCGATGAATTTGCTTGGTCAGTAGAGGACATCCTTGGAATCAACCCCGAAGTTATCACACATCGGCTTAATGTCAACCCCCATTATTGACCTATGATTAGAAGAAGAGAATCTTTGCCATTGAGCAATGGCAAGTAATTGTTGATGAAGTGCAGAAGTTGCTCGATTGGCTGGCCAATGTAGTGATGGTGAAGAAGGCCAAGGGAAAGTGGAGAATCTGCATCGACTTCACCGACCTGAATAAGGTCTATCCCAAAGATAGCTTTTCCCTACCGGGGATCGACCAACTTGTCGATCCAACAATAGACATGAGCTCCTAAGCTTCATGGACACCTTCTCAGGCTACAACCAAATCCGGATGGACCCGGACGACCAGGAGCGAACGACCTTTATCACTGACCGCAGCCTGTACTACTATAGGGTAATGCCCTTTGGCCTCAAAAACGTCGACACCACTTATCAATGGCTAGTGAATGAGATATTCAAAGAACAGCTCAGTAGGAACGTGGAGGCATATGTCGACAACATGCTCATGAAGAGCAAAAAGGCTGAACATCACCTAGTCGACCTCCGTGAATTCTTTGACACACTTAGAAAAGTATAAGACGAGGTTAAACCCAACCAAGTGCACCTTTGAGGTTGGCTCCAACAAGTTTCTGGGGTTCTTGGTAACACAGAGAGGAATAGAAGAAAATTCAGAGACGATAAAGGCCATCCTTGACATTACATTCCCCCAGACCCATAAAGAGGTGCAACACGGCTCACTAGGAGAATAGTCACCCTTGGCAGGTTTATGTCCAAATCAGCGGACCCGTGCCTCCCTTTTTTCAAAGCCCTCAAACGGCCAAAGGACTTCCACTGGATAGAAGAGTATGAGTAGTCTTTCCAGGAACTGAAGCAGTACCTGAGCTCACCGCCCCTCCTAACTAAGTTGAGCCCAAGGGACGAGGTATTGCTCTACCTCTCGGCCAGAGATGAGGTCGTCAGCTCAGTACTAGTGAAAGAAGAGGATCAGGTACAGAGGTCGATCTACTACACAAGTAAGGTCCTTAGCAGTGCAGAGACTAGGTACACCAATCTTGAAAAGTTGGCTCGGGCTCTCGTCACCACTGCTAGAAAACTTAGACCCTACTTCCAGGCCCACAGTGTTCGAGTACTCACCAACCAGCCCCTCAAGCAGATGCTACAAAGACCAGAAGTATTGGGTCACCTAGTCAAGTAGAGTGTGGAGCTAAGTGAATTCAACATTGAGTGCGCACCTTGGCCGGCAATCAAAGCCCAGACCTTGGCAGATTTCATAGCCGAATGTACATTTACCACCGAGAAGTCGGCTCCACTGCCCCCAATGTGGACTCTCCATGTAGATGGCAAGTCAAATCAGCAGGGTTGTAGCACCAGCCTTATCCTCCTCGGCCCGGACGATGCAGTGTTGGAGCATGCCCTTAGGTTTGAGTTCAAAGAATCCAACAATGAGGCCGAATATGAGGCGCTGATTGCTGGGTTTCGCCCTTGCTTTGGGCCTCGGAGCCAGACGAATCGAGGCCTTCAGTGACTCACAGCTCGTGGTCAACCAAATCTACGACCAGTTTGAGGCGCAGACTCCCTCTATGGTGAGCAACCTACAAAAGGTGTAGGAGCTCATTCAGTAGCTTGAGCATTTTGATATCCAGCAGATCCCTCAAGCCAAGAATGCTCGAGTCAATGCCCTTTCCAAGCTGGCTAGCTCGCCACAAACTGACCATGACTCAGTCGTCCAATTAGACACACTGGCCCATCCAAGAATCGCACCAGCAGCCATCCTCCTCCCTTCGATGCAGCATGGCCCGTCTTGGATGGACCCCATAATCGAGTATCTTCAAGAGGGCACTTCACCGAAGGATCAAGCAAAAGCGAAAAGGCTCCAACACAAGGTGGCCAGGTATTGCCTAATACAGGGTCAATTCTATCGTCGTTCCCTCATGCTTCCATACCTTAAGCGTCTATCCCCAACCGAAGCAGACTACGTCCTTAGAGAGATACATGAGGGCATTTGCGGAGATCACCTTGGCGCACGCACACTAGCCCATAAGGCACTCCGGTAGGGCTAATTCTAGCAAACGATGAAGCAGGATGAGACCTAGTTAGTTCGGAAGTAAGATAGTAGCTAGCGTCACTCTAATCTCCATCACCAGCCTGCAGGCCCTCTGAAGCTAATCACCAGCCCATGGTCACTTACCCAATGGGGAATGAACATCCTCGGCCCTTTGCCCACCGCGGTTGCATAGAACAAGTTCCTCCTCGTAGCAGTGGGCTACTTTATGAAGTGGGTAGAAGCCGAAGCACTGGCATGCATCACCGCCCACATTGCCTAAAATTTCCTCTAGCAGGGACATCGTCCCACGACTTTGGAATTGGGGAAGTGATGTTGGGGACATGGCTGAGTTGGCCCATAGGCCCACGGCCATTTGTCACAGCTCAACCACATCAGCGTAGTTCAACTGAGCTATGGCATTACTGTGATCCCACCGACCACGCTATGCACCTCACAGATAAGCTCACCTAGTGGATAGGGATGGGAAGACAACTCCACTAAGGTGTAGGACTCCCACTGACCACGTCTGCTACGCGCCTCACGGATAAGCTCACCTAGCGGGTAGGGATGGGAAGACAACTCCACTGAGGTGTAGGACTCTACCCCCTGTAACCTCAGCGAGGAACTCTATTCCGATTTCTCCAGAACCCTACTCCGACTAGAATACGGACCCTCTGGCTATAAAAAGGTACTCCATGCTTGAGAAAAGAATCTCCTAACTTCTGACACCCATATTGCTACTTAGCTCAAACCAGCACCCTTATAGCTCAGCCCAACAATCCACCACCTCCTACTGACTTGAGCGTCGGAGTACTTACCCGGGGATAACTCCTTGGGCCTCTGACTTTTTCCTCGATCACAGGTCTTGAAGCGCAGATTCATCCTTGAAGCTCGAACCTGCCCTACCAACAAGGACTATCTAGTTGCCCTCCTCAGTTCGTGCACCACCTCAAATTGAGCAGCATCAGTTATGATGGCAAGTGGTGAAACTTTTATTCATGTGCTTTCCACCTGGCTAAAATGTTAAAATTATTTAATTCCTTAAATGTGAAAAAAAACATTACTTTGCAAAAAAAAGTTAAGTTTAGTAAATGAACTTGATGAAGAGGTAGCGATCAATTGTTGTGCACCTCTATTTATTAATGCCTGAATTAAATTTTATTTGATGCACTATCACCACTAGTACTTTCAGTTGTTGTGTGTGTCCAAGTTTTAATATGTCATGTTTGTGATTTGTATAAACCATGCATTTTAAATAATAAATAATTAACTTCCTCTTTTTTTAATCCAATATCAATTACACATTTTCATGAAAAGAATCAAGTAAAATATCTACACCAAATATTTTAATCCTATGGTATAGTATTACTAATAAACGATACAAAGAAGAAATTTTTTTTCTATATTTTTAAATTTATTTTCTCTTTTTTCAACAACATTTTTAAAATTTTGAACAATTTATATTTTGAAAATAATCATTAGTTATATATAATGTATTAACTAATGTACATGCTCTTGGGTAATAAACACTTGAAAAAAAATTAATTGTAATATCCCAATAATCATCAGTTATTCTAATATTTGGCATTCTATCCTTATAAAACATGGTAAGAATTTTTCCTATATGAGATGCAACTCTCTTAGATAGAAAATGTGGACTTCCACCTATTGATGAGTCATGGTAAGAATTTGTTCTCATATTGATGACAAAAGTATTTAAATTCTTGTTCTTTCGCACTAGAAGATCTAATATACAAAACACAATTTCCAATTTTTGTAATATATGGTGAAGTAATGTTTAAAATTTCTTGTACACAAATTTAAAATATGGTATGCCCAAATTTCCATTTAAAATTGGTTTTAACTAGGATTTTAAAACATTTATAACAGAATCATTGTTATTAGCATTATCAAAATTAATAGAAAAAAAATATTTTCAACATTAAAAATATGTAGAGTATTTAAAACATTTTCTAAAATTGTTGAGCTAATATGTGGTTCAAGTTTGTAAAACTTAAAATTCTTTTTTGCAAAATCCATGACTCATCAATAAAATGTCCAATGATACAAATATAATTAATATTTTATTTTGAAGTTCAAATATTTGAATTAAGTAAAACTTTAGAACTAAGATTTGTAAAGTAGAAATTAAATTTTGTTTATATGAAAGAAAAAATTTTTGAGTATCCATTTTTGCTACATTTCAAATACCAAAAAATCTTGTTGTATTTCTAGAAACTCTTTTACTTGCAAGATTTACAAATTGTTATAAAATTTTGGGTAAATTACAAATAGGTACCTATACTTTGGGGGTAGCGACAAATAGGTACCCTAAACTTTGAATTGCAACACTTGAGTACTCTTAACTCTCAAAAAATAGACACTTGGGTCCATTCGTTAGAATTTCGTCAATTAAACATTATATAATGCCAAAAATACCCTTCCAATGCATTTCTGATATCTTTCTACTAAACGTCTCCCCTTGAAGATGTTCTCTTATGGACATCAAATAAAGAGTTCAAAAATTTCAATGACAACATTCT
Source organism: Nelumbo lutea (assembly GCF_056320005.1). Taxonomy (NCBI): domain Eukaryota; kingdom Viridiplantae; phylum Streptophyta; class Magnoliopsida; order Proteales; family Nelumbonaceae; genus Nelumbo; species Nelumbo lutea. Next base: position 42,350,855 of record NC_142684.1, on the reverse strand, counting down.
TTGGTGCTGATTTTACTCCGTGGAGTGATCTCAAAAATACATTTCTCACATATTTTTTATATTATCTAATGTTTAACTAACAAAATACTAACATATGGACTAAAGTGTCTATTTTTGAGAGTTTAGGGTACTCAAGTGTTGCAATTGAAAGTTCAGGTTACCTATCTATTAAGGATTTTTAGAAAACAAAAATGGTTGTTCATCATGTACAATATATTTGAAAAATTCTTCTCTCATTTTTTCATGAAAATATTGAAAATTACCTAAAAAACAAGTGTGCATACAACTTGTGTTTGATTTGAATTATCATTGTGCTTTAAGTGTGAGTCATGTATTTACTTAAATAGAAAATGCCACCACTTTGTGGTAGATAAAATCTCTTTTACATTTTTCTTCTCGTCACTCCTAGATACACTAAGAGCACCATTAGCAATAGCACAAGCACCAATTTTGATGCTATCATACTATAATTAGACCTCATCGAAACACTAAAGAAAGGGTGTTTGAGAAGAGCTGGCCATTTTAATGAGTGTAAAATATTAAAACCTTAAAATTTATAAACAAATAAAAATTAACTACTACTCCTTAGTCCTTACCCAATCCATTGATCTAGTATTACAACTTGATTTCAATTGATAGAGTTTTTAAACCTCTCAAATTGCTAATTTGAAACACTTGAGCATGCCTCATCCTTGCTAAAACTTAAACCTTGAAATAAAGTTAAAATTTAAAGAATAAGAGAGTATGAGTGTATGAGAGTTGTTGTGTTATAGGAGTTGGAAATTATTGAATTGAGTAAAATACCATCATAAACTAGCTATTTATAGTTGTTGGGAGGAGTATTTTGGTCTTTTAAAAATTTATTTAATCATGTAACTAAGATGCCCCAAAAACTAGTTATTATATAGTTGTTGAAGGGCATTTAAGGATGCATTTGGTTTGCAGGAATAGGGGTCTGGAATTAGAATCAGAATGGGTTATTCCGATTCCAACTATTTGGTTGGGCGGAATCGGAATCCCATTCCCATTCCTACTGGAATGGCATTCCCCCATTTGAGGGAATGGCCATTCCCTGCCCCTGCCCCTTGGGAATGAAATCCCATTCTTGCTGATTTTAATTCTCATTCCCATTTCTATCTAAACCAAACAGACTATGGGAATGGACCATTCCGATTCCGATTCCAAAGGATTTCAATTCCAATTCCAACTACGAACCAAATGGACCCCAAGTTTTTTTTTGTTTTTGGTCCTAAGGCAAAATACACAAATAACCCCAAACTAGTTGTTTAAAACTATTAATGGCATTTAAGTTATATTGATCCCCTAAAGTTATTATAGTCATTGGGAATGGGCTCTAAATGGCTATATTCTTGCAAAACCCATGTGTTGAATTCGTGACAAGCCATGCCAGCCCATTGCCGATCCGGCCCACAACCTACATTATAGCTCTATTAATCCTATTTTCCTTTCTTCTAATCATGGTTGGTTTATGAAAGTGGCCAGTATTTTGATCTCCATTCATCAACCCTAATTGCTCAAATTTTTGTTTCCGAAAAGACAATTATTGCCCAAGTATGATTCTTTTGGAGATCAAAATAGTCATTTGCATACCAAATAAATTTATAAAAAGTTATCGAGTAGGACTACAGTACAACTAGATATAATGCACAAAAACAAGAAAAATAGGTTCGAGAATAAGAGAAGAAGGATAGAAGAAAATACGGAGAAGATGAAGAGAAGTCAAAAGAAGTGTGGGCCGATGCTTTGATTGTCACCCCACAGCTATTTATATTGATAATTAAAATTGGGGGAAAAGCCTGAATTACCCCTACTAATTACATAAACAAAGAAATAAAAATAACTACCAATTGAAACAAATCATAAATAAAAAATATAAACAAGGTGGGGACAACATTAATGTTCTCTACACTCCCCCTCAAGTTGGGAATACATGTTTGTCATTCCCAACTTGCATAAGTCTACCTCTAACTTAGTCTTTTGAACTGCCTTAGTGAAGAGATCTTCAAGTTGCATGTTGGAGGTGATATATGGAAGGTACTAAGTTTATGAACATGTAAAATTTAAGACAAAGAAATGGCATTAGACAATTTGATGTCTCCCTTGCTAGAAATTTGAACAAGAAAGCCATCAGCAATAGACACTTTGTCTCTACCAGAGGATAAGTGATGGGTGGTAAATAATGAAGACAAGTTAGTCATGTGATCAGATGCACTTGAGTCTATTACCCAACAAGGTTCAATGTTACCAGGGGCTGAGGCATGATAAGCTGAGGTTTGTGTACCTCTAAATGAGCAAATGCTGAAGTGGGAGTAGTAGATGTTGTGACTGATGGATGAGATAATGGTGCTAAATTGCCAACTTCACTCTCTAACTAAGCTAGAGCAGCCTGGACAGCAGCTAAGGTGTCTAGGGATATAGCTCTTATGCTCAATGAGAATGCTCCATCAGTAGTAACAACCACATTGGCATTTCCCCTTTTGTTTTTGAGCTTTGCTAAAACTAGATGTGAATATAACTTCCAATAGGTGTCTTTACTATGCTTTGGTTTCTTGCAATATTCATATACTAGCTCCTCTTATCTTCCTTCTTCATATCACTCTCCTTATCACCCCTAAACTTTAGTTTGACTGCTGCCAAGGCTGATTAAAAGGGTTGATGTTGAAGCATAACTTTTCTCCAACTTTCTTCATTGTGCATTAAGGAGTATGCTTGTGATAAGGTCACATTGTCTCTCATGAGAAGTTGTTGTCTCACAATATCATGTTCAAAATTCAAACCTTGTGATAAGGTCACACTACCTTACTCTATCAGATTGTTTAAAGATGCAATTATATAACACCGGGCAAGAGAGTTTTTCTCTTTCCATTCTTGATACTCTCTTCTTCGGGCCTCAAAAGCCTTGTCACCGAGATGATTCGGAGTAGGGTTCCTAGCAATTATGTCCAATTTCTCAAATGTCAGAACTAGCATAAGGTTTTGGAACCGGTCAGCATACTTAGGGCCCTTGAGTTTGTTATCATCCAACAACTTGGTAAAGTTTCCGTTTGCCATTTTTGGTAAAGGCAAAGCAGATTTATAAATCTACAACCTAATTGATTCATGTCATCACATAGAAAGGGCTTTTAATCTATCTTTCATTTTAATTTTGGGCATCTCTGGGATTCCCTCCAATCTTAGTGATGGAAATAGTTGGGTCTTTGGAAATATGGGAAACCACATGGGGTGCATGGAGCGAACTATTTCAGTTGCAAAACCCCACCACCTTCTGTGAAGGATCTCATCCACTCATCTTATGAGCTTTCCGTTTGGCCTCTATTAGACAAGGTGCATAGCCATTTTAGGTTATACCTTTCTATCCATTAAGTGCTCACCCATCATGTTCGTGAATGCAAAGGTATTATGAGAGAGTCCTCCATTTTAGGATAGGTCCCTCCCACATCAGTCTATGACATCCCTATCATATCATGAAGCAGTCTAGCCAACTGCATTACCAAATGGATAGCCCAATTTTATGTTGCATCTCTACCCACCAATACAACCAACTTTCATACTAATGATGGACAGCCTTTAGAGAATTCATCATATGAAATTCCCTATCACATGCACTTATATTTAATGGAGGGAATGAAAACCCCCTAAATCTGATTTAACTCAAACCAAAGTGGCTCCCACTAACTTTCATAAATCCAGATTCAAAGTGGGCCCGAAATGGCTAGGTTTCAGGGTGTTTCTCTTAGGGAGAAAATGAAATGGGCCCCACTGAGAAAGGGAGATCATCTAATGATCTTAAGGGTGCAATGGCAATATTGTGCATTGAGTCATGATGTTCGAAAGATCCACTATTGAATTAACATGGGGCAAGCATTTATGGCCCATGTACGTAGCACATCACACATCCGTACATCACATGCATGAAACAAATTGATTCAATCAATTAAAATAATTGTAAAACCCATAATTAAAAATTGAAAACATTTTTAGCCCATATAGCATTTATGTTGAATTGGGTTAAAACAGTTTTAACAAATCGAAACCGGGTTTTACAGATGATGGTCGAATTGCATCTTGCAATTAACCATCAACCCCTCGGCCCATGAAAGAATTTTTAGGGCTGAGAATAGCCCCATCGAACCACAGATTTGGTCCAATATGATTCGAATGGGTCTAGGGCTTGATGTTTAATTCAAGATCCAATTCAAGAAACATTATCTGAAAATAAAGAAATTAATACATGACAATCAAAAGTTAGTAAGGTTGCAACCCTGCAAATCGTAGATTGCCGAACACAAATCAACAAAATTTTGTCCTTTGCATTTCCAGCTTTGTCTTCAATGAAATAAAATAGAAAGATGGTTGTTCATAAGGTTGCAACCTACAAAACAAAAGTTAGTTCGTAGTTTGCAGTTTCCAAAACTGCAAATCGTAGATTGCCAAACACAAATCTACAAAATTTTGTCCTTCGCACTTGCAACTTCTTCTTCAATGAAATAAAATAGAAAACCTAATTTTTCTATTAATATTACATCATAATCAAATTCCTATAAATTCCGTCTAAAATTAAAAAATAAATAAAAATTAATTACATACCAAGAATGAATAAAAAAATGCATATGCGCAAATTTCTTGTGCACTAGAAAGATTTCGATCTCCTCCATACGAACAGCCCAAAATTCAAGAAATATAAATAGAAAGATTCTAAATACGTAACAGAATAATAAAGATTTATTTTTAGATCATTCACCGAAAACTAGGAACCGATTTCCTAGAAAAAATCGCTTACTACGCAAATCGGGTAGAACACCTTCTGCCCATTTGCGCAGATCCAAATCTGTTTAATTTGGTTCAAGACTTGAACTTAGCTCTAATACCACTAAATGGATGAGAGATCCATCACATGAATGGCCGAACCCTACAAGAATGTTGGGTTAAATTTTAAAAATTTCTCTCTCCCATTTGGGAATCACATTCCCTATTTTATAAAACTATATTTTCATTGATCAATTTTGAACCCAAAACTGAACCAGATCTGAATCCAAAAAGGAGGAGAGAGATATACATGAAACGAAGTAGCAGTAACTCCCAATGAAGGTATTCACGACCAAAAAGATGACCAAAACCCGCTTCCACTAAAGATGACACAATGTGTGATGAAGTAGAATCAGTAGGATGGCTCTGCAACAAGAATCGAATGAGGGATGGTGAGCATGACTTCAGATTGTTTCTTCACCCAATAAACAATATCAAGAACCTTTCTTGATCTATTCCACAAAAAGAGATCGAACTGGGTAGGGATGGCAAGAATAGGAGGGAATTCTATAGGTTGTTGTGTATGTTAAAACTAAGGAATTCGCCCCCTATTTAAACCCTTCTTTGGATTAGCCTCCTAATCTAATTAGGAGAGAGTTTCTTGATCCAAATCTGATATTTGGATCTAGACTCTTAAATGGATAAGACTTATCTTATCCTTTCAGCTAATCCTAATCAGATTATAAATCAAATCTTGTCTCCTTTTAATTAACTAATTTAAGCCCAGTTTGAATTGGGATTTAGGCCCATTAAGCTTATGCACTCACTTACCCTTTAACATGTTGCCTAGTTGGCTCTCTTTGTATGGCGTGTGATCCAAATATTGATCTACACATCAGCCACATGGGTTCATCCTAGCCTTTGTTACAAGGCTTGGCCGAATTCATTGTAGGAGACAGTGAACCCCTGAGTCCATCACCATGGGCTCTTAACGAGCCCAACATTTACACTAAATGGTCCTTGGGTCCAGCCACCTTATGAAAACCCAAGGGTTGTAGGCAGATGCAAGATTAGCGCATCAGGTATTACTCTCAATGGTCTTACACTTAACCTATCAGCCCATAATGATTAAACACTGCCCGATAAGAGAGGACCTCTCCCTTGGCTGCAAGGAACAATGCTGCACTCTCTACTCACATGGATCCCAGGAATTAAAACATTTTGCAAACATTTTGAAACCATAATATATATTTGTATATCTTTATATAAAAATATCTTGCAAAACAAATCTCAACGTTTGAAATCAACTGCCGATAATTTAGGTTTCCATCAAAGAGTGTGCATTCCCCGATCATTCACTTTGTCCAACAAAGGGGCCGATCCTATCACTATGATCACCCACTCAGGTAAATTCTCAAACTGTCCCAACGTACCCAGGTTTTGACTTACTTTAAGGATCTCACTGATTGGCATATCAAAGATAGTCCAATCCAACACCTAGTGCAAGGTCTAGGGAAATACTAAAATTTTTGCCTATCTATCTCCAAGGTCTAGGGAAATACTAAAATTTGGTACAGTTCAAGGTTTCAAGAAAACTCACATTGCATGTACCTCAAGTCTCACCCCAGTAGCTGAGACAAGCCACTGCAACCAACTTAGCGGCACATCAGTGTCAGCCTTGGTAGGATAAATCTCCCCAGATCTATCCAACGGCTATAAAGATTCTAAATAACATGAGTCTCATAAGTGTACAATTTAAGGGTATTGCACAGAAACACACAACAATGACATGAATCAATTATATATTTTATTCATTTGCAATAAATGTCAAAAGATACATCAATCTGATTGGAACTAAGGGCATAATTGTCTAACAAAAGGTATATCCTATTAAGTGCATGAATTTACACCTACCTAAGTATGTAACGTATGGGTAGGCACAATCATAAGCATGGTTTTCAAAATCAGACCGGACCGGATGGTCGGACTGGAAAAACCGGGAACCGGTCAAGTGACTGGTTCTGTTTTTCCTCAAAACCTGATATTTGCATAAAAAAAACGTTGATTTGGTTAGCAAACCGTTGAACCCGGCGTTCAAACCGTTCAATGGTTCTGACTATTTTTATTATTATTTTTTTAATTTTTTGTCAGAATAGGCCGATCGTTTGGTTCAAATAGTCAGACTGTTCGACCCAGGAACCGGACCCCTGGCCGATTCATTCTCCGGATCTGTTTTAACAACCTTGATCATAAGGTTGGGTAAATTAAAATCAGCTCAATTTGCTGAGGTTACTAATTGAACTAATTATATTTTTTTGTGGTTGCAAATACAATGTATTTACCAAAAGAGGACATTTTTGTCACTTTGGGTTTCATTCAATGAGCATTAGGGTTGCAACTTGCAGATTAGGGAAACTAAAGCATATGACCTGTACAAGCCCAACTTAAAAGATGGATTTCCAATCCACGGGCCAGCCTAATCAGAGTATAAACTTGAGTTTGTTATTGCTAGCCCAAGTCCATCCCAATGTACATATTGGCACCACATGGGGCGAGATGAAGTTGAGTTAGATTGGGCCAGCCTAGTTGGACACTCAAACATATGAGCTTGGGTGGGCCACATTGAGATTGGGACAATCCAAGGTGGACACTCAATATAACACATCACCAAAAGGGTATGCACCCTTTGCCTAATACACACTCCCAACTGTTACTAAAAAGCATTTCTTAATTGTGAAAAAGAGGTTAGCTTTAGAATTTATGCAGAGCAGGTTCTCAATCTTATCTTCTTAAATAATTTTGACGTAGTATGGCAAAGACGGTAGTTCAAAATTGGCCATAGTCCATTCCCTTTATCACATTTTAGAGATACTTTTGTTTCAAGTTTTTATTTTTGTTTGGTTTTTTATTTAAGTAAAATGGCATGGCCCCCACTTTATATGGGAAAATAATTGAAGTGGAAGGAAGATTGTTTGTTTGGTAACAGCTAAATGAGAAGAAAAATAAGAAAGAACGAAGATACGAGGAAGGTGTGAGGATTCATTTGGTTCATGGGAATAGGGGTATAGAATCAGAATTTCCAATTGTTGGGTTGGGTAGAATGGGATTCCAGTTCCCATTCCTAGTAGACCCCATTTGAGGGAATGGCCAATCTGGGCTCCTAATTGGGAATGAAATTCTCATTTAGCTGGCAAAAATAAATAAACAAACGTGATTATCTTATGGAATTTCCCCGATTCATCTTTCTCTTTATGTCAATCCTCTTTGTGTGTCCTGCATATCTTATAAAATCTGATTTTAATTCCAATTTGAATCAAATGGACAGAAAAAAGACCCAGATTTTTTAGAATATATAACCAATCGATGCAAATTTTACATCAAATAGAAGTGCTAATCAACAATAGTACCAAAAAAATGCATACAAATTGTACTACCGGTTTGAAATTACACCACAAACAAAACGAAGCCTAAGAAATAAAGCATTCTCTTGTATAGGTTGACATGGACACACACATTATACATTTGGCTAATCTTGAGGGCCCTACATCAGATAGATAAAAGGTACAGATCCACCAACCTGGACCTCCACGTGCTTGAAAAACTATTGCATTGAAATTTTGTAAGCTTGAAAGCTCAAAGATGAATGTGAAAAACAAAAAGTGCTTTATGTAAAACAATTGAAAAGAGGATTCAAAATAAATATTTTATCAATCAAATGGAATTTAATTAAACGGGACAATCAAAGAAGGAAAATGGTCCCACTCCACTTATTAAGACATCACTAAAATATTCTTCAATGGGATTAAGGGCTTAAATTTTCACCCAATGGTAAAGCTTACAATGTGGGCCCCAAGATTTCAGATGGTGCATGTTGATGGTTGTTTAATGTCCATGGGCTCTGCATGCATGTTAGAATAATTCTGCATGAGTGTAAAAGCAAGTGTGTAGCAAAGATGAAAGACGCTTGCACATGCACACACGTCATGAGCTCGGACACACCGTTTGTTTTAATCGCTTCCCCACTCGCTCGCCCCTACCTTTCCTCAAATAATTCCAGCCGACCACCTTAGATTGAAGGCATTGGCGAGGGAGCCCCCAATTCCTCAAAACGTCCCCCCACACATACACTCATGACCTTACAGCTACCCACTCTGTCGCCATCCATTCTTCCACCGCCTCTTGTTCTCTTAAGGCTCTGTTTGGAAGGAGTATAAATGCAAATATGTAGTGTAAAATTATGTATTTTGCATATATTTGTATTAGTATTGTACATATAGTGTAAAATTATGTATTTTGTATGTATTAGTATTGTACATGTTTGTATTTGTACTTCTTTCAAACTGAGTATCGGTTGGGTCCAAGTTGATTTGGCTGTCCTAAGTCAAGTTCAATGATGTGTCAAATTCTGTTGCCGCAATGGATTCCCTTCCATGCACACCAGCCTTTTCTACATACAAAATGATAGATAATAAAACAATTAATAATGGTCGTTCAATTGACTAAGATTAATTTGTAATGCAACAAATATTCAAAATATAAAGTTATAAATTAGAGCTTCAACAATGGCATCAAGATCCTCAAACTTTGAAGGTCCTATACCACTATATCTATACTATTTTCAAAAAGTACGAATAGCCTCAAGAATATTTTGGGAATTTTCTAAGGACAATATTTATCCCTCTATATTTAAAGTTAATGATAAAAAATGAGGACAAATAAGGTAATTGGTTCTTGATATTAAATGAGTTGAAAAGAGGTAATTTAAAGATATTCAATGCATTCAATCCTCTCTCATTAAATCCAATATTTAAGTTATTAAATTGCATTCATGTTCATTGAATCATATATTTAAGTCATTTTTATTTCTTCTCATCATTAAGTTCTATTAATTAAACTCATATTTAATAAATTAATAATTCCAATAACAAAAAAGCTCATACCTTTAAAATCTACCTAGCAAAAATAGTGTTTTAATCTAAGTGGTGGAAAGAAATTAAATCATTTTGGGTCAAATGGGTTAATCCATGTTACCACGATTAAATAATAAAAGTAAGAAATATATAAAATTAAAAAAATGGGAACATTTTTAGCATATATATTAAACAATAATGAGTATGTTAAATAAAAAATGTTTTTGTTAATGATGAAAATGGAATGTAAAATTTAAAACCAATTGGAAATAAAAATGTTTTCCTATTCTCTCTCATTAAATCCTATATTTAAAATATATTTTTTCTCATCGTTAAATTCTTGTAACTAAACAATATTAATTTTAGTAGTATAAAAATAAATATTTTGAAAAGTAATTTGAAAACAAAACCATTTTCTTCCCTCCCGGTGGTGGGCAAGCAATTTGACCATTTGGGGTCAAATGGATTAATAAATAATGCCATAATTAAATAATAAAAATTTAAAATAAATAACTATGAAATGCATGAAGTATTTTTATTAATGATGAAAATGGAAATCCAATTTCAAAATCTGCTTATAAGTTAAATGATGTCATAGTCAAATAATAAAATTTTTAATAATATAAAATACAAAAAATCAAAAAGTAAAAAAAAAGATAAGAGAAAATTTTGGGCACATATCTAATGTTATATATTTATAAAAAATAAAATATTGGGTACATCTCTAATATTGTACATTCATTATATTGAACAAAAATAAGTTTTATACATAAGAAATAACTTTATCAATGATGGAAATGTAATGCAAAATTTAATGTCAACCTAGAAATTAAACAATTTTTATTTTTAGATGGTGGGTTAGTGGTTTAAGTAAAATGATATCACAGACAAATAACAATTAAGTGTTATAAGTAAAAAAATATTTTATATAATATAAATTAAATATATAATTTAAAGAAAAAATTATAATCAAAGTTGATTGTACATTTAAAATTAGGTTGCAAGTTGGTCCAAAAACCAACCAAACTCTGAAAACTAGCTCTACATTTTAAATTATAAAAACCCCCACCATATCATCAAAGGCTTATGTGGTTGTTGCCATGGGACTCTTTTTCCATGTTGGACACAACAGAAAACCTATATCAAAAATAGGTTTTCAGTTTCTCTCCCACTCCCTCTGTCTCTCGATCTCCCTCTCTTTGTCTCTCCCACTTTCTCTGCTTCGGTTTGTAGCCAAATCAAAACTTCTCTCTTTATTGTTCTCTCTAAATCTTTCTCATTCTTCTCCCCCACTCTCCCTCTCGGTCAAAATCTCCTTCTCCCTCAATCTCTATTATTTTCTAATTGGTGTAAATTTCATAGCCAAGAGTTTCTTGTGAATTTTATCAATTTGGTATAATAATTTTTGAACCATACCAAGTTGGTATTATGTTCTTTTATATGATCTGATTAATACCATATAAGTGTCTAAGAAAATAAGAAAATAAAAAAAAATGAAAGAGGGAGAGGGAGAGAAATTGAGGGGGAACGATAGAAATTAAGGGAGAAGGAGAAATCAACCAAGAAAGAGAATGAGATTGAGGGAGAATGATAGGTAGAGAGAGAATGAGATAAATTGATATAGAGAACGTAAATACAAATACCAAAAAACAATTTTTTTTATTTTCAAATCACATAGTCATTGAACAAATAAAGATGACTGTGAGTGAAAGAGTGTGAGGGAGAGAGAGAGAGAAACTAAAAATCCTTTTTTAATTTTCCAATCACCCAACATTAAAGGGAATTTTCAGTATAAGCTTTTTATTGTGTCCAATATGGATTAAGAGTCCCATATTGGCAATAGCTACATAACATTTCAATGGCATGGCAAGGGTTTTTATAAATTAAAATGTAGAGCCGTTTGTTAGAGTTTTTTTGGTTTATGGACCAACTTGTAACCAAATTTTAAATGTACACCCGTATTTGACTATAATTTTCCCTAATTTAAAACTAATCCAAAAGTAGTGTTATTTCTTATTTAGATGGTGGGTCAATAATCCAACTTTTCAAAAAAATGCATGATATCATAATTGAATAATAAATATTTAAGTTTATTTTTAATCATATTGTTACTTTTTTTTTATTTTCAATTTCTATCTTAACTATGATATATTTAAAATTCAAGTAATTAATGTGAAGAAATTTTTTTTCACACATGTGCTTAATTACTAGTCTAATACAAAAAGCTCAAACTTGAACTAGTCCATTTTCTTCATAGTTATCAAAATCGGATCAACTTACAAATATTGAGAGAAAGTAGAAGTCGAAGATGCATCTTACAAAGAATACCATGATGAAGGCTACTAATTAAAGTCTAATTGTGGTTAAAACATTATTTGGTTTTTCAAATAAAAAAACTTTACTTTTATATTGTCATTTTACCACTTTTGTCCTTATGTATACAAAATGGTTTGATGTAGCACAATATGCATGATAAAGCATAAGGAAACCTCAAAAAATATGATGCTCATACATTTAAGTGGCTAAGTTTGGCACAATGGACGTTTTACAAACTAGGTTGGCACTTGGGCATCATCTTGACAAGCATGTTCTTACCAATTTTGGATGATGCAAGAGGTTGTATCCATTAGTGTCCAATTTTGAACCATAGAACAAATCACACTTGTTCCGAATACCCCTACAGTCATTAAACCTCAAGACATGGCAAGCATTTACCATGTTATACCACTCTTTAAGGCCCGTTTGCTTTTCAGTAAGTTACTTATCCAAGTAAATACAATTACTTAGGTAAGTTTTTCCTGAAAAACACTTATGTACCCAGGTAAATGTATTTACCCATGTTCTTTTATTTTCCAAGTAAGAAAGGAAATAACCATTTTAATCATAAAAATTCATTATTAAAAGGGGCATTTTTGTCTCATTCAAGTGTTGGAATTTTTCCAACTAAGTGGGAAAGTTATTTACTCACCTAGAAGATGGGGGTAAGTGATACCTAGGAAAATAAAATTTTCATGGTCCTCACATTAATCTGAAAAAAGAACATAGGATTCTTAGTCAATGGGAACCAAAATCCCGCTGACTAGATTTCCCCCTCTCAAAATCCAAAAAAAAAAAAAACACCCCCTAAGAGCAATTTCAACATTCTCTTCCATTTTATTCCTACAAGACCAACATGGAGATTCTAATAGGCCAGACAATCAAAATGACCTTTACCAATTCCAAACTACCTAAGTGAACTAAACCAAACAAGTATATGTGTGATAACCACACGAAGCTTGTAATAACACCTCCACCCAATGGTTTTCTCAAACAGCTTACCGAACAAACCTAACAAAATAGGCTATGAACATTGAGCATGCCAATGGCTTTCTAAGACACAGATAAAGAGTTATTAAAGGTACATTATTTACTATTAACTAAATAAACTATAGTTTTTGGGCATTCAACTCTTGTTTTTGTTTAGACAAAATTAAGGCCCCGTTTGGTTCACGGGAATAGGAGTCTGGAATCAGAATCGGAATGGGCTATTCCAATTCCAACTGTTTGGTCGGGTGGAATTGGAATCCCATTCCCATTCTTATTGGAATGGCATTCCCCCATTTGAGAGAATGGCCATTCCCTGCCCCTCCCTTGGGAATGAAATCCCATTCCTGCTGATTTTAATTCCCATTCTCATTTCTGTCTGAACCAAACAGACTATGGGGATGGATGATTCCGGTTTGGAAGATTTTGATTCCAATTCCGATTCCAACTACAAACCAAACGGATCCTAAGCTTTACAAATCCTATAATTTTTAGACTTCAGTAAGGAGGATCACCAATTAACTTTTCAGATTGTCATGAAAGGGGTCCAGTCTAGTGAACAATGCTAAGTACCAGCACATCATAATATTATCCTACATTTAGCATCCGTTTGGTTCATAGTCAGAATTGGAATCAGAATCGGAATCAAAATCCACCAAAATCAGAATCGAAATGGCCCGTTCCCATAGTCTGTTTGGTTCAGATAGGAATGGGAATGAGAATTGAAATCAACAGGAATGAAATTTCATTCCCTAGGGAGGGGCAGGGAATGGCCATTCCCTCAAATGGAGGAATGTCATTCCAACAGGAATGGGAATGGGATTCCGATTCCATTCAATCAAACAGTTAGAATCGGAATAGCCCATTCCAATTCCAAACCCCTATTCCTATAAACCAGATGGGGCCTTAGATGAATGAATATTGCATTCCTTCAAGGCTTCAGTACTTTTCACTATCTAATTCAGCAATAAAAAACTATTAGCATACCAAGTTTCTTAAAAACATAATAATTCAAAAAAAAATTCATACAGTAAATCCTTCAAGAATATAGTGCGCTTAAAAACAAGTATCATGCATCTACTCACATAAGAAAGAATTATAAGTGTAAGATCAATGGACATTTTACAAAACTAGTTGCTAATTGGCTGCAGGGATAGGCTTTGAAACTTTCAATAAGTTTGGCAAATTAACTAGGAAAATGGAATGACATATAAGGAACAAATTATATCTAGGGAAACTAGTTGACTTTGCTAGTATATCGTGTGCAGATGTTACATTTATCTGTCAGTTCTTGAACTGTAATTTCCTTCTATAATGGCTTGGTGTCTACAGCATACAGAATTGGATTGAGGACCTATTCTGGAAACAACTGGATCTAAACTACCCAGGCTTGCATGCCTGAAGCTATGGTACGTAGAAGTTAAAGTAAATATATAAATTAAATATTTCATTTATATAATATATATATATAAATATCTAATTTATTTATACAATTTAATTAAATATATATATATATATAAATTATATAAAACATTTAAATATTTTATATATTATATATAATAATTAAATAGTCAATTAAATTCGAATACTTATTGAATCGAATCAAGACATCGGAATTCGATTTGATTAGTTAAACGATATGAATAAAATATTCAAATTTGATCAATTATGATATTTGAATTATCTAAATTAGATTTGATTATGTCAAATCTCGAATTTAAAATCGGATTTTCAAATAAAATTGACACCCTATCAACCTTTCCACCCTCTCTCTCTCTCTCTCTCTCCTTCATAGTTCTTCAAATGACCCACATGTCCTTCAATTCTATGACAAAAGTGTCTCTCCAAGTGCTGGCCAACAAATTAAGGTTTTCTCTTATTTAGCCTTTTCAATTTCTAATTAAATTGCATAATGATTTGCTTAATTTCTTTTTGTAGAAACACCTAAAATGGCAAACAATTTAAAAGTTTGTGAGTAATTCTTGATAAATCTTGTAATTTGAAGGTGAGTTGATTATGGCTAAAAACTATAATCTTGATTGGGGTTTTTAATACCAAAAAAGTTGGATTTTGATAAAAATTATATTCAAATATTTAATTTGAGATTAACACACATAACTCGGGCTGTGTGAGCTTGTCTTACATTGTCATTCTCAAGCCTGAAAAAAACGAAGAAGGTTGCATTTAGGCTATGTTTGGTTTGAAGAAAAAAGTAGGGAAAGGAAGGGAAATGCAGGGAAATCTACACAAGTTTTGTAAAGATTTCACTTCCTTTCCCTTCCTTTCCTTACTTTTTTCCTTCAAACCAAACATAGCCTTAAGGTTCAAAGTGTCAATATGTCCAATACACAAAAAATATGTATTGTGTGATTCAAAGGGGCAATGAAATTGGAAAAAGAATTGAGCCAACATTTATAGGAAGGGTATTATCCTTCCAAAGTGGCCAAGCACTAAAACTTTTGCCAAATTCTCATAGTCATGGATCCTGATTTGTTTTTTTGTGGTAATATAAAAAGAGTGGAAGGTGAAACAAGATTCATGTAACCACCCCATACAGTTTAGAAAAACTTAGGGCTTAGTTTGGAAAGAGTGCAAATATAAATACATATAAAATAATACACTATACAATGTTTTGCACTCTATATATTTGCATTTGTACTCCTTCCAAACTGAGCCTAGATGATGATGATGAAATTTAGATCAAACATATGGATTATTTTGGTCCCAAATTTAGCATATAGAACATAAAAATATGATTTTTTGTTGGAAACATAAAAATATGTTGGGACCATTTTTATTCCTAAATTTTTGCAGTCTTGTTGTAATTTTTGTTCATTAATATGAAATTAATACCTTATTTTATCATACATAAAATCAAACCATATTATCAACACATAGGGGTGCAAATGGATCGGATCATGATTCGATCCAATCCAAAGTCTATTCCTATTTTGTCAGATTTAGATATCCCTATTTCAAATTTTGGGATCAAATCAGATAATCGGATCAAACTAAAAATCGGGTTAGATTTAGATCACCCCTATGTGTGTGTGTGTTATATAATATGTTATTTATATTACATTTTTGTAAATTTTGATATTATTTATTTATTTTTAATAATAACATGTATATATACGATGAAAATAGTTGAAAAAATACATGTATTTTTTTATTTATTTAAACTGTTATATTTTTTTCTTTTAATATTTAGTTAATTTTTTTTAAATTAAAACAGATCAAATTATATTCAAATATCTAACATCCTGATCAAATTTAAATTCAAATTAGTATTTATGAGATCCGATTAGATCTACAATACTCTTATTTGAATATGATCCAATCCATTTACATCCCTAGACAATACAGTTCATCTACATTATGAATATAAGTTTTACTTATTATTATTATTATTATTATTATGGTCCAACCACCTTTAGTTATTTCGCTCAACCATGTAGCCATGTTTAAAATGTAAAATTAATTCAAAACTTTATTTGATACTGTTTTAAAATTTTAATTCAAAACTTTGCCTGATATATTAAAATGATTTGGTTCAAGCATCCGATTCATCCCGCTCCCATTAAATGTCAAAAAATGTACAACCCACTTGTGTGTTGATTCAGCAATCAAGGTAAATAAATAATCAAGTGACCCCACATCAGTAAATGAATTGGATTGTGAAGATTTCAGAGTTAAACCAAAAAGCTAAAGTGCTGATGTGAAAGATTTGTGGTTAAGATTATGCGTTGCAGACAACAAGATTGTTGCATAAAGCATAATATCATCTCCCTTAAAATAAAATTATTGTCACATAATTCAAATCTTAGGATTTGTTTGATTTCTAGGAATCGGTGCAGGAATCAGAATCGGAATAGCCCATTCCAATTGATTCCTATTATTTGTTTGATAGGAATGGGATGCCTATGCCCATTCTCGGGGGATTATGGGGGATTGGCCATTCCAGCCCCCCAGGGAATGGAATTCCCACTCAAGAGTATATTAAGAAGTAAAAATCTCATGATAGAAAGCGCCCAAAACCTTAATATTAATAAAAATTGCTAAAAAAAAATAAATAATAAAAATATTAATAAAGTATTAAAAAAATATTAGTAAAATAGTAATAAAATAATAGTATTATAATAAAAGATTAATAAATTAATAATAATACACAAAAATATTAATTATTAAATATAATCATGATAATGTATAAATAAAATATTAATACAGTATACCTAAAGTAATAATAATAAAAAAATTAATAATTAAATGATAACATATTATGAAAGTAAAATAATAATACTATAATAAAATATTAATAAAAAGTAAATATATTATTTATTAAATAAAGATAATAGTTAAGTACAAATAAAATATTAATATATTATCAATAAAGTAATAAAAAACACTAACATATTATTTATTAAATGTTATTAAATTAATTTTAAAACAATAAACAAAAGTAGAAGAGTATTAATAAACTAATAAGAAAAATAATAAAATAATAAATTATAACAAAAAAAATATAATTAAAGTAATAATAATATAATGATATATTAATAAACTATTCATAAATTAATGATAAATACTGAGATATTAATTATTAAATAATAATGATACAATAATAACAAAATAATAATAAAAAGAATATCATTTATTAAATAATAATAAACTTATTATAAAATACTAATTGCTGATTTAACCAAACGAGCTTCAGGAATAGTAATTCTGATTCCAATTCCGATCTTATCCGGAACCAAACGGACCCTTAAGAGCGGCTACGAAAGGGTCCTTTTCGTCATATTTTGAATTCTCAAATCTGACAGAGTCCCTCCTTTATCGCTGTCAAAAAAAAGAGTCCTTCCTTTATGTTCGGACAGTCTCAATATTCAACTCATCTCTCTCTCTCTGCAGTTCATTTCTTCTTCTGTCCGGCTGCTTCTTCTCGGAGAATAAGAGGCAAGAGAAAACAACCACTCGATTTCCTTAGACTTACCTGCAAATGGCCGGGTACGTTGGGATCCTGGTGTCAGATCCATGGCTTCAGAACCAGTTCACTCAGGTGGAGCTTCGCAGCTTGAAGTCCTATGTGAGTAATCCTCAAAACCCTAAAACCCAAGTAGTTTTCTTGTTTGTGGGTTACTTTGATGTATTGTCTGTTTTCTCGATCTTGCATTTGAACCTACAACGTTGGCGACTGGTTTCTGCAGTTCCTCTCAATGAAGAGGGAGCTCGGGCGAGTGACAATCGGGCACTTGCCTTCCAGGATGTCGAAGCTGAAAACCGTTGGAGAGTCTTTGACTGAGGAAGAGAGGGCTGCGTGTTTGCTTGAATCGTATCGGGACATGGACGAAGAGGTGGATTTTGAAGTCTTTCTTCGGGTGAGTACTATTATAGGATCTGCAGCTTGAAAGCGTAATCGTTGAATTTTAATTCAGTTTTTTTTAGCAGTTTATGGTTTTGGGTTGAGAAATTGATACTGGGGTTAAGGATTTGTAAGTAGAGTGAGCAAATGATTGTTACAGGTCTATTTGAAACTGCAATCGCATGTTAATGCTAGAATTGGTAGTGGAGCGAAGAATTCGACTGCATTTCTGAAGGCTGCTACGACGACATTGCTTCACACCATCAGTGAATCTGAGAAAACGTCCTATGTTGCTCATATAAACAACTACCTAGCAGAAGATCAGTTCTTGAGGAGATACCTTCCTATAGATCCTTCCACTAATGATCTCTTTGAGATTGTAAAAGATGGCGTTCTTCTATGGTGATTTCCTTGTTAAGCCCTTTTTTTTAATTTGAATTTGGAGATTGTTTTTTTCTTGGTTTTGGGACTTTGTAATCTGAAGGCATATTCTTTGATGCAGTAAACTTATCAATGTGGCGGTCCCTGGGACTATTGATGAACGAGCAATCAATACAAAGAGGGTTCTTAATCCTTGGGAAAGGAACGAAAATCATACACTATGCCTCAATTCTGCTAAGGCTATTGGGTGTACGGTAGTCAATATTGGCACGCAAGACTTCATTGAAGGAAGGGTAAGTATATATGCTGTTTTAGTCATTAGTTCTTTTCAATTATATTTTGGTCCTATCACCAGGTTTTTTAATAGGTTTCTGAATATTCTGTTCCATGCCAGTGTACAAAGAAGTAAAACTTATTGTTTTGATCAATAACATAATTTCATTAGATTCATAAAAAATAGGTACAACAATCCAGAGAGAAATAAAAGACTCAACTCTCTCCAAGATAGCAACATAAGAACTCACAATACAGCCCAGTACAATTGATCCCTTCCCACCCCCTGCTTTTTCAAAGCATCTGCAAATGCATTTGCTGTTCTTTTCACCCACTGAAATTGGATGTCCATCCCCCTGGTTATCCATTTGATTTCCATTCTTTCATTAGCAAACTTCCAAAGATCGCTTCCCCTCTGTAACCAGCTTAACACCAACTTTGAGTTCCATTCAACAATTAACTTCTGTATATTCAGTTCCTTACTCTTTCTAATAACCTCTAGTACAGCATAGATTTCAGCTTTAAGAGAGTCCCCAACCCCAATGGAGCCTGAATGCACTGCCATCACCTTCCCATCCTCACCTCTAATGAAATTATGTAGTGAAGGGCCTGGGTTACCTTCACTACTCCCATCAAAATTTAGCTTTATAAATCCATTGCCAGGTGGTGCTATACAGGAGAAGTAGAAAACCGAGTCGGAGCAGAGTTAGCCACTTCCATCTATTAGGTTATTTTCATATGAACCCTAGAAATTACCTAAAAGGTGCATGAGAGAAAGCCTGTAAGCTTCAAACAAGATTGGAGTTTGCTATCTATGTTTATTTCATTATTCTGCCCTTGCTTGGTAAGTACAATGTTAAGTTACATGTTTAGTGCTATTGCAATGCACACTCTATTTTCTTTTTTTGGTCTTTCTAACAACTTTGGTTTGATTCTAACTCTTTTTTTTTGTTTTTTCCCTCTTCTTTAATTACCTTGGCCTATTGCAATTTATGAATAAATGTACATTTGAGATGGATTTTTCTTGCATCATGTTGATTTTGATTAAATTTATTTTTTCCCTCTACGAAGTTACAGAAGTTAGTAGGGTACTACCATGTACTAGCAGTTTCTGATCAGTAAGAATATTAATGTTCTCTGTGTTTATTTATTTTCAGCGTCATCTAGTGCTTGGGTTGATATCTCAAATCATTAAGGTATGCTCTAGTTGTCATCTATAAGCACATATGAATGAAGTTTGAGCTTTGTTTAGACTTTAGAGTCTTGATTCTGGGCTGTAATTGTTTAAAAGCCATTTTTCTATTTTCTGCACATGTTGCTGATGCAAACTGAAAATTATATAAGTTATATTTTCTGTAATTGAAACCATTACTTTGGTGTTTTAATCATAGATACAATTATTGGCGGACCTCAATTTGAAGAAAACACCTCAGTTGGTGGAGTTAGTTGATGATAGTAAGGTGAAATGACCTTTGTATAGAAGTTTTCTGCTTATTTGTGACTTTTATGAAAGGTTATTTGCTACTTTTTAGCTCATATGTTGTATTTTGTTCATAAATCATTAGGATGTGGAGGAGCTGATGAATCTACCACCTGAGAAGATCTTACTGAGATGGATGAACTTTCAACTGAAGAAAGCTGGCTACAAGAGAATAGTTACAAACTTCTCATCTGATGTGAAGGTAAGTTAAAATTGGGCTAATAGATCCCCCTTTTTCTTTATTTCGTTTGTGTGTTCATAATCACTATAACCTACCTTTGACTTTCTTAGCAGCTTGAAAACTTAGTTTGGTAGTGTACTATCTTAATGTGGACATGAGATATCTGAAACAAGAGGTTATTGATTCATTGAAACTTGAAATATCATTTAATTATATCTGGCAGTTAGAACTGAAAGAAGCTTTATAGCTCAACTTTATTTTGTCCCACTTGGTGCTTGAATCACAGAAACCAGGAAACCAGGAAACCAGGCTGAATGTTTCACTGATTTAATTGAAATCACTTAGCAGTAAGCACTTTATAGTTTCCATACTCTCAACACTGGAACATGCTTCCTTTTTTTGATCAGTAATGGGAAAGCCCTCTTCCTCCTCCTTGCACAAATATAACAAAAGAAAGTTTGCAATCAGTGAGCATATTCAATTGCAACTTGTTTAAATCTCAACATTAGGACACACTCTTTGTAATAATGGCATCAAATGCATCAAAGTTTAGTTTATGCTAAGAAGTCATTTGCTTTAATTAACTTTAAAATTCTGAAGTTGGTGCTAGGAGACAAAATATCATCAAAAGTCTAACAGTAAATGGAGATGTGGTCGAGGAGGCTAACAGGATTAAGAGTCATATTGCAAGTTTGAGGATTTGTATAAAGAAGTGTGGACAGTCAGACCTAAACTTAATGGACTGCCTTTTGATGGCTTGTCAGAGGAACAAGCGAGAGCTCTAGAAAGGGAATTCAGGGAAGAGGAAATCTGGGGAGCAATATAGGAAATGGAAGGGGACAAGGCTCCAGGGCTGGATGACTTCACTATAGCCTTCTTTAAACGGTGTTGGGGTTTCTTGAATAGGGATATTATGAAGGTTTTTGAGGAGTTTTATGAGTCAGCAGCTCTTGAAAGAAGCTTGAACTCAACTTTCATCACCCTCATTCCAAAAAAGAAAGGGGCAGAAGAACTTAGGGACTATAGACCAATCAGTTTGATTGGTAGCATTTATAAAATAATAAAGGTGTTGGCAAGGAGACTTAAACCTATGATGGAGAGCATCATTAGGAACTTTTGTTTGGAGGAAGACAAATGGTGGACGGGGTTTTAGTTGCAAACAAAGTGATTGACTCAAGGCTTCAAAGTGGGAGGGCTGCACTGTTGTGTAAATTGGACTTTGAAAAAGCATATGACCATGTTAATTGGCATTTCCTAGACTATGTGCTCAGTAGAATGAATTTTGGCTCCAAGTGGAGGAATTGGATGAAGGTATGCACCACCACCCCAACTTTATCTATTTTAGTGAACGGTGTTTCCTGTGGGAGATTCAAGAGTTCAAGAGGTCTAAGGCAAGGGGATCCTCTATCCCTTTTCTTGTTCATTTGTGTGATAGAAGTCAGTGTTTTAAAAGGCGTGCCTAGGTGCACAGACGAGGCGCATTTCAGGGTAGGTGCCTCGCCCAGGTCTTAGGCGCAGCCCCTTCAAAAGGCGCATGCCTGGTGCGCCCCTTGAGGCAAGCAAAATATCCCATCTTGGAAAGAACAGATAAAAGACTGGTTATTTGGAAAGCAAAATAACCCTTACGGAGGCAAACTTACATTGCTGAAAAGTGTCTTATCTTCCCTTCCCTACCAATACACTCACTGTCTGTGTACCCAATTCCAACTAGTGTGGCAAATAACATAGAAAGGAATATGAGAGTTTTTGTGGAGAGGTTGGAGGGACACGAAGAATAAATTCCATTTAGTCAATTGGATTAAGGTTTGTAAATCAAAACATCAAGGGGGTTTGGGCATGCGTAGGGTAAGGGACATCAACACTGCCATGTTGGGCAAGTGGTATTGGAGGTTTGGAAACAATCAGGGAGGACTCTGGAGGAGAGTGATTGCAGCAACGTATGGCTTCAGCAACTCAGGTTGGGACCGCTGAAGGAGAGCTTTCCTACTCCTTTTGTGGTGGCAGTGAGAAAAGATTCAAGTGTGGCTGAAAATATGCAAGTGCTAAATGGCAGGGTGTGGGTTCCTCAGTTCAAAAGACTTTTGAATGATTGGGCAGTTGAAGCTATGGTGGAATTGCTACAAAGATTATATGCTGATAGAAGAGTGAGGAAATGGGTCAAATCTGGGAATCTTTCGGTTAAATCTTCTATAAGGCTATCTCAAGGTCGGAAGAGCAGAATATCCCAGTCCAGGTTGTCTGGTGCAAGAATGTTCCATCTAAGGTGGCCTTCTTTGTGTGGCTGGCCTGCCTGAATGGACTCTTAACCCGGGACAATTTAGTTAGAAAAGGGATGCAGTTGACATCTACTATCTGTGTCTTATGTGAGGCTCAAGAGGAATCTGTAATCACCTTCTGTTACACTGTGGTTTTGCCCAAGAAGTGTGGTTCAAAATCTGGAACCTGTTTGAAATAAAGAGCTGCTGCCCAGAGTCGGTTGTGGATTTTGTAATAGGTTGGAGAATAGGGGGTTTATCCTTGAAAGGATAGTTGGCTTGGAACATGGTGCCTGCAGCTGTTTTATGGTGTTTATGGCAGGAAAGAAATACAAGTGTATTTAAGAACAGAAGCAGCTCTCCCGACACAGTGCTTTAGAGAATAGTGGGCAAAATGATGTCTCGGATTTCTGTAAACAAATTGTTCAAGGATAGGGATTACAACTCTTTTTTTGTGCATGAGAATATCTTTTTGTAAAGCAGGGCTGGGGGGGGGGTATAGGACTGCTTGGGCAGTGTTCTGTAAATTCCTGTGTACAGTTTCTTGTTGTACATGTTTTTGTTCTCTTTTCTCTCTTGACATTATACTTTACCTGTTTCAAAAATAAAAAAAAAAACATTGCTGTCCAAAACTGGTCTTTTTGAAGATTTAATTAGCTGGGCTGCTTAACCCGGATGCTACCATTTGGGGCTACAGAGAACTCATAAAAAAAGTAAAGTGGTTAACTAGGAACATGAGATTTGAGGTAAAATGGGTAAGTAGGTCAGCTAAAACTGTGGCTGATTTTCTGGCTAAACAGAGGGTATCCAGGGAGGTCCTTTTATGTGCTACTTTGTAAGTTATAATATAGTGGAAGCTGTACTTGACTAACCAGGAGAGGTTGCATCTCGTGCCTCTCCTTGGGACATTGTACTATTCTCCTCTGCTGATTAATAAATCTCATTCATTTGTCAAAAAAAAAAAAAAGATTTAATTAGCTGGTGGATTCCTGGGGTTTCCAAAAGAGGCAAAGTGATATATTGTCTTCTGTACTGAAAGCAGTCATTTGGAAAGAGATATGGCAAAAAATTTTTAACAATAAGAAGATACTTAGGAATATCCTCCAGTACCAGTGGCAGAGGCTTCATTGAAGCAGGTAAGGGATGATAACACATGCAATCAGGGGATCAGATGTCTTGGTGTGGAGGATAATGCTATTCAAAGGAACAGCAATGTTCAACCAGTTGAGGAAGTGCTAATTGGAAGGATTGGAGCTGATTTGGGAAGGAAACCTAGAGGATCAAGTAAAGCTCATCTGATGCATGTTACTAACATTTTTTTAAGGTTAAAAGAGGGACTTGTTGGGACTGGACCCAGTAATAAATATAAGATTTTTTTTCAAGGAAGGTCGGTTCTAGAGCTACGAGTTGTAAGGTTCTTGTCGATATTAACTCCAGCGGTCCAATTAACATTGATGGCAGTTCTGAAGTAGGGGAATTGAAGAAGATTGGAGTGCTTGAGGTGAAAAGAAAGGAGGATGTGGGCAAAGCTTTGATGAATGATGGGGATTTTTGAACTCAGATAGTGGGGAAAGGAAGAGTGGAGTGGACTTAAAGGAAACTAGTGGAGAGTGATATTTAAGTTGGTAAATCTGTAGGTCTATTCTTCCTGGGTGGTGAAGCTTTCGCTAGAAGGGCTTTTGAAGAGTTTGAGATGAAGGAGAGGTGAAAGAGCGACACTCCAGAGGAAGGTGGAGAGGTGTGGGATGAGGGAGAGGGTCGGGATTTCAGATGTGGAGGACTAAGTATGACTGATGGGAGGAGTTGTGAAAGTTTGATCTGCTGGTTTTTAGAGGAGGTGGATGCTATTGTTGGAATTGTTCAAGAGGGTTGATTGGAGAATTTCTCATCTTGATCAGGGTTAGTGTTGCTTTGTTTAGTTTGACCCTGGATTTGTTCTGTAATTTTTTTTTTAATTTTTTTTGCTGTCTTCTGTTGTGAGAGTATTGTTTTTACTCTTCAAAAAAAAACCTTTGTTCTCTAAACTCCTTGTATGGTGTTAAATGAATGAGTTCAAGGAGTACTGCTTTGAAGGTGTTCTTTCTGCACATAATCTTCTATACCATAAATGAATGAGTTCAAGGAGTACCGATCTGATACTTTGAACCTTGCTAGAGACTTCACCCAGTGGATAAATCAGAGTGGAGGAACAGGATATTTGTTGCCAAACCCACTTAGGTGGGCATATTGTCATGATGAAGGTATTCTATTTTTCATGCATTTTAGAAGCAAAACAGTCTTAAAAATAAAAACAAAAAACTAATAAAAAGGAGGAAGAAACAAAGAAGACAGCAAAGAGAGAAGAGAAGAAAGAAACGATGGAAGAGAACGGGATGAAAGAGATGAGTTGATCGTACTCTCTCCCTTCCCTAATCTTTTAATTAATTAGGTTAATCACTAAATAACAGTAAATTACAAGTAAGCCTTTAGTGGGGCGGCTGACTGATTTAAAACAAGACAAAAGAAAGCTAATACTAAACAGGCCCATAAGAAAAAGCCCATTAACTAACAGAAAGAACATAAAAAAATATAAAGCATAACCGTGGGCTATGGGCCATTCAGCCCATCTTCACTACAATTTTCTTGAGAAATAAGAACATAGTATATAGAACAACTATGACTCCCAGATACCTGTAAATAGGCGCCATAAGCTGAATTTTGATGGGAGCTCTATGGGAAACCTGGGTATGGCAAGCACTGGTAATGTGAAAATCCATAACAGCTTTCTCTTGTTGACTTTCCTTCTGCAACAAAATTTCTTCCTGTCAACCTGTAGGCCAATGTTGAATCATTTCTCACCGCCCACCTTTCTTAATGGGTGAGACCAAGGTTTTTAAAACTGGACAGGACAGGGAACCTGATATGATTATTCAATAGAGGAGCTGCTTTGAGGGAGCTCTGCCTCCTGAACAAGATAAAGAGGGAGGAAAACTGGGAAAATATCTCTCTGCACAAAACTAACTCTATAGGCCTTATATAGTATTGGCTTGATTGCAATCATCGCGCACAAGACCCTCTCTCCCCATTCTAACAACCATCACGTGGCCTCCTAGTATAGACAAATCGAATGGGTGGTCTTGCGAGCTGCTCCTGGGCTGGTCCTGTCCGAAGAGGAACTTCCTGGGCTGTGACTGTTGGGCCTGTTTGGGTTCTATCAGAACCGTTCTGGGGATCGGTTCCTGGGTCGAATGATATGACTGTCAGGTCTGAATGGACAATCGGTTTTGACAAAATAATAAAAAAAATAAAAAAGCTGCCAATAAACGTTGTTTGGGTCAACGGTTCGATCGCCTGGGTCAGTGGTTCACCGACCAAACCAACGGTTTTTGTCCAAAAAGTAGTTTTGGGGTGAAACAGAACCGGTCAGGTGACTGGTTCCTGGTTTTTCTGGTCCGACCGTCCGGTCCGGTCTGGTTTTTAAAACACTAGGTGAGATGATAAACTCTTGCAAGGGCACTGCACTTCGGAAGTTGTAGGAATATGTACATCACAAACCTCGACAGCACCCACCAGATTTTGTGGAGCTTCTTCTGCGATTGCGTGCTCAGAACCATCGATGAACCTACCTAGTGAAGAAAAATGGGGAAAATCTTCTCCTATCGAAACAAATGAAGGGTACTTGCCTCAACCAACTTCAGTAACTCTACCAAGACCAGAAACCGGTTCATAGAACAGGTGATGCGGCTTTGCCTTCGCCCACAGTAGCCTTTGCATAAGAATTCATGCCCCGATTTCATTCACCACTTTCCAACAAATCTGAGCTGCTTTTGTTCTTACCCAGAGTTTTTCCAGCTAACCCACGTGAAGTCTCTTTGACTTCCTTCGACACCTGGTCACTTTCCAATGATGTTTAGCCTCCTTTTTCCCTTCCACGTGTGACCCCACCATTGATGACTTCATCGTCCTCTTCCTTGGAGCACTTCCTCCACCAAGACGATGCAACTTCCAGAAGAGTCCACACCTTAATCCAGACACCATAGACCAGCAACTTTATGCATCTGGGAAATTCTTTGGGTTTAAGGCTCTCTATTCTTACTATTGTGGTGTGAAGGTCACAGAGGTTGCATGCTACCAGAACTCCACCCAAAGATTGAATTAATTTTTTCAGGATTTCTTCCTTCAGTGAAAAACCTTTGGTTGCATGACACATACCATTTCTCCACCCTTATCTTGCCAACAGGAGAATCCACCATCACAGTGTTTGGAATCATACTATCTTTGCCAGCTCCAAATAACACAGCCTTTGAATCGTCGAAGGCTTTAACATTCATAGAAACTTTTATTTCGAAATTCTTGGCGCCCACATCCATGACCCTTCCCCAATTTGTTACTGTTGTGGCTGATGTCAAAATCACAACCTTCTTCTAGTCTCCCTTCTCTACATCTAAGGACCTTTGACCTTTCAAGTCGCTGCAAACTATAGCTTGTGGGCCTTCGGACTTGTTTTTCTGCCTTAAGTTTTTCTCTGAAACTCTGCTTGTCATAGCTCTCTGGCTTGTTGCAATATCTTGAGAATTGCCCCTCTTTGACAATCAGTTGGAACTCCTTTAAAACCTCTGCAAATGTTCTCCAACCTGGTCTCTCTCTACCTTCCGGCACACAAAGAATATCTTTTCTATTATTGCCATAGCTTTCCTTAATCTCAACAAACCAACCTTTCATGTTCCTTCTTAACTCAGCTTCAAAACTTTTCCCAACTACATTCACTTCACTTTTCCAACCAGTTTCTTGATGGAAAATGCCATCCCATCCATGAATCGCTTCAGCTGTGAAACCGCTTCCTCAACCATGAAAATGTTGGCTCCTTTTCCTTCTCTGATCTTTAACATCTGCCTACCATAATATCTACCTTCTTCAAAGGAGAAAACTTTGCTTCAATATTCACATCTTGTCTCCATAAACAATCTTTTTGATTTATGTGATACCTCTCCATATCTCAGGTCTCTTTTCACACTACACCAAGAAACCACCATAATCTAGAAACAAATGCAGTAGGCTCACATATAAAATCGCTTGTCAGCCAGCAAACAGTTACCTGCATAAGTTCAATTGTATTCCCCCATAATTCAAGAAAACTCATATTTGAGTTTTGAAGTGAGGGAGAACATTAATTAGACAAATTCATGATCTACAATTTTGGTGTAGAGAGTGGTAGGGATGACGAAATCAGAAATGGAAAAAGTAATTTCTTTATTTTCAATAACCACTATCTCAATATACTGAAGATTTCCTTGATCTGCAATGAATACGTAAGAAAAATCAATTTCCAGTCCATCTCTTGATTTTTGTTCAATCATTCCTTGAGCATGTGGCAAACATCCTTACCAACTTCTTCACATGGGACGCAATCAGGGTCAAGATTCTAACTGTTGATCACCTCATGTTGAAAGGAATGGTTGTTTGTCAACTGATGCTACCTTTGTAGGAGCATTGGTGAGATGGTTGACCACCTACTGATCCATTGTTCTTACACCTACCTCAAACTATTTGGAAAGCAATGGTTGGTACTCCAAGGCTTGAAGTTAAAACTGCACATGAATCAGAAAGCTTCATTTATGGCTTTTAGATAGTCACTTCCATCTTGTCCAATTAGGCTTTGTAGGTAAGAAGGCTTATCTGCATAATTAGCCAAATGGACCCAAAAACTAGCACAAGTTCAGTTAAGAGTTTCCTCTTTGTTTTGGTCTCATCGGTTTCCCCAGGCTTCCAAATTCTGATGCATCATGTAATTACTTCTCAAAACATTACATTTTGATGTTTCTCATCTGATTATTTCTCTATTCTGGTAACTTACAGATGACAGCAGATTATTTTGATTTGAAAACCAAGTAATTTCAATACTCTCTTTTGACCTGAGCATCCATAAACATGATTCTCACATTCTATTGCTCGACTAATCACAGATGCTATTTTTAGATTATTTTAAAGTGCACTTATCCTTTATTTTAATTTTTCCCCAAGGAAGCATCTTTCCCTGAAATATGGAAGTTCATAATTACTTGCTCAGTGTAACTTTTTAGGATTTAGTTAATTGAATCCGTCTTTGTTGTCCTCATAATTGTCTAGACCAAACAATCAATAGTTTTGTGCAGGTGGTTTTTGGTAGTATTTTAAGCTGTTAGAATTTAAACTTCTTTTCATTCACTTGTCTTGTAAAGACTGTAATCAGTCCTACTATAGATGAGAGTTCAATAAGAAAAATTTAGAGAATAGAACAGGAAGAAGAGAGAGAGAGAGAGAGGAGAAAAATTGAAGAGAAGAGAATTCAGAAAAGAGTGTGGGTCAATAACACATTGCCGCCCCACTCATCTATTTATATTAATAGTTTAAAACATAGTAAACTAACAACATTGCCCCTATTGTTAACATAAATAAACAACAACTGAAAAATAACTAAAATAATTAACTTATTGACATGCTAGCAACAACATAAATAACATGCTAACAGCAACATAACTAACATATTATTGCTCTACAACTCTACACTTCCCCTCAAGTTGGGAGTAGATATCAATCATTCCCAACTTGCGTAAATCTGTCTCCAACTTGGTCTTTGGGACTGCCTTAGTGAAGAGATAAACAAACTGCATGTCAGAGGCAAGATATGGAAGACACACTTCTCGGGAAGCAACTCTTTGATAAAGTGTCGATCCACTTAAATGTGCTTAGTTCTATCATGTTGAACCGGATTATGAGCAATGTTAGTGGCAGCCTAATTATCACAATACAGCATTAGGGGCTTTTCATAAGCAATGCCCAATTCCTCAAATAGGGATTTCAACCATAATACTTAAGTCACACCATTTTCCATAGATTTGTTTTCAGCTTCAGGATTGAAACGAGCAACAACATTTTGTTTCTTGCTTTTCTAAGAGATAGGATTTCCTCCTACAAAAGTAGAATACTCAGAGGTGGATCTCCTATCATCAACACACCTAGCCCGATTTGCATCTTATAGACTTTTATTTTCATGTGACCATTATCTTTGAAGAATATGCCTTTGCTTGGACATCTCTTCAGATAAGCAAAGATCCTCTCAATTGCAAGAAGGTGGGTGGTTCTAGGGGAATGCATATACTAGCTAACAACACTGATCGCATAAGAAATGTCTGTTTGTGTGAGGCAAAGGCAAAGGAGTTTCCCAACTAATCGTTGAAACATAAACTTGTCTTCAAGGGGATCTCCACCTTTTGTACTTATCTTATGATTTTGTTCAATAGGTTTGTTAGCAGGTTTAACACATATCTTCACAATTTCTTCCAAAAGATTGGGAACATACTTCCTTTGGGAGACAAAAATCCCATGTTTAAACTGTGCTACCTCAATTCCCAAGAAATACTGTAGTTCTCCCAAATATTTGACCTCAAATTCTTGGTGAAACAATTGCTTAAGAGAGTCAATCTCACGGGTATCACTCCTTGTCACCACAATATCGTCCACATATACTGCAAGTAAAGTCAAGGAGGAATCCATTCTTTTAATGAAAAGGGTGTGATTTGATTGGGCTTATACATAGCTGAATTTTTTAAGGGCTTGTCCAAATTTATCAAACCATGCTCTTGGAGACTATTTCAGTACATATAAGGCTTTATTCATTCGACAAACCTTCTTCCCCGTCTCTGTACTATAGAATCCAAGAGGTAACTCCATATACACCTTGTGCAAATCACATTGAGGAAGGCATTTTTTACATCCATATGAAACAATAACCATGAGAAATTTGCTACAATGGATAGTAAAACTTTGGTTGTATTCATCTTGGATGTTGGTGCAAAAGTCTCCAAATAATCTATGCCATGTCTTGTAAACCCCTTTGTAACTAATTTGGCCTTATATCTTTCAACGGAGCCATCAACATTATGTTTCATCGTAAACACCTATCTACACCTAATCGGTTTCTTCCCTTTAGGCTGATCAACTAACTTCCATGTATTGTTCTTTAGAAGAGACTTTCATCACCACCTTCGTTGCATCCTTCCACTTAGGTATTGACAGGGCTTCTTTCACTGTTATGGGAATGGAAATAGCAGCAATAGATGCCATAAAAGACTTACAGGATGGAGACAAATGATCATAAGATAGAAATTGGGAAATACAATGAGTTATAGATGAGGTACAATGGTGCTTCCCTTTACGGACTGCAATTGGAGGTTCAAGATCATCCAAAGGAGGAGGAGAAGGCTCAACAATGGGAGGTATCTCATCTGTAGTTGGAGATAAAGGAACTGTGGTACTTGGATCTAGAGCCGTAGAGGAAGTTGGAGTTGGCCTGGGCTATTGATGATCGAAATCAACCTACCTCCATCGCCTGTGATACACCCTCAAATCTTGGCAACCTTGACAACCCTCCTCATTACACTCCCCTTCAATGATTGGGACAGGTAATGAAATTTTTGATGAATGAGACCCCATCTCACTACTCTCCCCTTGAGAAGAAATTCTATGATAATAGGGTACGCCCTCAAAGAATGTGACATCCATAAAAACATACCGTTTACTAGAAATAGGTTCATAGCAGCAATATCTTTTTTGATTTTGTACATACCTAAGAAAAGTACATTTTGAATATTTAGGATCAAAATTGGAGTAATGAGACTCAAGAATCTGAACAAAGCAAGTACATCTAAAGGTCTTAAGGGAAATAGTAAACAAATCCTTATCGGGATACAAATGGTTAAATGGAATTTTAATGTCTAGGACTCGTGAAGGAACTCGATTGATGAGGTACACAATAGTATGGATGGCATCCATAGTTGTCAAGGCGGCGCGTAGGCGGCAAGGTGCCCTTTGAGTCTCGCCTCGCTTAATTGCCAAGTGGTTTTGTACTATGCATTATAAAATACTTTTTTTTTCTTTATTTTTTGAGATTATAATTATAAAATAGGCACTATCAAACTAAAATATTCATTTTGTGTGCTTATATACTAATTTCTTTTTATTTTTTTCTTATTTGTTAGGGTTTTATTCTATACAAACATTGCTAAATTCTGTATTGAACCCTCAAAGTCTTTAAATCTGAACCAATAAGCAAGGAAGAACTTAAAATTTTGTCTGTTACTTTTTCTTTTCTTCTTTTCCTATAACAAAAATAAGGGTTCAGTCCCTATATTTTTTGAATATTCTTTTCCTTCTTTTTCTTATGAATATGTTGATGTTCTATACTTTAACATGAACTCTATACTTTTCTTTTGAAAATTATGAATAATTATTAAGGATTATGGTACCTAGGGGACTACCCTAGGATCGATGTTTTCTACATAAAAAAATCCATTGCCTAGGCAATTTCTAGGCGTTCACCTAGGTGACTAGGTGACAAGGCGCCCCCTTGTCGCCTTTAAAACTTTGATAGCATCCCTAGAAATGTGTGGGAACATTTGAGTTCAGCATAATGCTTCTAGCCACCTCCAATATATGCCTATTTTTTCCTCTCAACAACACCATTTTGTTAAGGTGTATGGAGTTATGGGGATAGGTGCTCTGATGGATAACCCCATGGTCAATGAAATATGAAGCCAATGGTTTTGCAAAATACTCTTTAGCATTATCAGATTTGAAAATTTTGATTTTGACCCCAAATTGGTTCAAAACCATATGATGGAAAATCCAAGTCAAGGTAGGGACCTCATCTCGAGAACGCATAAAATAAACCCATGAGAAACGAGTGTAGTCATCAACAAATAGCAAATAATATTTGTATCCCCCCATAACAGTAATGTGATATGGTCCTTAAACATCGGTATGCACAATTTCAAAAGGAATACTACTTTTATTGCTCCAAGAATAGGTTATTTTACAGTTCTTTGCAAGTTCACAACTTTTACATTTTAAATTAGACATTTGAACTAACTCAAACAAACTGGGAAATAAACTCTTCAAAGACCTAAATGACAAATGACCTAATTAATTATGCCACAACATAACTTGGTTCACAGATTGAGAAACTAATGACCTCCCCACTTCTTTATCTTCCCCATGTGAATGTCCTCCAAGCAGGTAGATTCTATTCGTCTCATGGCTAATCCCAATCACTTTTCTTGTCTTCAGATCATGAAAAACACATCGTTCAGGAAAGGAAGTCATTGAATAATTTTGATTTTTAGTGATGCTACTAACTGAAAGCAGGTTAGTACTAAGTTTTTTTGATGAATGAGGTTGGTACTAAGTTTAGGAACATGCAAACTAAGGAAAAGGAGGTGGCATCAGACAATTTAATGTCTGCTTTGCCAGAAATGGGAACAAGGGGGCCATAAGCAATGGACACTTTGTCTCTGCCAGAGGATAAGCAATAAGTAGTAAACAATGAGGATAAGTTAGCCAGTGATATGGTCAGATGCACCTAAATCTATAACCCAACAAGGTTCTTTTTACTTGGGGCTGAAGCATGACATTGAAGCACTTGTACCTGAATGAGCAAATGCCGAAGTGGGAGTAGAAGATGTTGTAGCTGGTAGCTGAAATGAGGAGGCTGAAATGCCAACTTCACTTTCCAATTGAGTTAGAGCAGCTCAAACAAAAACTAAAGTGTCTAGGGATGTGGCTCTTGTGCTAGAGGATGATACACCATCAATTGTAATTGCCACATTGGCATTCCCCTTCCAACAAGTGTCCCTAATATGCTTTGGTTTCTTGCAATGATCACAAACTAACTCCCTCGTCTTCTTTCGTCATATCCCTTTCCTTGTCACCTTCAAACTTTGGTTTCACTGTTATTAGGGATGATTCCATAGGCTGATATTGTAACATGACCTTTCTCCTACTTTCTTCATTGTGCACTAAGGAATATGTCTAAGACAAGGTTACACTCTGTTTGTTGAGGAGTTGTTGCCTCACAATATCATATTCTGAATTCAGACCAGCTAGGAATTCAAAAACCCTATTGGTTTCAGCCTGTTTTCTATATGTTTGTGCATCCTTA
The DNA here is from genome assembly GCF_056320005.1 of Nelumbo lutea. Classification (NCBI taxonomy): domain Eukaryota; kingdom Viridiplantae; phylum Streptophyta; class Magnoliopsida; order Proteales; family Nelumbonaceae; genus Nelumbo; species Nelumbo lutea. The sequence goes on along the minus strand of NC_142684.1, from coordinate 42,316,989 downwards.
ACTTTCCCACTCATTTGTCTCTAGGTGATCAATTTCATGCCACATAGATTTCAAAGTGGAGAAGTAAATTGAGACTGGCTTCTCTCCTTGCTTAAGATTATTGACTTCACATTTCAGCTCATAGGCCTTAGCAATATTAAGTGGTTGGGAGTATGTTTTTCTCATGGTGTCTCAAATTTCCTTGGCAGTTTTGGCCCACAAGTAATTTCGGCTGATATGAGGCTGCATGGAATTGCACAGCTAAGTTATGGCCAAATAGTTCTCTTGAACCCATTTGGCTTATATGGTCTTCCTTGGCTGGTTTCTTTGCATTTCCCATCACATAGCCTAATTTCCCTCTTCCCCCAATAGCCATCATAGCTGATTGAGCCAATTCCAAGTAATTTGATCCATCAAATTTGACTGTGGTAATCTGAAAAGTATTTCCAGTCATGTTTCCAGCCCCCAAAACACCTTCCCATTGAGCCTTTAACTTAGTTCCTCTCAGCTCTATTAATTACTTTATCAAAAAGAATTCTTTTTTATGTTGAAACTGAAGTAATTATCACCCAGAAATGTTGAAACAGACCTAATAATCTCCCAAAGATTATTATCAATCAATCTGAAATGCTAAAACAGATCAAACTGTTACCCAAAAGCTAATAACAGTTAGAATACTAGGGTTTAAATCAGAGAACTGATTGTGGGTTTGGGAAAACCCTAAAAAAATCCAGAGAAATCAGAAAAAAACCAGCCACTGCTTGCAGATCACTCTAATCAGTTTCTGATTGGTGTCGATCTCAAAGAAAAGTTGAAACTTACTCAGAACAGGCTGGCCGCCACTTCCAATCCTCAGTCTGAACCCTAATCTTGAATTTCTTTCCTTCCCTCTGATTCTTCCTGATAACCAGACACTTTTCAAGGCTCTACAATCCCTTGAAAACTGCTGCACTCTACCAGTAATCTCCAAGAACCAGCTGATGGACTGATCTTGCTAAAACTTCCAACTTTAGGAAGTTCTCAAGCAGTTGGCCTGATTGATACCAACTTGTCTTGTAAAGACTGTAATCAGTCCTACTCTAGATGAGAGTTCAACAAGAAAAATTCAGAGAACAGGAGAGAGAGAGAGAGAGAGAGAGTTCAGAAAAGTGTGTGGGTCAATAACACATTGCCGCCCCACTCAGCTATTTATGTTAATAGTTTAAAACATAGTAAACTTACAATATCGTGCCTACTGTTAATATACATATTAAATAAACAGCAGCAGAAAAATAACTTACTGACACTACTAATATGCTAACAGCAACATAAATAACATATTATTGCTCTACAACTCTACACATTCGATAGTTTCTCTGTTTTGAGCGTGCAGTTTTCTCTATTTGCAGGATGGAGAGGCTTATGCTCATTTGCTAAATGTTCTTGCACCAGAGCATAGTAACCCATCTACACTGTCTGTAAAGGACCCTCTACAAAGAGCAGGGTTAATCCTTGAACATGCGGATAGGATGGGCTGCAAAAGATACTTGACCCCAAAAGATATAGTGGATGGTTCTCCAAACCTTAACCTAGCTTTCGTTGCACATATTTTCCAGCACAGGTGAGCAGAAAAAAGGCTTAAATTTAAAGGATGTTCTCTATGTAACTTAGTTTATCATAATCTGAAATGGCTACCTTTGTCAATTTGAACACTGGAACATGACCACTCAAATGATATGAAGTATTTAATTGAGCATCTAAGCACAATAGTGCATGTATTATGTTTTAATCACAGAGAAACATGCTTTTGCGTTTATATACTTAAAAAAGGGTTTGAAAGTTTATCTTTGTTATTGATAACGTTTCATAGGAAAAATGGCATTTGTTGTGTACATGAGCTGTTCATTTGTGTCAATTAATCAAGGAGAGAAAGGAAACTTTTACATGGAAGTATGCTTCAAGAATCTATTTAGTGCTAGAATCTGATGCATGCAACACTGGTGGATTCGTGAAATATTATATACCAACTCATGAAAGGAAAAATGTTAAACAATATATTCCTACATGTTTAGCAGTTATAGACCTTTGCTACTCTTAAGAGTTGCAGATTTCATACCAATTTAAGAACTCCTGAAATGATTCTTTTTTTTTTTTTTCTGATGAAAAGATCCCAGGTTGGTACTTGGTATCATGTGTTCTGATATCATGTCAGGCAATCTAATGCTCTGATACCATGATAATTGGCATAATAAAAGCTCTGATACCCAGACAATCAGCATGAGCAGAAGCCTCGCCATGTCAGTTAAAGAAACAAAAAATAATTAACAGGGGAAAGCAACACAAAACCATAATGAGACCCATATGCTCATCTCTTGCATGGTTTACATTTCTCTTTCACACTATGGAGAATGAATATTGACTTAAATTAAATAATACCAGGTGCAAGAAATGTGTGATGGGTAAGTAATTGCTATTCATAGTGTGGCTGTTTTTAAATAATGCCAATTTAAGTCATAGTGTAATGAGTTGTTTTTAAATAATTCCATTCATAGTGTGGTGGTTGAAGGTCAAGAGGTAAGAGAGAGCCAAAAGATTGTAAGGATCTTTCATAATCATTTTAAGTCACTCTTCTTAGAATTAGATGCTTTTGGTTAAGGTTTACAGGAGTTGGAATGGAATAGAATCTCTAAGGAGCAATTACAGTTGTTGAAAAGAAGATTCTCAATGGAAGAAATTAAGGAAACAATCTTCTCAATGGATAGCTCTAGATCCCTTGGATTGGATGGTTTTTCTTTGGCATTCTACAAAAAGTGTTGTGAATTCCTGAAATTTAAGCTTCTGCAAGCCTTTATTGAATTTTATTTTAAAGGGGGAGACCCGAGATCCCTTATGGAGCAAATGCCACCTTTATCTCTTTGATCCCTAAAAAGGAGGAAATCTCTCCAAAGGACCTTAGCCTATATGTCTCATTGGGAGTCTTTTATAAGTTTATATCGTAGGTTCTGGCTGAGAGGATTAAGCAGACCTTGCTTTCAGTGATATTGCCATTCCAAGGGGCCTTTTTGGAAGGAAGGGAAATTGTAGGCCAAATGCTGGTAGCTAATGAATGTGCTGTCGAAAAAAGGAAAAGTAGAGTGCAGGGTTTGGTGTGAAACTGGATCTAGAAAAGGCTTATGACTTAGTGGACTAGAAATTTCTGCTAGAAGTCCTAGAGAAGCTAGGTGGAGGTCTTGGATAAAAGGTTGTGTTAGCTTAGTCTGCTATTCAGCTCTTATAAATGGGGTAGCAAAAGATTCCTTTCTAGCTAAGAGAGGAATAACACAAAGTGACCCTTTATCCCCTTTTCTTTTTACCTTAGTGGCAGAGGTCTTGAGTAGTATGATTATGGCTGCAAATGCATATGGCCTGCTTAGGGGTCGAAGGATTGGTAGGAATCAAGTAGTTGTTTCCCACCTTCAGTTTGTTGATGACACAATTCTGTTTTGTGAGGATGTCGATTTAGAAATTGGTGAGGAATTTGAAGTTATTGATTGATAACTTTCTGATCATTCCAATGTTGAGGATTAATTGGAACCAAGGTTCTAAGTATCGACACAAGACGGTATGCTGTTAAGGCGTATCGGCCTGTATCGGTACTTTTTTTTTTTAGGTTTTATTTATTTTTTTTGAAACCGGTTCAGAGGGGTTGGTTTAAGGCCCAACTACCCTCTGAACCAGTGTCTGACCTGATACAACCCCTAGAGGGGCACATCGGGAAGCCATCGACACGATACGTATCGATCGATACGTATTGGTACTTTGAACCTTGATTGGAACAAAAGTGGAATTGTTGCAATCAATCTGGAAGAAGGGAACTTCCAAGTTTGGTAGAGGTGTTGGGATGTGAGGTGAGGAATTGGTGCGTAACCTACCTAGGATTACCTTTGGGGGGAACCCACAAAGTTTGATGGTTTTGGGAAGCTAGTAGTAGAGAGGTTTGCTTAGAATAGTGAGACAATTAGAGAAGTATATGAGGAATTTTTTGTGGGGACCAGGTGAGGAACAGAAGGATCATTTGGGTAAGTAGGAATAAGTTTGCAAACCAAAGGAATTACGGGGCCTAGGGTTAGGAAACATTGCTATCAGTAACACTATCCCATTGGGTAAATGGTTACGGAGATTCTCAGACAGGTTGTGGCATAAGGTAATAGCATGTATTCATGGTCTGGAGGGTAATGGTTGGGATGCTAAGTTCAGTCCTCACTCAACTTTAGCTTCTCCTTGGAAAGCAATTCACACGGTATACCCATTGTTCCTCAGTTATATCTGCTATGATTTGGGAAGGGGTGACAAAATTTGGTTATGGGAAGACCTTTGGATAGGGGAAGCTCCTTTTAAAAGATCAAATCCCTGGACAATTTGCCCTCTCTAACCTCATGGGTGAAACTGTGTCCAGATTGTGACTTCCTCTCCGTTAGGCATCAACTGGGACCTTGGTTTTAGAAGAAGTCTAAGGGTGAGTGAGTGCCTTTCTATGATTAACTTTCTTGACATCTTAGAGGCAGTTTTCTTGGATCCTACCTTGGAAGACTTCAGAATTTTGGCTTTCTCACTCGATGGACTCTTTACTTGTTCCTCTTTTTCCTTGCTTCACAAGGGGTGGACTTCTTGGTGAAAGAAGTGTGGACTAAGGTGGCGTTTGATAAATCTGAAATCTGAAATCTGAAAAGTTAAAAAGATATTAAGTCTCTGAAATCTGAAAAGAGGCATTAATGCTTTTCTTCTTTTTAGAGGCTCTGAATAATTAAGCTTGTTTGTGTTGGACCAACCTTTAACATTTGAAATGCCCTGATTTTACTATATTACCCCTAGAATAGACTAGTTTTATCGAAATCATACAAAAAATATTGAAATAAATAATAATTACTAAAAATAATTAGTAAATAATAAGTAACGCAGTTAAATTAATAAAAAATAAAATAATCACTATTAAAAATAATAAAATAATTAAAATTTAATAAATTTAAATAATCAATAAAAGTTAATGGTTACTAATTAATAATTAATAATTTAGTACATGACAATCAGATCCCAAGAACAGAGATACAAGAAAAGAAATGCAAAATCAATTTTGTTTGAGGTTTGAAGCAAGTAAGCATGGAAGGGATTCCTGTCAAATTAGCTGACATACAAAAATATGCATTAGAGAGATTCCCATAGACGAGTCATCATACTCCTAAAGAGTGCTGATGTCCCTGTCTGTTCTATCATCACTTGCACGAACCGAATGTCAAAACATCAGTTATACAAGACCAATTGGCAGAAACAAACTTTCAAAACAGTAGAGTAGCAGAGAGGAAAAAGTGGCCTCAGATTAAGTTCTTTTCATAGTAGTAACTCATAGTATATTTAAACCCATCATAGGCACAGAAGCAATACTGTTAGCAAGAAACTAACAAAAAGAAATGAATTAAAATCAATGAATAAGAAAGTAAATAAAAGAATCCAAAGCCTCTTCCTTGAAGAAGGCAAACAAATAATAGATAAAAGGTGTCTGTTCTTTCAGTCATTTGAAAATATAGCTGATTATGTCTCTTCATATTTCAAAATAACAGCCTTGCTTTATTTAAAGAAAAATAAGAGGAGTCGAGATTCAATAAACATATCAAATAAACAAAGCATGGATGTTTTCATATTCAATAAACAATCAAGGCATCGTACAAAATAATAGAGACATTCAATAAGCAAACTGTAAATAGGAAAGAAGAAGAAGAAGACGATACCGCCGCTAGGCGCCTGATGCAAAATGATGTTCTTACGGCCAAAATGAAGTTCTTTTGCGCCTGACGCAAAAGAAGACAATACCTTCTGGCTTCTGCAATGTTCACGAGCAGAGAGATCTTTCGCGTGTCTGAAACAAAATGCTCTAGGTTTTTTTTTTTTTATTGGGTTTGGGGGTAATCAGGGGCATATGCACGTCATTTAGAAAATTATAGGGGGGGTAGTTTCAACCTTTTACTAGCTCTTAAGCGCGTCTGACCGCGTTAAGAGCCGGACTGCACGATTAATGTTTCAGATCTGAAAACGAGATTCAGATCTGTTTTCAGATGCATCACCAAACGCGTTTGGTGTCTGAAAAGCAAGTTTTTCAGACACCAGACGTCTGAAAAGAGTTATCAAACACTAGGGCTGTTCATAAGAATGCCCAACCCGACCAAACCGACCAGCTCGGACCAACCCAATCCGAGTCAGCCAGGTTTTCATCAGTACCTGTCGGTTTCGGGTTGGGAAAATATATAAACCGATATATCGGGTCGGTTTCGGTTTTCTTGTGTGAAAACCGAAACCAACCCGACCCGAACCGAACTAGTAGAAGACTAGTTCGGTAGTTCCTAGTTTGAGTAGTTTCCTACTTAACTATAACTAATCTTCTACTAGAACTAGAAGGCCCATTAGGCAATTACAATTAGAATAGGCAATCTATCCTAGTTTCTAACTTTCTATAATATTTTACACCAAATAGGCAACCGATTAGGCAATTACAATTAGAATTCAATTAGGTGTCCTTTTGTACAGGAGCAAAACTGAAACTGACCCAACCCGACTCAAACCGACCAGGTCGGTTTGGCCTATCAGTGGGTCGGTTTCGGTTTCCACCTCAGGTAACCCGACCAGGTCGGATCGGTTGAGAAAACCCCAATAAACCGACCCAACCCGACCCGTGAACACCCCTATCAAACGCGCCCTAAGCCTATCCCACCAAAAGTTCAAGCCTTTTGCTGGGAATCTTTCCTTGGAATGGTAAATACTTATGATGTGTTGCAAAAAAGAAGGCCATTTTCATGCCTCTCTCCTCATATTTGCTTGTGTAGGAAAAGTGGAGAAACCCTATCCCACTTATTAATCTCCTCTTCCTTTGTTCTTCATATTTGGGGAGTTTTTCTTTTTGTTCTCTTTTGGCTGCAGGTGGGTCCTTTCTAATAGGTGGCGAACATTTTCATCCCAAATTTCCCAAGGCAACCAAATAAAAGGGAGAGATTGATGAGAAGAGTTACTAAAACAACAACTATTTGGGTGGTTTGGGAGGAGAGGAATAACATAATCTTTAATGGAAAAAGTAAACTGTGGTGGTAATAGAGAACATAAAAGTGAAGGTAGCAATATGGATTAAAACTTTGGATTGCTTTCAGAGTTTCACAGTTAATGACATTCTAAGGGCTTGGAAGGAGGTAGCACAGTCTTGTAGAGATAAAGATAGAGTAAGAATGGAATGGAAACCCCCACAAGGCAGTAAAGGGAAGTTGAACTTTGATGGAAGCTCCTTGTGGTTAAAATGGGTATTGCAGGAAAGGTGCGGGCAATTAGAAACTTGGCGGGCAGGTTATTGGCTCTTTATTCAGGGCAAATTGGTGTGGCTAATTCTATAAAGGCTGAATTGGTGGATTCTACTACATGGTCTCACGTTAGTTAAGCCATTGGGATTTATACAGTTGGAGGTGGAAGGGGACTCAAAAGTAACTATTTCATGGGCAAGATGTAAAAGAAATATTCCTTGGACTATCAAGAATGCTTATAGGGAAGTTGAAAGGACTGCAAGAGAATTGGATGCTGAATTCAAGTGGGTTAGAAGAAGTGCAAATGGGTTATCTGGCCCCCTTACTAAACAAGGGGTAACAATGCAGCAACTGTTTTGGGCATCCTTGTAACATAGTTGTAATATTGGGGAGGACGTTATGGTTATCAAATTGTACTGTTTTTACATATAATTAATCAATGTAATTGAATTTCTATCGATCAAAAGAATAATCATTTCATGGTTTAAAAAGGAGGTGCACATCTCCTGTGTAATTTGACCTACAATGACTGGTTTTTAAGCTTAAGAATGGTAGTATTTTGGATTCATTTGGTTCCACGTGGCCGTTAGACAGGCTAATATAAGGTCCTAATCCATCAGTTGTCCACATAAGCAAGCAAGAACGATAACATAAGTAACCTTTCTTTACTATAGCAACAACCCGGAACCAAAATGATAAGCATTGCATTTTTTTGTCTATATTTGGTTATTTATTATTTAATATTGATTGATTGATCTTTGTGTAGATTTATTTATTTTTGTCCCATTGCTTTGATTTTCATTATTTGATACAGCTTCTCTGTTTGAAGCTAATTATGCACTTTCATTGTACATAGGAATGGGCTCTCTTCCCAGACAAAACAAATATCCTTTCTTGAAATTTCCCCAGATGATACACAAGTCTCCAGAGAAGAGAAAGCATTTCGCCTTTGGATAAATAGTCTTGGAAACTCTGTATACATTGACAACGTCTTTGAAGATGTTAGAAATGGGTGAGCTAGTAATATCTCAATTGTTATATCTTTCACTATTATTCAGAATGACCTCCTTGAATTATTACATTTATTTGTTAGTAATGGTGACCTGTTTTATGCAGATGGGTACTTTTGGAGGCCCTTGACAAAGTATCACCTGGTATAGTTAACTGGAAAATTGCAACCAAGCCTCCAATTAAGATGCCATTCAGAAAAGTTGAAAACTGTAACCAAGTTGTGAAGATTGGGAAACAACTGAAGTTTTCCCTGGTTAACATTGCTGGAAATGATATTGTACAAGGAAATAAGAAACTTATACTTGGTATGCCTCCTACCACATCTGTCTTCATAAATAAACCTGAGGTGGAGTAACATCTCATTTATCCGTGCAAATCTTGCCTGAGGTTTCTATTTTTTTTTCTGCATTCAATAATTTGATATGTTTAATTCTTTTAAAAGAACTGTTTTTTTAACTGACCTGAATGAATGTTTTGACGTCTTGTTTAATGACTTTGTGTCTTTGGAAGAGATTCTTGTTTTGATATGTTTAATTGTTTTAAAAATTCTTATTTAATGAAATGATTTTAGTGTTTTCCTACAGCTTATTTGTGGCAATTGATGCGGTTCAATATCCTCCAACTTCTGAAGAACTTGAGGTTTCATTCCCATGGGAAAGAGATTACTGATGCTGATATTCTAGAATGGGCTAACAACAAAGTTAAGGACGCAGGAAGACAGAGCCGTATGGATACTTTTAAGGTACTGTGTCTAATACTCTTTCACTTTGAGTATGATGAGGTCTAATAGATGATTGGTTACACAATTTAAAATAAAGCCACTTTAAGGTGCACTATTAGGGTCAGTTGCTCCAATCAAGGGGAGGCATCTCTACAGTATATGTGCATCATGAATGATTGATCATCTCTAAGTGATATTTGATCCTATGGATTGATTCTTATATTTGATGAAGAATTGATGGGCATTGATGAAGACAAGTTCCCATCACCATAGACCTTTATGATTTGACAAGTGATTAGGTTTGAGTTTGAGGTTTCTGTATATTTCTTAAATCTTTTGGTAATGAATAGTACCTACTCCATTTATGCCATGTAGATGGGTGATGTGGTCAATCCATAATGTTTCATTTGGTTTGTTGGATGGAGATGAGAAAAAGGGAATATTCCAAAAATATTCCCTTTTCTCATATTTGTTTTGAGGGAAAGAGGGGAATGGGATGAGAAAAAAGTGGGATGTGAGATCCCAAAATCGCGGATTCGGAGTCACACCAAAACAGTGTGACCCCGATGAGATAACTCGAGTTTCCATCTCCCTCTTCCCTCCCTCCTCCTGTAGCATAGAAGGAATCCACTGGTATGCCGTCGCCGCTCCTATAAAACGACCATGCTGAAGTCAATGCTGATCCACTGGTACGCTGCCGCCGCTCTCGTCATTTCTGGTTTGGCGGTGACAGAGTAATGGAGACAAAAAACGAAGAAGCAAAAGAAGCAAAAGAAGAAGAAGAAAAAGTAGTGGAGACGAAAGAGAGAGAGAGATTAGAGACGGGATGTGCAAATCTGTTGCAGCAGTGATGACGAAATGGAGCGAGAGAGAAAATGGAGGGAGAGGGGAAGAAGGAGAAGAGAGAGGAGGACGAGGGTTCAGATCCGCCACTTCTCTTCCTAGTCGCCGCTCTTTCGGTTGAGAGGAGGACGAGGGTGAATAGTGTTCCTTTGTAAACTTCTCCCCTTTTTTACATTTTCCCATCCCATCCCATCCCAGTAAAACCAAACAATCGAAACTTAATTTTTTACACTTTCCCATCCCATCCCATCTTTTCCCATCCCACCCAAATCTTCCCACAAACCAAACGGAGTTTAAAGTCCACCATAGAGGACCCTTTGGATTGACCTCAAGTTTAATTTTCTGATCTAGTGTTTTCAACTTGCGGTTGAACTGCTTGATTGGACTGGTTGACCCATCACTTGGCCAGAATTCTGGATCTGTTTCATCACCACACCTCTCACCTGCAAAAAGCTGTTCACTCAATAAATAAGTGAGTGACCTAGCTGGTTTAATTGCTGAACCAGGTCGCTTTTTGACCTGGTTAGCAGGTCCCATGTTAGATATTAATTCTCTTTTTTTTTCTTTATTTTTTTTAAAACAACCATGCCTTTTCAAAATGTCCTCTTACTCCAATTAGGATAATTTTAAGGATTCAAAAAAATTATTATTTAGAAGCCATTGTTGATATTTTAGTTATAAATATTATTTTGTTTATTTTTATTTAATAGAAAAATGATGTGAATATGAATATGTTTCTTATATTTATTTCTTTCATAAGTATTTAAAGTATTAAAACATCAATTATATTTAATTAAATTATGTGTAATTAAGATTTAAGAAACATTTTGTTGGGTAAAATAAAAATGAAAAGATAATCTATAATTTTGAACTTGAAAAGATGACTATTAATGGCTTTAAAGAAAAGAATCATATTAGAAAAAATTATTAGGATGATATCTATGTACATGTAATGTAAGTTGAAAACCTTAAATTGATATAAATGACAAATATATTGGACATTTAGGATGGATTGGCTTAAAAAATGCACAAGCAACCGATGATTAATGTCTAATTATTGATGAGGAGCATGCACTGTTGTATTGCTTTTGGGTCTAAGACTTTCGAATTAGATTCAAGCCGTAGTTTTGGTAAGGAAAGGTAAAAAATGGCTGCCTCTTCTATAGAGGACTTTCCAAGCTTGGAGAAAGGTAGGAGCAGAGTGGTTGTGGTCCGGTTTGGTTCAAGATTGATTATTGAAAATGCAATTTTCTAAAATAGGGAATGCGATTCCTAAATGGGAGAGAGAAATTTTTGAAATTTCGCCCAACCTTCCTACAGGGTTCTGCCATCCATATGATGGATCTCTCATCCCCTTCAATGAAGATATTGGGTTGGAATGTAAGGGGGTTGGGAAGAAATTGAAGGGAAGTCTGGTTAAAGACACTCTAAGGAGAGAAAACCCAGACATAGTAATTTTACAAGAAACAAAGAAAGAAGTTGTGGATAGGAAATTAGTTAATGCAATTTGGGGAATCAGAGGAAGAAAATGGGCAGAGGTTCCATCAACGTGAACATTAGGTGGGATCATCATTGTTTGGAAAGAAGAGGTGGTTTTTGAGTTAGAAGTGGATAAAGGAGAGTTCTCCATCTCAATCCTCTTTATGAGTACTTTTGGTGGTTTTAAATGTATTATGACCAGAGTGTATGGCCTAAATTCTCCATTAGAGAGAGGATGTCGGAAGAATTGGACTCTGCATGAGTTTGATGACTTGCCTTGCTGCATCAATGGTGATTTTAATTTCACAAGATTTTGCAACGACAACTCTAATTGTAGGAGATTAACAAGAAGCATGACGGACTTTTCAGAATTTACTGCGAGGCATCATCTTAGAGATCCCCCTCTTAGTAATGACTCTTTTACCTAGTCAAACATGTGGGAATGTGTGGTAACCAGTAGATTGGACATGTTTCTCATGACCAATGACTGGGAGGAACACTTTCCCAATTGCTTGTAAACAATTAAGCCTAGATGTGTTTTTGATCATTGGCCAATAGTCCTCTAGAATGAAGTAATGAGAAAAGGAAAAGCACCTTTCAAGTTGGAGAAGGTTTGGACTACCCACAAGGAGTTTCGGCAAAAAGTAGTTTCTTGGTGGGAGGAATGCAGGGTGGTTGGGTTGGTAGGATTCTAGTTCTTGCAAAAGTTAAAATATTTAAAGAGGAAGCTAAAAGCTTGGGGCAAAGAGGAGTTTAAAGGGCATGTGGAGGAAAAGAATGAGCTAATTCAAGAATTAGATGACTTGGATTAGAAAGAGCAAATGGGAAGTTTGGATAGAGAGGGTAGAAGCAGAAGGGAAATTCCTAGAAAGAAGTGAGAAAAGCTTGTAAGAAAGGAAGAAGTTTTTGGGAGACAAAGGTCTCAGGTGAGGTGGTTGAAGGAGGGAGACAATAACTCAAAGTTCTTCCATAGCTATGCTTTAGTGAGAAGAAGTAAGAATAACATCTGAGTATGGGGTAGAGAGAGGTAGAAGACCATGGAGAAATTTCAGATATTGTGTAGTTTTTTAAAGGGCTATACTCAAAGGAGGGGTGTAGTAGAGCTTCTTTGGGTGGTTTAAGGTATTTACTTCGTTAGAAGTCATGTGTATTGATCATGTCAAATTCTATGTCAAACCTACATCTCTTACATGAGTTTACATATTTAGGGAACATAATTTCCATGTTGATGCAAGTAGTGTTTTAAAAGGTGCACCTCAGGCGCATAGGCGAGGTGCATTTTGGGGCATGCGCCTTGCCCAGGTCCTAGGCACACACCTTTCAAAAGGTGCACGCCTGGTGTGCCTAGGCGTGCGCCTTTTTAAAATTTTGCACTTTTTGCTTTTTTTTTTATACTAACAGCTAGGTTGGGGGCAAAGCCCCTTGGATCCTTGTCATGCCCCTCGAGGCAAGCCCAACCACGCCCTTGGACCCCTCGAGGCACCACCCCCATTTGCTAATGTTGTTCATTCATTCATTGCAATAAAATATCTTCTTGAAAGGTAGTGAAAGTTATAAAATCATTATTTTTTATGTGAGAAATAAGAATTTCAGACCCTAACATAAATTTGTTCGGGCTCACCTCGAGGGGTGTGGTGCAAAGGCGACTCGTAGAATCAAGAATGCAATATGTTTTACACCCTCATTTGCTAATATTGTTCATTCATTCATTGCAATAAAATATCTTCTTGAAAGGTAGTGAAAGTTATAAAATCATTATTTTTTATGTGAGAAATAAGAATTTCAGACCCTAACATAAACTTGTTCGAGTTCGCCTCGAGGGGTGTGGTGCAAAGGCGACTCATAGAATCAAGAATGCAATATGTTTTACACCACATTAGCTACTTGAAGCAATGCAATTAAGGAAAAAAAAGAGATTGTGGGTTTTACATGCTTGAAAATGCTTTATATGGTTGCTTTTATTTTTAAATTTTCATTTGAATTCGCTTTACATGTTATATTTATGTATTTTAATTTAAGATAATAGGTTTTTTAAAACATTTATTTTAAAATTTAAGTTTATAGTTTTTATTAACATTATGTTTAATATGTTTTGATATTTTTTGCATATTTTTTGATTTTTTTGACTTTTTTTGGTACTTTTTGGCTTTTTTTTTTTTTTGTAATTTTGCACCTTACGCCTCAGGAGCAAATTGGCCCTTGTGCTTTTTTTGTGCCTTGCGCTTTTAAAACACTGGATACAAGTATTGCTCCAATACAGTTTTACCTAGCCTTGTGATACGTATTTTAACTTGTTGAGCATCTTTTACTACCATTGCTATTGCAACTTGGAGGAGTTTATTGAAGATGACCAGTTTATGTATATTCTTGTGTTTACTAAAACATTTGTAATTATTTTTTGGACAGCTTTATGCTTTGTTCTTATTTCTATAGGTTGTTTTGCTTTGGTTTATTTGTATTAAAGCATGATCGCGAAATAGTGCATAGATGTATGTTGGATAGTGTATGCCCTTAGCTTCAATCAGATTGATGTACATAAACATTTCGAATGAATAGAGGAAGTACATTATTGTTTTATGATCAAATTAGTATGTTTTTGTGAATTACTCCTTAAATTGGACACTTAAGAGACTCGTGTTAGTTTAGAAAGTACTTGGCCATTGGATAGACTTGGGGAGTTTATCCTAACTAGGTTGACATTGGTGTGTTGTCTAATTTGTGGAGCAACTTGTCTCAGCTGCTAGGGTTTGACTCCAAGTATAGCCAGTAGGTGTTTGGAAGAAGCATTGAACCCGAACCAATTTTCAGTTATACTCTAGACCTTGGAGATAGATAGTCAAAACTAGAAAGTTGCACTTTACCCATACTTATTTATTATACTACACTAGGTTTTTTGACTAAACTATTGTTAATATGCCAAACAATGAGATCCATCAATGATCAAATATCTAGGCATGTTAGGGCTATTAAGGAAATTACCTGAGTGGGTGATCATAGTGATATGATCAACCCCTTTGTCAGAAAAAGTGAATATCAGGGTTTACACTCTCTTTAATGGAAACCTAAATTACTAGCAGTGGATTTCAATTGTATTTGAAATCTGATTTGCAAAATGTATTTATATGTTATATTATTATTTTATGAAAAACTTTGCAAAATGTTTTAATCTGGGGATCCATCTAAGCACATAGTGTAGCATTGCATTTTGCAATTAGGGAAGAGTTCATTCCTTGTCACTAGTGCCTTGATGATTATGAGCCGAGAGGTTAGGTGTAATAGACTATTACAGGGCTGATTACTTGGTGGGCTTCAACCTACATAAGTCTATCATCCTTGGGTCTTCATAAGGTGGCTGAATCCAAGGATCATTCATGTTTAAATGTTGGGCTCAAATTGAGCTTAGGCAGATTGAGTCAGGGGTTCACTGCCCTTGGGCAGTTAATTTGGCTTAACCTTTTCTAGGTTAAGCCTATTTGGCATTGCATTGCTTAAGTTAGTGAGCCATTAAAGAAAATGGGCCTAACGCCCATTTCTAATGTGTTTAGTTATGTAATTGCATGACAACTTAAGTTGTCATGTGATTTGGATCGAAAATGGGTATGGATTTGGGTATGAAGCACCCATTCTCTTAAGGAGATAATGTTTATCTAATTAGAGATGAAGTTTTGATCCAATTCTGATTTGGATTAGCTTCCAATAGGATTGAGAGAATGCTCTATATACGAGCCTAAGAAGGGAGGAACAATTCACTCTATTCTCTCCATCCTCTTGCTTCTTCTCCTCTTCCTTGCTTCCAACAAACCCTAGTTTGAACCAGATGTGGCGGGGGATGAATTTGGTCAACCCTCTGTTGTATTTTTGGTAAAAACCTAAGACACTCACGTTTACACTGCTGCAACATATCGAAGACAGTTTGGAAACCGGTTTTTCAAAAAAGGACATTGCTGAATCGGCTTCACTTTGCAATTGTGCCATCTTCAGTTGGAGGTTGGTTTGTGTCTGGCATTGGGTGTGAATTACCACTCTGGGAGCTGCTTTTGTGGGCTCAGTATCAGGTATGACCAAAAACTAATTTGGGTTTCAAATCTGGTCCGGTTCAGTGCAAGATTGATCTTGAAGTTTCAGATTTCAAAGTACCAGGAAATCGGTTCTCAAGTTGGGTTGGAAAAATTATTAAAATTTGGCCAGCCACTAGATCTGGTTTGGCCATGTGAAGTTAGATCTCTAACCCTTGTAATAATGTAATCACAACTGAGCTGAATTATTTTATTTCATACTCTTAATGAGATATCATGGTGGTCAGTGGTCTAATGTTCTTGAGTGCTTATATATGTCAAAGTTTTGCTCCATTCTTATTAATTAATTGAATTGCATTTGTGAATTGGGTGCTTGAGTTTGAGAGCAACACCACTTCATGTAGGAAAATCCCGAAGGTGGTTGGGTCCATGTCCTCTCTCCCAAGACCCAAGATAAGATAGCTAGGATGAGTGTTGGGCAATGGCCCTTTTGATTTACACTATTAAATGTGCAAGTGCTTTGCACATGGTAATTTTAGATGATGATGATGACAATAGCAATAATATGTGCCCATTTTTTTTTTACATCTATATTTTTATTTCTGTCTATAAAAGTAATTCTGATTTATCATACTTATTTTTGTTTAGTATGATGAATATATAATATTAGAGATGTGCCTAAATTTTTTCTACCAAACTTCTGTATTTCCCATATACTTTTGTAATATTTTTATTTTTTATTTTATTTTGTAATTATGACGTTAAGGGTTGTCACATTTTACACAAAAGATTGAACTGTTGGCCTACCACCAAACAGTAAAACCATTTCATTTTGGGTCATTTTTAGATTTTGTGTTTCATTCCCATCATCAATAAAACATTTCTTATTGATTGTAGAGAACACTGATGTGGACCCCACTGCTGTGGTCCCCACTGTGTTCGTATGGCAGCATAGCATATATTTTTTGTTAGTTATGTTAGTGTTAGTTGGTATTTATTTCAGTTTGTTATTACAGCTTGTTATTTCAGCTTTATTATTAGTTTATTTGCCATGTAAGCAATAAGGGCAATTCAGCCCTTTTACAATTAGTCAACATGTATAAATATTAAGAGTGGGTCGACAGATCATTATGATTGACCCTCTCTCTCTTTTCTAAAACCCTTCGTGTGCTTTTGCTTTTTTTCTTCCTCTTTTGTTCTTCAGAATTCTTTTCCTTGACTTTAAAATTCAAGACTGATTGTAGTCTTGATCGATTACTTGGTATCAAAGCAAGGATTAGGGTTTCTCATGTGAGTCTGATCCAGAAAACCACATGAGAAATGCCTAGGGCTAGAAGATTAAGGAGGAGGATCGACTGATTCTTGGAGGTTACTGGTAGTGTGCGGCTACTACTAAGAAGATTGTAGAAGGCTGGGAGAGTTCCAGTAGTCAGGAAGAATTAGAAAAGGCTTTGGATCCCCAAGATTAGGGTTCTGCATCAGACAGAAGGTGGCAGCCAGAGATTTTCTTTCATAAAGTAAGTTTTTTGGTTGAGAATAACCTTGAAAGAACCATCTTGGTCTATTCTGAGAGGTGCGGCTATAAAACCTTCTTTTTCTCTTTAGGGTTTTGGGAGAAAACCCTAAATTTCAGAATTGTCGTTGGCTACAGATCAGATCTGAATTGGGTTCATACAAAATTCTGTTTTCCCTTGTTTGTGGAAGACCTAGGCCGGCTGTTATCAGTTGTTTAGGTGCTGTTTTCTATTACAGTAGCTTCAAAAGTTTTTATTGCTAATTCTTAACCAAGAATGGAGTTCAAGAATCAGGGGGAAGGTGCTTTTGGGACTAGCAATTCTGGTAACATGTCTGAGAATGCATTTCAGATTACGACTGTGAAGTTTGATGGATCCAACTACTTAGAATGGGCCCAATCGGCCATAATGGCTATTGGGGGTAGAGGAAAACTTAGCTGCCTGTTTGGTTATGACATGGCTGTGCAACTCTATGTAGCCACATATCATCCGAAACTATTTGTGGGCAAAAGTAGCCAAGGAAATCTGGGATGTCTTGAAAGAGACCTACTCCCAACCCCTTAATGTTGCTAGGGCCTATGAATTGAAGTGTGAGGTTAATAACCTTAAGCAAGGAGAGAAACCAATCTCCGTTTACTTCTTTACTTTGAAATCTTTGTGGCATGAAATTGACCACCTAGAAACACTTGAGTGGGAAAGTCAGAAGGATGCGTAGATTCATAGAAAGCAAGTTGAAACTAATAGGGTTTTTGAATTCCTAGCTGGTCTGAATCCTGACGATGATATTGTGAGACAACAACTACTAACACAATGTGACCTTATCTCAAGCCTACTCATTGGTGCATAGTGAAAAGACTAGGAGAAAGGTTATGATGTAGCATCAACCATTCCCACCAGCGTTGGCAGCAATTAAACCTAAGTCTGGGGGTGATACAGAAAGGGATATAAAGAAGGAAGATAAGCGGGATCTAGTGTTTGAACATTGCAAGAAACCTAAGCATACTAAAGACACATATTGGAAGCTGCACCCTAATCTAGTCCCAACAAAAATGAGGAACAAAAGGGGTAATGCCCATATGGCTGTTAATACCGATTTTGCATCCTCATCGGGCACAAAAGGCACGCCTCTAGACACCTTAGCTACTGTTCGGGCTGCCCTAACACAGTTGGAAAAAGAAGTTGGGAATTCAGCTCAATCATCTCAGTCATCATTAGCTCCTTCCATATCAGCCTTTGCTCATTCAGGTACTCGGGCCTCAACTTACCATGCTTCAACTCCAAGTAACACTGAACATTGTTGGGTAATAGATTTAGGTGCATCTGACCATATGACTAGCTTGCCATCACTGTTCACTACCCATCACTTATCTTCTGGTAGAGATAAAGTGTCCATTGCTGATGGTTCCCTTGTTCCAATTTCTGGCAAGGGAGACATCAATTGTCTGATACCATTTCCTTATCTTCAGTTTTGCATGTTCCTAAGCTTGATACTAACTTGCTTTCAGTCAGTAGTATTACAAAACATCAGAATTGTTCAGTAACCTTCCCTGACTGATGTATTTTTCAAGACTTGGAGATAAGGAAGTTGATTGGGACTGGCCTTGAGACGAATGAGATCTATCTACTTGGAGAGAGTTCTCATTGGAAAGATCATGAAGATAGGAAGTCTTTTGTTTCTTAGTCTGTTAGTCCGGTTATGCTTTGGCATAATCGGTTAGGTCATTTATCCTTTCGGTCTTTGAGGAGTTTGTTTCCTAATTTGTTTGAGTCTGTTCAGATGTCAAATTTGAGATGTGAGAGTTGTGAGCTTGCAAAGCATCGTAGAACATCTTATTCCTTGAGTAATAAAAGTAGTAATTCTTTTGATGTTGTGCACACTGATGTTTGGGGCCCGTATCACATCCTTTCTATGGGCGGGTACGGATATTTCTTGTTGTTTGTTGATGACTAGACCCGTTTTTCTTGGGTTTACCTTATGCGTTCTCGAGATGAGGTTCTTGCTCTGATCCAGATCTTTCATCAAATGATTTTAACCCAGCTTGGAGTCAAAATCAAAATCTTCAGATCTGGTAATGCGAAAGAATACTTTACCAAGCCATTGGCCTCTTATCTACTTGATCATGGGAATATTCACCAGAGTACTTGTCCTTATACAACACAGCAGAATGGGGTTTCCGAGAGGAAGAATAAGCATATATTGGAGGTGGTTAGAAGCATTATGTTTAACTCCAATATGCCTATCCGTTTTTGGGGAGATGCTATTTTTACAGTAGTGTATCTCATTAATTGAGTTCCTTCACGGGTTCTTGACATGAAGCCTCCTTTTACCCTTCTATACCTCGATAAAGAATTATTTACTGTTCCCCTTAAAACCTTTGATTGCACTTGCTTTGTTTCGATTCTTGGACCTCATCGTTCTAAATTTGATCCTAAGGCCTCCAAATGCATTTTTCTCGGTTATGCACAAACTCAAAAGGGTTATTGTTGCTATGAACCTACTTTCGAGAGGAGATTCGTCTCGATGGATGTTACTTTCTTTGAGGAGGTACCCTATTACCCTAGGGTTTCTCCTCAGGGGGAGAGTAGTGAGAGTGGGGTTAACTCATCAGAAGTTCCTTTACCTATTCCATTGAGTGATGAGGGATGTAATGGGGAGGGTTGTCAGAGGTGTCAGGATTTGAGAGTCTATCATAGGCGGTGGAGGCATGTTGATTTCGGTAATCAGCAGTCCAGGCCAGCCCCAGTTCCTTCTGCGGATCCAGATCCAGGTACCACAGTCCCTTTATCAGATCCAGGTTCCCCTGAGATACCTTCCACTGTTTTTACTAATGACCTTGACCTCCCTATTGCAGTCCATAAAGGCAAACGGCGTTGCACCACTTCCACAGCTCACTGCATTTCCCAGTTTTTGTCCTATGATTGCCTGTCTCCCTCTTATAGGTCCTTTCTCACATCCTCTGCTGATATTCCTATTCCCAGAACAGTGCAGGAAGCCTTGTCAGTTCCTGAGTGGAAAGATGCAATGAAGGTTGAAATGGATGCTCTTCTGAGGAATAATAAAGGAAGGAAACCGGTTGGATGTAGATGGGTATTTACTATGAAGCATAATGCTGATGGTTCCATTGAAAGGTATAAGGCCCGATTAGTTGGAAAGGGATTTACTCAGACTTATGGTATAGACTACTTGGAGACTTTTGCTCCAGTGGCAAAGATGACCACTATTCGAGTTTTGCTATCCCTTGCAGCCAATTATTCTTGGCCCTTGTTCCAAATGGATGTTAAAAATGCCTTCCTCAATGGAGACTTACAGGAAGAAGTCTACATGCAGTTACGTCCTGGATTTTATGATGCAAAGACAGGTATGAAAGTTTGCCGTTTGAATAAAGCCTTGTATGGACTAAAGCAGTCCCCCAGAGCTTGGTTTGATAGATTTAGACAAGCCCTTGAAAAATTCGGCTATGTACAGGTCCAATGACCATACATTGTTCATTAAAAGAGTGGACTCTTCCTTGACCTTGCTTGCTGTATATGCGGATGATATTGTGGTGACAGGGAATGATAACAGTGACATTGAGTCTCTTAAACAACTCCTTCATCAAGAGTTTGGGGTGAAAGATCTAGGAGAGCTACGATACTTCTTGGGTATTGATGTTGCTAGATCTAAACACGAGGTCTTTATTTCTCAAAGGAAGTATGTTCTAGATCTAGTAGCAGAAACTGGAAAGTTGGGTGTTAAGCCTGCAGATACACCTATTGAACAGAATCACAAGATCAGTGCAGAGGGTGGAGAGCCTCTTGAAGACAAAGCGATGTTCCAACGATTGGTTGGAAAACTCCTCTATCTTTGTCTCACGCGACCGGATATCAGTTATGCAGTCAACGTTGTCAGTCAATATATGCACTCTCCTAGAACTACTCACCTTCTTGTAGTTGAGAGAATATTAGCATACTTGAAGAGATGTCCAGGTAGAGGTATATTATTCAAGAATAATGATCAGATGAAGATTGCGGACTCTTCCTTGACCTTGCTTGCTGTATATGCGGATGATATTGTGGTGACAGGGAATGATAACAGTGACATTGACTCTCTTAAACAACTCCTTCATCAAGAGTTTGGGGTGAAAGATCTGGGAGAGCTACGATACTTCTTGGGTATTGATGTTGCTAGATCTAAACACGAGATCTTTATTTCTCAAAGGAAGTATGTTCTAGATCTAGTAGCAGAAACTGGAAAGTTGGGTGTTAAGCCTGCAGATACACCTATTGAACAGAATCACAAGATCAGTGCAGAGGGTGGAGAGCCTCTTGAAGACAAAGCGATGTTCCAACGGTTGGTTGGAAAACTCCTCTATCTTTGTCTCACGTGACCGGACATCAGTTATGCAGTCAACGTTGTCAGTCAATATATGCACTCTCCTAGAACTACTCACCTTCTTGTAGTTGAGAGAATTTTAGCATACTTGAAGAGATGTCCAGGTAGAGGTATATTATTCAAGAATAATGATCAGATGAAGATAGAGGTCTATACAGATGCTGATTGGGCTGGGAATGCTAATGACAGAAGGTCTACCTCTGGATATTGTGCCTTTTTTAGGAGGTAACCTTGTCTCCTGGAGGAGTAATAAACAAAGTGTTGTTTCTCGTTCTAGTGCTGAAGCTGAATATAGATCTATGGCTAATGGTGTGGCTGAAATCCTATGGCTGAAGTCATTATTTGAAGGGTTGGGTATTGATTATGAGAAGCCCTTAATGTTGTATTGTGATAATCAGGCTGCTACTAATATAGCTCATAATCCGGTTCAACATGACAAAACTAAGCATATTGAAGTCGATCGACATTTTGTCAAAGAAAGGGTTTCGTCTCAAGAAGTGTCTCCCGTATATCACCTCTAGCATGCAGCTCGTAGATCTTCTCACCAAGGCTGTTCCAAGGAAGAAATTAGAGGCAGACCTATGCAAGTTGGGAATGACAAATATTTACTCCCAACTTGAGGGGGAGTGTAGAGAACTGATGTGGACCCCACTGTGTTCGTATTGGCAGCATAGCATATATTTTTTGTTAGTTATGTCAGTGTTAGTTGGTGGTTATTTCAGTTTGTTGTTACAACTTGTTATTTCAACTTTATTATTAGTTTATTTGCCATGTAAGCAATAAGGGCAATTCGGCCCTTTTACAATTAGTCAACATATATAAATATTAAGAGTGGGTCGGCAGATCATTATGATTGACCCTCTCTCTCTTTTTTAAAACCCTTCGTGTGCTTTTGCTTTTCTCCCTCTCTTCTTCTTTTCTTCCTCTTTTGTTCTTCTGAAATCTTTTCCTTGACTTTCGAATTCAAGACTGATTGTAGTCTTGATCGACTACTTTGATCACACTCATTTTTTCATTGATACACTTAATATAAAATATTAAAGATGTGCCCAAATATTTTCTATAATTTTTTATATTTTTTAATTTTTATTATTTAATTATGACATTGATTGTTGACACATTTGAACTAGAAGGTTCAATTGTTGACTCACTACCAAACAAGAAAGCAATTTCATTTTTGGGTTGGTTTTGAATTTTGTATTTTATGTCCATCGTTAATAAAAATAAATAATGTTAATCACAGTTATTTTTCTTCAATACGGTTAATAAAAAATACTAGAGATGTGTCCAAAATTTTCTACAGATTTTTTGTTTTGTTTTTTGTAATGTTTGTATTTATTTTTATTTAAAAATTTTCTTTGTTTAACTGTAATATAGTGGGGTGATCCATTTGACCCAAATGTTTGAATTTTTTATAAACCACCTAGATGGAAGGATAGTTATATTCCTGGGTCGATTTAAAAAAAAAACATGGATATTGTTAAAAGTGTTGAATTTGGATCTAATTAGTAGAAATATATTGGTGTGAAAAAAAAACTTGAATATAGGATTTAGTGAGAGAGAATGGGAGTTGATACATTAAATTGAGAGGGACAAAATATTAAGATAGTGGTATTTTAGTCAAGAAAAATATTTTTACATCATCTGTACTTTTAATAGTAGTGTAGATATAGATACGTGACCGCTAATACTACTGTATTTCAAAATTCTTGAAATTTGACTATTATTCTGCCATTTCAAACAGAGCTAAGGAGTGCTGAATGTAAAATTTAACTTACCTGTTATATGATTCCAAATTTTGCAGGATAAGAGGCTATCTGATGGGATCTTTTTCCTTGAGCTTCTTAGTGCTGTGGAACCGAGAGTTGTGAATTGGAGTCTTGTTACAAAGGGGGAAATTGGTAACCTCAATTCTCTTGTTATTTGAGAAGTGAATGTTTCTTCTGGAATTTCTGTGGAGATTTTATCTTTTATTGCTTGACATTTACTATGTATATAGGGCTCTGTTTTTCTTTTCTAGTAATATGCTTATTGGCTTGATTAGGTTTTTTGATCATTAACAAGAACTTTACTATGTATCTTTTATTGCTTGACATATACTATGTAGATAGGGTTCAGGTTTTAAAAGAATTGAGAGTTATATGCAGTACAATCCGTTGTACCCCTTGGTTTGGACTAGCATTGCTATCCATCTACAGTCCACTAAACTTATGAGTTACATATCATCCATCCCTTTCCGAAATAAACACTGATTACATTTGAGATCTGTTAGTCCTCTGTTTAGCTAATCCAATGGAATGTAGCTCTCAGTGCTCTCACAAGGTGCTGTATTTCCCTGAACATAAAACCGTACTGCCAAGTTCCCTCACTCCCTTGCCTGATCCCCAACAATAGTCCTTGAATCTCCTTCCACTACCAACTGGCTGAACTGCTGATTCCTTCCAATTCTCAGTCTATGAAGGGCTGTCAATAATTCTGCTCTTATATAGTTATCAAATCCAATAGATCCTGACTACTGAGTCCTGACTATGAAGCAACTATCTTGCTGTCATGGTTTCTAAATTCTGTCCCAAGAGGAGGGACCAAGAATAGATGTATTGGTCTCAAAACTGAGGATGATGAAGAAGAAACAACTTCCCCTCAAGGCATTATCTCATATCTGCTCCTATTAATACATCATGAACTTATCATTAACTTGGAACAACACAATTGTTAGCTGGCATATTATTGGTATTCTCTCTATTCATGTATGCCTTGATGCGGTGCACCAATTTGAAGAAGCCTTAATACTGATAAAAAGAAAAAGAAAGGAAGCTGATAGGGATTTTAAAATTTTAAAATTTGGGTTATATTTCTGCAAAGTGGCTTTAATTTGTAATTAAAAAAATTCTTTTCATATGAACATAGTTTCATAGTCCATGTATAACCCGATGATATCATTTGATTAAGATATCCCACTATTAACTTTCTTTATGTTTTGGTTAGTGAAAATTTTAATTAAAAGAAAAAGCTAGAAAAAAGAAGGAATTGGACATGCCACATGCATTGATGTGTATTTCCTTGGGTTAATTTATAGTTTAACCAATTTATAAACTCACGAGAAACGTTTTTGTGTTGCTGGAAAAATATTTTTTTTTTGATCAGTTTGCTGGAAAAATATTTTGTTGAAGCTTTTTAATACCAATGCTAGATCCAGAATAAAAGAAATAATATGGACTTGTGTCCTTATATTCTATGGTCAAATTTCATCATTTCTCTAAGAATTTGTTCTTTTAACATTCACAAATACATGTTTTTATGCACAAACATCAAAGGTTTGTTGAATTGATATATTCTTAATTATGCTACCTTAATTAATGGTATTCGAATGCCAAGCCCTTATATGCAGTATAAGCCAATGGCACATTGGACCTTAATGATACTAGTAGTACAAACTCCAAATTTCAAATTACCATATTTCCCAAAGGAAGGGGTTTCCCAACCAAAGTATGCAGCACAGTATTTAGCTCACTGTATGTAACATGCTGCCCAATCTGAGGACATCCCAAAATCTAAGCCAAGTTTATAGTCCTTCATTGGCATATTTGTGCCATGTATCTAGGCAGCCAATGTTTAGTACAATACCATCAATTTTTCCCCAAGTGCAACACTGGGAACATATATTTGAGGATTACTACTTTTCTTTGGACCTGCACCAAGATCCTTGGAGAAATGGTTTGTGTATATTCAAGACTCCCACCAAATGCAATCCTTGGAATGGTGAGACATCAGTATATTAAGTTGAACTAGGCATGGGCGACATGGTTCGCTACCTACAACTAGATTCACATACAACGATAGCTCTAGCTTTGCTCTAGGATCAAGTTTGAGGTGTCTTTGGAGATCCTTGTAGGCATGTTTAACACACTAATGCCTCCCTAAGTAACTATTTCCATTATTGATGGGTTAACAGCTAGCCAAAATATGGTTGCATGTCTCTGATTCTTTGCCATAGGAAAACAAACAGCTTGCTAAACCCCTTGTGCTGAAGTGATTCCTTCTGTTGGAGGTGTTATAATGCTGTATTATTTATTCTTTTTTTTTTTTTTAATTTGGAAAATTGAATTGTTGTCGGTATTGGCACAAGTCAGGTAACGAGCTTGAAGAATTTATGCTGGGCCTGGTCCATTGGAATGAACCCAAGCCTAACCAAGTTGCACCCTTAGTTGGAGGGCAGGAAGCAATCCTTCCATGACTTTCAGGATAGGGAAGGTTGACACTTGACAAGTTACCTGGTCTGTTAAACTGACTAAAGTGAATCAATGGATATGTTACTAACAGGTCAGCTAATAGTATGGCAGGAAAGGTGTTTTTTTTTTTTTTTTTTTTCTTTTTGAAACTGTAAGGTAAAGTATTTCATTAAAACCAAAAGGCCAAAATACAATGAAGCCCCTGTACAATGAGAGACTGAACAAAGGATATACAAATCTGCCCATTACAGCCAAAATCCTCAAAAAAAAATCTATCCACTCTTACAAAAAGGAAATCAAAATCGAAAAAAGAACTAGAATGTCTTTCTAAATAAAGGGTGAATTTCTGACTATGAGGGAACCCCCAGTATTTTACTTAGGATTTCTTCCTTTGAGGTCTGGTTCCCTTCAAAGGTTCTACTATTTCTTTCACACCGCACAGCCTAGGAAACTGCTGAGGGAAGGATGCTCCATGCTACCTTTCCAGCCCTACTTAATCCTCCTAGACACCATGACTCTATGAATCCCTTCACATCAGCTGCTAAACACTGCTTAACACCAAACAGGTCCAACATTCTTAACCTAACCCAGTGAGTAAAT
This sequence comes from Nelumbo lutea, assembly GCF_056320005.1. Taxonomy (NCBI): domain Eukaryota; kingdom Viridiplantae; phylum Streptophyta; class Magnoliopsida; order Proteales; family Nelumbonaceae; genus Nelumbo; species Nelumbo lutea. The sequence goes on along the minus strand of NC_142684.1, from coordinate 42,290,933 downwards.
TCGCAGTGAATCAGCAAAAGGCTAGATGAATCCACATTTCCATTGCATAAAGGACAAGCCATATCCGCCACCTCTAAGCCTCTTTTAACTAGATTCTCTTTGGTTAGGATTTTATCCAACACTGCTAACCATACAAAAAAAGCCACTTTAGATGGTACAGCTCTGATCCATATCCTGTCACTTGGAAAGGAAGTGGTATCCTCCCTTGATACATATTTGAAAAATGATTTTACAGAAAAAAAACACCTGATTTCTCAAAAACCTAATTTCTTTTATCCTCCCCTATTCCAGTTGTCTTTGAGTCATAAGATCTGGAGCAAGCTGATTAAAGATGTCACCTCCCAGTTGTTTAAGTTCCTCCTGAATTGAGGGTTCAACATGCAATATCCATTCTGCCTTTCCAAATATTCAGATACTGTAGCATTCTTATTTGTATCTATTTCAAACAGATCAGAGAATATGTTCAACAAAGGGCCTTCACACCAGTGGTCCTTCCAAAAGAGAACCCTCCAGCCATTTTCCACTATATTTTATGCCCTTCAAAAACTGAGGCTGTATTTTCTGAATTACCTTCCAATTTGAACATCCATAGGATGATCTTACCTCTTCTGTTTCCCACTCCCTGCTACTAAACCCATATTTGGCTATTATTAGCCTTCTCCACAGACTATCCGATTGCTTATTAAATCTCTATAACTGTTTTCCCAGCAAGGCAGTGTTTACATCTTTCACTGATGTGATCCCTAGGCCCCCATTAGCTTTGGAACAACAGATTTTCTTCCAGTTTACCGAGTAACATTTGGTTCCTCCTTCCATCCCTTTCACAAAAAATCCCTCATCTATTTTTTAACGCTGCAGCCCACTTATCTGGAATTGGGAATATAGATAGGTAGAATACAGGGAGGGAGGACAACACACTTTTAATTAAAGTGATTTTGCCCTCTTTGGACAAGTATTTGGTCTTCCACATGCCAATTTTCTGTACACCTTCTCCATGATGGGCTCCCAAATGGATTTGGATTTACAGCTTTCCCCCAAAGGCATGGCCAAGTGTCTAGGTGGGAGATTACCAACTTTACATCCCCAATCATCTGCCCACTCTTCCAAATTTGTCACCTCTCCAACATCCATTATTTCACTCTTCAGGATGTTAATATGCAGGCCTGTTACCACCTCGAGCCATCTTAAGATTGCCTTCACATTCCAAATTTGTTCGCAAGAGGCATCACAGAAGAAGAGGGTGTCATATGCAAATTGAAGGAGTGCTATATCCACTTCCCCATTGCCTACTTTAAAGCCTTCTAACAGTCCTCTCACCCATGCTTTCTCTTCCATCCTAAAAAGGGCTTCCATCATGCAAATAAATAAGAGGGGAGAAAGTGGGTCCCCTTTTCTTAGGCTCCTAGAACTTCTAAACATCCAACAAGAACTCCCATTCACAAGAACTGAGGAAGAGGAAGAAAATAAATACATCTTTATCCAATTTCTCCATTTCTCCCTGAAGTTCATTCTCTTCAGCATGTCGTCAGAAATTTCAGTTTACATGGTCATAAGCCTTCTCCATTACCACCTTACACAACAATCCCGCATGCCAACTTCTCCTTGAATCTATTAACTTCATAAGGTGTTCTGGCCATCCATGTAGAGGACTATTCCATGACTTATAAGGAAACCAGAATGTAATTACTGGGGGAAAATATATCATTGGTCAAAATTAGAGGGTGAATGGAGCATTTGTCAGACCAAAAGACACTGAGGAATTTATAATGTGAACCATGTGCATGAACACTGTGAATGCCCTTTTGGAGGAAAACCTTGTGCAGTAGAACTACCCTAATGATTCATTGTGCACCTGAGTGATAGGTATATATTTCCCCAACAGTCTATGATGCCCTCTAATTGGTGTAGATGCAACTATTGAAGGGTAGGGTTGTCATGTTATTCTGGGTAAACAGTAATGGAGTGGGGGTCTATACCACCCTAAAACCAACATACATATATACCTGATTCTTTCTTCATAAATCAACAAAAGTTCAGTTAACAATTAAAAAATGGTAGGGCTGTTACAAGGTCCTGAATCCTGATGAATGCTTTCTCTTTCATTTTTAGTACTATCTTCTTTGTTTCTTTATCTTAGAATGCTAAATTTCACCAAGGACGGAGTGACCTGGTAGTGTAACACATCTTAAAAAATCTGCCATCAATCATGCATAATTTAGTTGTTCAGCAAGAAATTGCTTCTATTACGTAATATTGTACAACTTCACAAACACTTCAGTTTGTGGATGTTAACTTTGACAAATTATGTGGTTATTGGGTTCGCTAGTTGGGTCTTTTATGAAATTAAAATGGCCCAGGGACCTCTAATGCGGCAACTGGAAAAGGTGGTGAGTGCTCAAAGTACTTAAACATGTTGCTCTCTCCATCCTCTACTAATGGATCAAATTTCAGCCCCGAGATTGTCAACAGTTACACATCCTTTAATAGTCCATTCCTTTTTGGCATGTTTTATATTTGCAATTATGAAGTTGATTGGCTAATATTTTTTTTTTGATCAATAACACTTTCATTAAATCATCAGTAGAAGATTTACAGGAGGAAGACAAACACACTTATCTTCCAAGAGTCACTAAGAGCCTCACAAAAGAAAGAAAAAAGAAGAAAAAAGAGAAAAGAATACACTAAAGTTACAGCTTAGCCCAAAACAGTGAATCCCTTTCTGCCCCTTGTTTAGCTAAATCGTCATTCCATCTCCTGCACCAGCCACATGAATTTCCTCCTCTCATTGTTATTACTTCCATAAACCATTTTGATCTTTAGTTAGCCATCCTATCACCACCTCTGAATCCCCTTCAATTATGAGTTTCTTGATGTTCAACTCCTTAGCTTTCCGGACTCCTTCCATAACTGCAAGGATCTCAGCTCTAAGGGAGTCACCCACTCCAGTTGGGCCTGAGAACATGGCAGAGATGACCCCATTTTCGTCCCTAAAAACACCTCCAATTCCCAATTGCCCCGGATTTCCCCTACTGCATCCATCAAAGTTTAATTTCAAGAATCCTCTAGGTGGGGGAGTCCAAACCACTTTCATTATTGACTTGGTCTGTGTGCAATTTGCAATTTCACCCCACTTCCTCAACATGTCATCCACAGTGTAATCTGTGAATAGTTCCAAATATTTCAGCCACTGTACCGCCCTAATATGTATGATAGCCCTCAGATCTGTTGCTCCTCTTTGGGTTTTTGAGAATATCCTGGAGTTTCTTTCCTCCCACAATGTCCAACATACTGCAGCCCTTTGTCTTCTCCACATTATCCTTCCCCTTTTTATCCGCCACCTGAAAAAGATTGGGGAGAAAAGGCCCTGTAAGTTTGATGGGGGATTCCAACTGCGTCCAAATAAGGAGGTAGTCCAATCCCAAATTGACCTTGCAAAGTGGCAAGACACCAGTTGAGTGGCTAATATCACTTGAGAAAAAAATAACAATTCAAAGTAGGTTACGTAACTGAGGACTAAGGATTAAACAAAGGTTGTGTAGGGAGCTCCCAACTTGACCTGATTTGGAGCCCTTTTTCCATATGTGCATGTTTGTGTGTGTGATATTTTTTTAAGTTTTTTTTTTCCTTTTTCTGGGGAGGGGGAGGTGATTTATGTTATTCGATATTATGATGATCTAAGTAACTTAATGTGGATAATGCAGATGAGGAGAAAAAAATGAATGCGACCTACATTATCAGTATTGCAAGAAAGCTTGGATGCTCCATATTTTTGCTCCCAGAAGACATAACAGAGGTAAGCCGGTGATGAATATTAACTTACGGCTATTTTAGTATCATTTCCATTCCTTCAGTGTCCCTTTATCACACACAAATGATTGTTGATGGCAATGATGAGTATTGTAACTTCACATGGTTTTCTGCCCTATATTCTATTTAAATATTAAGGGGTTTTATTATTATTATTACTACTACTACTACTACTATTTCAGGAGTCAGTTGCCCATATTTTCTGCAATTGATGGCAATGTTGAGTATTGTAACTTCACATGGTTTTCTGCCCTATATTCTATTTAAATAGTAAGGGGTTTTATTATTATTATTATTATTACTACTACTACTACTACTACTACTACTATTGCTACTGCTAGTGCTACTGCTATTACTACTACTACTACTACTATTTCAGGAGTCAGTTGCCCATATTTTCTGCAATTGTTTGCTGTTCCCTATTATTCACTATTAAGAATTATTTCAATCAATACGTTAGGTAGGAATTAGCAGGAAGTCATGTTCAGTAATGGTCATTAATTTTGACTTCAAATTAAGTTTAAGACGTGGTGGTTTGTATCATCAGGTGAACCCAAAGATGATCCTCACTTTGACAGCAAGCATCATGTATTGGTTCTTGAGACAACCAATTGAAGAGAGGCCTTCTGGTGCGTCAGATAATGAAAACGGAAATTCATTGGAGACCATCTCAAATTCAACAATGGACGACACTGCTTCTGAGGCATCCTCAACAGAAGATAATTGTAATAGATAATCAGGTGATTTGGATTGAAAATAGATCATTGAAGCTTTATTCTTTGCTTCTCTTGTGGAATATTCGTCCTGCTTTTAAGCCGTTCTTGTGTTGGTGCGGGAGTTGGTTATAGATCAGGTATCATTCTTAAGTATCCAAGCTATCATTCAATTGTAAGTTGGAATTACCCACATTAATCTCTTTTTCTTGTATTCGGTTGGTAAAAATATTGACAGGATTCACTGTGTAGCCAATACAATTGTCCATGTAAATATTAACACCGTTTTGTTTGTTGAATTGCTCTCTTCTACAATCTACTTTATCATTTTCCGTAATTTGCAGTGGATCTGGAGTCTGGACGTATGGTGGCGACCTTTATTCATGGTTTCAAAAAAAAAAAAAATGCTGCCTGTGCTTTCTCAATTTCCCATTTGGGTTTACCTGTGGGCCCAAAAACTGCATCCTACAAAATTGAAGTGCTAGGTTTTCCCATTTACCACATGCTTTTAATAACATGGTCGTGATCTGTCATTACGTGCGATTATCTCAACTGTAGAGAGAAGGAACAAAAGATCAAATCCGATAATAAATACTAAAAACAAAAGAGGCTTTCTACATATGCATTGTCCGAAGCATTAGTGAAGAGACTTGATAGAAGCCTAAATATAAGAAATAGATATGCCTATATACTATATTTTATGGATACGGGATCTAGTTGATAGAGAAAGTACCATAAAGATCAATTAGCAAGGTTTTAGCCCAATACAATAGGAACTGCATACTTATGATATGAAATGAAAGTTAGGAATCAACGTATGTAATAGGTTTGATCCACTCAAGGTATTGAGCATGGTGTGGTAATTAGATCTCAAAGATATTAAGGTGCCGTTTGGCAAGATTTTTTTGAAAGATCTTTCGATAGACTTGATAGCGAAAAGATGATGTGAGATTTTGCATTCTTAGTAGCTTGAAGACTATTTTTCTAAGGCATGTCTTCTTGTGTGTCTTTCTGTGCAAAGATGGAAGAAAAAAGTCGGAAAAGCTCCATTTGGAACTTCTCGAAAATAACTCAAAACAGACTTTATGCATATTTTCGGGGAGTCATCTTTTGGTTGTTAGATCATTTTCCATCCAAACGAAAAAAGATCAAAACGTGGGTTGTCGAGCTTTTAAACAAGTGATAACCCATGTAAAAAGGTGTGCCAAATGGGGTCTTAGTCTTATCTTTCCTATAGAGAATCTTTTTCAAAGATTCTATATGAATTTATATATGAAACCAAGATGGTTACTTTTCAAAAAACTCTAACGATAGAGGGAGATGTTTATGCTTCATTCTTTTGATCTGAAGGTGGGAGAAAAGACAACTGATTATTAATCAAAAGTCTGAAACTCATGTAATTAACCCCCTTTTGGTTAATTTGAGAAAAATGGAACAGATTTACAAGAAATCTCATTTAGTTAGATATGGTAGATTAGGATGGGACACCAAAAGAATTGACTGCTGAGCCGTATGAGGTAGGAAACTCTCAAGTATGATTCTAAGGGAAGGAATTTACCTACCTATTATGACCGAGGAGAACGGATTGTAAGTGGTGTGCAAAGGTAGAGTATGGTGGTCTCCTTGAAAGACGAAGAAATGCTAGGGGTTTTGGGTAATAAAAGTAGGTGTGGATGCCCCTTTTATAAGGGGAGATCCCGAGGCCCTAAAGGAAAGGAGCCAAAAGGGGTTTGATTCCTATTTGGAAAGGGGATATTCGATTTAGTGTCGGTTGTCAGGAGGACAGTGCTAGGGATTCGCCATGTGTGACGTGAGATCTTTCTAGGATGAAATTTCCTTTTGTCCGAGAATTCTCATAGTGCACGTGCGCTACTTCCCTTTGCGGGTCTCTTGTATTAACATAGCGTAGGTGATGCCAGAGTTAGTTTGACGTGTTCTACTGATTTGTTAGATGTTCTGTCGTGAGTGACTTTGGTTCATTGCAATCGTGTGATGGTCCTTTCGTCCATTACGGGTTTACAATGACTTCGAGCTCATTGCGAGTGTGTGATGAGTTACGGGTTCATCGCAGGTTCATGATCGCCCTGTAATGGTTGTGGGTCCATCACGGGTTTAATTTGATGCCTTTATCGCGGTCATCATTGTAGGGGAACATATGTACTTAAAGAGACCATTCAACAGGGAGATTGTGAAATTACAGAGAATTGATTTGACAAAGCTGTTGAGTATTGGAAACAAGCTATAGTGCTTACTCCAGGTAATTATATTGAAGCACGTAATTGGTTGAAGATCACGAGGCGGTTTGAATAAGAACATTCTATTTATTTTGTTAAATTCTAATATTTTATAAATGTTTGTTGGCTCTACAACATATAATATATTCCTTTCCACTATTCAAATTAATACAATACAATGCTCATAACGACCTTCGATTGACAAAACTAAATTTAGGTATAGATACACATTGTGGAGTCTCTCTCATTGATGACTAATGATTGCTTCCGTGATTTGGAATATAGTATATAGTAATATGTTCCATGTAAGATATCAAGTAGCTGCTTCAGTTGGGTACTTATACATTGAGATCTAAATACACAATGTTGCATCAAAAATTTGTTTTTGCGTCAAGTTGAAGCTGGGAAAGGGTTTTACAAGATTAAAAAGGTACGTTGTGCATCTCATGGTTATGCATAATAGATCCAAACACTTGACCTGGATCGACTTCCAAATCATAATTGATTTATTGAATAACTAGAGAAAATAGGTAGATGGGTGACAGGAAAGAAAGGAACTAATTCTAAATATCTCTCATATGTTCATTGATTACTTGACTGTTGGCCGGTGTTGTTTGGAAAGAGGGCTCAATGATTATTTGTTAATCGGAATCAGAAGTTAAAATTTTGGTGGATAGGGATCCCATGAATGGGCCAGACCTTGTCATTTCTCAAGAACAATAGCTAAGGGCTTTGAGACTATCAGTTGGGTCTAGAACCTACATGCTGATGCTTACGTTTTCGATAGTTATACCTGTGATTTGGAGGAGATCTCTCGTAAAGTATTTGGTGCTCATTTTGGCCAATTCTTCACCATCTTTCTTTGGTAGAGTGGCATGTATTTCCATGGTGCCTGTTTTTCCAATTATGAAGTATGGCTAAGCGATCCTACTCACATTGGATCCAACACCCAGGTGGTTTGGCCAATAGTGGGCCAAGAAATATTGAATGGTGATGTGGGCGGAGGTTTCCAAGGAATACAAATAACCTCTGATTTTTTTTTAGATTTGGCGAGCATTTGGAATAACTAGCGAATTACAATGCTATTGTACCGCAATTGGTGCATTGGTCTTTGTAGCGTTAATGCTTTTTTCTGGTTGATTCCATTATCACAAAGCTTGGTTCCAAGATGTAGAACCTATGTTGAATTATCACTTAGCGGGAAAATTGATGATTGCATCTTTAATTCATTGCTAGTACATCTGAGAAATTTTAATTGGCTAGTTGTAAATAACCCCACGGCTATGGAACAAAGGATTATCTAAGATCTACATCGAGGTGTTGATGGTGATTTTCAAATATCACAGAGCAAAATGTGATACATTGAAAATAATAATGCTGCAATAGAAATAAAGACAAGGAATGGATTACCTACTCCCAACAGTCAAAGTGAGCCCTTTCATTCTGAATTCTTTTAATTTAGAATGAATCAAATATCCCTAAGTAGGATTCGAACCTACGACTAGTTAGTTAACAGTCGACTATTCTACCATTGAGCTACTGAGGAACAACAGGTGATTAGAACTCATAGAGTTCAATTCCCATTCTCAACCCAAGATTAATATGAGCCCAAAACTTCCTTTGTAACTCTAGGAACTTCTTCCTACTGACTCCATTCCATGCCTCATTTCATAGGCAACCTCAAAGCGGCTCTATTTCATTATATTCCATCCATATCCCAATTTCGTTCATTTGTTATCTCTTTGGTGTCATTGACATAAGAGATGCCGTTTCTAGTCTCTCTCTTTTTATTTGTATATATAGAAGGTTAAGAAATCGTCATATAATAATCGAGAAATTTCAATAGAAAACACAAGGTTTGTGATGACTTTGAAATCCTTTCTATTAGATAATCTATTCCCCTTATGCATTAAGATAATCAATTCGGTCATTGTGGTTGAACTTTATTATAGATTTCTAACCACATTCTCCATAGGGCTCTTTTATATATCTTCCTTCTCTAAGCTCCAGTTATGGAAGAAGGAACCAAAAAGGAGGTATAGCTGATGAATAACCGTCCTAATTCGTCCATATCTTTTATTTCATTTCTTCTAGAACAATAACAGACATTTTTTTAGGGTTTTTAGTAGATAAGGGCAACTTTTTACTTTGAATATCAATAATAAAAGACCAATTTTATAAAATAAAAAAATAGGATAACTTTTTATGAAAAATATCAATAAAGGGCAATGATACTGTTCATCATCTTCCTCTTCTTCTGCCTCTAATATGAGGGACATCGCTAACTAACTTTCCATGGCTCTAGCCAAGGCTGGAATCCGCGCCTCCTTCATCTCCACTCCCAGGAACGTCCAAAGGCTCCCAAAAGTTGCTCCAAATTTAGCTGCTCTCGTAAGCTTTGTTGAGCTCCGCTTACCCACTGTCGAGGGCCTACCCCTTGGAGCTGAAGCCATCATCGACGTCTCCATGGATGAAATCCAGCACCTCAAGGAGGCCTACGATCTCTTGCGCCATCAGGTCAAGCAATTCATCGCTAATGAATCACCCGATTGGATCATCCAAGATTTCATCCCCTGCTGGATGGCCGAAATCGCATGAGAATACGACGTCCCATTAATCACCTTCGCTGTCTACTCTGCTCCTATGCTGGGCTTTCACGGACCCCTGGAGTACCTTACCAATGACGGCCATGCAAAATACTGGACGTCACCGGAAAGCATTCACCGGAGTGGGTCACATTCCCGTCATCGGTTGCCTTCGGCGCCACTAGGCAAACACCACATTTGCTAGGTTCTTTGGGCAAAATGCGTTCGGTATAACGAACAACGAGTGAGTGGTTGTAGCTGTTGAAGCATGTAGGCCGTGGCCATCCGTAGTTACTCGGAGTACGAACCAGATTATCTGAACCTGGTCGAGAAGATATGGTGGAGACCGGTGATTGCAGTGGGTCTGCTTCCACCGGCGCCGAGTAGCACAGAAGCAAAGGAAAGGGAAGGAGATTGGGGCAAAATATTAAAGTGGCTTGATGGGGAGAAACCCAGAACGGTCGTGTTTGTGGGGTGTAGCGAGTGCACAGTTCGGCACGACTCGCTTTGTCTCAGTCCAGTGTATTCGGATGAATACAGAGGAATATTTTTCATAAAAAGGTACTCTATAATAATAAAAATATTATATCTTGATATTCAGAACAAAAAGTTGCTCTTATATATATATGTTAAAAACCCTTTTTTTATTATTAATCTACTGCTAGAAATTCAATACAAAATCTCAGCATTCAATGTTTATCCCATTTCATTTTACTACGCGTTAGCAAGTACAGAATGCACGTGCATCCTATTGATTCGCCCCTTCAATTTAACAAAATCACTCACGAGCAAATATGGTGTGCCCACGTGGTTCATGCTCTAGCGCGTGGGCGGTCAAAAGGAATGTACTACTACGTCTACATCGGAGACTTCCTATTAGACTGAAGTGTAAACATATAAAAGGAAGGCTGTGTCGTGACTACTTGCACTTGCACTAAGCACTTGAGTGACAGAAAGAGCTCTAATTAAGTTTAGTAATTTATCTCACTCAGGGCACCGGCTTTTGAGTTTACGAGGGGCATAGATTAGAGAGGAGAATGGAAATTCAGAAGGAAGGTCAAGCAGCGGAGGCTAAAATCTGGAAATTCGTTTATGGCTTTGCCGACTCTTTAGTCCTCCGATGTGCCATTGAGCTCGGAATTGCAGACATAATCCATAAGCAGGGAGAACCCTTGACGCTCTCTCAACTGGGGGCTCAAATTCCTGTGCAACTGGTCAACACCGATCACTTGCACAGGTTAATGCGTTACTTGGTGCACATGAAGATCTTCACCAAGGAAATCCTAGATGGCGAAGCACGATATGGGCTGGCTCCACTGGCTAAGTTCATTCTAAAAGGGTGGGACAAGAGCATGGTGTCAATCATATTAGCGGTCACCGACAAGGATTTCATGGCACCCTGGCACTGTCTCAAGGATAGCTTGGGCGGCGAGGGGACAGCTTTTGAGAAGGCGTTAGGGAGGAGCATATGGACATACATGGCTGATCATCCGGAGAAGAATAAGCTCTTCAATGAAGCTATGGCTTGTGATACCAGATTCCTCACATCAGCCTTGATTCAAGACTGCAAGGATTTATTCCAAGGAATAATGTCGTTGGTGGATGTTGGTGGAGGCACTGGAACTGCCATGAGAGCCATTGCCAAGGCCTTTCCCCACCTAAAGTGTACAACTTATGATCTACCTCATGTCATTGCCGACTCCCCTGATTACCCTGAGGTCGACCGGATTGCAGGCGACATGTTCAAACACATTCCTAGTGCCGATGCCATCTTATTGAAGGTAAATAAATTGAATTTGTTTCGATCTCTTCATATCATTCTTGACTCAGAATTTGATATTCGAACTTTCCTTCACCATGTAGCACAACTTAATTCCATAATTAGCAGACAAACTATAAGAGCAAGCGATTTCTTTTATGGTCAGGATAAATCAATCAAGGTTTGAGTTGCTTTAATTGGTCATCTTTTCAACCCTAACCCAACTCAACTTTATGTTGAATTGGCATTTCTCAACCCTAGTCCTAATCCAATCTTCCCCTTTTCTGGTCGGATTGGTTTGGGTTTGGCCTTGCAGCTCTACTAGTATTAAAATTTCTGTAATTTTCAGCATTCACTCTTTGTAATTTCTACTGATAATTTTTTGGGTACTATGGTTCAGTGCATCCTCCATGACTGGGATGATGGTGAATGCATTGAAATTCTAAAGCGATGCAAGGAATCAGAGCCTAGAGAGGGTGGAAAAGTTATCATCGTCGACATAGTACTAGATTTGGAATCTAAGCATCCCTTAACAAAGACTAGACTAAGCTTGGATTTGGACATGATGGTCAACACTGGAGGAAAAGAGAGGACTGAGGCAGAATGGAAGAAGCTTTTGAATGCTGCAGGATTCCCTGTATATAAGATTACACATTTAGCTGCCTTTCAATCTGTAATTGTGGCTTATCCTTATTAGCCTTTTCTCTCTCTCTCCCCAGGTCCTAGCTACGTCTTCTTCAGTACTAATAATATTTTGTTTTTGGTCGGTTATATATTAGTGTCATAGGATGGGTTCAAGTCTAAGGGCCTGTTCGTTTGTTCTCAAGTCATCTATATGTGTAATAATTACATTAAGAGTTAAATTGGTATTGGTGAATTTTTGTTTTTTTTTTTTTGCTTTGAACTTTGAGTACAAAGAATGTTGTTCTGAATTTTGATTTCTTAATTTTGAAAACTACCAAATATCCATTTTGACACCATATATCAGAGTTTTTATTTATTTATTTTTTTAGTATCATTGAAAAGCAAAAAATTGTATGATTACACTTTAAGAGATAAGAGATAAGAGATAATAGGAAAGAACTAAATTTTCTTTAAAATTAAAAGATTCCTTTTTAAAAGATAAGAGTTCAGAGGAAATGAACATACCCTAACAATGACCATTTTATTAAAGAAAAAAAAAAACACCATAGGTTAGGTCTGTATTCCGTTCTTTTTTCCACATAGCTTTGACTAACACTGGATGATGGCTTTCTTGACTAACCATTTTCAAATCAATCCTTACAATTCCCACTACCTATTACCATCTCCTACCCCTAATCTGTCTTTGAGATTGACCATTATGAGTTTTAATTTACCAACGCTGAATGATTTTCTTGATAGTTTTATTCAATAAAAAAATGGATTGAATTGTCTCCCATTTATAATTGTGTCGGGATCAGTTTTGGTTCTTTTGAACCGGAAAAAAACCACACCCCACCATATATTTTGTTGTATATATAATTTGTAATGTATAAAGATAACTTGAATCTAATTTCTATTTTTGTTTCTTCACCAAAGAAGTACCTTTTCATTTTAACTATTTACCAAAAAAAGTGTCATTTTAACAAAAAATTATACTATCTTTGGTTTGAAAGAAAAGGTAGGGAAAACCAAAACAGCCTCAGAAAAAAAGACATGTTACCGGAAACAGTTGGAACCGATCAACCAGTATAATAGAAGTGATAATCAATCAGGTAGTATTCATCAAGATTCATGCGAGGATTTTGATTGATCAAAGCTTTTTAAGTATCATGCAAGGTTTTTAAAACTAACCCGGAGAACGAATCGGTTAGGGGTCCGGTTCTTGGGTCAAATGGTTCGACCGTTCAAACCCAACGGTTGTCCCATTCTAACAAAAAAAAGCAGTCAAAACCGTTGAATGGTTCAACCACCCAGGTCAGCGGTTTGCTGACCAAATCAACATTTTTTTTTGCAAATATCCACTTTTGGGGAAAACCGGAATAGGTTACCTAACTGGTTCCCGGTTTTCTGGTCCGACCATCCAATCCGGTCCAGTTTTGAAAACCATGGTGATGTGGGGTGATCCAACCCAACCCATTTGAGGCTGGGAGGCTCAGCCCACGAGTGCCAGATTAGGGAACGAGATCCACTACAATAGGGGTTACCTTGCCCCCATAGTACGGAGCTAATCGCGATGTGCTCACATGACCCTGCCAAACCCGCTGTAGGCCCTTGTACGGCTCCCATCTCAGGCGTTCATCTCCACTTACCTCTAGACAACTCAAGTATAAATAGGGGACCCCACTCTAGGTAAGGGGGGGTTACAAAAACTCAAGACTTACAACTATTGTCATAATAGATATTACAATATTCAGTCTATAACTATCTACCAGGATCCTGTCCCGGTGCTCTCCCTTCTTACCCTGTACTAACTTTTGTCACCCGGGGCCTTTGACGAGTTTCTGCCTTACAACACTTTGGCCATTTATCCTCGGCTTCTGGCGTACTCGGGGTCCACCACACCTCGGCCTCAGCGGCGATATCTTCGAGTCTTCAAAGCCTTCAGCCAGCCTTTAGAGTCTAGGGTCGAAATTACTTTGTTGTCCTCGGCCATTCCGAGCACCAATAATTGACACTATTTGTGGGAACGACACTGATACGTTCCTCGAAATAACTATAGTAAGTTAACAAGTCCCCAAACTCTAACCAATCAGCATGGTACGAAGAACGAGAAATAGGCAAAATCTTGTCACCAATGAACAGTTCCAAGCCATGCTTGACTGCCTGGAATATTTGACATAGCAAGTTGAGTAGAACTTTCCCCAGGTAGGAGGTCATTGAAGGGATGAGAGATCCATCATATGGATGCCCGAACCCCACAGGTAGTTTGGGCGAAATTTCAAAAATTTCTCTCTCCCATATGGGAATTGCATTCCCTGTTTTAGAAAATCTGCATTTTCAAGGATCAATCTTGAACCAAGAACCGAACCAGATCAGAAACCAAAAGGTAGGAGAGGGATGTACCAGATACGGAGTAGCAGTAACTCCCAATGAAGGTGTTTACACCCAAGGAAAACTCCAAAGACCACTCCCACTGAAGATGACATAGCATAGGGTGGAGCAGAATTAGTAGGTTCTTCACAGAAGATGGCACAGTCTTACTATAACTGTCTTCTCTCCTTCTGTGATCTGAGATCAGTTGTGATGTGTAGAATGGTTCGCCCCTCCTCCTTTTATAGCCTTAAAGAGAGCTCATAATCTCATTAGGAGTTTCCTAATCCAAATCTATATTTGGATTAGGAGTTCTCTTTAAGAGATAAGGATAAGCCCTTATCTTATCAATAGATTAGATCAGCCCTCCTACTCTTATTAGGAGTTTCCAAATCCAAATCTGTATTTGGATCTGGACTCTCTGAGTGGATAGGGATAACTCCCAATCCTATCTGCTGATTCAAATCCTAGATCCGCCCCTTCTTTAACTAATCAAATTAGACCAGTTCAAATTAGGCTTTAGGCTCATTAAGTCTATTTGCTCACTAACATTCCAAACTGCTGCCCAGTTGGGTTTCCTTGTATGGCATGGGACCCAAACATTGATCTACACATCAGCCACATGGGTTCAACCTATCCTCTGTTATAAGGCTTGGCCAAATTCACTGTTATGGGTAGTGAAACCTTGAGCCCATCACCATGGGCTCTTAATGGGCCCAACACTTACTCTAAGTGGTCCTTGGGCCAAGCCACCTTATAAAAACCAAGGGACTGTGGGCAGATGCAAGATAACCCATCAAGTACTACCCTCAATGGTCTTACACTTAACCTCTCAGCCCATAATGATCAAACACTGCCCGACAAGAAAGGACCTCTCCCTCGGCTACAAGGAACAATGTTGTACTCTCTACTCACATGGATCCCGAGAATTAAAACATTTTGCAAACATTTTGAAACCATAATATATATGTATATCTTTATATAAATATATTTTGCAAAAACAAATTTCAACGATTGAAATCAGCTGCAGGCAGCTTTGGTTACCATCAAAGGGAGTGCATCCCCGATCATTACCTTTGTCCGATAAAGGGGTTGATCTTGTCATTGTGATCACCCACTCAGATGAATTCTCAGACTGTCCCAACATATCTAGGTTTTGACTCCCTCTAAGGATCTCACTGATTGGCATATCAAAGACAACCCAATCCAACACCTCGTGCAATATCATAATCGAGTCTACGGGTTAGGTGTAATCCCACCAAACACCAAGGTCCAGGGCAATACTGGAATTCTGGTCCGGTTCAAGGTTTCAAGTAAACCTACACTACATGTACCTTGGGTCTCACCCTGGTAGCTGAGACATGCCACCCCAACCAACTTTGCGGCACATCAGTGTCAGCTTTGGCAGGATAAATCTCCACAGACTTACCCAATGGCTGTGAACATTCTGAACTAACACGAGTCTCATAAGTGTCCAATTTAAGGGTATTACACAGAAACACACCATAATAACATGAATCAAATATGTATTTTGTTCATTTACAATAAATGTCATAATGTACATCATTCCGGTTGGAACTAAGGGCATACACTGTCTAACAGCTCGCACTTGCACTTAGCTCCAATCTGGTATAAGTCGGAGTCCCATACTTTCCACGTGTTTTTCAAACACTTTCTGTGTCAGTGGTTTAGTCAATGGGTCTGCTACAATCTTCACTGATGCTACCTTCTAAATCAGGACGTCCCCTCTTCCAACTATCTCTCGTAGTACATGGTACTTCCTCTCGATGTGCTTCGACTTCGAGTGGGGTCGTGGCTCCTTAGCCTGAGCGATAGCTCCTTTATTGTCACACAACAACTGAATGGGTGACGTGCTAGATGGAACTACTCCCAATTCATGGATGAACTTCTTCATCCATACGACTTCTTTGGTAGCTTCACTTGCGGCAATGTATTCGGATTCGGTTGTTGAATCTGCAGTGGACCCCTGTTTGCTGCTTTTCCAGCAAACAACACACGATCCTATCGTGAAAACATACCCAGATGTAGACTTTCTATCATTTGGATCCGACTAGAAATCGACATTAGTATACCCTTGGATCTGTAGTGAGCTACCATCGAATACCAGACAAAACTCTTTTGTCCTTCGAAGGTACTTAAGTATATTTTTCACAATAGTCCAGTGCTCCTGCCCTGGGTTGGCCTAGAATCTGCTTACCACACTCACTGCCTGAGCAATGTTAGGACGAATGCACGGCATGGCATACATGATGCTCCCTACGGCTGAGGCATAGGGAACGTCCATCATGCCCTCAATCTCCTCGGGAGTCTTGGGAGACAACCCCTTGGAGAGAGTGACTCTGTGCCTGAAAGGGAAATTTCCTTTCTTGGAGTTCTCCATGCTGTATCTCTTGACTATCTTGTCAATGTAAGCAGATTAGGATAATCCTATTATCCTCTTCGATCTATCTCTATAGAATCGAAGACCTAGTATATAGGAGGCTTCTACAAGATCTTTCATGGAGAATTGCTGTGAAAGCCATACTTTCACTGTACTCAACATTTCTACATCATTCTCAATGAGTAGAATGTCGTCTACATACAGAACCAAGAATGTAACCTTATCCCCACTGGATTTCCTTTAAACACAGGGTTCATCCGGATTTTGCTCAAAGCCAAACTTTTTGACAGTAGAGTCAAACCGGATGTTCCAACTCCTAGATGCTTGCTTAAGTCCATATATGGATCTATTTGGTTTACATACCATGTGTTCCTAACCCGCAACTATGAAACCTTGCGGTTGCTGCGTATAGATATCTTCAGTAAAATCTCTATTCAGGAACGCAGTTTTGACATCCATTTGCCAAATCTTGTAGTCATGGTATGCTGCTACAACTAGTAGGATCCTAATGGATTTAAGCATGGCCACCAGCGAAAAGGTTTCCTCATAATCGTTGCCCTCTTTCTGAGTATACCCTTTTGGCACCAAACGAGCCTTGTAGGTCTCAACTTACCATTGGGGCCCTTCTTCCTCTTATAGATCCATTTGCAACCAATTGCTTTTACCCTGGGGGGCGGGTATACTAGAGTCTAGACTTCATTGGTCTCCATTGAGTCCATCTCAGCTCTCATGGCATCTACCCACTTCAAGGAATCTATGTCCAACATAGCTTCTGTATAAGTCACGGGATCCTCCTCACAAGTCATAGCTTCCACCAGGTAACTATCCTAGTCATAGCCACAACGGACTGGAGGCCTGGAAACCCGGGTAGATCTTCTAGGTTGGTCTCTACCTGGAACTTGTGGGACATCTCCCACTGACCCTGAGTTCTCATCATCAAGAACAACTTCCTGACGATGATTGTTTAGGATGTAATATTCCTCCAAGAATTGGGCATTTCGGCTACAAAACACCTTATGTTCACCTGAGTCATAGAATAATAGGTAACCCACAGAGACCTTGGGGTAGCCTACGAATAGGCAACGACTGGTATTGGATTCAAATTTGTCCGCACTCGTTCTTTTAACGTGTGCTGGACAACCCCAAATATTTAAGTGTCTGACACTTGGTTGCTTTCCGGTCCAAGGTTCATATGGAGTATTCGGAACCGATTTGGTTGGAACCGGATTCAACACGTATATTGCAGTCTCTAATGCGTCCAAAAGGATGTGGGGAACTCTAAGTGTATGAGAAGTGACCGGACCATATCCAATAAGGTCCTATTCCTCCTCTCTGAAACATCATTAAATTGTGGTGTAGCAGGAGGAGCTAACTGTGATACTATCGCGTTGACTTTTAAGTAGTCCCTGAATTCGTCAGAGAGATACTCGCCACCTTGATCCGATTGAAGGGTCTTAATTTCTCTCCCCAACTGTTTCTTGACCTCTTATCTGAACTCTTTGAACTTTTCAAATGAGTCAGACTTGCATCTCATTAGGTACACGTAACCATGCTGAAAATAATCATCGGTGAATGTAATAAAATACATGTGTTGGTTACTCGTCCTAATACTCAGGGGACTACATACATCAGTATGTATAAGGTAAAGCGTGCCTGTACATCTTTCAAGCTTCCCGTTAAATGACCATTTCTTCATCTTACCCTGAAGGCAAACTTCACAATTGGGAAGATCTTCTACAGTTAGAAAATCCAAAGGACCATCTTTTACCAACCTTGTGATACGATCTATATTAATATGGCCAAGTTGGTAATGCCATAGGCACGTGGGATTAATTGTATCACGGATTCTTTTCCTGGGATATCATCTGATGTAGTTTCGACTATGTTAGTTTCTAGAGAAGGATGGAGAACATAGAGACCATTCTCAAATTCTTCGTATGCAATGAATTTGATATTTCTTTTAATAGTAATCGTATTACCAAAAACAATAAAATATCCGTCTACACATAATTTTGAAACAAAAATCAAAATTCTTCTCAAATTTTGTACATAAGACAATCTTTCAATACAATTGATCGTTCTCTGAAAAATAACTCTACGGTTCCTATAGCCGTAGCTACAACACTTGTAGAAGTCCCCAAGTAAAGAGTTACTTCTTCATCACTCAGTCTTCTACTTATCCTGAACCCTTGCAATGAGTTACACGCATGAGTTGATGCCCCAGAGTCAATACACCAGGAAGCAGAAGTAACCAACAAATTGGTTTCTATGACAAAGGATTCGAAATTACCTTTCTTGGATTCCAGGTATTGAGGACAGTTCCTCTTTTAGTGGCCGGTCTGTTTGTAGAAGTGATAAGCATCCGATGCTCTGTCCTTCTTCTGCTTCTTGGACTTGGTGGCTTTCTTTTGTGGCTTCTTCTTTGCCTTCCTCTTTTTCTTGGCCGACTTGTTAGTTTCAACAAGCATAGCAAGAGGCTCATCCTTCTTAATCAGTTCTTCAGCCCTCTGCAATATATTGTTGACTTCTTGAATGCTGACACTCAGCTTGTTCATGTTGTAATTCATGATGAACGGATTGAAGGAAGGAGGCAAAGAACTTAGGATGACGTCTACCTTAGTGACATGGTCCAGCCCGGATCCAAGAGCCTCAAGTTCATTGATGTAGCCCATCATCATGGTCATGAACCTATTGGCCCTTAGACATTTATGTGGTCATGAACTGTTTTAGGACCTTTTACCGAGTAGAACGGTTCTGCTCTTCATACATTGTCTTTAGACTGTCCAATATGTCATTGGCAAGATCGATCTGATTGAACTACCTCTGTATCGGATTGTCCAGGGAGGCTGTCCAGGGAGGCAATGATATAGCACCGGGTTAGGGAATATTTCTCTTCCCACTCAAGGTATTCCCTCCTTCGGGCCTCAGAAGCCCTATCTCCCTGACGCTCCAGGGCAGGATTTTAGTCACATTGTCCAAATTCTTAGAAGTTAGGACCAGCATAAGGTTACGGTACCGGTCAGCATAGTTTGGGCCCTTAAGTTTGTTGTCATCCAATAGCTTTGCAAATTGCCCGTTTGCCATTTCTAATTAAAAGCAAACATTAGTCCACAACCAAATTTGATTCATGTTGTCTATATAGATATGGCTTTTAATCTATGTTCCAATTCCATTTATTCATCTCCGGGATTTCCCTCCCATCTCAGTGACGGAGACAATGACTTATGTCTATGGAAATGTGCGAAATCACATAGGGTGCATGGAGCCAACTATTTCAGCTGCATAACCCCACCACCTTTCTGTGAAGGATCATATCCACTCATCACATGACCTTTCCCTTTGGCCTCTGTCAGACAAGGTTCATTGCCATTTTAGGTTAAACCTTTTTGTCTAGTGAGTGTTCACCCATCATATTCGTGAACGCCAAGGTACCGTGAGAGAGTCTTCCATTTTAGGATAGGCCCCTTCCACATCGGTCTATGACGCCCCTATCATCTTATGAAACATTCCAATAGATCCAGTAGCAAATGGATAGCCCAATTTTATGGTGCATTTCCTCTTTATTGAATGACCCATCTTCATGCTAAAGATGGAATGCTTTTAGAGAGTTCATCATATGAATCTCCCTATCACATGCACTCATATTTCAGGAGGGAACAAAGTTATGCCCTAGTTTAATTTAGGTCAAACCAAAGTGGCTCCCACTAACTTTCATAAAGCCAGATTTAGGTGGGCCCTAAACGACTAGAGTTCCGCACAGATCTTCTTTAGGGAGGTGTGTGGAACCCACCATGAAGGGAGATCATCTAATGATCTTTAGGGACACCATGGCAATGATGTGCATTCATCCATGGTGTGTGCAAGAGCCACTATCGTATCTGCATGGGCCAAGTACTTATGGCCCATGTACGTTGCACATCACACATCCATACATCACATGTAAGGATAGAATTGATCCAATAAATTAATATCTGTAAAGCCCATTATTAAAGCCCAATTTAATACATAATATTACTGATTAATATTATCCAATAAATTAATTACAGACCAGAATGTAAAAATCTGCAAATTGCAGATATCCTACACCAATAAAGAATTCAATCTCCTTTGTACAAACAACCCATAAATCAAGAAAATTATAAAGAACAATTCTAAATAAAATTCATATTTATAAAGAATTAATTTCAGATCATTCGCCCTTGATATGGGAAACAATTTCCCAGAAAAAACCACAATCTATGCAAATCGGGTAGAACGCCTTTTGCCCATTTGCGCTAGTTCAGATCCGATCTATTTCGCTTCAAGATTTGAACCATGGCTCTGATACCATTGAAGGGATGAGAGATCTAGCATATGGATGGCCGAACCCTACAGGTAGGTTGGGCAAAATTTCAAAAATTTCTCTCTCCCATATGGGAATCGCATTCCCTGTTTTAGAAAATCTGCATTTTTAATGATCAATCTTGAACCAAGAATCGAACCAGATCTGAAACAAAAAGGTAGGAGAGGGATGTACTTGATATGGAGTAGCAGTAACTCCCAACGAAGGTGTTCACACCCAAGGAAAACTCCAAAGACATCTCCCACTGAAGATGACACAGCGTAGGGTGGAGCAGAATCAACAAGTTCTTCATAAGAACCGAATCCTTCTGCAAGAATTCGATGGAGGGAGTGTGAGCACGGCATCAGATCAGTCTTTCTCCAAAGACTGATATCAAGAACACTTCTTGATCGCTTCTACAGTGGAAATCGAACTGGTAGTAGCGACAGCAGGAGGAGGGCACAAGAGCAGAAGATGGCACAATCTTATTGTAGCTGTCTTCTCTCTTTCTGTGATCTGAGATCAGTTGTGATGTTGTGTAGAATTGTTCTTCCCCTCCTCCTTTTATAGCGTTAAAGAGAGCTCATAATCTTATTAGAAGTTTCCTAATCCAAATCTGTTTTTGGTTCAAGAGTTCTCTTTAAGAGATAAGGATAAGCCCTTATCTTATCTGCAGATTAGATAAGCCCTCCTAATCTTATTAGGAGTTTCCAAATCAAAATCTGTATTTGGATCTGGACTCTCTGAGTGGATAGAGATAAATCCCTATCCTATCTGTTGATCCAAATCCTAGATCCGCCCCTTCTTTAACTAATCAAATTACACTAGTACGAATTGGGCTTTAGGCCCATTAAGTCTATTTGCTCACTAACCTTCCAAACTACTATCCAATTGGGTTTCCTTGTATGGCGTGGGACCCAAACATTGATCTACACATCAGCCACATGGGTTCAACCTAGCCTCTGTTATAAAGCCTAGCCGAATTCAATATTATGGGTAGTGAATCCCTGAGCCCATCACCATGGGCTCTTAATGAGTCCAACACTTACACTAAGTGGTCCTTGGGCTAAGCCACCTTATAAAAACCCAGGGACTGTGGGCAGATGCAAGATTAGCCCATCAGGTACTACCCTCAATGGTCTTACACTTAACCTCTCTACCCATAATGATCAAACACTGCCCGACAAGAGAAGACCTCTCCCTCGGCTACAAGGAACATTGTTGCACTCTCTACTCACATGGATCCTGAGAATTAAAACCTTTTGCAAACATTTTGAAACCATAACATATATGTATATCTTTGTATAAATATATTTTGCAAAAACAAATTTCAATGATTGAAATCGGCTGCCGGCAACTTTGGTTTCCATTAGAGAGGGTGCATCCCCGATCATTACCTTTGTCCCGCAAAGGGGCTGATCCTGTTACTATGATCACCCACTTAGATGAATTCTCAGAATGTCCCAAAATATTTTGGTTTTGACCCCGTCTAAGGATCTCACTGATTGGCATATCAAAGACATACCAATCCGACGCCTAGTGCAGTATCATAATCGAGTCTAGGGGTCAGGTGTAACATTCCAGTTTTGCCCAATAATCACCAAGGTCCAAGGCAATACTAGAATTCTGGTCCGGTTCATGGTTTCAAGTAAACCTACACTACATGTAGCTCGGGTCTCACCCTGGCAGTTGAGACAAACCACCCCAACCAACTTGGTGGCATACTAGTGTCAGCCTTGGTAGGATAAATCTCCCCAGAATTACCCAACGATTGTGAACATTCTAAACTAACATGAGTCTCATAAGTGTCCAGTTTAAGGGTTTTACATAGAAACACACCAGAATAACATGAATCAAATATGTACTTTATTCATTTACAATAAATGTCATAATGTACATCATTCCGATTGGAGCTAAGGGCATACACTGTCTAAAAGTCGCCCCCAAGGTGACCACCCCACCGAGTTGTCAACACAGCCGGGCCAGTGCAGGTCCAGCACTCAGTTGGCCCCCAACCTCGGCCACGTGGAGTAGGTCAAGCCCTCAAGAGTTTGGCAGCAATCGCCCGGCCGACCCACGTGCAGCGGGCATTGCAATCGTTCCAGCACCCATTCCAGGGCTGAGGTCTGATGTCAAGCCTCTTTCCCTCACGTCTCGGACCTCTGGGACATCCTTAACGATCGCCGTGCTAAACACGAAGCATGCGGTCTCAACTCCGAGCACTCCAGATTCAATTCTGAGCACCACCATGTTCATGAAGATCGGGATGGCACACAGGCCATGTCTGATCCCATGTTCACCGAACTCTGAGCCTAGCTTGGAGCTGTCAAAGCCATGCTCAAGCAGGTGAAAGAGGTATGAACCAACACCTCATCCGAACAAATCTCCTATCAATGGAGAATGGATGCCTTCTCTCTTGATATCATTCCCGAGCCTCTACCCACAAACTTTAAGGCTCCTGCCTTGGAGATGTACGACAGGAACTCTGACCCGAATCACCACCAGGAGAGCTTCGGGGCACTCATGATCCTATATGGGTACTCCAACGCCTTGTCCTGCCGAACTTTCCAAGCAACCTTCAAGGGAGCTGCTCGGCGATGGTTATCAAGCCTTCCACCTCGGTTCATCAACTCGTGGGACCAATTTTCTAGCATGTTCCATGCATGCTTCATCAACAGCCAATGCCCTTAGAAGAGTGTCATCTTGCTGATGACTATCAAGCAGAAGTGGGGGATAATCTTGCGGTCATATATTCACCGCTTCAAGAAAGAAGAACTTGAGCTCCATGACCTTGGCCCCTTGGTCTCCGTGCATGCCGCTATCAATGGGCTCCTCTTGGTTCTGCCCTCAAATGCTCTGTGGCCAAAATCCAACTGAAGACGAAGCTGGAGTTCCTAGAAAAGGCCCAGAAGTATGTTGTGGTTGAAGAGGCCTCGGCTACAGATGCCAATGAAAGTGGTGTGGAGCATCGAGATGGAATCCCCAAGAAGAAGAGAAAAAATGGGAATCAGAGACGTAGCAACAACAACAACAGAAAGCCTTAGGCCCCAACCTTGGCTTATAATCAATATACGCCACTCAACTCCACCCGCACACAGATCTTGATGCAGATCGGACAAGAGAAATTTATGAAGTGGCCCGAAAGTTGAAGAAGTACCCCCATTGGGGAGACCCCAAAAAGTACAGCAAGTTTCACCTTGGTACAGGCCATGACACTGAAGACTGCTACAATCTCAAAAATGAGATAGAGTCTCTCATCTGTTGAAAACACCTCAAGTAGTACATCAGAGGCGAGGTTGGCGCCTCGTCCTCTTAGCAACAATAGCAGCAACACTAGCAAGCAGCAAGCGCCATTGATGTCATAATGAGAGGCAACGCCTTGAGTGGAGCCTCACCTTTGGTTCACAAAGCCTACACCAAGAAGCTCAACATCTAGGGGCTGGCCCCCAAGAAACAGAAGCAAGAACCCCTCTCCTTCATGGACTAGGACCTGAAGGGGGTAGTAGTCCCCCATAACAACGCATTGGTGGTTTCAGCCATCATTGCAAACTTCGTAGTCAAAAGGATCCTTGTTGATAGTGGCTCCTCAACTGACATCCTTTTCTACAAAATTTTTGAAAAGATGAAGATAGCTCTAGAGTGCCTCCAACCAGTAGATGCCCCACTAGTTGGCTTCTCTAGCAACATCATCAATCCAGAGGGGAAGATTTCCCTACCGGTCACAGTAGGGACGGAGCCCCAAAAGGTGACAAGGATGACAGAGTTCCTGGTCGTGAAGATTCTCACCCTATAATACCATCATGGGGAGGCCAACCCTTCACGCACTCTGGGCAGCCATTTCTTCCTACCACCTTGCCTTGAAGTTCCCCACCTTGTACTTATACCTCTCGACCGAGGATGAAGCAGTCAGTTCAGTCCTTATCAAGGAATACGATGTGCAAGAGTCGGTGTACTATGCCAGCAAGGTCCTCTATGACACCGAGACCAGGTACCCTGAGATAGAAAAGTTAGCTTTCTCCCTCGTGATTTAGGCAAGGAAACTCTGACTGTATTTCTAGGCTCACATTGTAGTGGTCCTGACTAACCAGCCCCTCAAGGCTGTCATTGCCAAACTTGAGACCTCAGGACACCTGACGAAGTGGGCCATCGAGCTGTTAGAGTTTGACATCGAGTACCAGCCGAGGCCAGTGATCAAAGCACAAGCCCTGGTAGATTTCATAGTAGAGTGCACCTTCAGCCGAGCCCTTCATCAGCCCCTAGAAGACGTTGAGGGGGATCATGTGGATGACGAGGCTCAACCTCAATGGAAGCTCTTTGTCGATGGTTCCTCCAATGCTAAAGGAAGTGGAGCGGGCCTCATCCTCCTCACCCCAGATGATATTGCCCTAGTGTATGCGCTAAGGTTTTCAACTTTCAAGCATCGAACAATGAAGCCGAGTACAAGGCCATCCTTGCTGGTCTCCAGCTTGCTAGGGACCTTGGCTCCTTGCATGTCGAAGTCTTCAGCGACTCTTAATTCGTGGTGAATCAGGTGAACGGTGAGTACGAGGCCAGAGAACAAAGCATGTCCAAGTACCTTGCTAAAGTCCAAGATCTAGCCTGCCACTTTCAACTCTTCTCCCTACAACAGGTCCCGTGAGCTGAGAACACATGAGCCGACGCTCTCTCCAAGTTGGCAAGTACCTCGAGCGGATCCCTCGTCCCGACCACGCACGTCGATAAGCTACTTCGGCCCTCCATCAAAGAAGTCCAAGTGCTCCCCATAGAGGCCGAACCTTCATGGATGGATCCCATTGTCAACTTCCTGTCAACTAGATGACTACCCGAAGACAGAAATGAGGCAAAGCAACTTAGACGATAGGCAACCCACTATACCCTGTTGGAGGAAAAGCAATACCAAAGATCCTTCACCTTGCCTTGCCTTTGATGCCTCCATCCGGAGGAGGGCAATTATGTGCTATAAGAAATTCATGAAGGCATTTGTGGTAACCACCTCGGCGGGAGAGACCTAGCCCAAAAAGCTCTAAGGCAGGGCTACTTTTGGCCTACCCTCCATAAGCACACAACTAGATTGGTGCAAAGGTGTGACCCTTGCCAGAGGTATGCCAACTTATGCCATAGGCCAGCCACCACTCTCTTGGCCCTCAGCAGCCCATGGCCCTTTGCCAAATAGGGCATGGACCTCCTTGGCCCCTTTCCTCCGGCCACGGGGGGCAGAAAGTACCTCATTGTTGTAGTAGACTAGTTGACCAAGTGGGTAGAAGCCGAGCCTTTGGTCGCCATCACGACGCGAGCCATCCAAAACTTCTTTTGGAAAAACATCACCTACCACTTCGGCCTACCCTATATGCTAGTCATCGACAACGGGAAGCAATTTGATGACGCCAAGTTCCAGGAGTGGTGTGCCTCCCTCGACATCAGGCAATAATACACCTCGATAGGATATCCCCAAACAAATGGCCTAGCTGAGGTCACCAACAAGACAAAATTGGATGGACTAAAGACTAGATTGGACCGAGCTAAAGAACTATGGGCTGAAGAACTGAACAGTGTACTCTGGGCTTACTGAACTATGCCTCAAACAGCCATGGGAGAAATTCCATTCGGCTTAACCTACAGAACAAAAGTAGTAATCATAGTAGAGATTGGCCAGCCAACACTCCGAGTTGAAGCATACGATGAAGCCAAGAATGATGAAGGCCTTAGAGCAAACTTAGACCTACTGTAAGAAACCCGAGAGGAAGCATAGACAAGGGTAGCTGCTTACCAGCAGTGAGTGGCCCACTACTACAACTATAGGGTAAAAGAAAGACACTATCAAGAGGGAGACCTTGTCCTTAGAAAAGTCATGGTCCTTGAACCAGAGTAGGGAATTTGAGCCCCAATTGGGAAAGCCCCTACAGAATCAAGAGAGTCGTTGACCCTAGGACTTTTCACTTGGAGCACCTAGATGGAAGACCTGTACCTAGGACATGGAATTTGGAAAACCACTGGATGTACTACAAGTGATTGTAATATGTTTTGTAACTAGTGGACAAATGAAGCAAAGTTCCTCTTCACCTCAGTGCTCAGTGCATGTACCTACTAATCTCTTACAACTCTTCGGCCTCGTGATTGGAAAGGTCACATAGCCTCCTTTGAGGACCATACCCCCTCGTTGGACCAACATTAGGATTTGATGAGTAAGTAGTGAACACCCTAGCTAAAAACTTAACGCGTTAAGAATACGCTAGGACGGCCGAGGCCTCACGGGCCTCAATGCCCCATCTCGATAGAGGCTAACCTCCTGGACTTTCATACTTAGCGTTACCAACAAAAGAAGCCAGCCTCCTTGGAGCGTTGTGCTTGACCTCATCGAAACAAACGTGCAGGGATACGAGAGCCAGGGGAGCTTCAGTTCTACTGGGGCCCCATGGCCCCATGTTGTGATTTACCTTTCAGAGGGGCAAGGACCCTTCGACAACAAAGCAACAACATAAGTGCAACAAAAACACAAAAAACACAAGGAAAAATAACATAGAAAAAGCACAAGTACACAACAGGAAAATCAGAAGTCAAAAAATGCCCTTGATATTCATTCATTACAAAAATTTTGACTTTACAAAAAATTATCGCCCCTCAGGCCGAATACATATACAAAAAAAAAAGAGAGAGAAGCCTGGCTTAAGCCTTGCCACCAGCTAGAGGAGGAAGTGCGGAGTCAGCAGCCTCTTTGGGAGTATAGGGAATCACCTTTAGAGATTCAACATTGAAGTCCAGAAGCACCGTCAGGAGTGCCTTCTTGGTGTCCTCGATCCCATCCAAATAAGCCCCAAAAGCGACGTCGGCCTGCTCATTAGCTCACTTCTCTACTTCCTGGGCCCTCTTCTCAACAGTAGCCGCCTTTTGCTCAGCCTCGGTAGCCTTCTTAACTGCCTCCTTGGCCCTCCGCTCTGCCACGACCACCCACCTGCTCACCTCAGGGATGCTCTCCTCGGCTTGATGGAGTCGCCGCTCTGCCTCGAGGATGAGGCTCTCGACCTAGGCCCTCTCAATCTGCTCCTTGGCAAGAAGATCCTACATCTTCTTCAGGTTCTCCTCGACCTCCTTGCAAAACTTTTGTTTGTCAGCGAAGAACCGTTGCATCTCGCAGCACTTCTCCATGGCGTTGGCGGTAGTCTGTTGAAGCTTGTCTTTCTCAGCCTCTAGGTTATTCATATTAGCCAGGGTCAACTTCAGCCGATCCCCTAGACCACCAACAAAATGAAGGCAGACCTGCAACAAGAAAACAGTCAGTGCCCAGCAAAAAGAATGAAAGAAAAAATAAAAGCAAAGAGGAACAAACTGTTACCTCGGCCAGGCTCTGCAACCCTTTGTCGTACAGCTTGTCAGGGGTCATCCCCAACATCTGGAAGTGGTCTTGAGATAGCAGGGACTCGCTTGCTAGCACTGGGACAACTCCCACGTTGCGGATCGAGTCCCCCTCGCAGACCTCCCACTAAGGGTGAAAGATTTAATGAGATCACTGGGCTCCTCCAACGACATGGGAGCAGAAAATGACCCCATCTACTCTGTGTGGGACCCCCTCGAGGCATCACCAATAGAGCTCCTGGTGCAGGTCACCTTCTGCTGCGGTTGATCCCCCACGGCCCCCTCGACCGGCCTCTTCCTCCCTGCCTCAACCTCGTCGGTAGGTTCTCTCGGCAACTTAGCCGGTTTCTGCGGTGCTTGCTCCTCGCGCCCCAGTTGGCCCTCCTCGATGGGCTCCTTCCTCTTCGTGGGGATTTGTGGAGTGGCTCCCTTCGGGGGAGCTGTGGAGGTAGTCCCTTTGGTAGGGACCTGTGCTTTCGCCCCCTTGGTAGGGACTTGGCGGGAAGACCCCCTCCCCTTTGTAGGGGCAAAGACCTTCTCCTTTTTCCCATTAGAAGGCCTCTGAGGCATCTTGGCCCATTCCATCTACATGGTGCGAGCATGTTCCAGAGCAGCCTTGTGGGCATCCATTCCATTATCACCTTTGCAAACAAAGTAAAGACATCAGTAAGGCAATGAGAAAAAAGGAGAAGAGAGAAGGAAAAGGGAGGGGGGAAAAGGTCATGTTAGAGGACTGCTGGGTCTTTCCTACCGAGGGGAGTAGGGTTGAGCTCCACAAAAACTAGTGGGACCTCCTCGTTCACCAAGGGCTGAGCTCGGACTATCCCCAGGTTGAGCAACTGTGCGAGATCATCGCTCTCCTCACTTGTGAGCACGGGGACACTCTTGTCCGTAGCCTGGCTAACCTCTCCCCACCCCGACTTGAAGGACCAACTCTCTAGGCATGATAGAAAGACGAATTTTCCCTTCCAGTTATACATGGAAGAAGGGTTGTCTATCGGCTTGGTCTTACGGGGTTGGAGGTAGTACATGCCGTTTTCAGAAGAATGCCTCGGCACAAACAATGCTTGGAAAAGCCTTACTGTCAGCTCAACCGCTAGAACCGAGCCACCACCAGCATGGCCACTATGGTTTTAATGGCGTTGGGCACCAGCTGGCTGAGAGTAACCCCATACGCCCTCAACAGTTCAAAAATCAATGGATGAAGGGGAAATCGGAGACCGAATTGGAGGAAATGTTGGTAGACATAGATCTCCCCCTCCTTAGGAGTCGACAGCCGTTCACCTACTTTGGGCACCCACATACCATAGGACGAGGGAATGAAGTATTGCATCGCTAGAGCTTTGACATGGTCCCCATCCATAGAGTTCTCAAAACCCTAGCGGAGGACATCAGTCTCAGCTACTACCTAGGCAGTGCTCGTTTCGGGAACATGGTCTAGGGTTCCATCCCCCTCGGTTGGGCAGGCCCCTTCGGCCTCCCTCGGTGTCATAGAAGCGACACTCTCACAGGGAGGGTCCTCACCTTGATGGCTGCCTTTGGCACCCTCAGGGGCTACCCTTCCCTAGAGCACCATGATCTCTTGTCGAAGGGGGACAAGAGTAGAAGGACTCAAGGGGGAAAGGGGAGAAGGGGTATGGGAAGAGCTCCCTTCCGAATCACGCGGAAGATCATAGCACTCAGGACCAAAATCTTAGAAAGACATTGTTTAAAGTTACCTAAGAAATGTGGAGGAAGAAAAAGTGAGAGTAAAGTGTTGAAGGTTGGAGAGTCTGGAAGCTGAGTTCACTCAAAGGCAAAGGCACTTAGAGGCAAACGACAAGAATGCTGCCGCTAAGGGCCCTAATTAAAGAGGAACGAATGACCCTGATTTCTCGAGATCCATCGGCTAAGAAGCCACTGCCTCCACTATCCAATCATGGTGCATCGCGTGATGCTCAACCTCAAAAGGCAAAACGATGTGCTAGCGACCGCTCGGATCGTCCCTGATCCAATGGACGCGAAACGCCTCCGCACCTACGATCCAACTGCATTGCATCCCTAAATGCTCACCCTCGGAAGACATGACACTCACCCTCAGAAGGCGAAATGACACTCCGAGTGAATTGACATGTCCACCCACTATCGACCACCGGCTTATGCGACCCGGCCACACGAATGCGCGCACTGGTCAGACTGAAAAGCCCTCATGGGCACGGGTCTTTGGGCTTCACAGGCCTTCGACCTAAAACAGCCTTCGGCTTCACAAGTCTTCGGCCTAAAACAGCCTTCGACTCCACAGGTCTTAGGCCTAAGCAGTCTTCGGCTCCATAGGTCTTTGGCCTAAACTGCCTTTGGCCCCCCATGCTCTCAGCCCAAATGACGGCACCAGAACATCCGCACTGAGTGTGCCTCTCGCTCGAATCACTTGTCCAAAGAAGCATTTCCATAAACCACTCACATCCTCGGCTCAACTCATAAAGATGAACAGGCAGAGACACGAAAGGGGACACCACCACAGGGTACACCTCGACTGCCGGGCCCACTGATGCTCACCATTATTACTCCCATCAGCCAAAGCCGAATTTTCCTCTTTGGCCTCGGGAGTGGGGGGCAAGTGATGTGGGGTGACCCAATCCAGCCCATTTGAGGCTGGGAGGCCCAGCCCACGGGTGCTAGATTAGGGAGTGAGATCCACTACAGCACGGGTTACCCTGCCCCCATTGTACAAAGCCAACCACAATGCGCTCACATGACCCTACCAAACCCGCTGTAGGTCCTCGTACAGCTCCCATCTCAGGCGTTCATCTCCACCTACCTCTAGACAACTCAAGTATAAATAGGGTTACCCCCCTCTAGGTAAAGGGGGTTACAAAAGCTCAAGACTTATAGCTATTGTCATAATCACTATTGCAATAACTGTGGTAGTGACTTCAGTCTATAACTATCTACCAAGATCCCATCCTGGTACTCTCCCTTCGTACTCTATACTAACTTGACCGTTGGAGACTCTACCTCAGGTTCTCACCCGGGGCCTCTGACGAGTTTCTGCCTTGCAGCACTTCGACCATCTACTCTCGACTTCTACCGTACTCGCGGTCCACCACACCTCGGCCTCTGTGGCGACCTCTCTGAGTCCTCAAAGCCTTTGGCCAGCCTTCGGAGTCCAGGGGCGGAATTACTTTGTTGTCCTCGGCCATTCCGAGCACCAACACATGGTATCATTTCTTTCTGGGCTTTTGGCAGCATAGATTTTTTCATAAATTTATTTTCAATTTATAGGTTAAAAGTATAATTGCCAATTTTAATCGGGTCTTATTGAATCAGATTCCATATCCCAATAACAGTCCCAATAAGATCTGCTATGGAACCGGTTCTGCACATTTACTAGAGGGGTTAGGTCCAGGTGGGTCTATCTTGACCTGGACTAGGAATGACCATTGACACAGCACTAGTCTTGGTTAACATGCAACACAGAGCCTGAAGAGTTGAGAAATTTTTTACGTTTATACAAATATTTAGTGCAAAACATTGAATTTTGTATTAATTTGTATGTATTTGCACTCTCTATATTTGTATTTATACTCTTCCCAAATTGCACCTCTAATTCAGTTTGGAAAGAATATAAATACAAATATATATAATATAAACACATGAAAAATAATACAAAATACAAGATTTTGCACTACAGATTTGTATTTGCACTCCTTCCATAACGAGCATTCAAGACATTTCAATGGAGACAAAGCACTCATATATTACTTAAAGCAATGTAGTTATCACCATGCAATTGAAAGAAAAAGAAAACTTAGTATGAAAATGAAGAAACTACTGTCAAATAGGGACATATAAGTTATTAAAAATTTAAACCAAGGGTGAATTGCTGAAACCTACTTTGAAGTTTCTAACAGTTGTTGATATAGCTGCCGGGAAAAGAAAAATAGTTGTTGATACCTATCATGCTTTTTGCTAAAACTGTATTTGGTTTGAAAGAAAGGGTAGGGCAAGGAAAATAAGGTTGCGTTTCCCTACTTTTTCCTTCCTTTCCCCACCTTTTCTTCCAAACCAAAAGTAGTCTTACTAGAAAATACCTCCCCTGAAGTTTATGACACGTTGCATTTACACCCTTAAATCATAAAAAAAAAAGGCTGATGCCACATTTTTTAATTTCTTAAATGCCAAAATTAGCATGTTGTCACAGGTTAGGTTTGCAGTGGAAGAAACCCATGTTGTTTGGGCCATGTGCGGCTATGACAAGGTTAATGTGCTGAAAGGGCCATGTGTTGGCTTGATGATTGCTCCACCAACGTCAGTGGCACTGGATCATGACCTCATTATGTATGGCTCTGTGTTGGCTCTTGATGGGTCATGGGTGGTACCACTTAAGTGCCAAAGGGGGAATGCTGATGATGTGAGGCAACTATTTTGCCGGTGATGTTTGAGGCACTCCCTGGGCCTTGAACACACCCATATGCTATGGGCAAAGGGGTAGCTCAATTAGCTCAGACACAAGGCTGGCATGGTGTAGGGTCATGCTTAGGCCATGCTCACATACAAGGCCTTCCATTGAAGTGTGTTGTGCAGTGCCAATCCATGCATTGTCCCCATGAGCGTGTGCGTGCCCATGAGGAACCCTGGTAACTGTGATAGGGATTAAACAGGGCTGCCCCACAAGGTCAGACAGCCAATTAAGGAGGTTGATCACCCCTCCTCAAAGAGTACATTAAGCTTTTGGAGGTCTAACTGCAATTTTCTTACAGGTGATGATAAATGTGTGGTTGAATCTAGGGTTAGTGATACAAAATACTGAAGGGAAGATGGTTTGAGATAGTGGGTTGTGCGTACAACTTTGGTGAGATGGTGGAGTGGCTTGAAGGTGTTTGGTTGGATACTCATGCTAACTAAGAACTTTTACTTTGTTTTGACTAAAAATCTTATTTAGTACCACCTTTTTGTTTTTGATTCCATGGAGCAACACAATGGGGGTACCCCATCCCTTAGCCCATGACCCCCAACCTTGGTGTAGGCAGGATTCAATCCCAAGCCTTTGCTATAATCAATAAAAGGCCTTACCAACAAACCAGTTAACACCTTGCAAAATATGGTATCTATACACACTATCGCGCAAAAAATATGGTATATTAATCCAACGGACAAGTTTTTGGCACTAATCACACTTCAAAACAAGGCATATATTAAAAAATAAAAAAGAAATTGTGAGGAGATAACTAGAAAAAATGACTTCACAAGAAATAGGCCCATTATGCCCAAAGTACTTGAACATTGGCCAAAAAATAATTTGTGGTAATTTGTTACTACATACCCATTGCCTCCATACAAATAGAACCAGAACCACCATCCATGAGTAGTTGTAAGAGTATACAGGTGGTTAAACAAAAAGAATAAAAAGTGTTCGAGTAATACAACTCCTATTGTTAGCACCATCCATGGCTGCATTAAAGAATACTCAGTCGCAATAGATATCCTGCAAAGCCCTTTGTCAACATCTAATTTTTGTATGGTCCTTTGCCTAAACCCCGACTCATTACTGAACACTTGATCATACCATTTCAATCCCTCTTAAACACCAAAAAACCCAAAGAACTCCAAATACAAACTCAATTACATTCAAATCCAGTGTTAAATCTACAAGATTCCCTTTAAATGGTTTGAATTGTGCCTAATCGCCACATTCATCACACAATCATACTTCATCATATGAAACAAGATCCTTGAGTAACTAATCACACCAAATTTCACCTTTAAACTCTGAAATTTCGCTATCTATCCACCATAGATTCCATTTTAATGAATTTAACACTTCGACACTTCTCGAGTCTAAAACTTGGGATCTACATATCCTTAATGCAATCAAACTCTTCTACTAACCTTGTGACTCGAATCCTTACCACTCTTCCAAAATTTCATTTGAAATTCCCTCATTTATCCCATGGAATGACCAAGGTTCCAATCTAAAATCCATGATTAGGCAATCCACTTAGTTTCAAATGCATTGGGCCATTAGATCTCATATCGCATCCATAAGATTCAATAACCATCTCATTCCTTGGACCAAAATCGCCCTTAGATATGCATTTTCCAAATCTCATATCCCCTTACTATCATTTCATCCTTTATCAATCTTAGATTCTATTTTAATACTCGTCGACAATTGAAACCATCAAATCCAAGATCTAACTCCTTAATCCCAATTCAAGACTTGTGAAATTTAATCAAAGTCTCCAAATATCCTTTGTAGGGTTACCACTTGGAAGGGGTCAAATTGGACCGGTTCACCTTTTTTTTTGTATG
Source organism: Nelumbo lutea (assembly GCF_056320005.1). Lineage (NCBI taxonomy): Eukaryota > Viridiplantae > Streptophyta > Magnoliopsida > Proteales > Nelumbonaceae > Nelumbo > Nelumbo lutea. Next base: position 42,256,478 of record NC_142684.1, on the reverse strand, counting down.
GAGTCGCCATTAAAATTTTTAGAATTGGGAACTTAGGGAAAGTCAGATTTTCAAGAAAACTCATTTTCTTGGTGACTGTTGACCCAATGGGGTGAGATTCTTAATGGTTTGGGGACCAAGGTACAGTGCAAGAAGGTGTTAGGCACCCTGTACATGCGTAGTTTAACCGACCTCTACTTCACTAAATTTCAAGGAAAATTTAATAATTAATGAGCTAAAAGAACATATATGAAGCAACACATATGTGGAAAGAAACATGGAATTAGATTAAAGTTTGAAAATTGTGAAATAAACCATGATAAACAAAAGATATCGATAAACTATGAAAGCCAAAGAACAAAATGTAAACAAATGAGTTTAGCCTAGGTAAATGTTTGAACTGAAGAAACAATGCCAAAGATTATTTTAGAAATGAGCTAGACTAAATATAAACTATCTAGGAACAAGAACATAATACTACTGTGAGTGGTGTGGTAAGGCTACGTATAGGGGGTCTCCTTGAAGGACAAAGGAAGGCTGAGGGCAAAGGGTAGGCTAAAGGCTATTATTGACAGAATGTTATTCTTGTTACAAGTCAGGCCTCCTTTTATAGGGAGAAATCCTGAGGTTCTAAAAGGAAGGAGCTAAAAGTGTTTGATTCTCACTGGGGAAGGGAATATTTGATTCGGTGTTGGTTATCAAGGAACACTGCTAGGGTTTCGCCACGTGTCTTATGAAATATTTCAAGGATGATGTTTCCTTTCGTCTGAGGATTCTCATAATACACATATGCTACTTTCTTTTGCGAGTCTCCTAGACTGATGTGGCATGGATGGCATCAATACTAATCTCACGCGTATTTTCTAATTTTATTGGGCATTCTGTCATGCGCGGCGTTGGTGAATCACGTTTTCTTTGCTTGTCTTTGATTTACAATGGACATGAGCTCATCGTAGGTTTGTGATGGCTCTGAGCTCATTGCAAAATCACAATGGCTCTGAACTCATTGTAGGTTCATGATGACCTCACGCTCATCGGGGATTTGTGATGAATCTGAGCTCATTGCATCCTCACTGTGGCTTTATGATCATCATAGGCTCGTGATGGCTCAGAGTTTGTTTTCGGTGTTGTAGCTGTGGGTCTACTACGTGCCCGTAGTGGCCCTAAGCTCATCGCAAGCTCATCTTAGGCTCTGAGTTCATCACAAGCCTGTGCAGACTTAGAGCTCATCACATGTTTGTGTCGAGTCCTGAACTCATCATGGGTACCTTTGTGACATCCGTTTAGCATCTTTTGTGCTATTATGGTTGTGGTGATCAACATGTACCTACAACTACCAAACAAATATTAATGAGAATAATGGATGATTGAATAGAAAAATAGCTAAGGAAGTGGATGACCTTTTACTTAGTGATCTGACTCGTAACGAAATTAAGTGACAATGCCAATAACAATTTAATTCTATTGCCAATGGAACTGATAGATGTCCCACTAGGCATGGCAAAAATTTGTCGGCACAAATTTTGTGCTAAATTTGGGTCACAAAAAATGAAAACAAATTCAAAGAAATTTAATTAACTTTTTTGTTTTGTAGAAATTTAAGTAGGATACAAACTCTTTTTTTTTTCTTTTTCTGGCAAAGGGAACACTCTGGTTCTTTTGTCACAAACACAACCCAAACTTGTACTTGTAGCTTGTTATAGACACGATCTGAAAAGCTTAACAACTTGTAATTGTAGAAAGAACTTGCAATGATCAATTGTATGCGCACAAGATAGGAGAATTTTCTTTCTTTTTTTTTTGGTTGTAGTGATTTAATGGAGCTTTTGGTTGCAGCAACTCAAAGGCTGGAATCCTTTTGTCGACGTTGTACGGAGTTGTAATGGTTTCAATGCTTCAATGGTTGAGGAGCCAAAATTCTGACTTTTCTTCCTTTGATCTTGATGCAGCCCGTTTCTTCTTCTTCTTCTTCTTCTTCTTCTTCTTGCAAGAAATGTTTCTAATGAGAAGTTGAAGGAGAAGCCGAATGGAAGAAAGACCATCCAAATAAGAAAGGCCCCCATCCCCTTTTTTAGTGAAAAGTCCACCCAATTTAGATCTGAATCAAGCATTTAATTTGGGGGGACCCACAAGATTAGCTTTAAATAGCTGTTGGCAAGATTTCCTCAACCAATTTTGGTATAATCCAATCAAGATTGATTGGCGAAACTTTCTGAAATGGCTAATTAGGAAGAGTTTGACCCCAAGATTTTATTAGTTCGGTCAAGCTGTCCCTCTTGATATCTATGGCCAGCCATCTTACCTTTTCTATAAATTTTCATTTAAGTTTGATTGCCATTTAATTGGCCCTACTAGGCTGAATTTGTTAATTAATCTTGTAGGATGTAGTATGCTAATTAATGGGGCTCAACATGTGGCGAAGGATCTCATTGATTGATTGATGAGTTAGATTAGTGGGCCTTTACATTAGGTCCCACCATGATGATTAAAGGGGATCTCTCTAACAAGATTTGAGAGTTTAAGAAAACCTTTGTAATAGCTACTCAGCGGTGGGATTTGTCTCAAAATTCAAGCCTCCACGTGGTAGGTGATAATTGCTATTCACTTTGATTTGTAGTGGGCCCTACCCAATATCTTTTTTTGGGCTCAAATTCTGTTATCATTTTCATAGTGGGCCAATAGTTCATTTTCATTCAATTTCATATTGGGACCAAAATTTACATATCAACAGTAGGGTGTTCAAGATTAAAAGAAAGTCAGATGGTTCTCTGGGATGAGACAAAGCCAACTTGTCTCTCAAGGTTTTCATCAAGTTTCCGGTGTAGATTTTTTTGATACATTTAGTCCGATGGTGAACCCAGTCACAGTCCATACCATTTTAGCTCTTGCAACAGCTCATCGGTGGCCTATTCGACAATTGGATATCAATAATGCATTTCTCCATGGTCTTATCATTGAAGATATCTATGTTCGTCAACCCAAGGGGTTTGAACACCCTGACTACCTGGATTATGTCTGCAAATTATGGAAAGCACTATATGGGCTTCGACAAGCCCCTCGTGCTTAGTATTCTTGATTGACTTCATCTTTTCTTAATTTGGGTTTTCAAAACTCTGTAGCTGATCCCTCATTATTTTTTTACAAGAGTAACTCCACTCACTTGTACATATTGGTGTATGTTGATGACTTCATCATTACCGGGAACTCTCCTTCTGCTATTACTTCTCTGCTTTAGAAGCTCTCTATGGTTTTTCCTATCAAAGATCTTGGCCTCTTACACTATCTCCTTGGGATCAAAGCTTAATTTAATTATGATGGTCTTCATCTATCTCAGAAATGGTACATCCTTGTTTTATTGCATCACACTAAACTAGAAGGAGCCAAGCCTTGTAGCTCTCCAATGGCGGCATTAACACAATTAAGTCGAGCATCTAGTACACCTCTCTCCGATCCATCTAAATATTGGAGTGTTGTTGGTGCCCTACAATATGTCACTCTCGCTAGACCAGATATTTCCTTCTCAGTTAACATGGTTTGTTAGTTCCTTCAGTCACCAACCGATGAACACTAGGGTGCTATCAAACACATCATGCGTTATCTGAAAGGGACACTTGATCACAGTCTATATTTCTCTTCCTCCTCTACTTCTCTACATCTGAATGCCTTCACAGATGCCGATTGGGCCATTTGTCCGGATGACCGTCGGTTTACGAGAGGTTTTGTAGTTTACTTAGGCAGACATCTCATCAATTGGAGCTCCAAAAAGCAACAAACTGTTGCTCGCTCTAGTATGGAATCAGAATTCAGGTCTCTTGCTAACACCATAACAGAAGTTTTATGGTTTCAGTCTATTTTGGCCGATTTAGGCTTCCCTATCTCAAAGCCAGCAATGTGGTGTTTCAACCTAGGTGCTACATATCTTGATGCACATCCAGTGTTCCATGCTTGCACCAAGCATGTTGAAGTTGACTTCCATTTCCCCTGAGATCTCTGCTTGACCAACAAATTATCTATATGGTACATTTGTTCTGAAGATCAAGTTGCTGATATCTTCATGAAGCCTCTAGCTAAGCCGTGTTTTGGTCTTCTACAGTTCAAGCTTCACATACTGCCATTCAACTTGAGGGGGCATATTCAAGATAACCATATTTTGATCTAGATCTAGTCGATCCAGATCTAGTCTGGACTCTAGGATAGATAAGGATAAGAGTTATCTTATCAATTGTAAACTAGGATCAACATGATCCCTCCTAAATGTAACACCAGTTTGCTTAATGTTACAACTCTCTGTATAATCAGTTTGAAATGAACAAGTGTTGAGAGAATGTTTCATGTTCTTAAAATTGAAACAACTGATATGGCTATAAATTGCCTTACAAAAGAAACAAAAACAGAAAAACAACCACGTTTTACATGCCTATTAACGTGGCAGCTGACTAAGAAATGAACAATTTATTCCTAAAGAATAGCAACAGACTGTGGCAGCTGACTAGGAAACAAACAACTTACTCCTAAAAAATAGCAACAAACTGAAACAAACTCCAAAGACTAAATCAATAGCTAACAACTTTAACATCCTCCCTTAAACTGAATACTTATTCTATTCAGTTTATATTTGGATCAGTACAAACCCTAAGCAAATCTCTAAGTTTCACAAACTGATCATGATTTAATGATTTGGTCATAATATTTGCAATCTGTTCTTGGGTATGACAGTGGACCAACTTCACAACTCCATCTTTAGTACACGAAGAAAATGAAATCTGACATCTATATGCTTGCTTCGACCATGTAATACAGGATTCTTCGAGAGCTCAATAGCTAAACTGCTACCACAAAAAGCTCTTGTGCCATCATTTTGAACATGATTAAAACTCTTCAAAATTCTCCTTAACCATACCGCTTGACAAGCACATGAAGCTGCTGCAACAAACTCGACTTCAGTGGTAGATAAAGTAACTATAGGTTGCTTCTTAGATGACCATGAAACAACTCCTAAATTTAATAGGAACACATAACCTGAAGTACTCTTTCTGTCATCTAAATCTCTAGCATAGTCATTATCTGTATAAGAAACTAGCATATCATCTCCTCCCATGCTATAAAATATTCCAAAGTCAGATGTCCCTTTCAAATATCGCAACACCCGTTTGGTAGCTTGAAGATGAAGCTCTATAGGATGCTCCATATACCTATTCAAGAGACTTACCACAAATGTGATATCAGGTCGGGTTGTGGTCAAATACATTAGGCTGCCAATTATTTGCTTGTATCGACTATTGTCCACCTTTACTCCAATCTGATCTCTCATGAGCTTACAACCTGGAATAATGGGATTATGAACTGAATTGCATTTAGCCATATCAAACCTCTCTAATACCTCATGTGCATACCTCCTTTGACAAATAAAAATTCCTCTCTGACTTTGCAATACCTATATACCAAGATAATATCTCATTTTTCCAAAGTCTGTCATGTCGAACTCATGCATCATTGAATCTTTAAATTCAACAAACATATGCTCATCATTTCTAGTAAAAATCAAGTCATCAACATAGAGACAAACAATCAGAATTTTACCTCATTCTCTCACTTTGATGAACAAAGTAAGTTCATAAGGGCATCGCTGGAAACATTCCTTTGAAAAATATGACTCTATTCGACTATACCAAGCTCGTGGCGCTTGTTTTAGTCCATATAGAGCCTTTTACAATCTGTAAACTTTTTGTTCAGCACCTTTTTTCTCATAACCAGGAGGTTGTTCGACGAAAACTTCTTCATTAAGTTCTCCATGAAGAAAGGCTGACTTCACATCTAGTTGAAAAATGGTCCATGCTTTTTGAGCTGCAAGAGAAATCACCAATCAAATTGTTTCCAAACGTGCTACAGGTGCGAAGACTTCAGTGTAGTCCACACCATGTTTTTGGGTGTATCCCTTCATGACCAAATGAGCTTTGTATTTCTCCACCTCACCGCTTTCATTGAGTTTCATCTTGTACACCCATTTCACCTCAACCTTCTTTTCTCCAGTAGGCAAGTTTGTCATTTCCCATGTGTCATTTTTCTCTATAGCTTCAATCTCCACATTCATTGTTGTTCTCCATTTTGCATCTTTTAGAGCTTCTTTGAATGAAATTGGTTCATTGGCAGCAAACATTGCTAAATTTGTCATGTCTTCTTCCTCCGATAAGCCTTCTCCACTTACATAATCTCTCATCCAAGTTGGTTGCCTTCTTGTCTTTTGCTCAAGAGATTCAAGTGAGAAGTCTTCACTTGAGTTGGATGAGTTTCCTTCTATTGAGCCATTTGAGCCACCAACTCTACTTTCCTCAAAATTGCTATATTCAGCAGTTTCAGTTTCTTCTTAAACTCCAGCACCTATACTATCATTATTACACCAAGTCAAGTAAGTCAAAATAACTTCTTTATGACTTTTTTCCCAATCCCAACTATTGTCTTCTTCGAAAACCACATCTCTACTCACTATAATTTTTTTAGAAATAGGATCATATAGCCTATATGCTTTAGACTCCTCACTAACTCCAAGAAAAACACATCTTACACTTTTATCATCCAGTTTTGTCCTTTTGCAATCAGGGATATGAACATGTGATATGCACCCAAACATCCTGAAGTAATCGACTGATGGTTTGAATCCGCTCCAGGCTTCTTCTAGAGTTTTATTCTTCACTGCAAGTGTTGGACTCCTATTGAGAATGTGAACTGTCCAATTCACAGCTTCAGGCCAGAAGGTTTTGGGAATCTTCTTTCCTAAAAGCATACTTCGAACCATATTCATAATTGTTTGGTTCTTTCGCTCTGCAAAACCATTTTGTTGAGGAGTATATGCGGCTGTTAGATGCCTTCGAATACCATTCTCACTGCAAAAATTAGTGAATTCGAGTGATGTGAACTCACCCTCGCGATCAGTTCAGAGACCTTTTATAGCCAAACCAGTCTCTTTTTCCATTCGAGTCTTATAATTTTTGAAAGTATTAAATGCTTCTGATTTCTCAACCAAAAAATAAACCCAAAATTTACGACTATAATCATCAATAAAACTGATCATGTACCTTTTATTGCTGTTGGACATGGGGCTGATTGGTCCACAAATATCAGCATGCACGAGTTCAAGAATCTGGGAAGCTCTCCATGTGCTTTTTGAGGAAATGGTTCTCTCTGTTGTTTTCCCACCAAGCAATCTTCACATATGTTCGAAGAGATCTCAAGACGCGGCAACCCTCTAACCATTCCCTTTTCTTGAAGAGTTTTCAAACCATTGAAGCTTAAGTGACCATATCTACAGTGCGAAAGTCAAGTTGGATCTTCCATGAAGGAACTGAAGCAAGCTTCTTCCTTTAGTTGAGTGACAACAAACATCTTGAACATTCGATTTGAAGACATTACAATCTCCATAATCAGCCCTCTCTCAGGATGGTAGATTTTGCATGCCCCTCATTGTATGAGGGTTGCAAGTCCCTTCTCAGCTAGCTGACCAATGCTTAGCAAACTGTTTTTTAATCCTGGAACATAAAATACGCCAGAATAATCTGTATAAAACCATTCACCAGCATTCGTATATTACCTTTTCCCATCACATTCACGCTTGAATCATCTCCCAATTTCACATTTTCCCTGAACTTTTCTTCAAAATCTGAAAAAAGTTCCTGTTTGCTGCACATGTGATTGCTACGTCCGAAGTCTTAGAACCATAACTCTTCTTTGCTGCCTTCTTTATCATTCACATACGCCATCAACAACATTTCTTCACTACTTTCAACATAGTTTGCTTTTGTGTCAAATTCCTTCTTTGGGCATTCATACTAAAAGTGCCCAAGCTTATGACAGTTATAGCATTCAATAGTGGATTTGTCAAAATTTCTTCTGCCTCCACCTCTTCCTCGTCCTCGTGTTCCACCATGACCACGTCCTCGTCCTCGCGTTCATACTAAAAGTGCCCAAGCTTATGACAGTTATAGCATTCAATAGTGGATTTGTCAAAATTTCTTCTGCCTCCACCTCTTCCTCATCCTCGCGTTCCACCATGACCACGTCCTCTTTCTCCTGAAGACTCTCCCAAAGTAACCTTCAAGGCTTGCTCTTCCACAACATGAGTTTTCATACGTTGCTCATGTACTAAAAGGCTACTTTGTAATTCATCAATGGTAAGAGAATCCAAGTCATTTGATTCTTCAATAGAACACACCACATAATCAAACTTAGATGTCATGGATCTTAATATCTTCTCGATGACTGCTACATCATCTATCTTTCCTTTGTTGGCTCTCAGCTTGTTGACTATGGCAAGAGTACGGGCAAAATACTTGTTCACAAATTCTCCCACCTTCATATTCAACATCTCAAACTCCTTTTGAAGAGCTTGTTGTTGCGCTCGTTGTACTCGTGTTGTCTCTTGGTACTTTTGCTTTAAGGAGTCCCAAATGCTTTTGGCTGTCTCCTTATTTAAGATAGTTTCAAGAATTGATCTATCTATGGCCTGGAAGAGATAATTTTTTGCCTTCATATCCTTTAACCTGGCATCATCAATCACCTTCTTTTGTGCATCACTAAGTTGAGCGCCCTCTGCTGCTGCTGGAATCCCATCTTCGATTATACTCCAGTATTCTTTTGATAGCATAAAGTTCTCCATGAGCATACACCAGTGATCATAATGCCCATCAAATTTTGGGATTGCTGGTTTCACAAAACCACTCTTAGTTGACATTCTCTCGTTACCAACAAAATAGAAGACTGCTGCTTCTGAGCTCAATCAGACCACTGAGATATGGCTTTGATACCACTTGTTACAACTCTCGGTATAATCAGTTTGAAATGAACAAGTGTTGAGAGAATGTTTCATATTCTTAAAATTAAAACAATTGATATAGCTATAAATAGCCTTACAAAAGAAACAGAAATAGAAAAACAACCACGTTTTACATGCCTATTAACGTGGCAACTGACTAGAAAATGAACAACTTATTCCTAAAGAATAGCAAGAGACTGTGGCAGCTGACTAGGAAACAAACAACTTACTCCTAAAGAATAGCAATAAACTGAAACAAACTCCAAAGACTAAATCAACAGCTAACAACTTTACCAATGAGACCTTTGTAAAACCAAACTCTAAAGAAGCTCTTTAAATACTTAGAACTTCAGTGATCCAAGACACTGAAGTCGATCATTCTTTATATTCTTCTTGTTGTTATTTTCGAGTATTATATAGTTCAAACTAATACTAAGCTAAATGCTAATTAAACTAAATGTGGATTCTATAGCTACCTCTAATGACAAAGAATGTATCGGCTTGAGCTATCTTAGCGCAATGGTAATTCTAGAACCGAATTGATTCTACTAAATTTAAAAATTATATTATTCATGCTGGAACATAGATGAAGATGCTAGAAGTGAATTAAAAAAAAAATCTAAAGTGAAGAGAAGAAAGAAAAAAATTTAGAAATTAAACGAGAAATCCATTAAAACTTAAAAATTTGTGAAAGATGGATGATGAATCGAGATATAAGTACATGGTATGCTAAACTACTAAAGACAAGACCAAATCGGCCCATTAAACTTAAAAATCCTATTACCCATAATAGAGTAAAGACAAAACCGCTACAAATACAAAGTCAAAGTAGAAGGATGAAAATGGAAAAAAAAGTAAGAAGAAAAACAGAACATATTTAACTAGGAATTCAACTAAAGAAGAACTAACGACTGGTTTACGGAATGACCATTAAAACAAATCCAACAATTGAATTGAAGATTAAATAATTAAAATTTTCAGTTAATTAAGGAACTATTCTAGATGCAATGGTCAAGAAAAGAACCCAAAAAAAAAAAGATCTGGAGATTTAAAAGATAAATAAATAAGAATGTAATATAATTGAACCAAATTACGAACAGCTAAGTGTGCTACCGAAACTTAAAAATATATAGAAGTTGTTTAACAATGGGATTCCAAAGAAAATGAATGACTAACCAAACCGTGGATTGTGGTTATATAGCCCATGACATACAGAGCTTAGCCAGATGTTGAGATATCTTCACTGCATCAATTCTTCAAGCTTGCATTCAATCTTTTCAAAACGTTCTCGGTAGAATCTAAATGAAGACTTTCTAATAGTTAGGGTGCCTCCTTCTCTGAGGTCTTCTGTATTTTGGATTAGGAGAGGAACTCTAAGCTCAAGCCTCCACGGTGGATGGAGATCATCCACCAACATGAGTTTGTAAATACTATAAGCATCACCTTCAATAATAACATATGATAATTGAAGCTCTTGGACTAAAAATAGGCCATGATATAGAGCCAAAGTTTCAGCCATGATGAAACTTTCACATTGGTGGTACATCAGTGTCAGTCTTGGCAGGATAAATCTCCCCAGATCTATCCAATGGCTATAAAGATTCTAAATTAATGCGAATCTCATATGTGTCCAATTTAAGGGTATTACACAGAAACACACCATAATAACATGAATCAAATATGTACTTTATTCATTTTTAGTAAATGTCATAATGTACATTATGCTGATTGGAGCTAATGGCATACACTATCTAACATTGCACTGTCCATTTAGTTGAATGGGCTAAAAGCTTACAAGGTGACTTCAGGACCAAATGTAGAAGCATCACTAATCAAATTAAAACAATTCAAAAAAAGGGAAGCAAGACCATTCCACATTACAGGAAGAAAGGAACTTTAAGAAGGAGCTGGAGAAGTGTCTTGAATTAGAGGAAGTTTATTGGCATCGAAGAGCTAGATTCAGCTAGTTGGAGGGTGGAGACCGGAATATTATGAAAATTATTTCTTCACTTGGATCAAACAGGAAAAAAATGAATGCAATCAGTTGCCTCAAAAACCGGAATGGGGTGTGGACTTCGGATCCACAGGAAATTGAAAATTGCATTTGACTACTTTAGAACCCTATTTACATCTTCGAACCAAGTTTTAGATGAGGAGACTAAGGCTTTCACCCCCTGTAATATCACTAAGGAAGACAGAGAAATGCTGGATTAGATTCCAACTGAAGAGGAGGTGAGGACTGCTCTTTTTGATATTGAGGCTTTGAAGGCTCTAGGCCCCAAACAATGGGCTCAAAGCTCTCTTCTACCAAAAGGCATGGAACACTTTGAAGGAAGACTTCATAGTTTTTATCCAGAACATTTGGAGGAACCCTAAATAAATAAAGCTCGTCAACTCTACACACTTACTTCTCATTCCAAGAAAGCTAAAATGGTGTGGAAAATGTGGTGGACTTTAGGCCTATAGGTTGCAGCCATGATCCATATAAAGTGATTGCAAAAATTATCTCAAGAAGACTCAAATCCATACTTCCAAGGCTCATTACTCCTCTTTAAAATGCATTTGTACCGGGTCGACAAATTCAAGATAATAAAATTATTGCAGTCAGGTCATCCATTCCATGAAAAGAAAGACTTTTCAAAAGCTTTTGGTCGTTTAGAATGGGATTTCATCTTCCCCGTGTTAGGACTCAGAGGTTTCTCAAATAATTTTTTAAGCTAGTTAAGAATTGTGTCTCTCCAGTCACTCTTTGTGTCCTCATTAATGGTTTCCAATTAGCTCCATTTCTAGCGTAGTATGGAAACAAAACATGTTGAGAAAAGATTTAAAGAAAAGAGCGGAAATCAAACTACTAGGAAGAAGAACTATTCACTGAATAATTAAGAGAAAATTCAATATCAAAAAACTGTCTTAGCCTTTCCCTAGCTACTCTTTATATAGGTATGCACCCTTATGGCTCATATTCCTAATCTGAAAACACTCCATAATAGAATCCTACTAAAACTCCTCAAAAAGAAAGTCTTAATTGAGCAATCCTAATCTAAGAAAATATTCCATAATAGAATCCTACTAAAACCTTTCAAAAGGAAAGTCTTAATTGAATATAAATTCAAAATCTCGTTATAATTCTAACTTGGTAAAAACGAACTAAGATAGAAACTCTGTAATGGCACCAACTTGGTAAAAATGCACTAAGATAGAACTTATGTGATGATAATATATCGGTAAATATTTACTAAGCTGTACTGGTGGCCTCATCTCTGCTTCTTATGTGTCTTGGAATGGTCTCAACTTTCATAGAACTTATTGGACTTCTCCTATACTGCATCATCCTCCTCGGACTGGGGAGAATCCATCATTGGATTCAAATCATCATCTAACTGATCGCCAACATAAGTTACCAAGTATATGACATTGAAAACATCATGGGTATGTATATGGCTGAGTAGCTTTTGTCTATAAGCATTTTCAATGATGACTTTGATTATCTTGCATGATCCAACATTCTTTGGAACTAGCTTTCTACGTTGCCCAACCGGTAGGCGGTCCTTTGTTAAAATGACCCGAACATAGCCTCCTGTATCAAATACCACCTTCCTCCTTTTCTATCAACATATTGTTTGTACTTAGCGTTGGCTACCTCTAGCTTGTTGTGGACTTGTTCTTGGAGGTTCTTAAGCTTTTGTACCATTACATCAGTATTGTCATGAATTAGGTCTAGCCAAGTGAAGGGATGAGATATTCATCGTATGGATGCCTGAATCTTGCGGAATAGAATGGGCGAATTTCAAAAAATTTCTCTCCATCTTACTGGGAATCACATTCCCTATTTTAGAAAAATCACATTTTTTAAGGATCAATCTTGAACCAAGAATCGAACCAGATCTGAACGAAAGCAGTAGGAGAGGGATATATCTAATATGGAGAAATAATGTCTCCCAATGGAGGTATTCACGTCCAAGGATAGAACAAAAAACTGCTCCCACTAAATATGGCGCAGTGCAGGATGGAGCAAAATCAACAGTGTTCTTCACAAGAACTAGATCCTTTGCAAGATTCAGTTGGATGGTACGTGAGCACTACTTCCAATCAGCCCTTTCACAAAGGACTGATATCAAGATCCAATCTTGATCACTCCTACTGACAATATGAGATCGAACTGGCAAATATGGCGGTGGTAGGAAGGAGGCGACAAGAGAGATTTAGCGCAGTGATGCTGAATTCTCTTCTGTGATTTCAGCTCTGAAGACAGGATGTGAAGTGTGTCAAAAGGCTGCCGCCCCCCTCCTCCTTTTATCACCTTCAAGGGATCAGCTCCTAATCCCATTAGGAGTTGCTGATCCAAATCATATTTGGATCAGAATTCCCTTTAAGTGATAAGGGTAAACCCTTATCTCACCTGTAGATTAGATTAGCCTTCTCCTAATCTCATTAGGAGGTTTCCAGATCTGAATCACATTTAGATCTGGACTCTCTGAGTGGATAGGGTTAAGACCCAATCCTATCTGTTAATCTAATATCAGAATTCACCCCTTATTTAACTGATCAAATCAGCCCAGTTTGAAATGGGCATTAGGCCTAATAAGGATGTGCTCACTTAGCCTTCCAAACTGCTACCCAGTTGGACTTCCTTGTATGGCGTGGGACCCAAACATTGATCTACACATCAGCCACATGGGTTCAGCCCAGCCTCTGTTACAAGGCCTGGCCGAATACACTATCATGGACAGTAAACCCCCTGAAACCCATCACATGGGCTCTATGGGCCCAACACTTACCCTAAGTGGTCCCTGGGCTAAGCCACCTTGTAACACCTAGGGACTGTGGGCAGATGCAAGATTAACCCACTAGGTATTACCCTCAATGGTCTTACACTTAACCTCTCAGCCCATAATGATGAAACACAGCCTGACAAGAGAGGACCTCTCCCTCGGCTACAAGGAACAGTGTTGCACTCTCTACTCACATGGATCCCGAGAGTTCAAACATTTTGCAAACATTTGAAACCATAACATATATAATTTTATATCTCATATAAAATATATTTTGCAAATCAAATCTCAACAATTAAAATCGGCTTTCGGTAGTCTTGGTTTCCATCAGAGAGAGTGCATCCCGATCATTACCTTTGTTCGACAAAGGGGATGATCCTGTCACTTTGATCAACCACTCAGATGAATTTTTGGACTGTCCCAACATACCCAGGTTTTGACCCCCGCTAAGGATCTCACTCATTGGTATATCAAAGACAGCCCAATCTGACACCTAGTGTAGTATCATAATCGAGTCCAGGGGTCAGGTGTAACTTTCCAGTTTTACTCATCAATCTCCAAGGTCCAGGGCAATACTGGAAATCTGGTCTGGTTCAAAGATTCAATTAATTCTACACTGCATGTGCCTTGGGTCTCACCCTGGTGGCTGAGACAGGTCATCCCAACATTTGGCAGCACACCAGTGTCAGCTTTGGCATGATAAATCTCCCCATACTTATCCAACGGCTGTGAACATTCTAAACTAACACGAGTCTCATTAGTGTCCAATTTAAGGGTGTTACACAGAAACACACCATAGGAACATGAATCAAATATGTACTTTATTCATTTACAATAAATTTATAATATACATCATTCTGATTGGAGCTAAGGGCATACAACTGTCTAACAACTCCCACTTGCACTTAGGTCCAATCTAGTACAAGTCGGAGTCTCATACTTTCCACGTGTTTCTCAAACACTTTTGTGTTAGTGGCTTAGTCAATGGGTCTGCTACATTCTCCGCTGACACTACCTTTTAACATCAACCTCCCATAAGTCTAGTGTTGTCACACAACAGTGGAATGGGTGATGTGCTGAATTCCAAATTCAGGAATGAACACTTTCATTCATAAGGCAGCCTCACTTACGACAATGTGTTCGGCTTGGGTTGTAGACTGTTAATTTGCTACTTAGGACCCCTATTTGCTGACATTCAAGAAACAACACACAATCTTATCATGAAAACATACCCAGATGTAGACTTTCTATCATCTGGATCCGATTGGAAATTGGCATCAGTATACCCCTGGATATGTAATGAGCTAGCATCGAATACCAGACAAAACTCTTTTGTCCTTCGAAGATACTTAAGTATGTTTTTCGCAGCAGTTCAGTGCTCCTGCCCTGGGTTGGCCTGAAATCTGCTTAGCACATTCCCTGCCTGAGCAATGTCAAGTTGATTGCACAGCATGACATACATGATGCTCCCTACGGCTAAGGCATAGAGAACGTCCTTCATGCCCTCAATCTCCTCAGAGGTCTTGGGAGACATCTTCTTGGAGAGAGTGACTCCATGCCTGAAAGGAACATTTCCCTTCTTGTTATTCTCCATGTTGTATCTCTTGACAATTTTGTCAATGTAAGTAGATTGGGATAATCCTATTATCCGCTTTGATCTATGTCTATAGAGTCGAAGACCCAGTATATAGGAGGCTTCTCCAAGATCTTTCATGGAGAATTGCTATGAAAGCCACACTTTCACTATAGTCAACATTCCTACATCATTCCCAATGAGTAGAATGTCGTCTACATATAGAACCAAGAATGTAACCTTGTCCCCATTGGTCTTCCTGTAAACACAGGGCTCATCCGGATTCTGCTCAAAGTCAAACGTTTTGATAGTAGAGTCAAATTGAATGTTTCAACTCCTAGAAACTTGCTTTAGTCCATATATGGATCTATTTAGTTTACATACCATGTGTTCCTGACCCGCAGCTATGAAGACCTGTGGCTGCTACATATAGATATGTTCAGTAAGATCTCCATTCAGGAATGCAGTTTTGACAGTCATTTGCCAAATCTCTTAGTCATGGTATGCTACTACAGCTAGCAGGATCCTAATGGATTTAAGCATGGCCACAGGCAAAAAGGTTTCCTCATAATTGATGCCCTCTTTTTGAGTGTACCCTTTCTCCACAAGACAAGCTTTGTAGGTCTCAACCCTGCCATTGGGGCCCTTCTTCCTCTTATAGATCCATTTGCAACCAATTGCTTTTTCCCCAGGGGGCAGATCTAATAGAGTCTAGACTCCATTGGTCTCCATTGAGTCCATCTCAGCTCTCATGGCATCTACCCATTTAAGGGAGTCTATGTCCAACATAGCTTTCGTATAAGTCATGGGATCCTCTTCACTAATCAAGGTTTCGACCAGGTAACTATCCTGATCGTAACCAATACGGACGATGGCCTGGACACCCGGGTAGATCTTCTAGGTTGGTCACTACCTGGAACATGTGGGACACCTCCCACTACATCCGAGCTCTCCTCATCAAGAACAATTTCCTGACAATGATTGCTCAGGATGTAATTATTTTTCAAGAATTGTGCATTTCGACTACAGAACATCTTCTACTCACTTGGATCATAGAATAGGTAACCCACAGAGCCTTTTGGGTAGCCTACAAATAGGCAATGACTGGTCTTGGATTCCAATTTGTCCGTACTCATTCTTTTAACGTGTGTCGGACAACCCCAAATCTTCAAATATCATACACTTGGTTTCTTTCCTGTCCAAAGCTCATAGGGAGTCTTTGGAACTGATTTGGTTGGAACCCGGTTCAGCACGTATATCGCAGTCTCCAATGCATATCCCCAAAAGGATGTGGGTAACTCTGAATGGACGAGAAGTGACCGGACCATATCCAATAAGGTCCTATTCCTCCTCTCTGAAACACCGTTAAGTTGTGGTGTAGCAGGATGAGCCAACTGTGATACTATCCCGTTGACCTTCAAGTAGTCCCTGAATTCATCAGAGAGATACTCGCCACCTCGATCCGATCGAAGGGCCTTAATTTCTCTCCCTAACTATTTCTCGACCTCTTGTCTGAACTCTTTGAACTTTTCAAAGGATTCAGACTAATGTCTCATTAGGTACACATAACCATACAGAGAATAATCATCGGTGAATGTAATAAAGTACACATGCTAGTTACGGGTCCTAACACTCAGGGGACCACATACATTAGTATGTATAAAGTCAAGCGTGCCTGTACATCTTTTAGGCTTACCGTTAAATGGACTCTTTGTCATCTTACCCTGAAGGCAAGGCTCACAAGCAGAAAGATCTTCTACAGTTAGAAAATCCAAAGGACCATCCTTTATCAGTCTTGTGATTCGGTCAATACCGATATGGCCAAGTTGGTAATGCCATAAGCACATGGGTTTAACTGTATCATGTACTCTTTTCTTAGGCATATCATCCAATGTACTTTCAGCTATGTTAGTTTATATAGAAGGATGTAGAACATAGAGACTGTTCTCCAGTTCCTCGTATGCGATGAATCAGTTGTTTCTTTTAATAGTAATCGTATTACTGAAAAAGACAGAATATCCATCCACACCCAGTTTTGAGACAGAAATTAGATTTCTTCTTAAATTTTGCACAAAAAGACAGTCTTTAAGTATAAATGGATCATTCTCTAAAAAGTAACTCTACAGTTACTATCGCCACAGCTGCAACACTTGCAGAAGTCCCCAAGTAGAGCATCACTTCACCTTCATTCAGCCTTCTACTTACCTTGAACCCTTGTAGTAAGTTACATGCATGAGTTGAAGCCACGGAGTCAATACACTAGGACACAAAAGCCACTAATAAATTGGTTTCTATGACACAAGATTCGAAATTACCTTTCTTGGATTCTAGGTACTGAGGACAATTCCTCTTCCAGTGTCCAGTTTGTTTGCAGAAGTGACACGCATCCGATACCCTGTCTTTCTTCTACTTCTTGGGTTTGGCAGCTTTCTTCTGAGGTTTCTATGCCTTCCTCTTTTTCTTGCCCGATTTGCTAGCTTCAGCAAGCATAGCCATAGGTGAAAGAATGGTAGGATCCATCTAATGGACGCCAAGAAAGGTGCGGAATGGGGGGGGTGAATTTCATAAAAATTTCCTACCTTCTTCCAACAGGGAATCATATTCCCTAAATTTAGAATACATTATTCAAGGATCCTACTTGAACCATAAACAAACCAGATCTGAACCAAAAGGAAACATGAAGGATTATACCTGATCCGGAGAAATAATATCTCCCAAAGTTGGTATTCATGCCCAAAGAAGTAACCAAGATCCGCTCCTGCTGAAGATGACATAGCTGTGGATGGAACGAAACCAGCAGGGTGCATCCTACACACTGGATTCTTCACAAGAACCCTCTGGAAACCTTGAACACCGAATCCTAGTGTCTTTCTTGCAAGACTATTGTCAAGAATTGTTTTCTTGGCTTCCTGTTGCTGCAAAGATCCAATCTTCCAATAGATAGTGGCGGCGGCTGAAGGAGGAGAAGTCCAGGGACGAAGAGGGCAGAATTGTCTCCTCTCTGGAGTTTGTGAGAGATCAAATCTCAGATTGCAAGATGTGTTTCTTGCTTACTCAAACCCCCTAGTTCGAAATCTGATATTTCTGCTAGGGTTTTCTCCTCTTTCTTCTTGATTAAGAAACCTCCCAATATTTTGGGAGTTATCCCAATCCAAATCAGTATTTGGATAGAGGTTAATCTTAATCCTATCTGCAGATTAAGTTAGTTAACTCCTGATCTTATCAGGAGGTTACCAGATTCAAATCTAATTTGAATTTGGTCTCTTAGAGTGGATAAGGTCAAAGACCCAATCCTTTTACTAACACTAATCTCAGAAGAGAAGACCTCTCTCTCTGCTGCAAGGAACAGTGCCGCACTCTCTACTCACATGGATCATGGGAATTAAAACCTTTTGCAAATCTTTTGAAACTGTACATATACATATATATATATATCTTATTTTGCAAAACAAAATTCCAACGATTGAAATCAACTGCCGGCAGTTTGGTTTTCATTAGAGAGAGTGCATTACCGATCATTACCATTGTCTGACAAAAGGGTTGATCTTGTCACTATGACCACTCACTCAGATGAATTCTCAAACAGCCCCAACATGTCCAGGTTTTGACCCCCACTAAGGATCTCACTGATTGACACATCAAAGACAGCCCGATCCGACACCTAGTGATGTGTCATAATCAAGTCTAGGGGTCAGGTGTAATTTTCTAGTTTTGCCCATTTGTCTCCAAGGTCTAGGGCAATACTAAAAATCTGGTCCGGTTCAAGGGTTCAAGCAATCCCATACTACATGTGGCTTGGGTCTTACCCTGATGGTCGAAACAAGCCATCCCATCACTTGGTGGCACACCAGTATCAGCCTTGGCAGGATAAATCTCCCCAGACTTATCCAATGGTTGTGAACATTTAAAACTAACACAAGTTTCTATAAGTGTCCAGTTTTAGGGTTTTACACAGAATTATACCAAACAACATGAATCAAACATGCACTTTAATTTATTTCCACTAAATAACAAAAGTACATCAAATCCGATTGAAGCTAAAGGGCATACAAGACTGTCTAACAACAGGCTCATCCTTCCTAATTAAATCCTCGGCCCTCTACTACATGTTGCTGAGTTCCTGGATGCTGACATTCAGCTTGTTCATATAGTAATTCATTATGAACAGGTTGAAGGAAGGAGGCAAAGAGTTAAGGATGGCATCCACTTGCATTCCAAGATATAGCCCGGATCCAAGGGCTTCAAGTTTGTTGATATAATCCATCATCCGAAGACAATGGTTGTGAACCTGTTGCCCCTTGGACATTTGAGCGGTCATGAACTGTTTCAAGATCTTATGCCGAGTAGAATGATTCTGCTCTTTGTACATTGTCTTTAAACTATTCAATATGTCCTTGGCTAGTTCGATCTGATCGAACTGCCTCATATTGGATTGTCTAGGGAGGCAATGACATAGCGGCGGGCTAGGGAGTTTTTATCCTCCCAATCTTGGAATTCCCTCCTTCTGGCCTCAGAAGCCCTGTCGCTTGGACGCTCCGGGGCAGGATTTTTGACTACCTTATCCAATATTTCAGATGTTAAGACCAGCAAGAGGTTATAGTACCAATTGGCACAGTTCGGGCCCTTAAGCTTGTTGTCATCCAGAAGCTTTGCAAATTGTCCGTTTACCATTTTCTAGTAAAACAGTAAACATTAGTCTACAACCTAATTTGATTCATGTTCATTACATATATATGGCTTTTAATCTATGTTCCATTCCCATTGTTCATCTCTGAGATTTCCCTCCCATCTCAGTGACGGAGACAGTGACTTATCTCTGGAAATGTGGGAAACCATATAGGGTGCATGGAGTCAACTATTTCATCTACAAAACCCCACCACCTTTCTGTGAAGGATCATATCCACTCATCATATGAGTTTTCCCTTTGGCCTCTGTCAGGCAAGGTTCAGAGCCGTTTTCAGGTAAACCTTTCTATCCAGTGAGTGCTCACCCATCATATTCATGAACGCCAAGGTACTGTGAGAGAGTTCCTATTTTCTGGTGAAGTCCCTCCCACATCGGTCTATGATGCCCCTATAATCTTATGAAACACTCAGACAAGCCCAACAGCAAATGGATAGCCCATTTTCTGGTGCATTTCCTCATTACTGAAGGACCCATCCTTATGCTAATGATGGAAGGTCTTTAGAGAGTTCATCACATGAATCTCCCTATCACATGCACTCATATTTGCTGGAGGGAACGAAAAATTACACCCTAGTTTGATTTAGGTCATACCAAAGTGGCTCCCACTAACATTCATAAAGCCAGATTTTGGTGGGCCCAAATTGGCTAGGGTTCCGCATGTTTCCTTTTCAAGAGGTGTGAGGCCCACCACTGAGAGAGGTGATCCAATGACCAGCGGGGACACCGTGGCAATGATGTGCCTTCAGCCATGGTGTGAGTAAGAGCCACTGTCGATTCAGCATGAGCCAAGCACTTATGGCCCATGTAAGTAGCACTTCACACATCCATACATCACATGCAGGGAAGAATTGATCCAATCAATTAATATCTGTAAAGCCCATAGTATTAACCATTAATATTTTCTAGGTATATGGGATGAAATTAGGGTTGAACAATTCGGTCCATATAGCTTTATATGCGAAGTGGGCTATTAGTAGTTTTAACAATTTAAAACTGGTCTTTTACAGTTTGGGCCAAATTAAACATTCAATTAATTATCAATCCTTAGGCCCATTAGTGGGAGAACTAGGGCTGACATTCAGCCTTGATCGAACCCTAGATTCGGTCGAACCAGTTTGGACCAATCTGGTTCGAATGGGTCTAGGGTTTGATCTTTAATTAAAGATTTAATTCAAGAAATTAATCTGAAATTTCATACTGATAAAAGAAAAACAAGAATCAGTCAGATAGGGCTGTTCGCACTATTCATCATCAAAACAGAGATTAGATCACAGTTTGTAGTTTCATAAACTGCAAATCACAGACAACGATTTTCCCATCTGCGAAATTTCCTTCCTTGTGCAGCCATCTTCGATCCAAAATAAAATAAATAGAAAACCTAATTTCTATTAATATTACATCAGATCGAATGCCTATACATTCAGTCTAAAAAGAAAAATTATTTTACAGACCAAATGTAATAAAATAATCAAGAAACAAAAAAATCGCAGGTTCCTGCGCCAATCAAGATTTCGATCTCCATGTGTATGAACAACCTATAAATCAAGAAAATTATAAAGAACAGTTCTAAATAATAATCAGATTTATAAAATTTAATTTTACATTAATCGCCCATTAGTTGGAAACAAATTTTCCAGCAAAACCCTATATCTACGCAAATTGGGTAGAACGCCTTCTGCCCATTTGCGCAGGTTCAGATTTGATCCAATTCGGTTCAAGATTTGAACCTAGCTCTGATACCACTGAAGGGATGAGATATCCATCGTATGGATGCCCGAATCTTGTGGAATAGAATGGGCGAATTTCAAAAAATTTATCTCCATCCTACTGGGAATCGCATTCCCTATTTTAGAAAAATCATATTTTTCAAGGATCAATCTTGAACCAAGAACGGAACCAGATCTGAACAAAAGTGGTAGGAGAAGGATATACCTGATATGGAGAAATAATATCTCTCAATGGAGGTGTTCATGCCCAAGGAAGGAACCAAAAAATGTTCCCACTGAAAATGGCGCAGTGCAGGATGGAGCAGAATCAACAGTGTTCTTCACAAGAACCAGATCCTTTGCAAGAATTAGTTGGATGGCACATGAGCACTACTTCCAATGAGCTCTTTCACAAATGACTGATATCAAAGTCCAATCTTGATCACTCCTACTGATAAGAGGAGATCGAACTGGCAAATATGGCGACGGCAGGAAGGAGGCAGCAAGAGAGATTTAGCGTAGTGATGCTGAATTCTCTCTTCTATGATTTCAGCTCTGAAGACAGGATGTGAAGTGTGTCAAAAGGCTGCCACCCCCCTCCTCCTTTTATAACTTTCAAGGGATCAGCTCCTAATCCCATTAGGAGTTGCTGATCTAAATCATATTTGGATCAGAATTCCCTTTAAGTGATAAGGGTAAACCCTTATCTCATCTGTAGATTAGATTAGCCTTCTCCTAATCTCATTAGGAGGTTTCCAGATTTAAATCACATTTAGATCTGGACTCTCTGAGTGTATAGGGTTAAGACCCAATCCTATATGCTAATCTAATCTCAGAATTCGCCCCTTATTTAACTGATCAAATCAGCCCAGTTCGGAATGGGCTTTAGGCCCAATAAGGTTATGTGCTCACTTAGCCTTCCAAATTGCTGCCCAGTTGGGCTTACTTGTATGGCGTGGGACCCAAACATTGATCTATACATCAGCCACATGGGTTCAGCCCAGCCTCTATTACAAGGCCTGGCCGAATACACTGTCATGGACAGTGCACTCCCTGAAACCATGGGCTCTATGGGCCCAACACTTACCCTAAGTGGTCCTTGGGCCAAGCCACCTTGTAACACCCAGAGACTATGGGCAGATGCAAGATTAGCCCACCAAGTATTACCCTCAATGGTCTTACACTTAACCTCTCAGCCCATAATGATGAAACACTGCCTGACAAGAGAGGACCTCTCCCTCGGCTACAAGGAACAGTGCTGCACTCTCTACTCACATGGATCCCTGGGAATTAAAACCTTTTGTAAATGTTTGAAACCGTAACATATATATACTTTTATATCTCATATAAAATATATTTTGCAAAACAAATCTCAACAATTGAAATTGGCTGCCGGCAGTCTTGGTTTCCATCAAAGAGAGTGCACCCCGATCATTACCTTTGTCCGACAAAGGGGCTGATCCTGTCACTATGATCACCCACTCAGATGAATTCTCGGACTATCCCAACATACCCAAGTTTTGACCCCCGCTAAGGATCTCACTGGTTGGCATATCAAAGACAGCCCAATCCGATACCTAGTGCAGTATCATAATCAAGTCTAGGGGTCAGGTGTAACTTTCTAGTTTTGCCCATAAATCTCCAAGGTCCAGGGCAATACTGGAAATCTGATCTAGTTCAAAGATTCAATTAATTCTACACTGCATGTGCCTTAGGTCTCACCCTAGTGGCTGAGATTGGCCACCCCAACATTTGGCAACACACCAGTGTCTGCCTTGGCAGGATAAATCTCCGCTGTGAACATTCTAAACTAACACGAGTCTCATAAGTATTCAGTTTAAGGGTATTACACAGAAACACACCATAGGAACATGAATCAAATATGTACTTTATTCATTTACAATAAATTCATAATATACATCATTATGATTGGAGCTAAGGGCATACAACTGTCTAACACCAAGTACTAGTAGCAATGTCAAGGATGCTATGAGGGTTGGCCCCATTTGCTACCTCAAATGGGCTATATCTGGTACTCCTGTTTTTGGACTTATTGAAGGTGAACTCAGCTAGTGCTAATAAAAGATACCATCATCATTTATGACTTGCTACAAGGGTTCTCAAAAGATTTCCAAAACTCCTATTGACTAGTTTTGTTTGGCCATCCGTCTGAGGATGTTATGAACTACTGAACTCTAATGAGGTACCCATTAGCCTCCAGAGACTTCTCCAAAAGTGTGATATGAACTTTAAGTCTCTATTTGAAGTAATCAAAGATGGTAAGCCATAGAGTTTGACAACCTCTTTGTGGAATCAACCAGTAATAAGCGAGGCATCCATTGTCTTCCTACATGCCACGAAGTGAGCGATTTTTGGAAATTGGTCTACGACCACCATTATAGAATCTACTTGTCGCTAGGTACGTGGCAACCCAAGAATGAAGTCCATAGATATATCTACCCAAGGTCCTTTAGAAACTGGGAGGGGCATGTATAATACAACATTGGTTACCGTTCCCTTAGAACATGGATAACATGGCTCTCCTTCGACCGAGCACATCTGCAACTTGATTGTGAATACCAGACTTATGCTTCAACATAAACGAATATTCTTGGAGGTATGTTGCCCATTTAGCATGCCTTGCATTCAACTTTTGTTGGCCCCCAATATTCTTAAGTGCCTTATGATCTGAATATACAATGAACTCTTTATAGATGAGATAATGTCACCAACACCGGAGCGCTTGTACCATAACATAGAATTTCACATCATAAGTTGAGTAGTTGAGGCGAGATCCATTTAATTTCTCACTATAGTAGGCTATGGGCTGGCCACCTTGGCTGAGAACAACACTAACTCCAACCTTAGGGGCATCACAATCAAACTCAAAGTGTTGCTCAAAGTTGGGAAGGGCTAGCATGGGTGCAGCTGTCAATCGTGACTTAATCTCAATGAAAGCCCTTTCTGCTTTAGTGGTGAACACAGAATTCATTGTAGCCTTCATACAATTTGTATATGGTGCCATAACAGTGTTGAAGTTGCTAATGAATTGTTGGTAGAAGCTTGCAAGACAATGAAAATTTTGTGCTTCAATAAGTGTTTTTGAGATGGACCACTCAACAATGGCATGGACCTTCTCTGGGTCTATAGAAACTCCTTCCCTTGAGATGGCATACCCAAGGATTAAGACCTAATCTGTGGCAGTAATGCACTTCTTCATGGTTGCATAAAGTTTCTCCCTACGCAAAGTTATAAGTATATTTTGAAGATGCAACAAATGAGAGTTCATACCAGTGCTATATATAAGAATATCATCAAAGTATACAACAACACATTGACCAATAAAAGGCCTGAGAACTTGGTTCATGGCCCTCATGAATGTGCTTGGTGCACTAGACAAACCGAATGACATCACTAGCCATTCATACAAACCATCCTACGTCTTGAATGCTGTCTTCCACTCATCACCAGGATGAATTCTAATTTGATGATAACCTGATTTCAAGTCCAACTTAGTGAATACCTTGGCCCCAGAAAGCTGATCCAACTTGTTATCCAAGCATTGGATCAGAATCAGTATTTGACGGTTATCTTATTAATTGTTTGGCTGTCAACACACATTCTTCAAGTGCCATCCTTTTTGGGTACTAATAAGGTGGGGCCGCACATGGATTCATACTGTCTTGTATGAACCCTTTAGCAATTAATTCATCTACTTGCTTTTGCAACTCTTCATGTTCAGTGGGACTCATTTTGTAATGGGTAATGTTGGGGAGACTAGCACCCAGAGTTAAATCTATGCAATGTTGGATATCCCTTAATGGTGGTAATCCCATCGGTATGTCCTCGGGAAACACATACTAAATTCATCAAGCAAAGGTATTATCTCCTCTGGAGCCCCACACCTTTCAGCTTAAACCCCTTGTTAATTAAAGCATATACAACACTAGTCTCTTTTAAGACACTTGTGAATTCAGTCATGGCAAAAAGGCTAGAACCCTCCTCGGGTTTCGGTTTAGTCTCTTGTGATGGACATAAGGTCATCCTTTACCTTTAAACTCAAAAGAGTATGTTTGTCCGTCATGGACTACGTAGCGACCAAATTGCCACGAGCGCCCAAGTAGCAAATGACAAGAATCCATGCATACAACATCACATTACACACAATCACTATAATTATTGGCAATAGAAAAGCTTACTAGACATCGTTGTAGGACTGAAACCTCATTCTTTTTTTTTTTATCCATGCAAGCTTGTAAGTATGACGGTGTTGTTGAGATTTTATTTTCAAATCATGGACAACTACTTCCTCTATAACATTCTCTTAACTCCCGCTATCAATTACAAGTCTTGTAACTTTCTCACCCATGGTGCACGTGATGTGGAAAATATTATTTCTTAGCCAATCCAATGATTCATTCCTAAGAGTTAGGAATGATCACTGCATCACCAAGGCCTCTCCCACATCCCCATATACCATTTCTCCCTCTAAAGTTTCTTCATTATAAGAGACAAACACAGGTGGTGCTAAACGGTTAAATACTTTTAATTGGGTTTCATTCTCATCTTCTATAAACATCGCCCCTTTTCTTTTATCACCCCTTGCATATTCAACAGGTTTATGGCCTGGTTCACCACACTTAAAACACTTCAGTCTAGGTGGACCCACCTGGTTTTGATTAGGTCCACGTCCTTGGTTTTGGTTCATCCCCTGAGCGACTGACTTGGGGGTAGGTTAGGATTATTACGTGGGGGTGGTCTGGCCACATTAGTTTGGGTTCAACCCAATTGGTTAGGTCGGTTGCTTTGTTTCTCTATGGTTAGAGCTTGTTGATGTGCCATAGAAACATCATAGTAGTCAAATAGGTTTAATATGTCCCAAATATTTGGTCTCAGTCCACCTATATACCTAGCCACCAATTGGTCTTCAGTTTTAGCTAATTCATTCCGGGCCACTAACAGATGAAACTTCTTTGTATATTCATCTACTGTATCAGTTCCTTACTTTAGATTTTGCAATTCTTGATAAAGTAAACGAATATAATTGTGGGGTAGAAATTTTGACCTCATCTTTGCCTTGAGTTTCTCCCATGTCTTAATATTTTCCTTGCCTCTTGTTTGTTGCATAACCTTCAATTGATGCTACCATGCTGTTGCTCATCCTCTAAACCGAGTCGTTATTAAGGATACAATCTTATTTTTTAGAACTTCCTTGAATTCAATCAAGAACTTCTTCTACTATGAAGAGCTAATCCATGAATTCTTCTAGAGACATACCTCCCTGGAATTCTGGGATCTCAACCTTGAGACGTATTTCCCATAGTCTTTGATCACCACCTACAACTATAGCCGATCTAGTTTCTTACCTTGATGATGAAAGGGAACGTGTGAAGATACTGGCGGTGGAGTTGTTGTCCCCTGTTTCTGACTGAAAACATGATTTCACCTCCTGATTAAGTGCCTTGACTTGTCTTCTCAGCTCTGCCATCTCCTCTTGTGTTTTGTTGTTAAGTTCCTGCTCAATGATGTGAGCTACTGGTTTCTTCTTAGGAGCCATAATCTGAAGAAGGACCAACTTGAGCTCTAATACCAACTGGCACAGTATGGAAACAAAACACATTGAGAAAAGCTTAAAAGAAAAGAGAAGAAATCAAATGACTACCAAGAAGAAGAATTCTTTACTAAATAATTAAGAGAAAATTCAATATCAAAAAATTGTCTTAACCTTCCCCTAGCTACTCATTATATAGGCAGACACCCTTATGGCTCCTATTCCTAATATGAAAATACTCTATAATAGAATCCTATTAAAACTCCTCAAAAGGAAAGTCTTAATTGAGCAATTCTAATATAAGAAAACACTCCATAATAGAATCCTACTAAAACCCTTCAAAAGGAAAGTCCTAATTGAATATAAATTTGAAATCTCGCTATAATGCTAACTTGGTAAAAATGAAATAAGATAGAAACTCTATGGTGCTGCCAACTTGATAAAAATGAACTAAGATAGAAATTCTGTAATGATGCTATATCGGTAAATATTTATTAAGTTGGGTCAGTGGTGTCATCTCTACTTCTTATGTGGCTTGGAATGGTCCCAACTTGCATAGAACTTATTGTCCTTCTCCTGTACTACATCAATTTCTCCCAAATAGAGGTCTCAAACATGGATGCCCCTTATCACCATACCTATTTGTTTTATCAATGGATGTCTTATCTCGAATGTTGCAATTCAATTTGCAAGAGAACATTCTACAGGGCTTCAAGTTTAATGGTCATGTGTGCAAGCTTAACCACTTGATTTTTGCTGATGAGAACCTTTTAGTGGGTAAAATCAACACTCGAGAAGCTGAAAAACATAAAGAAATTATTGATGTTTTTGGTAGATGGTTGGGACAATAGGTTAATTTTGAAAATCTTCAATATTCTTTAGTTCCAATACTCATCGTCGTTAGAGACAAAAGATCACGGTGGTGTTTCGGGTCCAAGGGATGGGTGAAAATGTAAAGTATTTGGGTGGTTTCTTAATACCAAATAGAGGTAACAAAAAAGAAGAAGCTCTGATTTTGGACATGTGTTCTAAACTTCATAATTAGAAGGTTCAATATTTATCATATGGTAGGAGATTCTCCTAACAAGCATAGTTGTGGCTATCCCCTCCTTCCATACAACGTCTTGGTTATTATCTAAGTTGGAAAAAATTGGAGAGGGATTTCTAGTGGGGTGACAAAGATGACAAAAGGTTGTTCCATTTGAGGAGTTGGGATCTAATGCAATGCCCCAAAGCTAACGGTGGATTGGTTACTCATGATCCTTATAAAAAAAATAAAGCAGCCCAAGTCATAAGACTTGGTTGGATATTTTTTAAAGCTGGTGGAGAAGTTTGGACACAGGTTTTGAAAGCAAAGTACAAGTGAAACAGGACATCCTTTTAGCCTTTAAAGCCGGGATATACTAGCTCTACTACTTGGAATAGCATTTTGTTATGTAGAAAGGAGCTTCCGATGGCCGCCTTGTAGATGATTGGCAATGGGTCGAGCATCTCAGCTTTTGAGGAACCATGGATCCCTATTAAGGAAAGCTCTCCAGAAGGTAACTCCATAAGTCTGGCTGCTACCAATGGAGGCTCTCAATCCAGATTAGCAGCTACTAATAAAGGATCTTTAGCAGTTGCCAATGAAAGATCTCTTCCAAGAATAGCAGTTACAAATGAAGTCTCACACACAGACTTGGCAACCAATAAATTAGAAAGATAATTAATTAGCAATCTTTGTACATTGGCAACTGCCTATTCTATTCTTAGTTTCTTTTATTATTTTTGTTCTTTATGTATGTATATTGTACCCATCTCAACCTAGTCGACAGGTCAAGCAATACAAGAATTCTTTTATTTTTTATCTTCTTTCTTCTACATTCTTTTCTTGGTATCAGAGCTTATGGCATCTCACGGTGCTGATTCATTTGAAGCTATGAGCTCCAACTCCTCTGATCTTCAGAACACGACTACTACAGTAGCCATGAACTCCATTCCCAACATTTCTCCATATCTCACCATCAAGTTGAATGGAGAATTTTTTTTTCTATGGAGGACTCAACTTCTGTCGGTTCTTAGAGCCTACAAACTGATGGGCCTAATTGATGGTTTGACCAAGGAACCACTAGAGGAAATTCCAGATCCCAATGGTAGTAGTAAGAAAATTCTTGACCCAAAGTATTCTTCATGGGTATAGTTGGACCAACTCGTTTTAAGTTGGCTTGTTGCATCTTTGACAAAGGGCATATTAGCCCAAGTTGTTGGATTGTCTACTACAGTCGAAGGCTAGAGTGCCCTAGAGAGATTGTTTTCTTCTCACTCATGATTTAGGGTGCTAGAACTAAGGCGGCAACTTCAGAATCTTAAGAAAGGCAACCTGTCCATAAGTGAGTATGTTCAGAAAGCAAAAACTATTGCAGACAATTTGTCTACTATTTTTAAACCGGTAGGTAAGGAAGACCTTGTTCTTTATGTTTTATCTAGACTAGGTAGCGAATATGAATCTCTTATCACTGCTATTACTAATAGAACTGATGTTGATTAGTTAGGCATCAATGATGTTCTTGGTCTACTGCTTAGCCATGAATCTTGGCTTGTTCAGCATAATGTTTCTAGTGAAGCTCCCAATGCCAATATAGCTGCAAATAGCAATAATAATGGCAAGAATAGCAATAATAATTCTTAGTTTCAGAATAACAAAGGGAACTATGGCCTTGACAGAGGAAGGGGGCGTGGCAATTAATCTGGACAAGGACAAGGTCAAGGTAGAGGTAATACAATTGTTTGCCAAGTATGTAACAAACCTGGCCATGGTGCACTCAAGTGTTGCAAACAGTACGACCTCTCGTACCAAGGAGATCATAACAATAATTTTCCAGATCCTACAGCTGTGTTTCATAGTGGTATGTAATTCTACAATGGCTCAATTGCTAATTTTGACCCTACTTGGTACCCTGATAGTGGAGCAACTCATCACATGACTCCAAATGCTGATAACTTACAAAACAAGTCTGAATTTTTGGGTACAAACTAAGTGAAAGTTGGTAATGGTGAAGGTTTGACAATTAAGAGTATTCGTTCTTCTTAATTGAATTATGATCACTATCATTTTAATCTGAAAAGTATTTATCATTTACCTACCCTAACAAAGAATCTGGTCTCTATTAGCAAATTTACACGAGATAATAATTTAGTATTTGAATTTCATCTGGATTTCTTTTTATTGAAGGGTCATATGGGGGGAATTTTACTCAGAGGACCTAGTAGAGATGGACTTTATCAGTTCCCGGGAGCAAATGATGACAGAGAAAAATCAGTCAAAGCACTTATTGGAGAAAGCCACTTTCCAGGATTGGCATCGTCACTTAGGACATGCATCTTTGAAAATAGTTAAATTAGTAATTTCTAAATTTGGTTTTCCTTATTAAGGACATGTGAATGATCATTTTGTTTGTGAGGCTTGCCAATTAGGCAAAGAACATCGCTTAAATTTGCCAATTTCTTCTAGTAATGTCTCTCAGCCTCTAGTGTTAATTTATTCAGATGTATGGGGACCTGCCCTAGTTTTGTCTACAAAAGGCTATAAGTATTATGTTTTGTTTATCGATGCATATTCAAAGTTTTCTTGGATTTATTCTCTTGAAAGGAAATTAGATGTTTTTGTTAAATTTAAGAGACATGCTGGAAATCTTTTCTCCACTAAAATTAAAATGTTCCAAAGTGATTGGGGAGGAGAGTTTCAAAAATTATCCCCCTTCTTGGATAGTGAAGGAATTTCACATAGGGTCAACTATCCTCATACTCATGAGCAGAATGGAAATGCTAAACAGAAACACCGACATATTATTGAGTCCACTCTCTCTCTACTAGTGTCCTCCCCTCTTCCCAAATCCTTCTAGGTCGAAGCAGTAGAAACTGTAGTGTTTTTCATTAACCGGTTGCCTGCTCCAACACTTGGTAATCTCTCTCCTTATGAAAAGTTGTTTGGTTGAAAACCTAATTATTCTATATTACGAAGTTTTGGTTATCTTTGCTATCCTTTTATTCGGCCATATAACAAACACAAGATGGACTATAGATCTATTAGATGCATTTTTAGTGGATATAGTTCTTCTCATAAAGGGTACAAGTGTTATAATATGGTCACTTCACAAGAAATTATTGCAAGACATGTGGTTTTTGATGAGAAACAGTTTCCGAGGATCTCTCAACAAAGGAATCCTTCCGAACCTCTAAATTCAGCACCAGTCACCCTGCTATTTGTTCCTTCAGTCACGGATGTGCAAGAGAATGATATCTCCTCTCATGACTCTCCATTGCTTAAACAAGGTATAACTGTAAGTTTGTCTTCAACCAATACTAATGAATCTTTATCTCACGATGATAATCAGACAACTCATCTACGCCAGAGAACACAACTAATTCAAGAGATTTTGGACACCACACCTGTTGTTCTTGCTTCGGCTGTATGAACACATTTTATGACTACTTGTTCCATGAGTTCCCACCATGCACAGACTACCACAAGGTATCCTTTACCTAAAGGACTACTTACAGATGGTAGTCCGAATGATGCAAAACTAACTTCCTACTCTCAGGCGTCCAAGTCTGCCCACTGGTGCACTACTATGGCATCTGAATTTCATGCTCTCATCCAGAATGGTATGTAGTAGCTTGTTCCTTATGATCCTTCTATGAATGTTGTTAGCTCTAAGTGGGTTTACAAAATTAAGAGAAAAGCTGATGGTTCTGTGAAACAATACAAAGCTAGACTAGTAGCTCAGGGTGTCTCTCAAGTTCCTAATGTCAACTTCACTAATACTTTCATCCTTGTTGTTAAGCCAGCCATTGTCCTTACAATTTTATCTTTGGCCACCTGACAAGGATGGGGCTTTAAGCAGCTAGATGTTTACAATGCCTTCTTGAATGGATTTATTCAAGAAAATATTTATATGAAACAACCCCAGGGTTTTGAGGATCAGACACATCCAGATTATGTTTGCAAGCTTAAAAAGGCTCTCTATGGTCTTCGTCAAGCCCCTCGGGCTTGGTTCCCTCGACTCAGTAGAAAACTTCATGATCTTGGCTTCAAAAGCTCTCAGTGTGATTCCTCTCTCTTCATCTACACCAAAAATAATATTTCTCTATATATTTTGGTTAATGTTGATGATATTATTGTTACTGGTTCTTCTACGGCTCATGTTTTTCAACTATTTTGGATTTGTCTCAGAGTTTCTCTCTTAAGGATCTCGGATCTCTACACTATTTTCTTAGAGTAGAAGCTCATCGATACAAGATTGGAATATTTCTTTCTCAGAGGTGTTACATTTTGGATCTCTTATAGAAAACTAATTTGGAAGCCTCTGAACCCTTGACCATGCCTATGGTTCGAACGTCTAAATTATCTAAATTTCAAGGAGATCTGCTTCCTGATCCTATGCAGTATCGCAACATTGTTGGGGCCCTGCTATGTTACACTTACATGTCCAGATGTGGCATTTGCGGTGAACAAGGCTTATCAATTCCTTCAGAACCCAACCAATGATCATTGGATGGTAGTGAAATGCATTCTGCGTTATCTCAAAGGCACAATTGAGTATGGGCTATTTTTTGCATCTAATTCTCCTAGGTATTTAGTTGCTTTTTCAGATGCTAATTAGGCTGGTTGCCTTGATGACTGCCAGTCTATTGGTGGCTATGGTATTTTTCTTGGGTCTCATTTAATCTCCTGGAGTGTGAAGATACAACTCACCATTGCTCGTTCTAGCATTGAAGTCAAATTTCGCTCATTAGCTAACTCCACAACCGAATTTCTGTGGCTTTAGTCTCTACTATGGGATTTAGGCATTCGTCAGTCTATTCCGCCTATTCTTTATTGTGATAATATTGGCACAACGTACTTGGCAGTGCATCCAGTGTTTCATGCTCGTACTAAGTGCATTGAAGTGGACTTTCATTTTTTTGCATGATCATATTCTCCGTAAAAATATGGACGTCTGATATATTTCTATTGATGATCTGCTGGCCAATATCTTTACCAAACCTCTTGCTCTAGTTCGATATGATTTTCTCTAGTCCAAGTTTCATGTGCTTCCAGCCCAATTTCGCTTGAGGGGGCATATTAAGGAAAGCTATCCAGAAGGTAACTCCACAAGTTTGGCAGTTACCAATGGACACTCTCAGTTTAGATTAGCAGCTACTAATAAAGGATCTTTAGCAACTGTAAATGAAAGATCTCCTCCAAGAATAGTAGTTACTAATGAAGGCTCTCATACAGATTCCGCAACCACTAAATTAGAAAGAGAATTGATTAGAAATCTTTGTACATAGGCAACTACCTATTCTATTCTTAGTTCCTTTTATTATTTTTGTTCTTTGTGTATATATAATGTACCCATCTCAGCCTGGTCGACAAGTCAAGCAATATAAGAATTCTTTTATTTTTTATCTTCTCTCTTCTACATTCTCAGGGTACAAGTGCTTGTACCCATCTCAGGGTACAAGCTGTTGTACCCTTTTGAGGACCCATGGATCCCAAGATGTTTTAACCCCGATGACTATTCATAGGAGGGTTCTAGGAACGGAAATTTTAAGGTGGCATTGCTCTATGAAGGAAACTACTAGAAGACGAATGAGGTGATTAATCTATTTGGGGAGAACTTGGGTTATAGAATCCTGAATATTCGGATCGCAAATAACACTGTATCTCGCGATGATTGTCTGGTATGGAAATTCTCTCCCCGTGGACATCTTACTACTATGAATGCCTACTCTTCTCTATTTCAGCTGAATGGACAATCTTCTTCATTGCATATAGCATTTGTTAGCTTCAGTTGGGAGTGATTTTTGGAGAATAAAGCATATTCCTCCTAGAATACATTTATTCATTTGGTTGTCTTCATAACATGATTCCTGTGAGGGAGGTTCTGCCAAGAAATCCAATCATATGGATTGTATCTGCCCAATGTGTAATGAGGCAGAAGAGTCTCTCAATCATCTGTTCTTCCATTGTAAATGGGCAAGAGCGGTATGGTTTGCCTCCTCTCTTGGGACCCGTACTGGATCAAACAATTTCTCTCTGGCACACTGGCTTCGAGAATGGGCTAAGCAGAACAATGCCTTCTCTCCATCCTCTATTTCTACTTTTGCTAAGGGAATAGTATTTCTTTGGCATTTATGGAAATCCAGGTGCTAGGTTACTCTAGGAAACAGTCATTTAGAAATTTCTATAGTAGTTTCTAATGCAGAAGCTCAGATTGCAGAGATCAATTGTAGAGTGTCTTCGCTTTTGGGGGGCCAAGGTCCTATTGATGACAGTAACATCCCACCCTTGCATTGCTGCAGGCCTCCTGAAAGTTATCTAAAGCTTAACTTCGATGGAGCTGACAAATTTCCAGAATTCTGGTGCTGTTTTTAATAATTCGGGACTGCTATAGCAATTTCTGCTATGCTCGTACTATGGGTCTCCCTCCGATGTCAGTGGTGGAATTAGAAGCCAGAAGTCTCCTTGAAGGCATTAAATTCTGCTTAGAGCTGGGGATCTCATCAGTTATTATAGAGGGCGACCCTAAGAATATAATCCAGGTTCTGTTGGAGAATTCCATTTCTCCTCCATGGCAAATTCAGCATATGGTTGCAGACTGCAGAGCTTGGCCTCTCTCCTTCACCCAGGTCTCAGTGAATTACATCCCAAGGAATGCTAATAAATCCAGGCATATCCTTGCCAAATTTGGTTTAAGAGCGAAAAGGGTCCACACTTGGTCTGTGTGCCCTGATTTTCTTTTTGAATGTATTCATTCAGATGTATCTCTGGTTTCTTAATGAATTCCACCAAACTTGGCTTCAAAAAAAATAATAATAAAGAAAATGAAAGAAATAGCTTTGATCAATCAATATCCTTGCATGAATTTTGATGAATGCTACCCTGAATGATTATCTCTTTTATTATACTGGCTGATTGGTTCCAAGTGTTTACGGTAACATTTCTTTTTGTAAGGGTGTTTTGGTTTTCCCTACCTTTTCTTGCAAACCAAAGAACAACATATTTTTTTTGTTAAAATGACACTTTTTTTTGGTAAATAGATAAAATGAAAAGATACTTCTTTGGTGAAAGAGAAAAATAGGAATTAGACTTGAGTTATCTTTATACATTACAAATTATATATGTTGCAGAAAAACCCAAGAAAATAGATTCGAAATGGCATTCAAAATGAAAATAAAACAAAGATAAAGAGAAAGAAGCATAGAGAACACACAGATTTATGTGGTTTGGCTTATAGCCTACATCCATGGGCGAAGGAGGAACAAAAATCCACTATGAAATAGGTAATGGAGAAGAAATACAGAGTTGTGTTCTCACAAAAAACCCTAAGCCCCAAATACACCCAATGTCTAACTCGTCTCTCACAAGACTCAGACTCCACTGTACAAGATAGAAAACCCCCAAAATACATAACTATGAAATATGGGTCGAGTCCATACCTAGCGGCCCAAGCCCTACGCATCCACCACAAACCACTATGAAAATTTTCCTTCAGGTTTATCTCAAATTGATTCAGAGTAGATTCATGAAGTGGGCCGCGACAAAGAATTCAAGGCACAAACATAACAAATCTCCACCTTGGCTTGAATTCTCTCAAGCATCACAAAATAGTAATCTCCCTTCACCATTTCCAACAAAAGCCCCAATGGTCAAACTCAAATGATGCAAACACCAATCAAGTCCAAGCAATGCTTGAACTTAGCCACAAGAAGAGGCTTTGTTAACATATCAGCTGGATTATTCGCAGTACCAATTTTCTTCACAATGATATCGTCTTGTTCTACAACATCACGAACAAAATGGTACCTCACGTCAATGTGTTTCATCCTCTCATGGTAATTTGATCGTTAGTCAGATAAATAGCACTTGGCTATCATAGTAAACAATAGTTACCTTTGGACCTAAACTAAGTTCACCTAACAAACCTCTCAACCAAATAGCTTCTTTAACTACTTCAGTCACTGCCATATGCTCAACTTCAGTAGTAGATAAAGCAACTATAGATTGTAAAGTAGCTTTCCAACGAACAGCACAACCACCATTAGAAAATACATAACCTGTGAGTGATCTTCTCCTATCAAGATCACCTACATAATCTGAATCAACATAACCCATCAAACTGTCACTACTCCTCCTAAACTCCGAACAAGTATTTGAGGATCAACTTCACTACTTGCCAATGTGTCATGTTAGGACATGACATATATCTTCTCACCATACTAACTGCATGTAAAATGTCAGGTCGTATGCAAACCATGGCATACATAATACTTCCAACTGTACTGGAGTAGGAGACATGTGATATATATTTTTTCTCTTCATTTGTCTGGGGTGACAAATTTGCTGAAAGTCTGAAGTGGGTTGCAATAGGAATACTTACTAGTTTAGCATCTTTTATGCCAAAGCGCTCCAAGACTTTTTCAACATACTTCTGTTGTGTCAAATACAACTTTCCTACTTTTTGGTCCCTCTGAATCTTCATGCCAAGAATTTTCTTTGCTGCACCCAAATCTTTCATTTCAAACTCATCACTCAACTATGTTTTTAATCTATTGACCTCAGATATTTCTCTTGCTTGTACCTGACTATAGCCTTTTAAAACCAATTGTGCCTTATATCTAGCATCCTCTACAATCGGAGTACCTTCCTTTCTTTTGAAAATCCATTTGCATCCAACAATCTTCTTTCTTTTAGGTGGTCTTACCAACTCCCAAGTTTGGTTCTTATGCAAGGATTCAATATTTTCATGCATTGCTATCAACCACTTAGCAGAATTAATAGATGAGACAACTTCTGCATAAGTATTGGTTTCTGTAACATCAACATTCTCTGCAACTGACAATGCATAGGCAATCAGATCAGCATAACCATATCTCTGGGGTGGTCTAATCTCTCTCCTTGTTCTACCTCTAGCAATAGAATACTACTCCTCTTCTTCCTCTTGTACATGTTCTTCTATCTCAGTAGAAATAGGCACCTGGACTGATGTAAACTAAGGTGAGGAAGCACTTTTAACTTATAACTCCACCTTCTTCCTTGAACCTTGTGTTTTATTTGCATCACAAGAATTTGAAGGCTCTTTTCTTGGGTGAAGCATAACAAACTCATCAAAAGTAACATCTCTTCTAACTATGAATTTTGGTGATTTAGGATCAGGACACCACAATCTGTATCCCTTCACACTTGAAGCATAACCAAGAAATATGCACTTCTTGGCCCTAGGCTCAAGCTTGCCTTCATTAACATGTGCATATGCTAAACAACCACATATTTTCAAATTTGAATAATTAGGAGGGTTGCTAGACCATACCTCTTCTAGAGTCTTACATTCAATGGCTATAGATGGATATCGGTTTATTAGGTGACAAGCCATATTAACTGCTTCCGCCCAAAAATCCTTTAAGAGCCCAGCATTTTACGACATGCACCTTGCTCTCCCTAGTAGAGTTTTGTTCATACATTTTGCAACTCCATTCTGCTGTGGTATTTTGACAATAGTACGATGCCTTACAATGCCTTCATTTTTGAAAAACTCATTAAATTCGTTTTTACAAAACTCTAAAGCATTATCTGTTCTCAACCGCTTGACCTGTTTTCTTGTTTCCTTTTCAAGCAAAGTTTTCCACTATTTAAAAGTTCCAAATATATCATTCTTATGCTTAAGAAAATAAACCCATACCTTCTTGGAGTAGTCATTGATAATGGTAAGAAGATATCTAGCACCACCCTTTAATGGAACTGTGAACGTCCCCATAGGTCTGAGTGAACATAATCCAAAGTGCCCTTTTTCCTGTGAACAGTTGTACTGAAACTGGTTCTTTTCAGTTTCTCGAAAACACAATGTTCACAAAAGTCAAGATTTCATGTACTTTGTCCACAAAGAAGACCTCTCCTACTCAACATAATAAGTCCCCTTTCACTCATATATCCTAGTCTCATGTGCCATAACTTGGTGGTGTTAGACTCAGATAGAGATGATACAAAAATTGCAACTGAACCTGTGATAGTAGTACCATGTAGCACATATAGACTTCCTATTCTCATGCCTTTCATCACAACAAGAGCACCCTTACTGATTTTTAGAACTCCACCTTCAGCTGAATATTTACACCCTTCAGCATTTAGAGTGCTAAGAGAGATGAGAGTTTTCTTTAAGTCCGGTACATGCCATACATTTGTTAATGTTCTCACAACACCATCATGCATTCTAATTTGAATTGTTCCTTTTTCCACAGTTTTATAGGAAGCATTATTACTCATCAATACAACTCCACCATTAATAGATTCATAGGTGGAGAACTAGTCCCTGTTGGGATACATATGGTAGGAACATCCTGAATCTAGAATCCATTCATCCTTGTGTTGGACAGTTATGCCCTTAGCTCCAATCAGATCGATGTATCTTTTGCCATTTATTGTAAATGAATAAAGTACATAATTGATTCATGCCATTGTGGTGTGTTTCTATGTAATACCCTTAAACTAGACATTAAGGAAACTCGTGTTGGATAGATCTAGGGAGATTTATCCGGTCAAGGCTGACACTGATTTACCACCAAGTTGGTTGGGGTGGGTTGTCTCAACTGCTAGGGTGAGACCTGAGGTACATGCAGTGTGGGTTTTGCTTGAAACCCTGAACTGAACCGAAATTCTAATATTGCCCTGGACCTTGGAGATAGATTGACAAAACTGGAATGTTACACCTGACCCTTAGACTCGATTATGGTACTACACTAGGTGTCAGATTGGGCTGTCTTTGATATGCCAATCAGTAAGATCCTTAGAGGGGGTCAAAATCTGGGTATGTTGGGACAGTCTGAGAATTCATCTGAGTGGGTGATCATAGTGACAGAATCAGCCCCTTTGTCAGACAAAATGAATGATCGGGGATGCATTCTCTCTGATGGAAACCTAAACTACCGGCAGTTGATTTCAACCGTTGAAATTTGTTTTGCAAAATATATTTATATAAAGATATACATATATATATATATATATTATGGTTTCAAAATGTTTGCAAAATGTTTTAATTCTCGGGATCCATGTGAGTAAAGAGTGCAACACTGTTCCTTGCAGCCGAGGGAGAGGTCCTCTCTTGTCGGGCAGTGTTTGATCATTATGGGATGAGAGATTAAGTGTAAGACCATTGAGGGTAATACCTAATGGGATAATCTTGCATCTGCCCATAGTCCTTGGGTTTTCATAAGGTGGTTGGACCCAAGGACCATTTAGTGTAAATGTTGGGGCCATTAAGATCCCATGGTGATGGACTCAGGGATTCACTGTCTCCTATAGTGAATTTGGTCTGGCCTTGTAACAAAGGTTGGGCTAAACCCATGTGGCTAATGTGTAGATCAATGTTTGGGTCCCACGCCATGTTGGGCAGTGTTTGATCATTATGGGCTGAGAGGTCAAGTGTAAGACCATTGAGAGTAATACCTGATGGGCTAATCTTACATCTGCCCACAGTCCTTGGGTTTTCATAAGGTGGCTGGACCCAAGGACCATTTAGTGTAAATGTCGGGCCCATTAAGAGCCCTTGGTGATGGACTCAGGGATTCACTGTCTCCTATAGTGAATTTGGCCTGGCCTTGTAACAAAGGTTGGGATGAACCAATGTGGTTGATGTGTAGATCAATGTTTGGGCCCCACACCATACAAGGAGAGCCAAATGGGTAGCAAGTTAAGAGGTTAAGTGAGCACATAAACTCAATGGGCCTAAAGCCCAATTCGAACTGGATTAATTAGATTCATTAAATAGGGGCAAATCTGGGTTTGGATCAATAGATAAGGATAAGAGGATAAGTCTTATCCACTTAAAGAGTCTATATCCAAATAAAGATTTGGATCAGAAAACTCCTAATTTGATTAGAATTAAGTTGATCTTAAACTACCTATAAGATAAGGGATTAACCTTATCACTTAAAGAGTCCAAATCCAAATAAAGATTTGGATCAAGAAAACTCCTAATCAGATTAGGAGGTTGTCGGGCGGACATGCAAAAGGACACTAGACAAGACAGAAAAGTGCAAAGCTCTTTCCTGCTCTTGCCGCCCCACCCAGTTTGATCTCTACTTGTGGGAGTGATCGAGAATTATTCTTGATTTTGCTTCTAGGCAGAAGAAGCAATCTTATGTCGTGCTCACCAGCCCTCTACCCCATTTTTGCTGAAGAATTTGGTTCTTGCTGAAGAACCATCCTACTGATCTTGCTTCACCTCACATTGTGTCATTTTCAGTGGAAGTAGTTTTTGGTTTTCTCCTTGGGCGTGAACACCTTCATTTGGAGTTACTACTACTC
The DNA here is from genome assembly GCF_056320005.1 of Nelumbo lutea. NCBI lineage: Eukaryota > Viridiplantae > Streptophyta > Magnoliopsida > Proteales > Nelumbonaceae > Nelumbo > Nelumbo lutea. The sequence goes on along the minus strand of NC_142684.1, from coordinate 42,216,080 downwards.
CATATCAGGTATATCCCTTTCCTCCCTTTTGGTTTCAGAGCTGGTCTGGTTTGGTTCAAGATTGATCATTGAAATGCAGTTTTCTAAAATAGGGAATGCGATTCCCAGATGGGAGAGAGAGAAATTTTTGAAATTTCGCCCAACCTTCCTGTAGGTTTTGGCCATCCATAATGGATCTCTCATCTTTCTTCACTTTGGATCTTGTTCTATCATCTGTCACAAAGAGAACATCCACATTCTCATCCTTAGCCACACTAGCCTCTATTGAGTTATTCTTTTTCTTTTCTTCATTCTAGTTTTTATTTTTCAACTTATAATATTCTTACTTAATGTACCCTTTCTTGTGACAATAGTTATAGGTAAAGTTCTTATGTCTAGATTTTGATCTAGACTTCGGTTACTATTTGAGCCCTTATCCTTAGACCTCCCTCTTGTAAGCAATCCAGAGTCTTATCTATCACCCCTATTCATAGTCAAGTCTTTATCAGTCACCTCTTTAGAGAGTAATGCCTTTTTAACATTCTCTGTAATAATGGTGTCTCTTCCATAGATGAGAGACTCTCTAAAAGACTTATATGAGAGTGGTAAGGAACAGAGTAACAAAAGGGCTTTGTCTTCATCTTCAACCTTAACATCAATATTTTGTAGGTCCATGATAGTAGAGTTAAATTCATCAATATGAGATTTTATAGGTGTACCTTCAGCCATCTGAAGCAAGATCAGTCATTGCTTCAAGTATAGCTTACTAGCAAGAGATTTTGACAAGTATAGAGACTCCAACTGTTGCCACAAACCTGCAATGGTCTTCTCATGAATGACTTCCCGCAAAACTTCGTTTGATAGCAGCAACTGAGTCATGATTAGGGATTTAAAATCTAACTCCTCCCAATCTTCATCACTCATAGTTGCATGTTTCTTCTCCTTCCCATACAAAGCTTTGTGTAGTTTGTCTTGTCCCAAAATGGCACGCATCTTGACTTGCCAAATACTGAAACTGATGCTACCATCAAACTTGTGCCAAACGAAAAATAGGGCTTTAATACTAGTTTGTTGCAGAAACGGATCCATACCTAGCTGCTCAAAGCCCTATGCATCCACCACAAACCACTGTGAAAATTTGCCTTCGGGTTTATTTCAAATTAATTCGGAGCGGATTCATGAAGCAGGTCGCCACAAAGAATTCAAGGCACAAACATAGCAATATATACAACTAAATATATAGTGGAGTGTGGTCTCTTACCGGTTCAAAAGAACCAAAATTGATTGCAACACAATTATAATCGGGATACAATGCAAACATAGATCTTATGGCTCAATTTGGTGGGAGTACAGATAAAAATATGTAGAGTGCAAAACCTTGTATTTTGTATTATTTTGTAAACATATTTGTATTTGTAATCCTCCCAAACAGAGCCTATATATATAATTGTGTTGATTCAGTTTGGGTCTTTAGGGTCTGCCTGACCCATTTGACAACCTTAACCAAAATGCCAAAAATAAATATAGTAATTAATATGATCCATTTTTTTATTGAGTAAAATTTTCAAGAAAATCATTCAGCGTTGGTAAATCAAAACTCACAATGGTAAATCTCATAAAATGATAAGGGGTAGGAGTTGGTAATAGGTAGTGGGAATTGTATGGATTGATATGATAATGGATAGTCAAGAAAGCCATTATCCAATGTTAGTCGCAGCTATGTGGAAGAAGGAACTGAATACGGACCTAACCTATCTATGGTATTTTTTTCTTTAATAAAATTGTCATTCTTAGACTTGAACCCATCCTATGACACTAATACATGTGCAACCTAACAAAAAGTAAATATTATTAATACTGAAGAAGAAGACAAGTAGCTGGACCGGGGGGGTGAGGGGGGGAGAGAGAGAAGGCTAATAAGGATAGGCCACAATTAGAGATTGAACGGCAGCTACATGTAAAATCTTATATCCAGAGAACCCTGCAGCATTCGAAAGCTTCTTCCATTCTGCCTCACTCCTCTCTTTTCCTCCAGTGTAGACCATCATGTCCAAATCCAACCTTAATCTAGCCTTTGTTAAGGGATCCTTAGATTCTGGATCTAGTACTATGTCGACGATGATAACTTTTCCACCCTCTCTAGGCACTGATTCTTTGCATCGCTTTAGAATATCAATACATTCACCATCATCCCAGTCATGGAGGATCCACTGAACCACAGTACAAAATATACAAGTTACAAACAGTGAATGCTGAAAATTATAGAACTTTAATACTAGTAGGGTGCAAGGCCAAACCCAACCCAATCTGACCAGAAAAGGGGAAGGAGGGTTTGGTTGGGATGAAGATTGTATTAGGACTAGGGCTGAAAAATGCCAATTCAACAAAAAGTTGAGTTGGGTTAGGGTTGAAAACTTGACCAATTAAAGCAACCCAAACCAGATGTGATTACACTTTCGTGTGCATCGTGTTTGATTGAATTATCCTGACCATAAAAGAAATTGCTTTCTCTTATAGTTTGTCTGCTTAAGGAATAAAGAAGTTGTGCTACATGGTGAAGAAAAGCTCAAATATCAAATTCTGCGTCAAGAATGATCTGAAGAGATTGAAACAAACTCAACTTATTTACCTTCAATAAGATGGCATCGGCACTAGGAATGTGTTTGAACATGTCGCCTGCAATCCGGTCGACCTAAGGGTAATCAGGTGAGTCGGCAATGACATGAGGTAGATCATAAATTGTACATTTTAGGTGGGGAAAGGCCTTGGCAATGTCTCTCATGGCAGTTCCAGTGCCTCTACCAACATCCACCACCGACTTTATTCCTTGGAATACATCCTTACAGTCTTGACTCAAGACTGATGTGATGAAACTGGTATCACAAGCCATTACTTCATTGAAGAGCTTATTCTTCTCCGGATGATCAGCCACGTATGCCCATATGCTCTTGCCTAACGCCTTCTCAAAAGCTGTCCCCTCGCCGACCAAGCCATCCTTGAGACAGTGCCAGGGTGCAAAGAAATCCTCGTCGGTGATCGCTAATATGGCTGACGCCATGCTCCTGTCCCACCCTTTTACAAGGAACTTACCCTGTGGAGATAGCCCATATCGTTCTTCGCCACCTAGGGTTTCCTTGGTGAAGATCTTCATTTGCACCATGTAACGCATTAACCTGTGCAAGTGATCGGTGTTGACCGGTTGCACAGGAATTTGAGCCCCCATTTCAAAGAGCGTCAAGGGTTCTCCCTGCTTATGGATTATGTCTGCAATACCGAACTCAATGGCACATCGGAGGACTAAAGTGTCGCCAAAGTCATATCCGAATTTCCAGATTTCAACCTCGTGAGCTTGAACTTCCTTCGGAATTTCCATTCTCCTCTCTAGGCCCCTCTTGAACTCAGAAGCCGGTAACCTGGGCGAGATAAATTACTGAACTTAATTAGAGCTCTCTCTCTCTCTTTCTCTCACTCAGGGACAAGTGCAAATGCAAGTAGTCAAGACACAGCCTTCCATCTTAATGTCTACAGTTCTGTCTGATGGGAAGTCTCCGATGTAAACTATATCTATTGACATTCCTTCTGACCGCCCACGTGCTCATCATGTTTTGGATGCCGAAGAGCAAAAACCACGTGGGCACTCACCACGTGAGTGGTTTCAGTTTCACAGTTAAATTGAATCAATTAGATGCACGTGCACTCTGAACTTGGTCAATCTATAATGGGAAAACTAAAAAGTGTTTGTACATGATTGTTCCAAAAGAAATGAAACAAAGGATATATAAAGTTATAAAGTTATAAAGTTATAAGGTTATCTCCGAGCCCAGTGGTTGATTTCCGATCCTCGGGGAACCTTGCCCAATCGGAGTCAGAGTATGCTTGTAGAAGATAAGTAGACGAAGGGTTGATGATGAGCCCATAATCTATGGTGTGTTTCGTGTAACGGAGTACTTTCTTAACAGCAGACCAATCCGCCTCCGTTGGGAGATGTATGTGTTAACAGAGACGATTAACAACAAAGGTGATATTAGGTCGCGTGATGAGAAGATATTGCAATGCTGTTACTATGCTGCGGTATTCTGTAGCATCAGGAAGATAATGCTTAGATGTCGAGGTTGACATGCAAAATGGTGTGGAGATGGGCTTCGAGCCATCCATATGAGTGCGGTGAAGTAAGTCAGCAATAGGGCTGTTCATGGGTCGGGCTGAGTCGGTTTACTGTGGTTTTTCCAACCGATCCAACCTGGTCGGGTTACCTGACATAGAAACCGAAATTGACCCAGTGTTAAGCAAAACTGATCTGGTCGGTTTGAGTCGGATTGGATCGGTTTCGGTTCTAAGTTCATCCCTGTGATAAAATCTTGTTAATTTTATCAACAATCATAAATTGAACATTATTTCAGCCATCTCCTATGATAAAATTTAAATGAAAAGTTAATCACAAAAGTTGTTCATTAATCACTGTTCACTAATCCAAAGTTTCTTGCAACCATTCAAAAACTAGGTGGCCTAATGGGCTTTGGAACTTCATGTTTGAACTATGAACTAAGTCGGTTCGGTTTCGGTTTTCTTGTGTGAAAACTGAAACCGACCCGAATCATCGGTTTAGGAATTTGCACAATCCGAAACCGACCCGTGCTGATGAAAACCCGGCCGACTCGGGTTGGGTCAGTCCAGGTTGGTCGGTTTGATCGGGTTGGGCCTTCTTATGAACAACCCTAGACAACAATTTATTTTCTTTGGCACAAATGAAGACTAGCATCACTATCATGGGCCTCCACACCTAAGAAATAATGGATTGAGCCAAATTCCTTGAGTGCAAAATGGTGGGAAAGCTCCTCAATGAGAGTTGTGATAGCAGATGTATCATTCCCCATGACAAGAATGTCATTTATGACCAATACATACATGATAATGCCATTAGAGTTGTAAATGAAGAGAGAGGTATCCATTTTAGAACCCAAAAAACCCATAAGTGAGAAGCTTATTCTAGAGCCACTAAAACCAGGCCCTCTTTAAGCCCATAAAGGGATTTGCAAATTAGACAAACATGAGTCGGTAGTTGGGGATTTACAAAGTCGAGAGGTTGTGTCATGTGCACAGCTTCTTCAAGGTGGCCATAAAGAAAGGCATTAGAGATGTCAAGTTGACGAACGGGCCAGCCATTTGACTTGGCAAGAGATAAAACAATACGGATGGTTGTAGGTTTTACCATTGGACTGAAAATGTCCTTGTAATCAATACCAGCTCTTTGGTGAAATTCTTTGGCTACAAGATGAGTCTTGTATCGTTTAATGGACCCGTCCGACTTTCTATTGATTTTGTAAATCCACTTGCAACCAATCACATTTTGATAAGGATGTTGTGGGACCAACTCCCATGTCCAATTTTTTATGAGGGCATTATATTCCTCAGTCATGGCACCACTCTTCATGTTTAGAAGCCTAAGAATAGGATGTAGGTTCAAGTAGGTTCGGGGAAGGAAGGGGATGTTTGGTAATAGTGTACAATTTGGGCTTCCAAATTCCAGCCTTTGACTGAGTGGTTATAGGGTGGACATTAGTGGATGGAATAACTAGTGAATTACAACTCTATTGTACCACAATTGGTGCATTAGTCTTTGCAACGTTAATGCTTTTTGATGGTTGGTTCCATTACCACTTAGCGGGAGAATTGATGACTCCATCTTTGATGCACTGCTAGTACTAGTACATTTGAGAATTCTTAATTGGCTAGTTGTAAATAGCCCTACGGCTATGGAACAAAGGATTATCTTGGATCTACACTGAGGTATTGACGGTGATTCCAAAATATCACAAAACAGAATGTGACATGATGAGATAAAATGCAGTACAAACAAAGACATGGAACGAGTTACCTACTCCTAACGGTCAAAGTAAGCCCTTTCATTCTGAATTCTTTTAACTCAAAATGAATCAGATCTTCCCAAATAGGATTTGAACCTATGACCAGTCAATTAACAACCGATTGCTCTACCACTGAGCTACTGAGGAACAACAAGAGATTAGATCTCATATAGTTCAATTCCTATTATTAACCTATGACCAATATGAGGCCAAAGCTTCCTTCGTAACTCCTAGAACTTCTTCGTTGTGGCTCCGTACCATTTTCGGACTCTATTATGGAATTCTGACCACATTCTCCATGGGCCCTCTTATCTCTTCCTTCTCCGAGCTCAGGTTATTGAAGGACTCAAGAAGGAGGTATCAACAACAACTGGTTTTATTACGACAAAGCTCAATATGTTCATTCTCTCTCTCTCTCCCCTATACATTCTCAATATCATAAATAATATCATCTCCTAAAATTTCTCCTAAACTACTTCCTCCACTTTGCCTTACTTTCTCCTAAATTATCTATAATTCCTATTTATCTCCCAAATTATCTCTAATTCCTATTTTGCTCCTTTAATGTCTCTAATTTAATAGAGAGTTTCTCTCCTAAATAATCTCTAACTCCTATTTATCCTCTCCCACACATTTTATCTATATCTATCTAAAGAAAGTGTGAATTAAAAAAATCAAAATTTATTTAAATATTCTAACAAAATTACATAATAACTTTAAAATATTTATTAAAAACACAAAGTAATTATAATAGATTTAGTAATATTCGTATTGATGATGCGTGATATGTTGCTCCCTCGTATCCTATGACTTTGCTCGAACAAGGTTCTGATCTAGCAGTACTGAGCTACACAACCGAGCTGGTATCTGTGTGTCCGAGCTGGAAAGAGCTGTAAAGAGAGAAGGGTGAGAGTGCCCGGGTAGGTTTTACCTAGGAGAACAATCCAATGCTTAAGTCAGTATGGAAATCTCATAGAAATGTGTGAGAGAGCTTAAGTGTTTCAGTGCGCATACCTTTTTGGTTGGATTTGGCATCCTTTTATAGTTATCTGGGGTTTAGGTGCTTTGGGCAACGTCTCTGAGTCTTTGGTAGAGTTGTTTCTACAATACAAGTTGTGCTAATATGTCAGTTGCTAGATCCGCGCGATGGTTACAGGCCACCCGCTTAACTTGTGGCATACGGTTTGGTGAGTTGTTTCCATGGTCGCAATATTAGCACCCTTGAGGGTGGGCACGCTTAATAGTCTAGTCAATCTCATCTTACCGGCTCCTAACCGTTAGCCCCAGCTCAATTGCCCCTGGCTGAAGTGCCCTCGACTGACCTGCCGAGCTGGTATGCTGACTTGGCGTTGCGTTGTCAATAACGTCTACGTGTCACTATTTTGCGTGGGAGGACCAAAATGCCCCTCATCAATTGCCCCCCACTCTCGAGCCGACGTTCAGTTGGCAAAGAGAGTAGGATCTTCTGGGGCATTTTGGTTTGCTCGCTTCGTCGGTGGTTCAGGTCGCCCAGTTTGAGCTCATGGTCTAAACTGCTCCTTCTAGAATCTTTTGGACTTTGGAGAGAGAGGTGTGATCTCATCGTGCGTGCGTGACGCTTGTAGTGGGCGTTTTTTAATTTGAGCGCGCGCTCAGATTCAAATTTCAGCGTGCGCACATTTGAAATTTTGAATTTGCGTGCCCAAGATTTGAGCTCGTGCGCTACTTTTCTGCTATTGCCAGGTTGACCCCCACTTGCGTTGTTGGATCTTTACCTAGCTGTGTCTGCCATCCGGGCTGTTGATTTTGTCTCCCGCGAGCTATAAATACGGGGTCTCCTATGAGGTCCCCACTCACTGTTTTTGAATTTTTTTGGAGGAGAGAGGTCTGCGAGTTGGTGTCCAGAGCTGATCTACCAAGGCGAGCTCCGTTTTCTCATTGGCGAGCTCTATTTTCCCTTTGCCCCGAGTTCTGTTGCTGTCATATCTGGTTTCTTCTCTGTTTCTCTAGTGAGTAGTTCTGATTTTTCACCATGTCTCATTGCTTTACTAAGAATAGGCCATTTGATGATAAGTCAGACAATGAATTGAGCTCCTCTAGGGAGGGCTTATATGGGGTCTATTTCGAAGGTGCCTTGGTGAGTAGGAGAGAGGAGGTTGAGGCAGTGATGGGCATGTTTGAGTCAACCTAGCTGCCTGGGGCGAAAATAGTTGAGATATGCCAAAGGTATGAGATTCCCGACAAATATCGTTGGATCGAGCACGCTTCCAATCACTATCCTTGGCACCACGGCCAAGAGGGGTTGTGCATCTATGAGGAGTCACTGGCGACTGGTCTCTGTTTCCCTCTCCATTCGTTTATAACCGTTGTTTTGAGGCACTACAAAGTATCGCTGGGTCAGCTCGTCCCAAACGGGGTTAGAACATTAGTTGGACTAAATAGTTTATGCCACCACCGGGGCTTTCCCGTGAGTCTTGAGGCCTTCTCAGCTTTAGTTCAAATGAAAAGAATCTCTAGCCCATTCTGTTTTTACCTTCCCTTTTGCAATGGGAGGAAGATCTTCAACTTCCCCAACAAGGTTAGGGGTTGGAAGAAGAGGTTCCTTTTCTTAAAAAGGATGGAGGTTGGGATGTCGAGGCTGCCTAGTATAGTAGTTACCAGAAGGTTGTTGAGTGCAGGGATGCCAAGTTGTAGGCTATGGTTCAGTAGCTCGTCCAAGAATGAGTTAGGATTAAAGAGTTTATGGTCGAGCCAATGTTTGTTCAGGTAGGACTGAGTCGTATAGGTGGGTTAGTTGTTAGGTCGCACATTGTATATCTTTTCTAGGTCATATATCTACCTATTTCCTGTTCTTATTAGCTCAGTTGATGACTTTGTTCTTATCCGCAGGTACGGTGAGCTTGTCCTCAATGATGTCAGCTGATGAGGAGTTGAGGTCTTCTCATAAAAAGCACCGAGCTGAACATCGGTTTTCTAGGGGAAAGGTTTCTTCGTTTGGGACCCCTCCCATCGTTGATCTAGAGGGGGAGGAGGACCTGATGTGTACTAAACAACACCCGCCTGAGTCCTAGGTCACCTAAGAGGAGCAAGAGACTAGCCCTTACGTGACATCCCTTCCTTTATCCCCAGCATTCCTGACAAGTCTGTAATCGATCAATCAAACAACGCAAGTGTGGCTATCTGGTTGGCTAGGGGAATTCTTTTCTTGAGGATGTGCGACAGTTTAGCAAGATGGATCTCGTCGAGTTGGGATCTCGGCTAACACCCAGTGCATCATCCAGGTTTGCTATTCTCTGTAAATTCCTTGATCTTTTTCTAAGAGACATCTCATTCTGTCTTTGGTTCTTGTAGGCCAACACCTATAGCCAGCTTCTACTGGACCGTGCTCAGTCAAGGCAGAAGGCGTAGGCCAGCATGCAGGTGAACATCAGTCTACTTAACATTGAAGTGCAAAAATTCCAGCTCGATTCAGAGGGAGAGCGCTAAGAGCGCCAACGCCTATATAATGCAAACCAGAGTCTACAACGCGAGTTGACCCAGTTGTAGTGCGAGCTAAGTGAAGCGCGTTGCGAGTTTGAGGAGAGGCGACCAAAGTGTGCCTAGGACTTGCTTCGAGCTAGGGAGGAGGCTATTGCTACTTATCTAGTCTCCTGAGTATGAGAAGCAGAGAGCAGTGGATGGTATCCCTTCCAGGAAGAGGGGATTCAAGTTGTGCCATCGTTATTTAAAGTACCTGTATCCCGATCTCGATGTCAGCTCCGTGATGGTGCGCAAGGTCCCAGGCGAGCTCGTCACATAGGTGGGTGAAGAGCCCTTGACCTCAAAAATGGAAGAGGAGGATGACGGCGAAGATTGGATCGTGGAGGCCCAGGATGATGGCAGTAACAAGTAGCTCGGTCTGTAGCTTGGCTAGCAATCTGGTGGTGGTGATGATGGTTTCTCTTATTGTTTCGGTGGATTTATGCTCCTATAAGCTTTCCAGAGCCTGTGTGCCCTATAATGTCCGAACCTGTTGAAGTTTTCTTTTCCCTCTTTTATTTATTTATTTTTTTTGCGGCCGATGGGCCAACTTATGTACGACCACCTGGCCTTTTCATTAATAGAAGTTGTCGTTTCTTGTATGATCTTTTGTTTGCTTGGCTATCTTCATGTTGATCAGCTCAACCTTTTCGTAGAGTGTATTTTTGTTATTCTTTTGCCTTTAGCATTGTTGCTTTACCTTCCATGATATCGGGATGAGCTATTAGTTGATTCATGCGAGCTCACAGATGCATCTCGAAGCACTTTGTTTTCAGATGTAGTACTTATGCAGGTTGTCCACATTCCAAGCTTGGGGCACTGCCTTCCCATCAAGTGTTTCAAGCTCATATGCATTCCCACCTATAATCTTAGAAACCCTATAGGGGCCTTCCCAATTTGGGTCGAGCTTTCCCACACTGGGGTCAGGCACCATGACTTTCCTTAGCACCAAGTTGTCGATCCTAAAGTGGCCTTTCTTGACTCGGGCGTTGTAATACCGAGCTACGCGTTGTTGGTATATTGCGGTTCGAATGTAGGCCAGCTCTTTGACTTCTTCCACTAGGTCGAGGTTGGCTCACAAATCTTCTTCATTTGGTTCTTCATCGAATGCTTCAGATCGCAATGTTGGGATTTCCATTTTAGTTGCTATCACTGCTTCGGTCCCATAGGTTAAGTTGAAAGGTGTCTCCCCTGTTGTTGTCTTGATGGTGGTTCTGTAGGACCATAGTACGCTAGGTAGCTCGTCCACCAACAAACCCTTAGCTCGGGAGAGCCGAGCTTTGAGGCCACATAGGATGGCCCTATTAGTAACTTCATCTTGTCCCTTGGGGGTGCACTATTAAAGTGAAGTTTTTCCTTATCCCTGTTTGTGCACACCAATTTTGGAACTTAATGTCTTTGAACTACTTCCTGTTGTTTGAAATCCACACTCTAGGTAGACTGAACCTGTAGACAATGCTTTGCTAGAAGAAATTTTGGATGTTGCAAGCTATTATGGTGACTAGAGGTTCGACTTCTACCCATGTGGTGAAATAATCTACTGCCACTACCAGGAGCTTTTTCTGCCCTTTTGTTGGTGGGAAGGGGCCTAGAAAATCTATGCCCCACTATGCAAATAGCCACGGGCTGGTTAAATATCTCAAGTTAACAGCGGGTTGGTACAGGATGTTGGCATATCGTTGGCAGTTGTCGCATCGCTAAACCAACTCAGTTGCATCTGTCTTCATGATGGGCCAGTAGTACCCTTGCTGCAAAGCCTTCTAAGCAAGGGCCCTACCCCCCATGTGTCCTCCGCAAAGGCCTTCATGAATCTAATGCAGGACGAGGTCTACTTCTGCTTGCTATAGGCACCGTAGGTAGGGCAATGTGGATCTCCTATAGAGCAGTTCTCCCACTATCACGTAGCATGCTGACTGTCGTTCTATTCACCGAGTTGCATTCTTCTCTATTGATAGTTTTCTGTTTTTTAGATAGTTGTAGGTCGGGTCAATCCAGCTCGACTTTGTATTAGTTATATGGGTGACCTCTTCTCCCCCTTTTTCTGTCGAGAGGTGAGGTAGCTCTTCTATGTAGACCATTTTTTTTGTCGAGTCAATCATGCTCACAAGTCTGGAAAGGGCACTAGCCTTTGTATTTTCTGATCTCAGAATTTGTTGGAGGTACCAGGAGTCAAAATTGAGGAGGAGTTCTCTTACTTTGGCCAGGTAGGCTGCCATGGAGGGTTCCCGTGCTTCGTGTTCCCCATTTACTTGATTTACGATGAGCTATGAGTCTCTACAAACCACTAGGTGCTTAGCTCCAACATCCTTTGCCAGTGCCAAGCCAACCAACCATGCTTCATACTCGACCTCATTATTTGAAGCTCGGAGTTGAAACCGGAGTGCATACTCTAGCTTTACATCGCTAGGTCCATAGAGTATTAACCTAGCTCTGCTCTCGCTTTGGTTAGACGAGCCATCCACATGAAGTATCCAGGGCTCCTCGTCCCAACCTACTATCTTGTGAGCTGGATGTGGTGCCGCGCTGGATGAAGCTTCCGCTTCTGGATCCGTCATCATAGGTGGCGGCGAGCTGAAGGTGCATTCGGCAATGAAGTCTACTACGTCCTGTGCTTTTATGTCAGGGTACCTTGTTTCTGCCGCATGTAAGACTTTGCTTACGTAGTACACTGGTCGCTGTATTTTGTCAACTTCTCTTACCAGGACCAAGCTAACCATCTTGTCACTCATGGACAGGTAGAGTTTGAGTTTGTCCCCAGTCTATAGGGGAGGTGAACTGAGGTACCGCTTCAGCTCCTCAAAGGCGAGCTGACACTCCTCAGTCCACTCGAAGGCTTGGTTTTTCTTTATAGCCTTGAAGAAGGGAAGGCACTTCCCAGTTGATTTGGACATAAATCAGTTCAAGGCTGCTAATCAGTTCGGAGCGCACAGGTTCTGTCAAGCGAGCTCCAATTTGTAACATTTTCCCAGGTTCTGCGCTGGAGATGGGGACTGTAATGGTCCCTTTTGTCGGGCAAGCTTGCTATTCATCATTTTTCGGTGGAGGCTCCAAGTCTATGTTGGCAGAAATCTTGCCCTTCACCTTCAGAGCTGCTATGTAGCACTTTCTGGATTCTAGTTGATCTCCTAGCAACACCCCTACGTCAGTATCTATCGAGAAATTCAATGCTAGGTCATATGTTGAAACAACAACTTGCGAGGTGTGCAAGATTGGTTGCCCTAATATTGCATTATAGGGGGACGAGGTGGCAACTACTAGGAAGTTGTGTTCAAAACGTACTGTATGGGGAGGGGAGTCCGCCTCGACCAGCCCTCTTACCTTGCCTATGGGGCGAACCATCTCCCACTGAAGCCTACCAACGGGATGTGGCTGGCTCTAAGTCTGCTTTTCTGAGGTCTATTTGCTTGAAGGCCTCCAAAAACAGAATATCTGTTGAGTTTCCTAAGTCTACCAAAATTCTATTCACCTTGAAGTTATTAATCAGCAGTTTGACTATTAGGGTGTCGTTGTGTGGGTACTAGATCCCATGCATATTATCATCACTGAAGTAGATCACTTCTTCTCTCTGAGGGTGCTTGGACGGGTTGTTGTCTTCCTATTCTAGCTCCCTTACTGAATTCTTACCTACCGTTGTGGTGCAGCCAACAACGACTGATCCTCTTGTGATCACGTTAATGGTCTCTTGGACCTACCTTTCTTGCTGCTGCTGGCTACAAGGAGCTGGCCCCTACTCCCTGCTGTCCTGGGGTACTTCCCTGCTGGTTCCCTCCTCAGGTTTCCATTCATCTTTAATGAAGTGCCTCAAGTAGCCTCTCTTAATGAGATCTTCAATCTCATTTTTCAAGTTCCAACAATTCTCCGTGTCATGTCTTACATCTTTGTGGAAGTGACAATATTTGTTCGACTTCTTGGTGTTGGGGTCCCCCCTCATCTTGGATGGCCATTTCACATAGTCGTTAGACTTGATCTGCATAAGGATTTCCTTTTTCTTGGTGTTTAGTTAGGTGAATGTCCTGGTATATGCAGGTGGTGGTGCTGATCGTTTGCTCAACCCTTTGGCCGGTGACTTACTTCTTCGGCGTAGTGAACTGCTGCACCTACCTCTTGGTGACTTGCTCCTCTTCGGAGACTTACTCCTTCATTTAGTTTTGCTCATACTCGCTTCTTCCTCAATTTGTTTCCTTTTCTTGATCTGGTCAGACTCTGATCCCACTACTTTCTCTACCTTGATGAATTGGTGAGCTACATCAAGAAATGCGTCCATGGTAGCCAGGGAGTGTAACTCAAGTTCCCATTTCAGCTTATGATGTTGCACTCCCTTCTTTGCTACGATAAGGTGTATAGCGGGATCCAGGTCTGGAATCTACAGGAGCTCCCTGTTGAATCTCCTGATGTACTCCCTCAGTGTTTCATTTGGTTTCTAGATGATGTTCAATAGACAGGTCATTGACTTGGAATGTCTTCTGCTAGTGGCAAATTGGTTGATGAAAAGTCTGGCAAATTGGTCCCAGTTCTTAATGGAACCGGGTGCAAGCCTAGAGTACCAAAGCCAGGATTTTTTCAATGTTGTCGAGAATGCTATACACATGCTTGCATCGTTGGCTCAATGGAGCAGAATGAGAGCCTTGAAACTATTGTCATGCTTTGCAGGGTCCATCTTGCCATTGTAGGACTCCAAGGTTAGGGCCTAGAAGTTCTTTGGTCTTGGGGCTTTAAGGATCTTTGGGACCAATGGGGTTTCTCGGGTCAAGCAGGGTGATTCAGAGAGGGTAACCATCTTATAGGTAGCAACATTGTTTTCTCCATGTTGGGCTTCGCTGTTTGCGCGAGCAAGCTGAACCTTTTTTCCAACACGATGGGTGTGCTTTTTGTGCTTCTTCCTGGTACCTTCAGTCGAGCTGGCAGCATCGGTTCCAACAGGAACCTCAACTCAGCTTTCTGTTGGAACTTGATCATTTTGGTCTGCACCGTTGGCATAGTCTCGGTCGTCACCTTTGTCAGGGACCTAAACCTGGATATGAACCCGTGGGCGATGTGGATCTTCACGATTGGTTTGGTTTAGGCCATTGTTTTTAGGAGGCATTTGTTGGCTGTTTCAAGGTACTTCTTGGCTATTGTGAGGTAGTTGTTGATCATTGGGTAGCACTTGCTGGCTGTTGAGTGGTTGTTGTTGATTGTTTCGTGGTACCTGCGGACTGTTCCGTGGTACCTACTAACTATTTTGCGACACCCAGCAGAAATCACTGCTACTGATGTCGCTGTTACTTCTGTTGTTGCTACTGCTGTCCGACCATGAAGGCAAATCTGTTCTCCCAGGACCTGAGTTGTTCAGTCATGGTCTGCACACATCGTACCAGGTCATTGAACTACTGTACATCAACTATCGTGGGGCTGTTGCAGGGTCGACAACTGAAGGAGGTACATTCATATTGTCTTATACTTCAATTGGAGGTAAGGGAATGTCAATCTAGCTTATGGTGACAGTGGGGATTTGGCCATTGACGTTGTTGTTAGCAGAAGGGTTGTTTGAGGTTGCCATTGATGGGTTTTTGAAAAAGAATGAAAGAAGGAAACTCTAGCTTTTTGTTGCATTTCCCATAGACGACGCCAATTGATGATGCGCAATCTATTGCTCCCTCGTGTCATGTGACTGGGCTCAAACAAGGTTCTGATCTGGTAGTGCCGAGCTGGTATCTGTGTGTCTGAATTGGAAAGAGTTCTAAAGAGAGAAAGGTGAGAGCGCCCGGGTAGGTTTTACCCAGGAAAACACTCCGATGCTTAAGTCAGTATGGGAATCTCGTAGGAATGTGTGAGAGAGCTTAAGTGTTTTAGTGCGCAAACCTTTTAAGTGTTTCAGTGCTCTTGAGGGTGGGTGCGCGTAACGGTTTAGGCGAGCTCGTCTTGTCGGCTCTTGATCATTCTCCCCAGCTCAGCTGCCCCTCTGGCTAAGGTGCCCCAGGCTGACCTGCTGATCTCATTTGCTGACTTGGCGTTGTGTTGTCGATAACGTCTACGTGTCGCTATTTTGTGTGGGAGGACCAAAATGCCCCTCATCACATATTGTTAATAATTTTATATTTTTACAAAATTCATCATGAAATTATGTACTAACAATATAAATTATGATTTTCCAGATTATTCAATTTAAATTTTATTCAATCAATAAAAAATTAACATTAAAAAATAAGAAATATTATTTAAATATTTCAATAACTAAATATCTTAAATAACAAAATATTAAAATAAATAAAATTCTTAAAAGTAAATAAAATGAAATATTATTTAAATATTTCAATAACTAAATATCTTAATATTATGTAATAACATTAAAATAAATAAAATTCAAATAACAAATTTTTTTAAAATATTTTTATATATTATTTCATTAACTAAATATTTTAAATAACAAAATATTTAACATGACTAGATTTTAAATAGTTAAAATAATGAACTTATGTAATAAATTAAAAAAATTCTTGAAGGTAGAAAAATAATTAGGAAATAGTATTCAAATTAATAATAATTTAATATTTTACAAAATTAATAACGAAATTATGTAATAATATGATAAATTATAATTTTGTGGACTAGTAAATTCAATAAATAATTTATATTTTAAATTTTAAATAAAGATATTATATAAATAACTAAATAATATTGTAAATAACTAATTTCAATTATATCAATTTATGATAACTCTAGAAAATAACATTCAAGACAGTTAATATTTATAAATGATAATTTTAAAATCTTAATCTATATTTATTATATATTTATCTATACTAAAATTAATGTTTATTGTATTTTGATTACTTATTTATTATTTTTTTGTGATAAATATATTTTCAATAATTATTGGAGATTAAACTACTATTATTTAACTTTTTAAATTTAATTTATTGTACTTATTGTGTTTATTTTATTATTGTTATAATTTATTGATTAATAATTATTAGAGATTAAACTATTTATTGACTAATTTAATATTTTTTTAGTTTTTTTTTGCATTTTGTAATTACTGTATTTTCATTATCAATATATTTTCAATAGTTGTGTATTTTTGCTATAAATTTTCAATAAGTATTGGAGACTAAAATGTTGTTATTTATTAGAGATTAGACTTTTAATTTAGCTGAAATTAGGAGTGTTCACAGGTTGGTTCAGCTCGATATAGGTTGTTTGGCTGACCAAATTGACTTGGTCAGGTTAGGGAGTTGGTCACCCAAAACAGATTGACCAGTAGTAAAAACTGACCGATTCGGGTTGTATCAGTTTGGGTTGATTTTCAGTTTGGTCGATTGGTTCAAAATATTTAAACTTAAAAAATTAAAATTAAATTTAAAAATTTATAGTGACATTAGTAAAATATAAATTTAATAATTAAATTTATGATATAAAATATTTTAGACTAAGAAACATTAGTATATATCTATGGTAAAGTAATTTGATTTTGGTTGATTTACAAATAGCCAAAGCGAAACTGATCCACCTAGGTCGGGTTAGGAAATTGTTGAAACAAAGCCGACTAGAAATACTAGAATACTGACTAGCTCAGGTCAAGCTGGTTGCTTTCATCAGTTTGATTCATAACCCAAGCTGAAATTAATTAATTATTTTTGTATTGTATAAAGTTATTAAAACTAGTATATATAATATAAATAATTTTTAATTATTAATTTTAAAAAGTTAAAATATAAAAAAAATTATATACCCTTATGTGTTTCTATTGTTTAACTTTCACTTCACAAATCCCATGCATCGCAAAGGTCCTTACTAGTATCGATCTATTATTGCCTCTGCATCTAGCATTGGGTAGATCTCATACAATAATTGTTATATTTCAACCGTATTTTTTGTTTCACTTCTTTTGGAACAATCACCAACACTTTTTCGATTATGGATCTACTACCAAAAATTCAATGAGTAATCTCAGCATTCAATGTGTATTCTATTTCATTTTGGGATTCTAGCATAAAGAGGCAACTTTTGACCTTTATTGGCAATAAAAAGTAGTTGCTTTGTAAAATATCAAAGGCAAGGAATCTTTTACAAGGTAATATCACAAAGGGCAGTAAAATATGAGGTGCATACATCGTATTGGATATGCCTTGAATGTATTTTTTATGACAAAACTGACCCTGTTTATAACAATCTCTTTTTTCTCTTTTTTCTCCCAAATGAATTGAAAACCCAAAGAAATCTTTCTGCCTTCTCTTGTTCATAATCGCCTGAAACTTTTGAAACCCCATCTTCTTAGAAAATCAACTAAAACCATAAGAAACCTTGGTCATCTCCCTCCAAAATCAAAAATAAACCCTATTCTTGACTTCGTTCTTTCATTTGAAACCAAGTTCATCTTTCTGTCTTCTCTTCTTCCACAGAATCTCTTGAAACCTTTATTCATATTCTTTCCTAAGAAATCTATCAAAACCCAGAGAAACCCTAGTCATCTCCCTCCAAACTCAAAAACAAACCCTACTGTAGCCTTCGTTCTTCATACAGAACCCTATTAAAACCCTAAGCGAAATATAGAGTGTTGATTGGGGTGTTTACTGGTTCCCAGTCATTTATATCTCCTCTCTCACTCTTGCTAACTACAGCAATTGGTTCGGCTTCTCCTTTGTTGTTATCATTGTCTCAACCCTCAATGAAGACATTTTTTTTACTAAAAAGGTAAGTACATAACTTCTCTTCGTTATCCATTAACTGGTTTTTTATAGAAGATTTCAGGCAATCATCAATAAACAATTTGGTAGAAGATTTTACATACAGTGAAGTCATTTCATGAAAATTTGAAAATAAAATTCAGAATTTTAATTTGTTTGCTTGTCTTTGATTATGCCTTCAAGTTAAAAATAATGGCATGCGAATTGTTTCTTTTATATGATATTACTTTGCAACAAAAATATCTTACTTTTTTCATTTAATTCTGCACAATATATAATGCAACCCTATAAGAAGCATTGAAGCTAGGCTTGCTAAGTGCCAAACCATATGTAAAGCAAAGATAATTTCAAAAACCTAACAGTTACCAAAAATGGGTTCATTGGAGATTGTAAAGTGTGATTACAAATCCAAATCTTGAACAAATAACATAGGAAACTAATAATCTTGTGACTTTTAGAGCTATTGAATTACCTGAGTTAATTTCTCTAGCTAATAAACATGCCTTTTTTTAGATAAAGGTAATGCATTAAAATAAGGCATAAACAAAATATATAAGGCCCTGCTCAAAAGGAATTTGAAATAGGGGAATAAACTGAGAATTAAGTTAATTACGCTACAGATCTAGATACAAAAAGATTCATGGAATAAAAAAAAATTAAAGTTAAAAGGTACCCTTTAGTTGTTTGTGAATTACAAGCCATGAATAGGTTCAACACCATAAGCCTTTTAAAATCGTATCTATTGTATTGTAATTATTTTTAAAATTTCTCCTATTTCTCTCCATCCATAGAGACTAGATCATATCTGTCGGAATTACTTCCCACAAGACTTTCCCACACAAGCTAGCTACATACGACGCTTGGCTCCACCACTACCAGTCCCCTTTTTACAAGCAAATTTGTTGCCAGGCATTTTACAAGAGTGGTTGTCCTAACAAGAAGCCTACCTTAAGAAGCACAACTATTTTCCAAACTCTCTAATTTGGGAATCTCTTTTCACCCTTACTGCTTAGGATTTTATAAAAGGAATTAACAGAGAAAATCCCCCGAGCTTTCTCCCAACTACTTTCTTCTATCTGACCTAGAGAGGTCTGGTCTGATGGGACTGAGTGCTTGCATCAAATCCATCCATTGAGCTATTTCCTAGTTGTTCAGGTTTCTTCTGAAAGTGGGTGACTTACAGACCTATCATAAAAAGTAAACCTCTGCCACCAAGCAATCTTTATTTTGAGTCATATCAAATAGTAGGGGTGTTTACGGGTCAGGTTGAGTCATTTTCTTCAACCAACTCGACTTAGTCGATTTACTTATTGACTAAACTGGCATGTCCGACCCTGAAGAAAAACCAACCCAAACATGAAGGGTCGGTTTGGGTCGGTTTATCGGTTTAGTCAGTTTTTATATATATATTTTAAACTAAAACACCTATTTCTAAAGATCTATTTATATTTAAATTTATTTCTTTTTAGTTTTTATGCAAAATCAAAATATATATTTAAATTAATTAGTTTTTTATGCAAAACTGATTTATTTGTCAATATATATTTAAATTTATACAAAACTGAATTAAATTTTATACCATTGTATTATATTTGTATTGGTTTTACGTTTTTAGTTTTTATCATAAATAACCATTTTTTTCAAAGTTTAAATAAACACAAATAAAATATATCAACCTTTAACATATATGGTAGGTACTAATTAATAATTACTTAAACAGTTAAACATATAGGATTTGTTCGGTTTGGTTTGGTTTTGATTTTCATGTATGAAAACCAAAACCGAACCGAATTATCGGTTTATTTTTTCATACAAACTGAAATCGACCAATGGTTATAAAAAACCGACCAACTTGGATTGGGTAGGGCCGGTTTGGTCAGTTTGACATTTAATGTGAACATCCCTATCAAATAGAACTAGAAATTTCTCCTTTAAAGAATGCTCTCTAGACCACCAATCCCTCCAAAATTCTTCTTCATTGTGGTTGTCCTGATTTCAAGCCCCAATCGAAACCAAGGGTTTTCTTTATTACAAAGATAACATACAAAACACATTCTCTTCATTAACTTTGGTATATGTTCCCATCAATGTAATGGAGAAATAATTTGGTATAACTTCATACAGGTAAATAGAATGTTATAAAACATATTCTCTTTTCAATTATTTTAATTATTGAAATGGGCTTTTAAATTAAGAAAAGCAGAGAAGTAATGAATGTTAAAGAAGATAGAATGACTCATAGATGTTGAAAGGGTCCAGCAAGCTACATCAACATCCTCAGTGAGTTGTAAAAAAAGTGAATAAAAAGAGTGATTCTAGCTATTAGATTTTGAATTATTAAGGAATGTGCTACGTTTGTAGAATCTCAAATTACTAAATTTTGACTACAGGTTTAATCTAATTCGGTTACATATGGGTTCTATAACTTTTCTGGTTTCCAAAAATTATCATTCCCAAATTACAAGACGTAAGACTCAAGTTACCATATCTCTCTTTGTGCTTGGCCTTATAATATATATTTGGACATAGATGGCCAGATTAGATTAAACTTCTTATTTGGGTTACTAACCCTTATGATGACACCTATGGGTTACTAAAATTTATCAGTCCTAAAATTGGGAAAAGTTGTCACTTCTCAACCTTAAATCACAAGATGAAGGGGTCAATTGACCATTCTTTGTTTATACTTAGGTAATTAACCATTATGATGTATATTTAGACATTGATTGTCAGACTAATTAAATTTTAGATTAATTTGGCCACATATGAGTTCAATAACTTTTCTTGGATTTTAAAAACTGAGAAAAATTTTCAACCCTCAATCACAAGATGTGGGTCAAGTGACCATTCTCTGGTTATACTAGGAACACTAACCCTTTATGGTGTTTATTTGGGCATTGATGGAAAAATTAGTGAAATTTTAGTTTAATTTATCCACCTATGGCTTTGATAACTTTTCCTGGTTTTCTAAAACTGTGAAAAGTTTCCTCCATAATTCACAAGATGTAGATGTCAAGTGACACCATTAAACTTTTTGTGTTTGGGTCAATAATCCTTATGATGCATAATTTGGCATTGATAGCCAAATTGATTAAATTTTATTCTAACTTGGCCACATATGGGTTTAGTAGCTTTTCTTGGTTTTCAGAAATTGATAAAAGTTCCTAATCCTAAATCAAAAAATGTAGGGGCCAAGTGATAATTTCTCTCTTTTTACTTGGGTTACTAACCCAAATGATGAATATTTAAACACCAATGGCTAGGTTTATTAAATTTTAAACTAATTCAGCAACATATGAGTTCAATAAGTTTTCTTGGTTTTTGAAAACTGAGAAAAGTTCTCAACCGTCAATCACAAGATGTAGGCATCAAGTGACACTAGTAAACTCTTAGAATTTAGGTTAATAATCTTTATGATGCATAATTTGATACTAGTGGCCAAAGTGATTAATGTTTATTTCTAATTTGACCACATATGGGTTTGGTAACTGTTCTTGTTTTTAGAAACCTAGAAAAATTCTCAGCCCTAAATCACAATATGTAGGGGTCAAGTGACCATTCTCTGTCTATACTTGGATAAATAACCATTATGATGTATATTAGGACACTAATAGTCAAACTAATTACATTTTAGACTAATTTGGCTACATATTAGTCCAGTGGCAAACTTTTCATGTTTTTTAAAAACTAAGAAAAGTTTTCAACCCTCTATCACAAGATGTACAAGTCAAGTGACCATTCTTTGGTTATACATGGGATACAACCCCTTTACGATGTATATTTGGGCATTCATGACAAAATGGAGGAAATTTTAGTTTAATTTACCCACCTATGGGTTGGCAAATTTTCTTGGTTTTCTAAAATTGAAAAACATTGTCTGCCCTAAAACACAAGATGCATGGGTCAAGTCACCATTTTGCTATTTGTACTCGAGTTACTAACCATTAAATTGCATATATTATAAGTTACAGAGGTGTAGTGACCATTTCACTTGGTTTTTGGGTTACTAATCCTTATGATATAAATTTTGACACTGATGGCCAAAGTGGTTAAATTTTGTTATAATTTGGACAAATATGATTTCAATAACTTTTCTTGGTTTTATAAAAATTAGGAATTCTCAACCCTCAATCACAAGATGTAGGGGTCAAGTGATCATTCTTTGGTTATACTTGGGTTACTAACCATTATGATGTATATTTGGGCATTGATGGAAAAAATGATGAAATTTTAGTTTAATTTATCCACATATGGGTTCGGTAACTTTTTGGGTTTTTAAAAACTGAGAAAAGTCTCTAGCCCTAAAATACAAGGTGTATGGGTCAAGTCACCGTTCATTATTCGTACTGAGGTTACTAACCATTATAATATTGACACTAATGACCAAATTGATTAAAGTTTAATCTAAATTATCCACCAATGAGTTCAATAATTTTTCTTGGTTTTCAAAAATTGATAAAGGTTGTCAGCCCTAGATCACAAGTTGTAGGTTTTTCACTCTTCATTTTTGGGTTACTAATACTTATGATGTATGTACTAAAGGAGAAATTTGTTGCTTTTTTCCATGCTGAAATTATAAGTATTTATTGATCTAATTTACTCTCTTTTTGTAGGAAAAATTTTATGAACAACATCTTTTTAATGCAAAATGAAAAATAAATGGAAAATGGAAGTATGCAATAGTGTTCCATCCCAAAATGGCAATGGGTATCATTCTCAAACAAGTTAAGAATCTTTTTTATATTAAATTAATTTGTTCTATTATTATAACTCTTGTGGGTTGTTTTCTCCTTTATAGCACCGATGTATGAGATGCATTTTAAGGAAAGTCTAATGAAAGCTTTGGTGTCTTATTCAAATTTTGGTGTACTTCCTGCAGGAGACGTCAGATCCAATTGGAAGAATAAGATAGCAACACCAAAACAAGATTAACCACTTCCTTTCATGATCAACATTGAACAAGTTGCATATCAACTTCTGTTATTTGCTTTGGCTCATAGTAGTACATCTTATAAATGAGTTAAATGTGAAATTAGTTTGTACCTTTTGTCATGATGTTAAAGTAATCTTTTTTGTATCTAAATAAATACTTAATGATAATTCATTTTGGGCCAAAGTGTCCATGAAATCACAACCTTCCATACCTAATTTTAAAACAAAATGGGTACTTGATGGTAGATCTATCAATTTTGAAGAGGAAAACTTTTCTTCATTTTCAAATATTAAGGATAGTTATTGGCTTAATACATGGGAAACCATCACTTATACGGGGACAAGGAACCAACAAGGGTCATTATATGCATTAGAGAAGCTTTTAATACAAGGAACAAGAAATACATGGTAACATACCCTATGACTATTGGTTTAAGGTTGAGAGTTTTTCTTGGATTTCTAAAACAAAGGAAAGTTGTCAAATCCATGGTCAATTTTTTTTTACCATAGAACAATTTGCATAGGGGAAAGTAATCATCCTTTTTTTCGTACTTAGCCCGATAACTCTTATAATGCATATTAGGACACTCAAGGTCAGATATGTTGGGCATATGCCTAATTGGGGTATGTACTCAAAAATTTCTTCAGTTTGTAAAAACCAAAAAAAGTTATCAATTCTAAAGTAATGGTCATATAGGTTATTTGGACATGTCTACTTTCATACGTGAAATTTTAACTTGTATAATGTATATTGGTACACTCATGGACCAAAGATAGGTTTAATTTGGTTATGTATGCACCCAATAAACTTTCTTGCTTTACAAGAAACAAGAAATTTATAACCCTAAAGCAATGGTCATATATCTCAAGTCAACATGCCTCTCTTCATAATTGGCTCATTGACTCTTTAATACATATATACATGAACACTTGTGGTTAGATATGCCAAGGATATGCCTAATTGGGGAATGCATGTGGTCGAAAATTTTTCTTGGTTTTTCATGTTGGGCTAAATGGATTTAATTGCCAATCCTAGATGGGTCATATGGATGTTTCGTATAAAAATGGATGTTAATTTTACACATGGTCAAATGAAAACTTATCTGTGTGCTTGGACTACTATTACTTATAAACATTGATGGTCAAATTGATAAAAGTTAGGTCTTATTTGGGCACATATGGGCTAGGACTTTTGGCTCTTAAAAACCTAGAAAAGTTCTCAACTTTAAATCACAAGACAAGGGTCAAGTGAACATGTTTTTCTTTGTACTTGGGATACAAACCTTTATATAATGTATTTTGTGACACTTATAGTTGAATCAGTCATCCATGGGCGTATCTTGACCACATATGAATTTGATAATTTTTCTTCGTTTTAAAAAACTGAGAAATGTTCTCAACTCTAAATCACAAAACTTAGGGTTGATTGGACATGTCTCTCTTTGTACTTGGACTACTAACCGTTATCATAGATATTGGGATCCTTATAATCGTTCAATTACTTTTCTTAGATCTAAGGTTGACAACTTTTCATAGTTTTTGAAACCAAGAAATGTTACTGAACCATATGGTCAAGTTAGACCAAAATTTAATCAATTTGGCCATTGGTGTGTAAATATACATCTTAATGATTAATAACCCAAATACAAAGAGTGAAATGTTCACTTGGCCCCTACATCTTGTGATTTAGAGTTGAGAACAATTTTCAAATTTTAAAAATCAAGTAAATTACAAAACACGTATGTGGCCAAATTAGTCTAAAATTTAATCAATTTGGTCATCAGTGTTTAGATACACATCATGAGGATTAGTAAACTGAATACAAAGAATGAAATGGTACCCCCACATCTTGCTATTTATGGTTAAGAATTTTTCTCGATTTCTAAAAACCAAGAAAACTTGCAGAACTAATATGTGGTCAAATTAAATTAAAATTTAATCAATTTGGCCTTTGGTGTCTAACTATACACCATAAGGATTAGTAACCAAAATACAAAGACTAAACCAGTCATTTGACCCCTATATCTTGTGATTTAGGATTGCCATTTTTCTTGGTTTTTGAAGACCAAGAAAAGCTACATAACGCATAGGTGAATAAATTAAACTAAACTTTAATCAATTTGACCATCAGTCTCCAAATGCATATTATTATGGTTAGTAACCCTAGTACGAAGAGTGAAGTGGTCACTTGACCCCTACATCTTGTGATTTAGGGGTAAAAACTTTTTTTCTTTTGAAAAACCATGAAAAGTTACTGGACCTATATGTGGCCAAATTAGAACAAAATTTAGTCAATTTGACCATCAATGTCTAAATATACATCATAAGGGTTAGTAACCCAAGTACGAGGAGAGAAATGATCACTTGACCTCTGCATCTTTTGAATTATAGAGTAAAACTTTTCTTGATTTTTTGAAACCAAGAAAGCGTACTGAACTCATATGTGGCCAAATTAAATTCATCCTCAATGAATTTGGCCATTATCCCAAAAATGAAAACAATCGAGTCCACTAAACTATTAGTTCTAGAGATCTAAAGTTAAAAACTTTTCTCAATTTTGGAAAACTAAGAACGGTTACTAAACCCATTGTGTCCAAATTGTGAACATCCCAAGAATTGAATAAAATACTTTATTTGGTAGTGGCCAAATTATGCTCCTCCACTACACAATATTGACTAATGGCCTTCTTGAACTCCTTGTGATCTGTAAAGTTCATGCTAATTTCAAATGAGAGGTTTGCAAATTTAATCTTCACATTGGAGTTTATAAATATTCTTTTAGATAAATTGTCATCTTCTATGGGTTTTCATAATCGCTTGTTGGTTCATAATTAGATAGTAGAGATAGTCCACTATCGTCATGACATGGTTGCATATTCCCATCTAGGTATCTTATAATTTATAGTCATTATATCACCATATAGTACATCACATAACTTTCCAAATGTTTCAATGATGTTTACATAGTCTACTAATATTCTATTTACTTTGCACACGTGCTGAACAAAACCACACAACACATCCTATCTTGATATCATGACAATTCAAACTGTTCCCAGAATTTACAATAAATGTAAATATTTTCGTACTCATACCTATAAAAAGTCAAAGAAAAACAATTAGACAAGATGGTAGAATGTAAATTGAGCATCTATCTATATATTACAGAAAATGAAATTTAGCTAGGGCAATCGTTAATATGGGGTAAAGAGGAGAAAAATAAAATAAGTGAGAATTAGAAACATATTTTTTTTCCTGTCAAATGTTGTTTTTCAAGAAAATTGTTCATTATCTTTCTTTATTTTAATCCATATTTTGTGCACATTTGTGAAATGTCACAAAAATAGAGCTGAAATATTTTTGGTTTACAATCCATTCATTTTTTTCTTGGTTTTCAAAAATTGAGAAAAATTAGCAACCCTAAATCACAAGATGTAGGGGTCAAGTGACCATTTGCCTATTTGTACTTGGATTGCTAACCCAAATGATGTATATTTGGACTCTAATGGCCAAAGTAATTAAATTTTATACAAATTTGTTCACATATGGGTTTAGTACATTTATTGGTTTTCGATAACCAAGAAAAGTTCTCTAACTCTAAAATCACAAGATGTAGGGATCAACTGACCATTTCACACTTCATACTTTGGTTAATAACCATTATAATGTATATTTAGACATTGATGGCCAAATTGATTAAAATTTAGTTTAATTTATTCACCTATGGGTGAGTAAGTTTTTTTGGTTTTCAAAACTGAGAAAAGTTGTCAGCATTAAATTACAAGATGTATGGGCCAAGTAACTATTTCTCTTTTTGTACTTGAGTTACTTACCCAAATGGTATATATTTGGCAGCTTATGGCCAAATATGGACTAAATTTTAAACTAATATGGTGACATATGGGTTCAGTAATTTGTCTTGATTTTCAAAAATTGAGAAAAGTTTTCAACCCTAAATCACAAGATGTAAGGGTCAAGTGATCTTTTTTCTTTTCTTTCAACTTGGGTTACTAACTTAAATGATGCATATTTGGACACTGTTGGCCAAGTTGATTAAAGTTTAGTTTAATGTTATCCACCTATGTCTTTAGTAACTTTTCTTGGTTTTCAAAAACTGAGAAATGTTGCCAACCCTAAATCACAAAATGTAGGAGTCAAGTGATCATTTCTCTCTTTTCACTTGAGTTACTATCCCAAATTGTGTATATTTTGTCACTAATGGCCAAATTGATTAAATTTGAGAATAATTTGGCCATGAGCTTAGTAACTTTTCTTGGTTATCAAAAACTGAGAAAAGTTGTCAAACCTAAATCATAGGATGTAGGGGTCTAGTGACCATTTCTGACTTTGTTCTTGGGTTACTAACCATTATAATGTATATTTGGACACCTATGGGTTCAATAAATTTTCTTGTTTTTCAAAAATTGAGAAAATTTGTCAACCCTAGATTACAAGATATAGGGGTGAAGTGACCATTCCACTCTTTGTATTTGGGTTACTAATCCTTATTGATGTATATTTTTACACTAATGGTCAAATTCTTCTATCATTAAATCACATGCTCAAATTCACAACTTTGTGTCTTCTAGTAGAGAACTAATTTTTAGATTGTTAGTGGAGACCTATAGGAAGGTTTTATATTTTTTCCCAAAAGTTAAAAGGGGAAAGGGGAAAAAACATCAACTGGGACAAAAAAAATTGTTAAGTGAAGGAAGGAAATGGTAGCTATTTTTTATTTTGAAATAGTAGAAGGTAAGTAGTGCAAAGAGAGGTAGCTTGACATGGGCTTCATTCCAAGAATGAAGATGAATCACAAGACAAAGTCAAAACAAAAGTTTACAACAAGACAATGATAGCTTTATGAACTTCTAATCCCATGTTGTTGGGGTAGATGAGAATTGACATGAGATTCATGCTTTGCATGGGCTTTAATAAAGCCTAGATTAGTAACCCAAGCAATGTCTTTCCTTGAAGAGGCAATGAAATTGAGCCTTTATTTGGTTTCAGTTAAAACGAAGGAAAATGAACTATTTCTAAGAAATCATAATTTTATAGTTTTTCATGCAAAATAACAGCAATACCAATCAACGTAACAAGCGTGGAATCAAAACACACACACAGAAAAAGCATGGTCCATCCCTAATTCTTAGGAAAAAGGTTGGTCATCTTTGTTCATATCTTGTAGCACTCATACATTTCTCAATTATTCAAGTTCATTTCCTAAGTGAAATACTAGGAAATCTCTTTTTCCTTTATTGAGATTGTTATTAAATCCATGATCATATTTATTCAAGAAACCATCAAACCAACTTATGACCAAATAGATTCAAAATTTCCACTATAATAACCAGAATCTGGAGTCTTCTTATATAGATCAATAGATAAAGATAAAATAAAAAATTTACTTATTAGGATTAGGTGGCTGCTATAATTCTAATCATGTGCTCTTACCAAATAAGAGTCAAATTAAAATAAATAAATAAATAAAGTAAAATGAAACCTTTACTCCAGCTTGAAATGAAAGATGAAAAACAACCTCCTACATATATGTGTTATCACCAAGATTAAATCATGAATAATTTAGTACTAGAAAAGAGAAAAAAGGAAAAGAAAATTTGAAAAGAAATTCATTAATAACTTCTCTTACTTGAACAATCTTCTATGACGTTGGGCATTTGGTACATAGCAAGCAACTCCTAACACATATATTCTTCTACACAAACCAAATGAAGTTTCGAAGAATTCACCCTTGATTTATCCAGATAGAAGGAAAAAGGGAGAATTTCTACTTCTTTCATATATGTAATTAAACTAAAAAATTTATTTGAAAAAAAAAACAATCAAAATTAAAAATCCATGAACATATGTGCTGGAAGAAATAACATGAAGGCGTCTTCCAAGTCAAGTCTCTCAGCAATATTGAAACTGATTACGTATGGAAGCAATGATGATGACCTCCTTCTTTTGAAATCTCCTCCCTATCTTCTCTATGTTTTCTTATTAACTCCTTGTTATTGGTGGCAGAAGTTAGCACTCGATCCCTTTGTCCAACACAAAAGAGATAAAGAGGTTTAAATGGATGCACTAACATGAAGGTTAAGGAGAAGGGAGATAAAAACCTATGAAAGAGAAAATAAGTTTACAAAAACATATAAAACCAGCTAAAAAGAGGAGAAATAGAATGATTCTTACAGAGATGTGAGTGGAAGAGAAAACTTTGTTCTCCAGGTTCGGTTCCATGAAAACTACTGCAAACTTCGAAGTTCAAGTTCAAAAGAGTAAAGTGAGAGAAAAGCATTAGAAAGTTAGAAATATTGGTTGTATTTATAGGGGCATTTTTTGAATAATAAATGTATATAGCTACAGTAATCCATACCGTATATAGATGATGTAGGCACTTACAGCTCGGGCCAGCGACGCAGGCAACGTGGCGGAGCACGGCGCACAAAGCAGACCCAATGGGGGGGCGCGTGCAGAGCACAGGCTGGCGCATGACACGGGTCAATAGCATAGCCGCACGCAGTGGCCTCGCGACGGCCGCGCCCTCCAAATTGGATCACATCCTTTCCGTCCGCGTTCACCTACCTCCAGGCGGTCCCGAGTATAAATAGGGGGTGACCCCCAAGGTGAGCATCTAGACTCTTCACAGTTGAGAACTACCTTGCTTCCTTTATGGCCTCGTCTGAATCTACCAACCTTAGACCTTGTCCACTTTTAATCTCATCCATACTAACTTGATTGTCAGAGTCTCTGCCTCGGGTTAGCACCCCGTGCCTCTAACATTCTCTCTTCCCTCAAATAAACTTGCACTCTAAAAAACTTGCTTTAAAATCAACTCCTAAGATTCATCCGAGATGGCAAGAAACACTAGGAATGCTTAGAACCTAGTTACAATGGACCAATTTCAGGCGGTCCTCAATCAGCTTGATAACCTCGTACAGAGGCTGGACGAGGTGGGGCACTCGACAAGAGGCCGCCCTCAAAGTGGCACCATGGCGGTCAAGTGTCTCCAAACCCGCTAGGCATCGGCATAGTTGGATCCAACAGGGCCAACCCCTCAAAGTCCAACAACAACTGATATGGAAACCAGCTGCCGAGGACCTCCCAACCCCTAGTCGACGGGGGGATGAATCAGCTCAATCTTGTGACCATCGCCGAGACCAAGGACATTGTCGCCGATGAAAAAGCACCCGGGATGAAGGCAGACGATCAGGCCTCCACAACACCTTTCAAGGGCTGAGGGCCAATGTTGCGCCTGAATTTTGTGAAACTTATTAGGAACTTTCTCTTAATCTTTTTTATTTCACTTAATTTCTATCAAACCAAACGTAAGACCCATTCTTTTTCACTGCAAACAAGGGACCCATTAGGTGGATGTTTGGTGTGGCTAAATTTGTTAAACAACCAGCACCCCACCATTTCTGTTGCACCCATAAATCTGTTTGGTTGTAAAAAAAATAGCTAATTAGGCAGTTTCTTCATTGTTTCATGAGTATAGATTGGTTAGGTACACCTCACTGCCATGATCATTCTCAAGTACATGCCCAATTAACGAATCTACAAATTAATTGGGCTTCCTCAAAAAGGCAAATCCAGATTTGCTCATCATAGAGCGGAGCCACACATCGGGAATATCTCCATCCTTGTAAGTTCATTCATGTGGAGATGTTTCCAATGCACCGCTACAACATGGTGTGAGGTTGGTGTGAGGCAAGTTCAGCTTTAGTCAGTGCAAGTATGTATTTATACGATCCGTTCAAATAGCCTCTTATAACCTTACATAGAGAATATTTTCTTATAAAATAAAACACACAAGTATGGAGATATTCCCAATACAAGACCGTAAAAACTGCTCGAACAGGCATTGCATACGTTGACCGCTTCAAGAAGGAGGAGCCCGAGGTCTGGGAGCTCGACCCCATGGTCTCCATGCATGCAGCCATTAATGGCCTCCTACTGGGCTCAACTCTCAAGTGCTTAGTTTCCAAGACATTGCCGAAGTCCAAGGCAGAATTTTTTAAGAAAGCTCCGAAGTACATTTCTGTCGAGGAGTCCTCGGTTGGAAATCATCAGGATGGAGAGGCCGACCACCACCACGGAGGCCTAGAGAAGAAGAGAAGAAATGGAGATAGCTGCAATGGCAACAACAACAACAATAGCAAAGACAACAAGAAGTCACCGACCTCGGCCCTAGCTTATAGCAACTATACACTACTCAACTCCACCAGAACACAAATTCTAATGCAAGTAGAGAAGGAGGAGTATGTAAAGTGGCCTAAGAAAATGAAGAGGTACCAACAGAGGGGTAACCCAAAGAAGTACTACAAATACCACTGCGTTACTGACCATGACACCAAAGACTACTATGAACTGAAGAACGTGATTGAGTCCCTCATCTGTCACGGCTGAACCCGCTAAAGCTCGAACTCTACAATATCTCATTGGCCTTCTTCAAGGCCTCCTTCATTTCGGTTATGAGGGCCTTCTCTACCTTGAGGTCCTCCTCCAAAGTTTTCCATGGCTCCTTCTCATTGTTCACAGTCGAGACAGCTGAATCTTGGCCTCGGTGACCCACACCTCGAGTCGCTCTCTCCTTTCCTCAGAGTTCTTCGAGTGTTGATGAAGAACCCTAACCCTGTCACTAAGGCCGATGAAGAATCGACACGCCTACAGCAAGAACACCTCTGTTAGTAATTTAGAGCCAAAAATATAATTTCAGCTAAAGAAGTAAGATGAGAAGAACCGTACCTCGACCAGGTGATCCAAAGCATTGTCCTGAAGGTCTAGTGGGCTCAGGTTCATCATTGCCAGATGATCCCCTTGAGGGAGCATTCCTTTGACTAGTTCCCTCCCGACACCCCGGGTGTCGAGGGAGTCTCCCTCTCTATGTCCGCTACACTACTTACAGCCCTTCGCCCTATGGCTCGAATGAAGGGTGAGGGCCTGAAGGACGAGGCCTTCTAGCAACCCCCTTGGTTGGAGGCATCCTCGGCGTGCTGTCAATGTCCCCACCTCAGCTACCGCCCTCGGCTAGGTGGTCCTTGTAGGCTAACCTCTTCCACGCGTGGGGTTGAGGTGGATCGGCTAGCCTCTTCTAGCCGCACTCTCACTGTCGGTCCCCCTCGGCTGGCCTCTTCCCTCAGCCAGTTCTAACTGCAGGTACCGGGGGCCAAGCATTCTCTTAGCTAGTGCCACCTCTCATGGCATCTGCCTCTGCGACAGGCCATCGTGTCGATCGACATCTCTGCAAGAAAACAAAGTGGACATTACAACCTCCAATAAAGAAAAGCCGACAACATGAATTCTCCTACCGAGGCAGGCAGGATTAAGACCAACAAACACCAACGGAAGTTCTTCATCCACTAGGGGCTTGGCCCGGATAGTCCTCAACACACGGATACGGGTGATCACCTTAGCTTCATCGTCCTAGAGATAAGGAGTGGGCTTCTCAATAGTAAGGTTCAGTTCCCCCCAGCTCGACCTGAACAACCAACCCCTGGGACAAGAGACAAAGAAAAACTTGCTCTTCCAATGGTGGACAGACGTGGGGTTATCGACAGCTCGACCTCGGCGGGTTTGGAAGTAATATATGCCCGCCTCTTGGGAGTGTGGCCTCGGCACGAACATAGTTGTTAGCAACCAATTTTTGCTCGGTTCCTTCACCCTACCTCTTTGTACCCCCTCTTAGACTCAAAAAATTTATAGACCCAACCAGATCAACTTGAGACTATCCACAGGGCAAACAAGAACCTTGATCAGACATCCCAAGACTTGGAAAACTACAACATAGTTACACATCAATTTCCATGACTAAACTGCAAAGACTCATTATTAATCATGCCAACTTCCTTTCAAACAGCCCCATCTATGCAATATTCAAATCCCAACTCCTCAAAAATCAAATCTAACATATCCATCACCCCAAGATCACTAGAAAATAATCAACTAGCGAATCCCACAAAAAAATTTATGACAACCAACAACAAAAACATATAGATCTCATTCTTATGGCCCCGAATGATTTCCAAGATCGATAATATTTTTCTCAAATCAGAACCGTCCACTTGACTCCTCACCCTAATCCATGTCTACCTACAAATTGTAGATCAAAATTCCCCCATTTAACCCCCCATCAAGCTTAAATCTTATTTCAACAAATCTCATTAATTAAAGCTTACCATCTGTTATCACAACTTCAAATGATAAATCAGACCTTACCATTGTATTTGGAGACCCAAAAAACCCTAGCATGTTAAATTTCATGACCAAACACCTCCATTTGATAAGTTGGAAAAGAAAGATTCCATTTTAGGCCATCTCGTTGATTGGAAAACCATAAGCTAAGACCATGATCTAAACTAAAACAATCAACCTACACCTCTGATCAAAGATCCATCACTTCCATTAGATTCAGGACGTTCAAAAGTGCCAACCTACCAAATTTCATCACAAAATTCCCCTATTTGACTCCTCATCGAATAAAGATTCTATTTTAGCATATCTTATTAATCCAAACTTGTCAGCCATATATCTCAATCATCCTGACTCTGTTTGTCTGATCAGACCTCACCACTGTGTTCAGAGACCCAAAAGACCCCAGCACACCAAATTTCATGACCAAATTCATCCATTTGACTATTAAACTAGAGAGATACTATTCTAATGCACTAGATTGAATTGCCACATCAGCTGTCCAACCTAGAATCTTAAGAGGATAGGGACTGACATCAGCTCCTTACTTGACCACATTAAAACACATAGACCAATGAATTTGAGCCTAATAGGCTTAAAAAGCTTAAAATGCCAAACAAACCCCAATTTAAAACTAAGAAAGGGCAAAACACAATTTAAAAGTTCTTCACATTTACGTTTTTTTGCCACTATCAGCCCCAAATACAAGGCTGCAACATCTGGCATGCTCCAATATTTCATTGAATGCATGAAATCCATAAAAAGCTACCGAAAATTGAGAAAATTTGTTGCACAAAGAAAGAAGGGTCAATTGCAGGCCCCTCTTTCTCAAAATCCTTGCTTATTTTAGTGAAAAAAGCTCTACTAAATCACCGACACTGTAGTTAGATGAGTTTTAGAACCATCTCTCTCCATTTTCTCTATAAATAGAGGCCTAGATTAAGCTTGAGGGGAGGAAGGGAACAGGTTTCCAACTTTTGTAACACACTCATTCTACTTGAAACCCCGAAATCCCTAAAACCAAGCTTAAGCCTCATCCCCTGTCTTTTAAACTTAATACCAAAACTGCTCAACCCAACTCCTGCCTTGCTCAAGTTTCATTTGAAGTCCTTTTATGTGCTGGAAAACACTCATCAAGGTACATACAAAGATAAGTATTTTTTTAGTTTTTCTGTGTTGCTTGAGGTTCTGAAATGTTGGAGAACCATCGTTTTCAATTTCTTCTTGACTGAGAATAGAGGCAGAGAGGTGAGGGCCTTAGGAAAATTAGTACCTAAGACCTGATAACATCACCACAAAATCAGTTTCAGGAGAAGTTGAAAGCATGCTCCTCCAGATTTAAGAGATTTCTACAACCATTTCTGTCTTTCTCCAAAAGAAACTAAGCATGAACAACTCTCGTTTTGGGATACTATAGCAGCTAAGATAGGGATGCCTAATACCTTCCCTCTCCCAATCCTTGGGACCCGAAATCTCTCGGTTGTGTGCCTTTTCCATGGAAAACAGAGTCACTATCAAAGACTTAAATCGAGTTCTCCAAATCTAAAAATGAGGGCCCATTTCCTCTAAAAAATGGGTGGTGACTCCATCTCTTTAAGTAGGCCATGTGCTTCCTGAAGCTCATAGCTAGCGACTCCACTAGAGAGCTATTAGGAACTTTGTAGGGTGTTATTTAGGTTCAATTTTGCACTTTTTCTGTTGTGCGCTTTGATAATTTAAGAGTTTAAGACTTGCTGGTTTGTGATTCAAAATCACACTTCAAGAAGGTTGGGGTGTGACAGACCTTCCCAGCGCAAACACCCAAAGCCTTTCTCATTCCAAAATTGCATTTAAAGCTTCACACAGAACCATACCTTTGTCGAAATCGTAACCAATGTCTCACCCAAAAACTTCTTCAAAATCTCACCTCATTTCATCTCTGTCATAGCCTTAAAGTCTAAAATTGCACCCTCATTCATGCTCATCACAACCTAAAAGCCTAAAATCGCAATTCTTTTAACCTCATCACAACCCAGAAGTCTGAAATTGCACTTCCTTAGATTACCCATACATAGGAGCTTTAGATAGAAGTAGGATAGAAGGACCTTAGCATAATTAGGACTAGGACACTATGAGTGTTGCACTATGTGGTTTTCATCCTTAGAAGTAGGATAAAAAAGGAATCTTCAATTCTTTCAAACCATTAAAAAAAGTAACAAACAAAATAATAATAATAATAATAATAATAATAATGTAAGATAAAAAATACAAACCAATTAAATAAATCAAAATCAGATCTACAAATAGCATTTAAGATTCAAACTAAAACAAACAAAGAAGATTTGATCTTCCATTAAAAGACACTAAAACAACATAAAAGTTCTAAAAGCAACACCTAGGCCCAAATTTCCAAATGTTATCCAAGTGTAAGCTAGATCCCATGTAAGCTTCAACATTTCAAAACCTAAAATCAAAGCCAAATAACAATAATAATGTAAGACAAAAAAATTGAAACCTAGGAGTTAAGATCAAAATCAAATCTACATGTTTCATCTAAG
The DNA here is from genome assembly GCF_056320005.1 of Nelumbo lutea. Taxonomy (NCBI): domain Eukaryota; kingdom Viridiplantae; phylum Streptophyta; class Magnoliopsida; order Proteales; family Nelumbonaceae; genus Nelumbo; species Nelumbo lutea. The sequence goes on along the minus strand of NC_142684.1, from coordinate 42,180,413 downwards.
ATTCAAACTACAATAATAAAAAAATTAAGGATAAGAAATCTAGGAGTTAAGATCAAAATCAAAACTACTATTATTAAAATCTAAAACTCTCATCTAAAATGACCATCTATTAACTCCAGGTTTTTTGCTCCTTAGCTAAGGAGATGCATGACTCTATAAGCTCAGCTCTGGAAAGGTAACATCAAATGGCCATTTTGAACCCTTTCATTATTTGTCCTATGTCCATCTCTTGGCTAAGTAGATGCATGACTCTATGAGCTCAACTCTTGAGAGGTAGCATCAAAAGGCCATTTTTGACCCCTTTCATTATTTGTCTTGTGTCCATTTCTTGGGTAAATAGATGCATAACTCTATGAGCTCAACTCTTAAGAAGTAGCATCAAAAGGTCATTTTTTTGGGGCCTTTTCTATCATGTGACCATCTCTTGGCTAATTAGGTACCTAGCTCTATCAAAATGCCACATTGACCCATTCTAAGTATTTGAACTCTGGGAGGATCTAATAGATATATGGTAAAGGGTCTAACCCTTCTTTGACTAGTATCAAATGATGCTTCATTCCCTCAACTGAACTTAGGCCAAGTAGATGTTTGGCTCTATGAGTTACTCTTGAGAAATAACATCAGAAAGCCACTTGGACCTTCATACGTTCAAAACTCCGAGATGTCAAGTAGGTACACATATGGTGTAGGGATTGATATTCCCTTAGCCAGTATCAAAAAGACATTCTCATGATCCTTCATAAACCTTCAAGCTCAAATATCTTTCTCGCTCTTCTCCAAACTGAGTAGATGTTTGACCCAATGAGTTTGCTCTTGGGGAGCAACATCAAAAAGGTTATTGTTTCATAAACATAGTACATGAACTAATTACGCTCGGCATTTCCTTATAGTCTTAACCTTTTCCCAAAAACCCAAAAATATTTTCTAGAACTAAAAGTCTATTATAAATTAGAACTTGATCCTAACTAGTTCCAAAATTAATAATAAAACGAGTGAAAAGAAAAAATACACCAAATAGCATCAAATCCCAATGTCTAACTCATAATAAAAATCTATTAAGTCAACAAAAACACAATAAATGAAAGGCTCATAAAATAATGTGAAACAAAATTGTCAAACCATTAGGTTCTATTGTAAGGATTATTAAATATAGAATCTTTATCAAATCCAAACTCAGTCAATTGCAAAAATCAACATTCCATAAAATACTAGAGTCCAAGAATGCTCTTTCAATCTTATCAAAACTGACAGAGTTAATCAAATTCCTCAAACTCCAAAAGATTTTTCAAAGTTTCTTTAAACATTGGATTTGTTTTCCAACTTCAAGCTCAATCTTAGTTTTTACTTTCTAAATGTTTTTTATTTTAATTTTCAACAGAGGTCCACTAATTTAAGACATTCCCTTTACACAACCTAGTCTAGTTGACCATAGATTCTTGCACATCCTTGCTAGGTTCCCTTGACCCACTCCAAGGAAGATATCCTATCTAATCACCTACACATCTAGCCTTCTTAGGACTCTTCCAATCAGTGGTTGCAACCACAATAGAATCAATAACCTTAGCACTTCACACCAAGTCTATTACCACAACCTCATCCATAGCACCCTACACCCTCGCAAGTTAGGTTTAACCTTGACCCATTCTTGCTTAGGATCCAATATCTAGTTATCCAAGTCATAGCAGCCTCAATTGCTCTAGGTGCATACTAGGGGCAAGTTGGCTTTGTCGTGGTTTTCCATTGTTTTTGCCTACATTTCATCATTTGCATGAGCATATCACATGTCATCATATATTGTATCCCTAGAACTAGTCCTTAGCCCACATTAGTTTATTCCCACTTATTAGGTGCCTATAGCCTAGATTGATACCTTTATAGAACCAACAACATGGACCCTTGAGACAACCAACCTTAAAACATCTACCAAGCCTAGCTCCAATAAAGTAAAATAAAAGGACACAACACAAATCAAAGAAAAGTTCAAATCCCTCTTAAGTCAAAAAGAACCCTTTTAGGATCGTCATAGAGCAAGCCTCTCATCCACCTCCCACCGAGCAAGAGTTGTCAATTGTGATCTACCAAGAAGAAAGAAGAATTGGCTAAGATGAAGGAAGACAGGAAGGATATACGAGCATCCCAACCAAAAAAATAATCGAGTGCCCTCATCCTAACCTAAAACTTCTTAAGAAGGTTAAAATCCCAAAATTCCACAAGTACGATGGTTCTAGTTGTCCTAGAGCTCACATTATTCTTTATTGTATGATCTGATGAAAGATTGTTAGCCCACTTATTTTCTAATAGCCTAAAAGGAGCCTTTTTTTATTGGTATACCTAGCTTAACCTAGACACTCAAAAGACATGGATCAAATTGGTGAATATTTTATCAACAGTTTTGATGATCTAGAACACCTTATGAAGACATAGGACAAGTTGTCCAAGACTTTCATCAATTGCAAAAGGCTAGTGCACACATCGAATGAGGAGTTAAGGATGAGAAAACCCACCTAGCACCCACAAATAATTCAAAGAACCTACTGTAGTTGCTACCGTACATCAACCTTCCTCTTCAATACAGAAACGTGAAACTTTAATTGATCCCTTCAAAAGAAGAGTAAAGACATGATTTGCTTCCCTCCCTCCGCAGTCTTAATTACTTCCTCAGGTGATCAAAAATGGATATCTAACACCTTTGTCACCTAAACCAATTCTCAATCCCCTACCAAAGAGCTTCAAGATGGGAGAGTATTGCTCTTATCACCAAGGACTAGGGCACTCTACAAATATTTGCACTGTTCTCAAAGTCAACAAGATCTCAACAATGTTGGACAATATCCCTTAAAACATAACTAAAATATAGAACTACGACTGGTCTAATCCCCCATAAAGGGTACGTAGGTAGCCTGGACAATGGTGCTTGGGTGCGACCCAAATAATCAAATAAAAATAAAACCTTAGGATTCTCAAATAAAAGACTTGTAGCATCTTCTCCTAAAATCCCTAGGCTTTCTACCCAGACACCCTCTAGGTACTAACCCTTATGGTCTAGGCATTGCTTGCATAATCTTTGTATTACATGCAAACTCACTATGCACAATTTCACTAACATTCATTCCATGCATGTGCATTCCATCTAAAGTCCAATGCTTCCAGTAGGAAAGATGACCTCACCTACCAAAGAACAATTCAAAATCCAACAAGAGATCGAGGAACTTTGAAAAGAAGTGAACCTGTTAACCTTCAAAGTTGATTGACTAATCTCTCTCACAAGGGCAACACCACCAGTTTTTGTTTCGAATCCTACACCACCACCTTAACCATCAAAGAAAGAAGTGAAGAAGTTTAGTCCGTTACCTTGCCAACCTTTCCAACTTTTTCCCATCTTGGTCAAGAAAGGATACCTTCATTTATTGCCTTAGAAACCTCTTGCAGATCCAAAGAATTTCAACCAGAAAACTTATTGTGCCTACCATCAAGGACCAGGACATGAGACTAATCAATGCTAGCAATTGAAGTATGCTATCCAATGCCTCATTGATGATGGCCACTACAACTCTGAGTTCAAGCTTATGGACATGCTACCACCTAAAGAACACTTGTATTAAACTTTGTTTTTCTCTATGCCTTAAAGCTCAATGTACTTAGTTTCTAATTAATAAAATCTTTCTTTGTGTCTTTTATCAATCTATGTTTGTGTCCCAATGTTTACTCCTGAAAAAAACAACAAATTTAACTGGGCCCAATTTATCCTTCCATTGTATCCAGATTTGATGATCAAAAACATGCAATAAGTCTCACCGGTATGTTCTTAAGAAAAGTTGGTTGCTGAGTGGAAATTCAGAAAAGGAAATTTTTCAGAGAAGGGGACAACCCTAGGTAGCATAGACACTAGAGGCAATATGGAAACTACTCCTAAGTCAGCATAAAGTCATCAAAACTAAGGACAGGAGGCTATTTTTGGTTGATCATTCCCCTCGGTCCCTTATCATTCATTCAGATGAAAGTTAGCCCATTTGAGCCTTTCATCTAAACCTTTCTTTGACAAAACCCATAAGTTTTCAAAAATGCTTAAATCAAAGGGGAAGATCAAAGGGCAAAAAAAAGAGGAAAAAGGGAAAGAAAAAGCATGAAAACAGCATAAAAAGGGTAAAAAGAACTAGGGGCAAATTTGCTAAAGGGCCCCAACATTGTCAAAGAGTAATACTTTTCCCTTGAAAGATCAATTGGGGACAAGCTTAACATGTATTTCATTTCATAAGTCATATATGCAATCAAAAGACGAAGGGAGGCCATCTATTAATCATTTGACCTTGTTTTTAATCCACTAGCCAATCCTTTGAACCACTTTTTTAAACCCTTTTCTCAAAAGACAGATGTTAAATGTTCGAATTCCCTTACAATAAGTCAAAAAAGGGAATAAAGTCAAATGGAAAAACTAAGTCAACAAAGTGAAATTTTGAAAAGAAAAAAAGAGAAACAAAAAACTGGGGTAGCTAAGCTAAACTTCATCCTAACCCCACATCATTCTTCACCTCGATGAGAAGTCCTCCTAGATCAAGGAAAATGTATGGCTCATGGCATTGAAAGACCTGAAAAGCATTTCCCATCCAAAGGGAATATAGAAAAGAGAAAAAAAAGGGAAAAGAAGGAAAACCAAAAAAAGGTGCTAAAGGCCCCATTTGTCAATTCAAGCATCTGAAACCTATGTCAAAAGAATATTTGAGCCTTCTACTATCTTTTGATTCTAAACCATGTCCTAATCCACGTTTTGTCCCATCTAATAAGACATCCTCAATGTTTGAGAGATTAGCAAGATGACCTTGGGCACCGCTGACTATGACAGAATCAAGTATAGGTACCCTGAAAAGAAAAGAGAAGAAAAAAAGGAAGTCAGACTTGGAAACACTAAACCAGGGGCAAAAGGATGAAAACAAATAGAAAAAAACAACAAAAAAAGAGAAGGATACATTCCAAACTTGGGGCAAGCATATCAAAGCACAAGAAGTTTGACTCAGCAAAGTGGTGAAGATTTAATCTCTACTCGAAAGGGTAACTATCTCTTGCTCAAACATTTTCTTGAAGTGAATTTTCAATTGGCATTTAACATTTCTAAGATGCATATCTCTAAAACCAGTATTGTTGCTATCATCAAATCTCACACAACATTAAGTGTAAGTAGGCTCTTTTGAGTGTCAATGTTTTGTCAGAAGTAGGCTATGACCATCCATCTAATCCTTGTGAACCTCTTGTCATTTCGACTCCACCCCCAGATAATTCCATTCTACGTATCATCTTCCCAGCCAGCACCATGTGCATTATCATCTGCTTCAGCCCAAATGTCTCAAAATGGTCAATCATCACAAGAAATGAAGAAAAGGGTCTTCACCCATGTACCATGCTTTTTAGAATCATCCAGCCTCTAGATAATCATATCATTTCTTGCACTATGGCATAAAAATCAATGTTTAGTCATCAAAGTCCCTCATGGCATCAAAGTTCCTCGGGGCATTAAAGTCCCTTATGGCATCAAAGTCCCTTGTGGCACTAAAGTCCATTGTGGCATCAAAGTCTCTCGTAGCATTAAAGTCCCCCATGGCATCAAAGTCTCTCGTGGCATTAAAGTCCCTCGCGGCATCAAAGTCCCTCACAGCATCAAAGTCCCTCATGGCATCAAAATCCCTCGTGGCATAAAAGTCCCTTGTGGCAAAAAAAAAGTCTTGCATCATCACTTACTAAAAGCTCAATAGCATCCTTTTTCTTTCATCTAAAGTGTCCAAAATTTTGTTTTCAAATCATCCAAAAGTTTTCAAAAAAAAAAAATCCAAAATCATACAATAATCTTTCATCCAAACCATCCAAAAATTTTCATACAAATCTCCATTATCTAAAATTCTTTCATCAAATACAAAATTTTGGCATACACCTAATCCGAAGTTCTTTGAATCATCTATCCGAATCCAAAATCACCTAAAAATCTTTCTCATAATCCTTCTGTGCAAGTTGCTTCCATATAAGTTGTTCAAATACAAAGGCCATTAATCATCTAACTTTATTTCATCCAAATCATCCAAAATTTAAGGAATCCATCAAAAATCATAGAAATTTCTCACTTTATATGACCCACCTTTGGGCATAATCGAATATACATCGAAATCTCTCGCTTTGTGCGATCCGCCTTCGGGCATAATCGAATATCCATCCAAATTTATCGAAATCTCTTGCTTTTGTGCGATCCACCTTCGGGCATAATCAAATACCCATAAAAAATTATCAAAATCTCTCGCTATATGCAATCTGCCTTTAGGCATAATTGAATACCCATCAAGAATCATCTAAATCTCTCGCTTTGTGCGATCTGCCTTTTGGCATAATCGAATACCCATCAAAATTCATCAAAATCTATCACTTTGCGTGGCTTGCTTCGTGCAAAATCTTGGATTCAATCAAACGTATTCACTTGGAATAATAAAAAAAAAAACTTGTTTGAGATACCTTCGGGCAAATAACACAAAGAAAAGAAAAAAAACTTTCAGTTTGACCATTCCTAAAATCATTTGTAGATATCAAAAATCTTTTGCCCTAGATGCATGGCAGTATGTCTAGAAGCATAGAAAGCATGATAAGTTGTGACCAAACCATCTTATCCTCAAACCACCCTTATGAAATCCAGACCATTGCTGGGGATATTAGACTTACTTTAACATTGTACACTTTGCACTATAGTTATCACTGTCCGAGTTATCAAAGTTTTAATGCACAAGTAATTCCTATCTAAAGTGCTCTTATTACCTATCAGAATGACAACATGCACTATAGCAGTCACAACACATCAGTCATGCTTTCAAAATGGTTTCCTAAAATGATTTCAGCATCAAACATCAAAATCAAAACCCGTAAAAACCCAAAACAAAAATCAAAATCCATATTAAAATTCCACCAAATGTTTTCAAAAATCAAAACAAACTCAAAAAAAAAAGAAACTCAAAATCCATAAACTTCCATCAAATATTTTAAATAACCGATTTCAAAAATCAAAACCCATGAAAACTCAAATAAAAAAATCAAAATCCATAATAAATTAGTAAACTTCCATCAAATATTTTAAATAACTGATTTCAAAAATCAAAATCTATAAAAACACAAAACAAAAATCAAAGTCCGTCAAATATTTTCAAATATCAAAACCTGTAAAAACTGAAAACAAAAATCAAAATCCATATTAAACTTCCATCCAATATTTTCAAAAATCAAAACCTATAAAAACTCAAATAAAAAAATCAAAATCCATATTAAATTAGTAAACTTCCATAAAATGTTTTAAATAACTTCACTCATAAAAATTCAGATAAAAAATCAAAATCCATAAATCAAACCACTAATCAAAGCCCATAAAAATTCAAGTTGAGAGTCAAAATCCATCAAATATTCAAATCAAATAAATTTCAAAAATCAAAACCCATAAAAATCCAAATTAAAGGCAAAAATCCACCAAATATACAAATCATGTAACCACTTTCAAAAATCAAACACATAAAAATTTAAATGAAAAGCCAAAGTCCATTTAAATCAAATAACTAAAACCCGCAAAAATTAAAATCAAATAACTAATTTCATAAATCAAAACTTGTACCAAAATTCAAAATCCAACAAATATTTAAATCAAATCAAATCAATTATAAAATAGAAAATTCCATATTAACTTAGAATCAAATAGCAAAATCAATCTTCAACATCAATTATCAAAAATCAAAATCCATAAAAAAGTCAAATCAAAATTTATAGGCTTTCATGAAACCATCAATTCAAATGCGGCAACAAGAAAAAGTAAAACCCGTACAAACCCAACCTATAGGCATCCAACAAATAACAAATATGAAATCCATAAAAAAAAAAACTTAACAAGCTTCATCCTATACTCAAAAATATCAAACCCTTCAAAACATCAATTACCAATGCATGTATTAATCATAAATCAAATGTTAACTAATGCTAGCTTTTTTTGGGGATGGTACCATTATGTTTTTCTCATGTTTGCTTGATAGTTGCAATTGTTTTCTAAGGCTTCGGATGGTACAACACCTTCTAAACAAAGGTTTTGCACTTCAACCTTAACTAAAATTCTAGTAGTGAAATCTCCTCCTCCAAACTCTTGGCCCTCACAAAAATATTTCTATGCTTTTTTCTCTTTGTTTTTTTGGCAATTTTCTACCTCCAACAAAGAGGGGCGACTGTTAGCAACCAATTTTTTCTTGGTCCCTTCACCCAACCTCTTTGTAACCTCCTCTTAGACTCCAAAAACCTAGAAACACAGCCAAAGAAACTTGAGACTATCCATAGGGCAAACAAGAACCTTGATCAGACATCATCCCTAGACTTGGAATGATCCATAGGGAAAACTTAGTTACACATCATTTTTCATAATTAAATTAAAAAGATCCATTGTTCATCATGCCTACTTCCTTTCTAATGGCCCTGATCTATGCAATATTCAAATCCCAACTCCTCCAAAATCAAATCCAACATATTCATTACCCCAAGATCACTAGGAAATAATCAACTAGAGAATTCCACCACAAATTTACGATAACTAACTACAAAAACATCAACATCCCATTCTGACGGCCCTGAATGATTGCCAAGATCGACCATATCTTTCTCATATCAGAACCATCCACTTGACTCCTCACCCTAATCCATGCCTATCTACCAATTTGTACCTCAAAATTCCCTTATTTAACCCACCATCAAGCCTATATCTTATTTCAACAAATCTCGTTAATTAAAGTTTACCATCCGTCATTCCAACTTCATATGACCAATCAAACCTTACCATTGTATTCGGAGACCTAAAAAACCCCAACAAATTAAATTTCACAACCAAACACCTCCATTTGACTATTAGAAAATAAAGATCCATTTCAGGCCCTCTCGTTGATTGGAAAACCCTAAGCTAGGACCATGATCTGAACTAAAACAATCAATCTACACCTCTGGTCAAAGATCCATCACTTCCATTAGATTCGGGATTTTCAAAAGTGCCAACCTAACAAATTTCATCCCAAAATTCCCCCGTTTGACCCTTCATCAAATAAAGATTATATTTTAGCAAATCTTATTCATCCGAACTTGTCAGCCATAGATCTCAATCATCCTGACCCTATTTTTCCGATCAGACTTCACCACTATGTTTAGAGACCCAAAAAACCTAGCACACCAAATTTCATGACCAGATTCATCCATTTGACCGTTAAACTAGAGAAATACTATTCTGACGCACTAGATTGAATTTTCACATCAGTTGTCCAACCTAGAATCTTAAGAGGGTGGGGGCTGATGTCAACTCCTTACTTGACCCCATTAAAACACTTGGACCAATGAATTTGATCCTAATAGGCTTAAAAAGCTCAAAATACCAAACAAGCCCCCACTTAAAACTAAGAAAGGATAAAACCCCATTTAAAAGTTCTTCAAATTTATGGTTTTTTGCCACTGTCAGCCCCAAATATGGGGCTGCAATGTTTGGCACGCCCGAATCCTTCATTGGATGCATGAAATCCATAAGAAGCCACTCAAAATCGAGAAAAATTGTTGCACAAAGAAGGAAGGGTCAACTGCAGGCCCTTTTCTCTCAAAATCCTTGCCTATTTCAGTGGAAAAAAAACTCTATTATATCATCGACACTGTAGTTGGACGGGTTTCAGAACCATCTCTCTCCATTTTCTCTAGAAATGGAGGCCTAGCTCGAGCTTGAGGGGAGGTAGGGAACAGATTTCCAACTTCTTTAACACACCCATTCTGCTTGAAACCCCAAAATCCCTGAAGCCAAGCTTAAGCCTCATCCCCTGTCTTATAAACTTAACTCCAGAATCGCTCGGTCCAGCTCCTGCCTTTCTCATGTTTCATTTGAAGTCTTTTTAGCTATTGGAAAACTCCCGTCAAGGTACACATGAAAGGTAAGCCTTTTTTTAGTTTTTTTGGGTTGCTTGAGGTTCTGAAATGTTGGAGAACCATCATTTTCAATTTCTTCTTAACTATGAATATAGGCAAAGAGGCAAGAGCCTTGGGGAAATTAATTACTAAAACCCAATAACATCACCTCAAAATTGGTTTTAGGAGAAGTTGAATGTATGCTCCTCCAGATTTAAGAAATTCCTGCAACCATTTCTATCTTTCTCCAATAGAAACTGAGCCTGAACAACTCTCGTATTGGGCTGTTACAACGATTTGGAGAGAGGGGTGCCTAATACCTTCCCTCTCCCAATCCTTGAGACCCAAAATGTCTCGGTTGTGTGCCTTTTCCACGGAAAATGGAGTCACTATCAAAGACTTAAATCGAGTGTTACAAATCTAAAAATGAGGGACCATATCCTCTAAAAATTGGGTCGCTCTCTTTGAGCTAGCCATAAGCTTCCAAGAGCTTGCAATAGCCTAAAGATTTTCTCAGTGAGCTCCACGCCTCAAAGCCGAGCCATCACTAGCAAGGCAACAATGGTCCTGAGAGAGTTGGGGCCTAGATAACTGATCGAGATGTCGTACCACCTCTGCAGCTCGGGGATAATAGGGTGGAGGGGAAACCTAAGGCCAAACTCTAAGTAGTGTTGGTAAATGCAAATCTCTCCCTCCTTTGGCATCCACGTTCGATCATCACTGTCCAGAACCCTAAGTTTATAGGATCGAGGGGTGTAATACTTCTAGGGCAAGGTCTTCACTTGCTCAAAGCCGAGGATACTATCCTGCTTCAAACGTGGAAGGCATCCTATTGACACCCCTTGGGCCGCGTACTCGGCCACTAGCCTCAGACTAGGCTCGGGAACTTCCTCTCCCTCGACCACATCGGGTGATCCTAGGGATGGCTCGAGAGAGTCATCGCCCCTTCAGCTGCATTCAGGGCCTATAGAGGCAGCCCTCTCCCTTAGCACCTTGACCTTAGGTCTCGGAGCTAGGACCTCGGGCTCACTCGAGCAGTCTCCACTGTTGCTAACAAGTGACAGGCTGTGGAATGAGCTCACTCCTGACTAAGTCTTCTATTTAAAGGAAAATGGATGGCCTAGATCGCCTCCCATCCAACGGCCATGGAGCGACCGCCTCCACGGCCTAGTCAAGCAACCGACATGCATCGCTCGCCTTGGGAAGACAAAATGACGCCAAACATGCAAACTAGTCTGCTCGTCACATCAACTAGTTTGCTCAATGATCCTAAACTGAAAGCAGCGCTGCCTAGCCAGCCTAGTACCCATCTTGCGTATGGACACGACGGAGTGACCCATCCCCATGACCCTGACTACGATGTTAGATAGTATATGCCCTTACCTCCAATCAGATTGATGTACTGGTGCATTTATTGATAACTATTAGTACATAATTGATTCATGTTATATTATGGTGTTTTCTATGTAATACCGTTAAACTGGACACTTATGAGACTCGTGTTAGTTTAGAATCTTCACAATCGTTGGATAGAATTGAGGAGGTTTATCTTGCCAAGGCTAACACTAATGTGCTGCCAAGAAGGTTGGGGTGGCTTGTCTCAGCTGCCAAGGTAAGACCTGAAGCACATGTAGTGTGGGTTTGATTGAAACTCTAAACTGGACCATTTTCTAGTTATGCCCTAGACCTTGGAGATAGATGGGAAAAACTGGAAAGTTACACCTAACCCCTAGACTCGAATATGGTATTACACTAGGTGTTAGATTGGGCTGTCTTTGATATGCCAATCGGTGAGATTCTTAGAGGGGGTCAAAACCTAGGTATGTTGGGGCAGTCTGAGAATTCACCTGAGTGGGTGATCATAGTCACAGAATCAACCCCTTTGTCGGACAAAGTGAATGATCGGGGAATACACTCTCTTTGATGGAAACCTAAACTGCCAACAATTGATTTCAAAATTGTTGAGATTTGTTTTTGCAAAATATATTTATATAGAGATATACATATATATTATGGTTTCACAAAATTTTTGCAAAATGTTTTAATTCTCAGGATCCATGTGAGTAGAGAGTGCAACATTGTACCTTGCAGCTAAGGCAGAGGTCCTCCCTTGTCGGGTAGTGCTTGATCATTATGGGCTAAGAGGTTAAGTGTAAGACCATTTATGGTTTTCAACTGATGGGCTAATCTCACATAAGTCCATAGTCTTTGGGCCTTCATAAGGTGGCTGGACCTAGGGACCATTTAGTGTAAATGTTGGGCCTGCTAAGAGCCCATACTTATGGGCTCAGGGGTTCACTGCCTTCAGCAGTGAATTCGACTAGGCCTTCTAACAGAGGCTAGGCTGAACCCATATTACTTTTGTGGAGATCAATGCTAGGCTCGCACTTCATACAAAGAGAGTCAAACTAGCTAGCATTTAAAAGGGAAAGTGAGTCATATGACTTAATGGGCCTAAAGCCCATTTCGACTGGGTTTAAGTGTTTTAATTAAATGGGGCAAATTAGGTTTGTAATCTGATTAGGATCAGCAATAGGATAAAATATGTCTTATCCAATTAAGAGCCCAGATCCAAATATCAGATTTAGATCAAGAAACTCAATCCTAATTGGATTAGGAAGCTGATCCAAAGAAGGTTATGAAAAAGGCGGCGAATTCCTCAGTTCACACATTCAACATTCTATAGTTTTTTCCTTCAAAACTTGCCGCCCCTACCTAGTTTGATCTCCACTCTTGGATCTGATCAAGAATAGTTATTGATATTATTTCTTACTAGAAGAAACAATCTGAAGTCATGCTCACACACACCCTACGTGATTCTTGCTAAAGAATTATGGTTCTTGCTAAAGAACCTCTTTGCTGATCCTGCCTCAACATAAGTTGTGTCATCTTTAGTGGAGGCGGGTTTTCGTGACCACTTTGGGAGTGAACACCTACATTGGAAGTTACTAATATTCCATATCAGTTATATCCTCTCCCTCTTTTGATTTCAGATTTGGTCTGGTTTGTTTCAAGAACAAAACTTGAAAATGCACTTTTCCAAATTAGGGAATACGATTCCCGGATGGGAGAAAGAAATTTTTGAAAATTTGCCCAGCCACCCTACATGGTTCGGCCATCCATATGATGGATCTCCCATCCCTTCAGTGGTATTAAAGCCATGGTTTAAATCTTGAACCAAATCAGACCTGATTTGAACTTACACAAATGGGCAGAATCGGTTCTACCTAATTTGCATAGATTGATGTTGTTCTGAGAATTCGGTTCTTAGTATTAGGGTGTATGATCTGAATTTTTTTTTTCTGATTTGATTATGGAATTGTTCTATGATTATTTCATGGATGTGTGGGGTGTATGTGTGATGGAGATCAAAATCTTTAATGGCGCCAAGATTTGCGCACCCTACATTTTTTTATTCTATTATTTTGATCTATAAATAATTTTTTTTATTTTCTAGAGAAAATGTATAGGATTTGATTTGATGTAATTAATAGAAAATTAGGGATTTCTATTTTTTTTACATGGGAAGAAGTGCTGGTTCGCATGGAGGAGAAGAAGACTTTTCGCAGATACATGATCTACAATCTGCAATTTGCAGATATTGAATGTGCTACCTGCGATTAACCTTTGTTTTGCAAGTTTGTAGATTGTCCAAGAACACTACACTACAGCCCTCTGATTTATTTTCTTGCTGATATTGATTGTCTTTTTCGGCTGTAATTATTTTTCAGATCATATTCTTGAAATTGCATATTATTTTGGACACCAAACCCAAGGCCGAATTTGAGCTAGGTTTTGGACCAAACCCATGGTTCGATGGGGTTAGTTTTCTGACCCAAATTCAGTTATGGGCCAAGGGTTTGATGGCCCATCGCAAGATGCAATTCGGCCCACCCCTGTAAAACCTAGTTTTGGTAAATTAAAACTACTTTAGCCCATCATAATTGCTATATGGGCCGAATTTATTTTTGCAGTTCAACCCATATACCTAGATAATGTTATTTGATAATATTATGGGCTTTAATGGGCTGATAATGTTTTAATTTTAATAATTAGGGTTTTACAGATTATGCGATTGATTAGATCAACTTTCATGCATGTGGATGTATGTGATGTGTGATGTGCTACATACATGGGCCATAAGCACTTGGCCCATGTTCATTCGATTAGTGGCTTTCTATGCACATAATGGCTGAATGCACATCATTGTCATGGTGCCCTAAAGATCATTAGATGATCTCCCTTCTAAATGGCCCCACATCAGCTTCCTCCCCAAGAGGAACCATGTGGAACCCAAGCCCTTTATGGGCCCATTTAAATCTGACTTTAAGAAAGTCAGTGGGAACCACTTTGGTTTGACCTAAATCAGATCTAGGGACATTTACATCTTGTTCCCTCTAGATATATAAGTGCATGTGATAGGGAGATTCATATGATGAATTCTCTAAAGGCCATTCGTCATTAGCATGAAGATGGGCTTATCAATAATGAGGAGATGCACCATAAAATTGGGCTATCCATTTGTTGGTGTGTCTGTTTGATTAATTCATAAGATGATAGGGGCGTCATAGACCAATGTGGGAGGGGCCTATCCAAAAATGGAACTCTCTCATGGTACCTTGTGTTCATGAATATGGCAGTTCTGCACTTACTAGACAAAAGGTTTAACCTAAAATGACAATGAACCTTGTCTGATAGAGGCCAAAGGGAAAGCTCATAAGATGAGTGGATATGATCCTTCATAGAAGGTGGTGGGGTTATGCAGCTGAAACAGTTGGTTTCATGCACTATATGTGATTTCCCACATTTCTAGAGACATAACCGCGTCTTCGTCACTGAGATAGGAGAGAAATCTCAGAGATGGATAAATGGAAATAGAACGTAGACTAAAAGCCTTTTCTATGTAATTAACATGAATCAATTTAGGTTATGGACTAATAATTTGCATTGCCTTTATTAGAAATGGCAAATGGACAGTTCACCAAATTGTTGGATGACAACAAACTTAAGGGCCCAAACTACGCTGACTAGTTCCGTAACCTTATGCTAGTTCTGACGTCTAAGAAATTGGACAAGGTTTTTAAAAACCCTTTTTTGAATCATCCGGGTGATAGGGCTTTTGAGGCCCATAGGAAGGAGTATCAAAAATGGGAAGAGAAGAACTCTCTTGCCCGGTGCTATATCATAGTCTCCTTAGACAATCCAACACAGAGACAATTCGATCAGATTGAAGTGTCTAAGGATATCCTGGATAGTCTGAGGACAATGTATGAAGAACAGAATTGTTCTACTCGATAGAAGGTCCTAAAGATGTTAACGACCACAAAAATGATTGAGAACCAACAGGTTCATGACCATTGTCTAAAGATGATGGGCTATATCAATTAATTGGAGGCTCTCGGTTCTAGGCTTGATCATGACACCAAAATTGATACCGTCCTAAATTCCTTGCCTCCTTCCTTCAATCAGTTCATCATGAACTATAACATGAGTGAGCTAATTGTTAGACTTTAGGAACTCGACAATATATTGTAGAGGGATGAAGAACTGATTAAGAAGGACAAGCTGATAGCCATGCTTGTTAAAGGTGGCAATTCGGGCAAGAAAAAGAGGAAGGCAAAGAAGAAGCCTCAGAAAAAGTTTAGCAAGCCTAAAAAGAAAAAGAAGGACAAAACATCAGATGCCTGTCACTTTTGCAAGAAGATTGGCCACTGGAAGAGGAATTGTCCTCAGTATCTGGAGACTAGGAAATAAAGTAATTTTGAATCTTTTATCATAGAGACCAATCTGTTGTTCACTTCTACTTCCTAGTGTATTGACTCCAGGGCTTCTACTCATGCATGTAACACATTGTAGGGGTTCAAGACAAGTAGAAGGCTGAGTAACGGAGAAATGACTCTCTAGTTGGGGACTTCTACAACAGTTGTAGGTATAGTTATAAAAACTATAGAATTAATTTTCAGAAAAGGCATTATTGTACTTAAAAATTGTCTTTATGTACAATAAAGACACGGGTAAGCCTGAAAGATCTACAGGCACTCTTGGCTTGATACATACTGATGTATGTGGTCCCATGAATGTTAGGACACGTAACCAACACATTTATTTTTACTGATGACTTTTCACGGTATGGTTATGGGTATCTAATGAGACACAAGTCTGAATCCTTTGAAAAGTTCAAGGAGTTCAGACAAGAGGTCGAGAAATAGTTGGGGAGACATATTAAGGCCCTTCGATCAGATCGATGAGGTGAATATTTCTTTGATGAATTTTAGGGACTACCTAAAGGAAAATGGGATTGTATCACAACTATCTCCTCTTGCAACACCACAATTAAACGGTGTATCAGAGAGGAGAAATCAGACTCTATTAGATATGGTCCGTTCACTTCTCACCATTCAAAGTTGCTTATATCCTTTTGGGGTTTCGAATTGGAGACTATGATTTACGTGCTGAGCTGGGTTTCAACCAAATCCGTTCCTAAGACTCCATATAAGCTATGGACCGATAAGAAACCAAGTGTATGACACTTGAAGATTTGGGGATGTTTGGCACATGTTAAAAGAATAAGTGCTGACAAATTGGAACCCAAACCAGTCATTGCCTATTTGTAGGATACCCCCAAAGCTCTGTAGGTTACTTATTCTATGATCCAAAAGAGCAAAAGGTATTTTGCAATTGAAATGCCTACTTCCTAGAGGAAGATTACATCCTAGACAATCATCATCAGGAAGTTGTTCTTGATGAGGAGAGCCCAGAGGTAGTGGGAGATGTCCCATGAGCTCTAGATGATAACCAACCTAGAAGGTCTACCTGGGTATCTAGGGCTTCAGTTCGTTACGGCTATGATCAAGGAAGTTACTTGATGGAAGACACGATCAGTGAGGAGGATCCCATGACTTATATGGAAGCTATGCTGGACACAGATTCCTCGAAGTGGGTGGTGCGCCCAGGATGCGTCATCAAACACCCGAGACACCAGTTTAATAATTTATATTTTTCCAATCCTCAAAACTAAATAAAGAATGTAGTTTAGTGGTGAGGAAGGGGTCGAATCCTCAAGGAAGCAAGGTTAAAAAATATTATTTTGTTCCGGACAAATAAGCAAAAGAAAACAAATTTGGGATTTGCAAAAACTAAGAAAATGAAATTTATTAAATCAGAAATTAAATATTCAAAATTGAAAAATACAAGAAATTAAATTCATAAATTAAATAAAACTGAAATTAACAAGAAAATAAATAAAAGTATGCGAAAATTCGGATCCAGTGGCAATAGCTTTCCGGGAAGACAAACTGTAAGCCTTTCCTCTTCCATTCAGCCATCGAACCCCTTGAGCCACCTTAGCCTTGCACTGGGAAAATTCGGATCTACAAAAGACAAAGAAAAACATAAATTAAATCAAACCAAAATAAAAAATTACAGGAATTAAATTGCTAGAAAAACTGAATAACAAAAAGAGAAAGAAAATAAAACAAATAAAAATGGTGGATCAACTCCATTGGCAGCAGTTGCAGGTTGGACAAATGGCTTGCAAGAACCCCTCTTGACAAGAACAGGGTGTCCTCCTTCCTGTAACCCTTGAACCCCTCAAGAAGCCTTGGCCTTGTGAAATATGCTAACCAACCCCTTCTCCAGGGCCCTTGGGGTCATTTTTATAGAGAAGGGTGGATAAAACTAGGATTAGAGAGAAAGAGAGGGGCAGCTAGTGGGTTTATGCAAAAAATGGGCACCCCTAGGGTTTAAGAATGGAGGGTTAGGACTAAACTAGAGGGATCCTACGACTAGAGTAAAAAGGAGAGGGTGCCTATAAGTATGGAGGGCTGGGATTTAAGCTCATAGGATTGAATGGTGGAGATTTGGGCACCTAGGTCTGAAAGGTGGAGATTAAAAGGTGTGGGTGGCGCCTTAGGGTGAGTGGCTGAGATAGAGAGTGAAATAGAGGGCTGAGATGTAGTCACTAAAGGCTGAATGGTGGGGATTAGGAGTTAGGTGGCACCCTAGAGTGGAGGGTGGAGATTGCAAGGAGAAGATCGAAGGGTATAAGAGGTTGCTAAGGCTTGGATGGTTGAGATTAGATATTAGGGAGGAGTGGAAGGTGAAGATTTAGCAATTAGGGGTGGCTATGGTTAGTTAGAGGTGAAAAGAATGAGTGGGAAGGCATCCTAGGGTTTGCTAAGGAGAGGGGAGTATGCTAATATAGTAGGAGGGGTGCCTTTCTAGGTTTAGCTGATAGGAGGTGTCATCTTATACTCATTTTTTCATAGAAACACATGCTTAGTTTTTCATAGGAACACCCCCTCTCTTAGCTGGAATTCTCACTAGCTTCACAAAATCTGTAGAAAACTTTGCAAATTTCTCAGTTTTACCCAGAATTTGCAAATTGACCCTCAAAGGTCAGAACATTGAATTTAACCGAAAAAGGGTACAGATTATTTAGTCTAAGCTCTAAAATACCCCTAAAATGATGCCCTTAAGGCATCAAAATATAGAGTTATCACACCCCAACTTAACCATTGATAGTTCCTTAGCAAAGCAACCTTAAAATTGCACTGAGTAAAGAGATCATTCCCATTGCAAAATCATCATTGACAAAATTAGCCAATTATCCTGATTCCAGAATTCTCAAACTTTGTATAGATTAGTATTGGGTTTAAGGGGTAAAACCATCCTGCTTTGAACATTAAGGAAACTTGGCTTAAAAATCTTATATACCCTTCCATTTGTAGACTGTCTCGATAAGCTGAGATTGATTTTTAAAATCAGGCAGGTATTCTTCTTATCATTTCTGATAGTGGATTTCTACCCTTGAAGTTGATATGCACACACATTTTTATTGCTACCTTCCACCGTTTGATGCGAATCTCGACACTTGACTTAGGTGAAGAGACCCGGTTACTAAGTATTAGGTAAGTGTCTTTGGCATTCTCTTTCCCATTTGACGCGAATCTCGACACTTAACTTAGGTGAAGAGACCCAGTTACTAACTCTAGGGTGTCCATTGACCTTTTATTCTCTCTTTTTCTTTGTGTATAAAATTCAACACTGTTCGGGGTAGTCCACTATCTCTAATAATTTAAAAAATTTTTCGTCTAATTTCTCAATCTTTCTCTTCTTATCTTTACAGGGGCAATCTTGAGAGTATTTTCAATTTCTAAATAGTTTTGACAACATTCAAACAAGTCCAATTTAACTCTTGTCACTTGCTACCAATCTCTACCAAATTCAATATTCTTTTATCAGTTTCATCAACTTTTTCCATTCAAGGATCTCTTTTAATGGAAAAAATAATTTAAAATTTTCAGTGAAGTTTTAATTCTACATATTTAAAGGTTTAGCTTCTCAATTCTTTTTTTTAACATTTCTCTCAAATTTTCAAAATTTTCTCTCTTTCCTCATCCCCAACTTAAATGCCATTGTCCCCAATGGCATGATTAGAATGATGCAAAAGGGACTTGGGACAAAGGGAACAATCAAGAGGTAAGGATTCAACAGGGGTTCTGGATTTTCCATCTGAAGTTGAAACTTATTCAAAAGAAATGACAAACTCTAATAAGACAACTAAAATAAAAGTTCGTTGGGTTGCCTCCCAACCAGTGCTATGTTTAATATCTTCAGCCAGATGCATTCACTCACTTCTCACATCTACACTTCCAGACTCACTTTCTTCTTTACATAGACAGGGCTCAAATTGGGCTAACCAAAGGGTAGACAGGGCATATACAAGGTCGTCCACTACATCTACCTTGAACTCATCTTCCCTTAGGTTTGGATACTTAGTGTCACTAAATACATTTAATCAGAATTTCTGCACCCCAAATGAAATGTCCATTTCTCCTATTTTACAGTTGATGTTTGCATTAGCAGTTGCTAGAAACAGATGCCCTAAGATTATCGGGTTATGGTTCAGTTCCTCAATTGGGGTCATGTCTAAGATGATAAAATCCACTAGGAAGTAACAATCCTCTACTCTGACAATGATGTCCTCAATAAGACCTTGAGGAGTCTTGACTGACCAATCAGTAAGTTACAAAATTATCGGGGTAGGTTTTAACTTGCTAATCCTGAACCATTCATAAATAATAGGTTTTAACTTATACATAGGGTTGTAAATATTTGAAAATGGGTCATTATTAGGCATCGAGAAACTCTAGCCCGCCTGAACCTGTTCTTAGATAAACAGCAAAAATTGGGATGCCGTTGGACAATCATCAACTTGGTGGGCTAGGCTGGCACAAATGGAAAAAACTTCAAGATAAGGTGTAGATGGGCCCGGTTGTTGGTTATAGGTAAAGAATTGATCAAGCTTTTGGGCTAGAAGATCTACCTTGTCCAATTTTCTAGAGATTGCATTCATGTCTATTCTTACCTTGGCTCTATACTGTTCCTGACTTCGTAGAGCCTTGTCCTCTTTGAGGGTCCCACCGACCTCTCATAGGAATATAATGATGCATTGTTGATGGAATTTTCACTCAATGTTTTGAAAAGAGCATACGCTTCATCCTCACTTTTACTCATAAATGCCCCTCCACAGGATGCATCTACCATTTGCCTATATTGATCAGTCAAACCTTCATAGAAGGCTTGGACAATTTGCTAGTTGGACAGGCCATGGTATGGGTACTTTCTCATCAACTCTTTCATTCTCTCCCAAGACTCGTGAACTTGTTTACTCGGTGTTTGGATGAATCCAGTGATGGCTCTTCTCATGGTGTTGGTTCATCCTATAGGGTAGAACTTTCTGAGGAATTCTTGTTGCACTTCTGCCCAAGTTCTAATAGGTCTCCCTATAGTTCCCAACCAGTGCTTGGCCTTGTCTTTCAAGGAGAAGGGGAAAAGAGTTAATCTAAGGGCATTGTCATTATACTTTTGGGTCCTTATAGTGGAACAAATTTCCAAAAACTCATCTATCTGTTTGTATGGGTCCTCACTTGGGTTCCTGTAGAAAGAGGGGAGCATCTGGATTGTGCTTGGTTTAATCTCATACTGCAAGGTTGGGTATCAGGCAATTGTATGCAGGATGAAGGTTTATACTGGGTTGGAGTGAAATACTCCTTCAACTTTCTAGGTTGTTCATCATCGATCCCAACCATTTGGTTGCATTGTTGGAGATGGAGGTATCTCTCTATCTCAGGTATGGGTTCTACTATTTCTCTCCTCAGAGATCTCCTTCCCAACACACAACTCAGAAGTCCCTTTTTCTTCTTTTTTGAAATTTGAAATTTAAATTTTGAATTTTAATTTCAAATTTAGATTTTGAAATTTAAGTTATGAAATTTAAACTCAAATTTGAATTTTTAAATTTGTTATTTTCTCTTTTTTTATTTGAAATTTAAATTAAAATTTAGATTTTGAAATTTAAATTCAAATTTGAAATTTTAAAATTAAAAAGAAATGCAAACATTTCACACATGGCCTAGGGGCAAACTTAAGGTTTCCTAAATTAGTGGTTCAACCAATGTAAATCCCCTTAGGTTCACTTGGAATTACACCACTTCCTTTGGTTAGCCAAGTAAGAGGTGGGGATATAGGAGGCTCCCCTTGCTCTCACAAGGACCTAATTAAGTAACCACAAAACGCGCTTAGGCTTAGCCAGTTAACCTCTTTCCTTAGACACCAACCGCCGGTTATGGAAACTAATTACAACCTTCCTTAAAATTTAGCACACTTTTGAACCAAATGTGTGGGGCCTCCTAAAGGATCTTGCTATCCAAATTTTAAATTAAGGTTTAGGGTGAATCACATGTGAAAGGGTGGTGGTTTTTGGGCCAAGGAAGGGTGATGAAATCCCCACCTTATCTTATTTAAATTGGATCGCCCTTAAATGGATTAACGGAAAAACACAATAAACAAAATAAATGCAACTAATTACAATGGATGAAAAGTTATCTCTAATATGCAATTCAGCAATAAAATAATAAAAAGAATTAATTCAGTAAAGAGAGCAATTAAAAAAATGAAAAACCCTAACACATTAACAACTAACAAGATGATTTCAGCAATTAAATGATCCTATATGATGCATGCTCTAGAACATATCAAACCCTAAATTTTGAAATTTAAACTCAAATTCGAAATTTTGAATAATTTCCTAATTAATAATTAATTACTCAATTAAATAACTAATTAGATCTAAAGACGAAACAAAAGAAAAAAATAATCCTAAAAAAAATATAGTCGAATCCATTAAGAAGTAAAAATAAAAATGAATAACCAAAGATTCGAAAACACTAAGCTACCAAGATAAATTCGAAAATAAAAAGAAAAAGTAGAAATAAGTAGGGATGACCACACCTGAATTGCTACCCAATGTTTTTCTTTCTTTTTGTGCGCAGTTCGGCAGTGTTCCAGCACCCCGCCTTCGGTTGCTACGTCCTGCAAAAACAAAGAAGAATTATGAGAGTTTTATTTCCAATGATCAGAAAACTAACAAAATAAAAAAATAATGTAAACGGCTCTGAAACAAAAAAATAAAAATTTTCAATCCGTTGCTTCCCCGGCAATGGTAACAAAAATGTGGTGCACCCGGGATGCATCATCAAACACCCGAGACACTAGTTTAATAATTTAGATTTTTCCAATCCTCAAAACTAAATAAAGAACGTAGTTTAGTGGTGAGGAAGGGGTCGAATCCTCAGGGAAGGAAGGTTAAAAATTATTTTTTTGTTCCGGACAAATAAAAAAAAGAAAACAGATTTGGGATTTGTAGAAAATAAGAAAATAATATTTATTAAAGCTGAAATTAAATATTCAGAATTGAAAAAGACAAGAAATTAAATTCAGAAATTAAATAAAACTGAAATTAACAAGAAAATAAATAAAAGTATGCTGAAATTCAGATCCAATGGTGGTAGCTTTCTGGGAAGACAAACTACAAGTTGTTCCTCCTCCGTTCAGCCCTTGAACCCCTCGAGACACCTTAGCCTTGAGCCGGGCGAATTCAGATCTGCAAAAGACAAAGAAAAACAGAAATTAAATCAAACCAAAATAAAAAATTGCAGAAATTAAATTGCTAGAAAAACTGAATAACAAAAAGAAAGAAAATAAAACAAAATAAAAATGGTGGATCAGATCCAGTGGCGGTAGTTGTAGGTTGGACGAATTGCTTGTAGGAACCCTGCCTAACAAGAATTGGGCATCGTCCTTCCTATAACCCTTTAACCCCTCAAGAAGCCTTGGCCTTGTGAACTGGGCTAACCAACCCCTTCTCCAGGGCCCTTGGGGTCCTTTTTATAGAGAAGGGTGGACAAAATTGGGATTAGAGAGAAAGACTGGGGTGGCTAGTGGGTTTATGTAGAAAATGGGCACCCCTAGGGTATAGGAATGGAGGATTAGGATTAAACTTGAGGGATCCTACGACTATTGTGAAAAGGAGAGGGCGTCTATAAGTATGGAGGGCTGGGATTTAAGCTCCTATGATTGAATTGTCGAGATTTGGGCGCCTAGGGCTGAAAGGTGGAGATTAAAAGGAGTAGGTGGTGCCTTAGCGTGAGTGGCTGAGATAGAGAGATAAATAGAGGGCCCAATAAATAGAGTGCCTGAACCTTTCATAAATAATAGAGCGGAGAAGATTTGCACTGGCCCCAAGATCCAATAGGGACTGATCAAAAGTGATTCTAGAGATGACACAAGTTATTAGAGGAGCACCAGGGTCTTTCATTTTCTAGGGGAGTTGGTTTAGGAGAACCACACTAACATCTGCCGAGAGAATCACTTTTTGTGGGGCCGATCGTGGCTCCCTCTTTTGAGTACACAACTCTTTCAAGAATTTGGTGTAGGTTGGGACATGTTGTATCACGTCGAGGAGAGGGATGTTAATATGGACTTGCTTGAATAACTCCTTGATCTCCTTGTCGCGAGTCTCTTTCGTCTTTCGCAACAGCCCGACTATGAGTGCGGTTGGAAAGGGAACTATAGGTCGATTCTTCTAAATTTTCCTTTCCTTTTTCTTCCCCCCTCCCCCCCCAAAAAAAAAATTATTGTCTTTTTGCTCCTTTTCTTCTTTACTGATCTTTTCAAATTTCTTTTTCTCATACGGGTCCTCTAAAATCCTCTCACTCCTCAGTTTAGACATTTAACATTCTGCACTTTTCTCCCTTAGCTCTTGCCACCCCTACCCAGTTTGATCTCCACTCTTGGATCTAATCAAGAATAGTTCTTGATATTGTCTCTTGCTAGAAGAAACAATTTGAAGTCGTGCTCACACTCACCCTACGTGATTCTTGCTGAAGAATTAGAGTTCTTGTTGAAGAACCTCTTTGCTGATCTAGCCTCAACATAAGCTGTGTCTTCTTCAGTGGAGGCAGGTTTTGGTGACCTCTTTGGGCGTGAACACCTACGTTGGGAGTTACTAATATTCCGTATCAAGTATATCCCTCTCCCTCTTTTGGTTTCAGATTTGGTCTAGTTTGTTTCAAGAACGAATCTTGAAAATGTGGTTTTCTAAATTAGGAAATACGATTCCCGAATGGGAGAAAGAAATTTTTGAAATTTCGCTCAGCCACCCTGCATGGTTCAGCCATCCATATGATGGATCTCCCATCCCTTCACAGGAGTCCATCTTGAGCATGGTCCTAACCTGTCAGTTTGGGGACCCGTGATGCGTATGGCCTGTGCCCGATGAAGGAGTCCATCCACCATACGGCTCACAACCTGCTAGCAGCCAGGCCTGACTTACGCATGACCAGAACACAATCACCTATGACCAAGTATCATCCTTGGCAAGCATCGTTGAGGCTGATGCCTTGAACAGGTTCATCATGGCCACAACAGTGTATAGGGTAGGGGCAAGTACGCCTTGGACCCACATCCAACATAGGCTTGAACTCGTAGAAGTTGAGTGCGAGGCCTCCGCACGACAGAGCCTTCACAACATTCCTTGGAAGAAAGTGCGAAGACCAAGTCAATGCCACTGCAATTAAACACTAAGTGCATCCTCAGCGTCGGAGCCGAGGCCAAGGCCCTCACCAAAGAAGGCCCATTAGCACGTCCCGGAGAAGACAATGCACTCTCTTCGGTTGAAGCAGAGACCTCCACCACGGCCTTGAGAGTGGGGGGAAAATGATGTAGGTGCTTAGAGCTCAAGCCAACAACACGGGCACACATGGTAGAAAACGACACACAGATAGGACCCAATGGGGGCATCCACGCAGAGCAGAGGTCGATGTGTAATGCGGGGCCAATAGCGCAGCCGCACGCAGAGGCCTTGCGACGGTTGCGCCCTCGAGATTGGATCGCGTTTTGGCTGTCCGCATCCACCTACCTCCAGGCGGTCCCGAGTATAAATAGGGGGTGACCCCCCAAGGTGAGCATCTAAACTCTTCATAGTTGAGAACTACCTTGCTTCCTTTGTGGCCTCGTCTGAGCATACCAACCTCAGACCTTGTCCACCTTTGATCTCACCTATACTAACTTGACCGTCAGAGTCTCTGCCTTGGGTTAGCACTTGAGGCCTCTGACATTCTCTCTTCCATAGGTCCGACCTACCAGCCCTCGGCCACAATAGACCTTGGACTCATCGATCAGCCCTCGACTCAAAAGCAAATTTACATTATTGCCCCCGGCCCATCGTAGGCAGCAACAATAGACAACTGGGAGTAGTGCCCCTTTTTGCTATTATTTTTAAAAAGCTGTCCATCCTAATTAATTCTCCTCTATTGCTGCTCTAAATGGATATTATCCCCCAAAAGTTTCCCTGGCAAGAAACCCTTTCATTTTTCCAAGTTGAACGTTACCAAGTTCAGAGTGCATGTGCATCCTATTGATTCAATTTAACTGTGAAACTGAAACCACATACGAGCAAATATGGTGAGTGCCCACGTGGTTCTTGCTCTTCAGCATCCAAAACAAGATGAGCGCGTGAGCGGTCAAAAGGGATGTAAAATAGATATTTAAACGGAAGGCTGTGTCGTGACTAGTGACTACTTTCCCTAGCATTTGTACCTGAGTGAGAGACAGAGAGAGAGAGAGCTCTAATTAAGTTGAGTAATTTATCTTACTCAGGGCACCGACTTTTGAGTTAAGGAGGGGTATAAAGAGGAGAATGGAAATTCAGAAGGAAGTTCAATCAGCTGACGTTGAAATTAGGAAGTTCAGTTATGGATTTGCCAACATTTTAGTCATCCGAGGTGCCATTCTGAAAGAATGGTAGGATCCATCTAATGGACGCCATAATGGTTGCGGAATGGGTGGGCGAATTTCAAAAATTTCCTACCTTCTCTCAACTGGGAATCATATTCCCTAAATTTAGAATACAATATTCAAGGATCCTACTTGAACCATAATCAAACCAGATCTGTACCAAAAGATAAATGGGAGGAATATACCTGATCCGGAGAAGCAGTATCTCCCAAAGTTGGTGTTCACGCCCAAAGAATGCTCCAAGATCCGTTCCTACTGAAGATGACACAGCTGTGAATGGAACAGAACCAGCAGAGTGCGTCCTACACATTGGATCCTTCACAAGAATCCTCTGGAAGTATTAAACACTGAATCTTTTTCAGTCTCTTTTGCAAGACTGATGTCAAGAACAGATTTCTTGACTTTCTTTTCTGCAAAGATCTAATCTTGCAATGGCAGATGGCGGCGGCAGGAGGAGATCTCCAAAACA
Source organism: Nelumbo lutea (assembly GCF_056320005.1). Taxonomy (NCBI): domain Eukaryota; kingdom Viridiplantae; phylum Streptophyta; class Magnoliopsida; order Proteales; family Nelumbonaceae; genus Nelumbo; species Nelumbo lutea. The sequence continues at coordinate 42,153,880 of NC_142684.1, read as the reverse complement.
AAAAAGGCTGAATTGTCTTTTTTGTTTTTCTGGAGAGTATGAATGAGATCCTCTCTCAATTCGCAGGAGATATCCTATACCTCTTCAAGGTGGTTCGAAATCTCCTCCTTTCTTCTTGATTAAGAAACCTCCTTTTTAGGAGTTATCCCAATCCAAATCAGTATTTGGATAGGGGATAATCTTAATCCTTTCTGCAGATAGAGTTAGCTTACTCCTGATCTTATCAGGAGGTTACCAGATTCAAATCTAATTTGAATTTGGTCTCTAAGAGTGGATAAGGCTAAAGGCCCAATCCTTTTACTAACTTTAATCTCAAATTCGCCCCATGGATGGGTGATCATATAAGCCCACCTCGAAATGGGCTTTTGGCCCATTAAGTGTTCAGTGTCTAATTACTTTCCAATCTGCTGCCCAGTTGGGCTTCTTTGTATGGCGTGGGACCCAAGCATTGATCTACACACCAGCCACATGGGTTCGGCCCAGCCTCTAAAACAAGGCCCAGCCGAATTCACTGAAAAACTCAATGAACTCCTTGAGTCCATCATATGGACCCTATGGGCCCAACACTTACATTAAGTGGTCCCTGGGCCAAGCCATCTTATAAAAACCCAGGGACTGTGGGCAGGTGCAAGATTAGCCCATCAGGTATTATCCTCAATGGTCTTACACTTAACCTCTCAGCCCTTAATGATCAAGCACTGCTCGACAAGAGAGGACATCTCCCTCGGCTGCAAGGAACAGTGCCGCACTCTCCTCTCACATGGATCCCGGGAATTAAAACCATTTGCAAATAATTCAAAATCGTACATATATATATAAATATATTAATTTTGCAAAACAAAATTCCAACGATTGAAATCTACTGCCGGCAGTTTGGTTTCCATCAGAGAGAGTGCATTCCCAATCATTACCCTTTGTCCGACAAAGTGGCTGATTCTGTCACTATGATCACCCACTCAGATGAATTCTCAAACTGCCCCAACATACCCAGGTTTTGATCCCCGCTAAGGATCTCACTGATTGGCATATCAAAGGCAGCCTGATCCAACACCTAGTGAAATGTCATAATCGAGTCCAGGGGTCAGGTGTAACTTTCCAGTTTTGCCCATCTATCTCCAAGGTCCAGGGCAATACTGGAAATCTGGTCCGGTTCAAGGATTCAAGTAATCCCATACTGCATGTGCCTCGGGTCTTACCCTGATGGCTGAGACAGGCCATCCCAACACTTGGTGGCACACCAGTATCAGCCTTGGCAGGATAAATCTCCCCAGACTTATCCAACGGCTGTGAACATTTAAAACTAACATGAGTCTCTATAAATGTCCAGTTTTAGGGTTTTACACAGAATTAAACCAAACAACATGAATCAAACATGCACTTTATTTATTTCCACTAAATAACAAACGTACATCAAATCAGATTGAAGCTAAGGGCATACAAAACTGTCTAACAGCTCCCACTTGCACTTAGGTCCAATCTAGTACAAGCCGGAGTCCCATACTTTCCACGTGTTTCTCAAACATCTTCTGTGTCAGTGGCTTAGTCAATGGGTCTGCCACATTATCCGCTGATGCTACCCTGATGCTATCATCCTCCCGTAGGTCCAGTGTTGTCATACAACAATGGAATGGGTGATGTGCTGAATTCCAAATTCATGAATGAACACCTTCATTCATAAGGCAGCATCACTTATGGCAATGCACTCGGCTTGGGTTGTGGACTATTAATTTGCAACTTAGGACCCCTGTTTGCTGACATTCAGGAAACAACACACGATCCTATCGTGAAAACATACCCAGATGTAGACTTTCTATCATCTGGATCCGACTGGAAATCGACATCGGTATACCCTAGAACTTACAGTGAACTACCATCGAATACCAGACAAAACTCTTTTGTCCTTCGAAGGTATTTGAGTATGTTCTTCACAGCAGTCCAATGTTCCTGCCCTAGGTTTGCCTAGAACCTGCTTACCACACTCACCGCCTGAGCAATGTCAGGGCGAGTGCACAGCATGGCATACATGATGCTCCCTACGGCTGAGGCATAGGGAACGTCTCTCATGCTCTCAATCTCCTCAGAAGTCTTGGGAGACATCTTCTTGGAGAGAGTGACTCCGTGCCTGAAAGGAACGTTTCCTTTCTTGGAGTTCTCCATGTTGTACCTCTTGACAATTTTGTCAATATAAGCAGCCTGGGATAATCCAATTATCCACTTCGATCTATCTCTATAGAGTCGAAGACCCAGTATGTATGAAGCTTCTCCAAGATCTTTCATGGAGAACTGCTGTGATAGCCATACCTTGACCGAAGTCAACATTCCTACATCATTCCCAATGAGTAGGTTATCGTCCACGTACAACACCAAAAAGGTGATCTTATCCCCACTGGACTTCCTGTAAACACAGGGCTCATCCGGATTCTGCTCAAAGTCAAACGTTTTGACTACAGAATCAAAACGGATGTTCCAACTCCTAGAAGCCTGCTTAAGTCCATATATGGATCTATTAAGTTTACATACCATGTGTTCCTAACCAGCAGCAATGAAGCCTTGTGGCTACTGCATGTAGATATCTTCACTAAGATCTCCATTCAGGAACGCGGTTTTGACATCCATTTGCCAAATCTCATAGTAATGGTACGCTGCTACAGCTAGCAGGATCCTAATGGATTTTAGCATGGCCACGGGCGAAAAGGTTTCCTCATAGTCGATGCCTTCTTTCTGAGTATACCCTTTCGCCACCAAGTGAGCTTTAAAGGTCTCAATCCTGCCATCGGGGCCCTTCTTCCTCTTTTAGATCCATTTGCAACCAATTGCTTTTACCCCGGGGGGCGGATCCACTAGAGTCCGGACTCCATTGGTCTCCATTGAGTCCATTTCAGCTCTCATGGCCTCCACCCACTTCTGGGAGTCTATGTCTAATATAGCTTCCGCGTAAGTCATGGGATCCTCTTCACTAGTCAAGGTTTCCACCAGGTAACTATCCTGGTCATAACCATATCGGACTGGTGGTCTGGATACCCGGGTGGTTCTTCTAGGTTGATCATTACCTAGAATTTGTGGGACATCTCCCACTGCTCCTGAGCTTTCCTCATCAAGAACTATTTCCTGACGATGGGTGTCCAGGATGTAATCGGATTCTAAGAACTGGGCGTTTCGACTGCAGAACACTTTCTGCTCACTCGGGTCATAGAATAGATAACCCACCGAATCCTTTGGGTAGCCTATAAACAGGCAACGACTGGTTTTAGATTCCAACTTGTCCGCACTTGTTCTTTAAACGTGTGCAAGACAACCCCAAATCTTCAAGTGTCTTACACTTGGCTTCCTTCCGGTCCAAAGTTCATATGGAGTTTTCGGAACTGATTTGGTTGGAACCCGATTCAGCACGTAGATAGCAGTCTCTAATGTGTATCCCCAAAAGGATGTGGGTAATTGTGAGCGTACGAGAAGTGACCGGACCATGTCTAACAAGGGTCCTATTCCTCCTCTCTGAAACACCGTTGAGTTGAGGTGTAGCAGGAGGAGCTAATTGTGACACTATCCCATTGGCCTTTAAGTAGTCCCTGAATTCGTCAAAGAGATACTCGCCACCTCGATCTGATCGAAGGGCCTTAATTTCTCTCCCTAACTATTTCTCGACTTCCTGTCTGAACTCTTTGAACTTTTCAAATGATTCAGACTTATGTCTCATTAGGTACACATAACCATATCGTGAAAAATCATCTGTAAAGGTGATGAAGTACACGTGTTGATTCCGTGTCCTAACACTTAGCGGACCACATACATCAGTATGTATTAGGTCAAGTGTGCCTTCAGATCTTTCAGGCTTACCGTCAAATGGCCGCTTAGACAACTTACCTTGAAGGCAAGGTTCACAAGTGGGAAGATTTTCTACAGTTAGAAAATCCAAAGGACCATCCTTTACCAACCTTGTGATTCGGTCAATACCAATATGGCCAAGTCGGTAATGCCAGAGGCACATGGGACTTACTGTATCACGATTCCTTTTCTTGGGATTTTCGTCCGACGTAATTTCGATTAAGTTAGTTTCCAGAGAAGGATGTAGAACATAGAGACCGTTCTCTTGTTCCCCGCATGCGATGAATTTATTATTCCGTTTAACAGTAATCATATTACTAAAATAAACAGTATATCCATCAGCACACAGTTTTGAAACAGAAATTAAATTTCTTCTCAAGTTCTGTACATAAAGACAATCTTTAAGTACAAGCATTCCTTCTTTAAAAACTAATTCTACGGTTCCTATTGCCGCTGCTGCAACACTTGCAGTTGTTCCCAAGAATAATGTCACTTCACCTTCACTCAACCTTCTGCTAACTTTGAACCCCTACAGTGAGTTACACGCATGAGTTGAAGCCCCGGAGTCAACACACCAGGACACAGAAGTAACTAACATGTTAGTTTCTATGACACAAGTTTCGATGTTACCTTTCTTAGATTCCAGGTAGGCAGGACAATTCCTCTTCCAGTGGCCGGTCTGCTTGCAGAAGTGACAGACATCAGATGCCTTGTTCTTCTTCTGCTTCTTAGGATTGGTAGCCTTCTTTTGAGGCATCTTTGCCTTTCTCTTTTTCTTGCCCGATCTGTTAGCTTCAGCAAGCATAACTACAGGCTCATCCTTCTTGAGTAGATTCTCGGCTCTCTGCAACATATTGCTGAGTTCCTGGATGCTGACATTCAGCTTATTCATATTGTAGTTCATTGTGAACGCATTGAAGGAAGAGGGCAAAGAATTGAGGATGGCATCCACTTGAGTGCCAAGATCTAGCCCGGATCCAAGAGCTTCAAGTTCGTTAATGTAACCCATCATCCGAAGACAATGGTAATGAACTTTCTGCCCTTTGGTCATCTGCGCGGTCATGAACAATTTCAGGACCTTCTGTCGAGTAGAACGGTTCTGCTCTTCATACATTGTTCTTAGACTGTCCAATATGTCCTTGGCTAGTTCGATCTGATCGAACTGCCTCTGTATTGAGTTGTCTAATGAGGCAACGACAAAGCAGCGGGCTAGGGAGTTCTTATCCTCCCACTCTTGGTAGTCCCTCCTACAGGCCTCAGAAGCCCTATCACCAGGACGTTCCGGTGTAGGATTTTTCACCACCTTGTCTAACTTTTCGGAAGTTAGGACCAGCATAAGATTTCTGTACCAGTCGGCATAGTTTGGGCCCTTAAGCTTGTTATCGTATAGAAGCTTTGCAAATTGACCGTTTGCCATTTTCTGATAAAATAGCAAAATCATTAGTCCACAACCTTAGTTTGATTCATGTTACCTACATAGATATGGCTTTTAATCTATGTTCCATTCCCATTTGTTCATCTCTGAGATTTCCCTCCTTTCTCAGTGACGGAGACGATGAAATGTCTCTGGAAATGTGGGAAATCACATGGGGTGCATGAAGCCAACTGTTTCAGCTGCATAACCCCACCACCTTTCTGTGACGGATCATATCCACTCATCAAATGAGTTTCCCTTTGGCCTCTATCAGACAAGGTTCAGAGCCGTTTTCAGGTAAACCTTTCTGTCCAGTGAGTGCTTACCCATCATATTCAGGTTACGCCAAGGTACCGTGAGAGAGTTCCCATTTTCTGGTGAAGCCCCTCCCACATCGGTCTATGACGCCCCATTTTCTGGGCTGAACCCATGTGGCTGATGTGTAGATCAATATTTGGGTCCCACGCCATACAAGGAAGCACAACTGGGCAGCAGTTTGAAAGGCTAAGTGAGTACATGACGGGTTTGTCAAAGCCCTCAAAATTAGTACTAGTCCCACAATAAAATATTTGCAGTAAAAGTGGGGCTGAACTTTCGATCGTGTCCTCCTCCATCTTCAGAATGTAAAAATCAGCTGGGAAAATTAAATCGTTAACCTGCACCATTACATTCTCAACAATCCCTTCTGGGAAGGCGTTAGAATGATCAGCTAATTGGATAACAGCTTTAGTTTCCCTTAAAGGACCTAATCTCAAAGCATAGTAAATCGAGTATGGCATGACATTGATAGATGCACCTAAGTCTAGCATGGCATGCTCGATTTGCTTATTGTCAATCACACAAGGTAGGGTGAACATACCTGGATCAGCACATTTTTCTGGTAAGGTCCTCTTGATCATGGCTGAAACGTTCTCTCTAACTCTTGAGTCCTGCACCTTGTCTTCTTCCTGCCCTTTATCCACCTTCCTTGGTGATGTAGGTTCTAGCTGTAGTTCCTTCCCGCTTCTTAGCACCACTGCACTTACACTCTCCTTGGGGTTGACTACCATTTGTGATGGTAGTTTCCCGAAGCTCTGCACCTCCAACTTGCTAACGGCAGTGGCAAGTTGGCTGATTTGGTTCCCCAAATTCTGAATGCTGGCTCTTGTTTCCTGTTGAAATTGCTGAGTATTAGTAGCTAGAGCCTTAACTATATCTTCTAATGACATACCTGAATTCGAGGGTTGCCCTTGCGCTGTGATGGGTGTTGAAAACTGGGGCTGTCGACTGAAAAAATGGCGCTGGTATTGCTGCTGTCCTCCTTGGTTCCCGTAGCTTAGGTTTGGGTGATATCTCCACCCCGGATTGTAATAATTGGAGTAGGGATCATACTTTCGTTGGGGCTGGCCCGGGAATCCTCCTACGGCATTGACTTGCTGCATCAAACCATCTTGCAATGATGGACACATGTCCGAAGGATGGCCAAGAATCGAACAGATACCACACACCCTGGCAGTTTGTACTTGTCCTGCAGCGAGTTGTCTTACCAAAGCAGTTAGGTCAGAAATCTGATTTTCTAAATTTACATGGCTTACCTCATTAACCCATCTAATGGTACCATCTGTCCTAGCACCGAACTGTTGTGAATTTTTGGCCATGTTGGAGATTAACTCCCTCGCCGCTTCGGGTGTCTTGTTCACCAAGGCTCCTCCACTAGCTGCATCGACCATACTTCTATCCATGGGCTGCAGCCCTTCATAGAAGTATTGGATTAACAGTTGTTCGGGTATTTGGTGATGTGGACAGCTAGCAACAAGTTGTTTAAATCTTTCCCAATATTCGTATAGTGTCTCACCACCAAATTGCCGAACTCCACATATTTCTTTTCTTATATTTGTAGCCCGAGATGCAGAAAAATATTTATCTAAAAATATCCTGTTCATCTCGTCCCATGTGCATACTGAACCGGGAGGAAGAATATACAACCAATCCTTTGCTTTATCTCTTAAAGTAAATGGAAAGGCTATGAGTTTTACCTGGTCCTCGGTCATACCATGGGGTTTCATGCTTGAACAGACGACATGAAATTCCTTAAGATGTTTGTGAGGGTCCTCACCTGGGAAACCATGAAACAGAGGTAATAATTGAATCAAACCAGATTTGAGTTCAAAGGCTACCTCAAGAGTGGGGTACGTGATGCATAAAGGCTGTTGGTTCATAGTTGGTGCAGCCAACTCCCTTAATGTCCTCTCTCTGTCAGCCATTCTTTCTACTTCTTCGAAGATGGGAAGATCACAATCTGAATTCACCTTCTTTGTTGAACGATCCTTCCTTTGCTTCGCCTCCTTTCTTAAACGACGGGTGGTCCTGTCAATTTCAGGGTTGTACTCGAGTTCACCTCGTTGAGAAGCACGAGTCATAAAATAAAAGAGGTTAACAAGAGGAAGGTAATAGCTAAGAAATTAAAGTTGCTCCCCGGAAACGGTGCCAAAATTTTGACAGGTTTGTCGAAGCCCTCAAAATTAGTACTAGTCCCACAATAAAATATTTGCAGTAAAAGTGGTTCTAGGTCGAATCCCACAGGGAGCAAATCAATAATCTCTTAGCCGAATGGGTAAAGTAATTGTGTGGGAAAAATAAATAACTAAAATTAAAAGAATAACAAACTAAACAAACAAGAGAAAATCAGTCTTACCGAATTCTGGTTCAAGGGTTCGGGTTGAATCGATTGGCCATCGATCCTAGGTACAATTTAGCATTCTTGCAATTCAAGCATTTAACCTTAGATTTATTAGGATAGCCATAATAAACCTTGTGTTTTCCTAATTCAGTTGACCAAACCCAGCATTCGATCAACACTTATCACCACTCAACTGGGTACGATAGCGTTCCATGTTAAACAGTGATAGCATTAAGATTTGTGAAAACAGTTAAACCAAAATAACAATAATTGAGATAGCTGCAATTACTGAATTTTGTTCCATCGATTCTTTTAGGTTGAACCATGTTAAAACATTGGTCAAAGGCTGTCACGAACAATTGACCCAAAAAGATAACAACCTAATTGCTACTTGTACCATTATTCGTGACAATTACAGATCACCGAAATCATGGATACCAGTAGGAAAATCAACATTAATTCAGTTTGTCAGACTAATTAACATTAACATCCAATAAAAATGTGCACAAGAACCAATGAATACTTGAATTAAAAAGAAAGAAAATAAAGTAACTACAGAACTTCACAATGACACAATCGAACCTCCCCACTTGAACCAGAAAAAAAAGAAGCTTAGCTACTCATGATCTACGCAATCTCCATGCTCTTCTTCTCCATAGCCGAACTGCCTTCTTGCTTCTTGGTCTTCTTGATGATCTCTTGGATCTTGGAATGAGTGATTCCTAGAGCTGGTTCGTCCCCCTCTTTATATAGCTAAAGGAGAGGGCTATTTTCCAACTCCTTCTAGGAGATCATCTTATCCTTAGGGAGTTTTGATCTTATCTTGAACTAATCCTATCCTATCTCTTATCTAATGCTCTAATCTCAATCTTCTTATCTCTCTAGGATTACATTCAAGAATTTAGATCTGATAAAACTCTCTCATTGGAGATTACATTCGAAATTCGGACTCTTAACTCTTGAATTTGAGTTGGGCTGCTTCAAGCTACTTCTGCGAGTTGGGCTTAAGTTGTGAAATGGGCCTGGCTGCGAACTTGTTCTGACTTTGGGCTCGTTTTAGTACTCGATGCGGGCCGAATCTGTCAAAACCCAAAACATAAAAGTTGTGGGCCTTTATTTCTTCTTTCTAATGCTTCTTGAATTATCTAATTCGGTGTCCAGAATTGAGAGTTAGGCCCAGATTACTGACTGTCGCCGAAACTGTGCAAAATCACCCGATTTGTCCTGTTTTCTTCCAATTGCCTTCTTTATTGCCCTAGATCGAAAGACAAGAGTAATGAGTTCATTTAAGTAATAAATAAATATAAAAGAGTGAATATTAGGGGATAAAATTAGGGTTCGTTTTGGTCTCATCAGTACATAACCTTAAATGGGCCTTAAGCCCATTTCGAACTGGGCTGATTTGATCAGTCAATTAAAGGGGGCGAATTCTGAGATGGATCAGCTGATAGGATTGGGCCTAGACCTCATCCACTTAGAGAGTCCAAGATCTAGATGAGATTTAGATCTGGAAGCCTTCTAATTAGATTAGGAGATGGCTGATCTGATCTGCAGATAAGATAAGGGTTCTCCCTTATCACTTAAAGGGACTTCTAATCCAAATATAATTTGGATCAGTAGCTCCTAATAGGTTTAGGAGCTGATCCCTTTAAATCTATAAAAGGAGGAGGGGGTGACAGCCTTTAGACATGCAACCTAAGACTCTTGTCTTCAGAGCTGAAATCACAGAAGAGAGATTTCTGCAACCTCTACAAAATCTCTCTTGCCGCTTCCTTCCTACCGCCGCCATTACCTTCAGCTTGATCTCCAGTTCTTGGGAGAAATCAAGATCTGATCTTGATACCAATCTTTTGAGAAAATATTGATTGGAGCTGTACTCACAAGCAATCCAGTTGATTCTTGCGAAGGGTCAAGTTCTTTTATAAGAACATTGCTAACTCTGCTCCATCCTGCACTGTGCCATCTTCAGTGGGAGCAGTCTTTGGATCCTTCCTTGGGCATGAACACCTCCATTGGAAGATACTAATTCTTTGTATCAGGTACATCCTCCCTCCTACTCCTTTTGGTTCAGATCTGGTTTGGTTCATGGTTCAAGATTGATCATTGAAAATATATTTTCTAAAATAGGGAATTCGGTTCCCTACAAAGATGGGAGAAATTTTTGAAATTCGCCTAGTCCATTCCGCAAGACTTGGGCATCCATGTGATGGATATCTCATCCCTTTAGTGGTATCAGAGCCATGGTTCAAATCTTGAATCATTTTAATTCAGATCTGAACTTGCGCAAATGGGCAGAAGGTGTTCTACCCAATTTGCACAGATAAGTGTTTTTGGGAATTTGCTCCCAAAATTATGGGCAAATAATCTGAAATTAAATTTTATATAAATCTGATTATTGTTTAGAATATTTCTTTATGATTTTCTTGATTTATGGGTTGTTCGTACAAGAGGAGATCGAATTCTTGGTTTGCGCAAGGAACCAGCAAGATTTGTAGTTTCTTGATTTATTCATTAAATTTGGTCTGTAAATAATTTTTTTATTTTTTAGACTCAATGTATTAGGCATTCGATCTAATGTAATTATAATAGAAATTAAGTTTTCTATTTCTATTTATTTTTGGATCGAAGATGGCGGCGCAAGGAAGGAGATTTCACAGATGGGACATTCGCTACCTGCGATTTGCAGTTTGTGAAACTGCATTCTGTGATCTAACCTCTGTTTTGCAGGATGGATTATATGAACAACCTTGGATTGACTGATTCTTGTTTTGCTTCATCAGTTCTTTAATTTCAGATTATTTTCTTGAATTAAAGATTCAATTAAAGATCAAACCCTAGACCCATTTGAACCAAGATTGGTTCAAATTGTTTGGACCGAATCTAGGGTTCGATCAAGGCTGAATACCAGCCCTAATTTTTGGTTTAATGGGCCTAAGGATTGATAATTAATTGGATATTTAATTCGGCCCGACCTGTAAGTCCCAGTTTTAAATTGTTAAAACTGCCGAAAGCCCACTTCAAAGGATAAAGCTATATGGGCCGAACTGGGTAACCCTAATTCAGCCCATATACCTAGATGATATTAATTGTTAATATTATGGATTAAAATGGGTTTCTAATGGGTTCTTACAGATAATTAATTGATTGGATCAATTCCTCCCTACATGTGATGTATGGATGTGTGATGTGCTATGTTCATGGGCCATAAGTGCTTGGCCCATGCAGATTCGATAGTGGCTCTTGCGCACACCATGGCTGAATGCACATCATTGCCATGGTGTCCCTCCTAGTCAAGTCTTCTTGATTTATGGGTTGTTCGTACAAGAGGAGATCGAATTCTTGGTTTGCGCAAGGAACCAGCAAGATTTGTAGTTTCTTGATTTATTCATTAAATTTGGTCTGTAAATAATTTTTTTATTTTTTAGACTCAATGTATTAGGCATTCGATCTAATGTAATTATAATAGAAATTAAGTTTTCTATTTCTATTTATTTTTGGATCGAAGATGGCGGCGCAAGGAAGGAGATTTCACAGATGGGACATTCGCTACCTGCGATTTGCAGTTTGTGAAACTGCATTCTGTGATCTAACCTCTGTTTTGCATGATGGATTATACGAACAACCCTGGATTGACTGATTCTTGTTTTGCTTCATCAGTTCTTTAATTTCAGATTATTTTCTTGAATTAAAGATTCAATTAAAGATCAAACCCTAGACCCATTTGAACCAAGATTGGTTCAAATTGTTTGGACCGAATCTAGGGTTCGATCAAGGCTGAATACCAGCCCTAATTTTTGGTTTAATGGGCCTAAGGATTGATAATTAATTGGATATTTAATTCGGCCCAACCTGTAAGTCCCAGTTTTAAATTGTTAAAACTGCCGAAAGCCCACTTCAAAGGATAAAGCTATATGGGCCGAACTGGGTAACCCTAATTCAGCCCATATACCTAGATGATATTAATTGTTAATATTATGGATTAAAATGGGTTTCTAATGGGTTCTTACAGATAATTAATTGATTGGATCAATTCCTCCCTACATGTGATGTATGGATGTGTGATGTGCTATGTTCATGGGCCATAAGTGCTTGGCCCATGCAGATTCGATAGTGGCTCTTGCACACAATATGGCTGAATGCACATCATTGCCATGGTGTCCCTCCTGGTCATTGGATGACCTCCCTCAATGTTGGGCCCCACACCTCCTGAAGTGGTTATGTGCGGAACCCTAGCCGATTTGGGCCCACCAAAATCTGGCTTTATGAAAGTCAATGGGAGCCACTTTGGTTTGACCTAAAATAAACTAGGGCGTAATTCTTGTTCCCTCCAGTAAATATGAGTGCACGTGATAGGGAGATTCATGTGATGAACTCTCTAAAGGCCTTCCATCATTAGCATGTGGATGGGTCATTCAGTAATGAGGAAAGACACCAGAAAATGGGTTATCCATTTGCTGTTGGGCTTGTCTAAGTGTTTCATAAGATGATAGGGGCGTCATTGACCGATGTGGGAGAGGCTTCACCAAAAAATGGGAACTCTCTCACGGTACCTTGGAGTTCACGAATATGATGGGTGAGCACTCACTGGACAGAAAGGTTTACCTGAAAATGACTCTGAACCTTGTCTGACAGAGGCCAAAGGGAAAGCTCATATGATGAGTGGATATGATCCTTCACAGAAAGGTGGTGGGGTTTTGCAACTGAAACAGTTGGCTCCATGCACCCTATGTGGTTTCCCACATTTCCAGAGACAAGTTGCTGTCTCCATCCTTGAGAAGGAGGGAAAACTCAGAGATGAACAAATGGGAATGGAACATAGATTAAAATCCATGTTTGTGATATGAACATGAATCAAATAAGGTTGTGGACTGATATTTGCTGCTTTATCAGAAAATGGCAAACGTTCAATTTGCAAAGCTTCTTGACGACAACAAGCTTAAGGGTCCAAACTATGCCGACTGGTACGTAACCTAATGCTAGATTTAACATCTGAAAAACTGGACAACATAGTCAAGTCTCCTGCCCTGGAGCGTTCGGGTGATAGGGCTTCTGAAGTCCATAGGAGAGAATTCCAAGATTAGGAGGATAAAAACTCCCTAGCTCATTGCTATGTCGTTGCTTCTTTAGACAACTCAATACAGAGGCAGTTCGATCAGATCGAACTAGTTAAGGACATATTGGATAGTCTGAAAACAATGTACGAAGAGCAGAACCATTCTACTTGGCAGAAGGTCTTGAAAATGTTCATGACCGCTCAGATGTCTGAGGGGCAGAAAGTTCACGACCATTGTCTTTGGATGATGGGATACATTAACGAGCTGGAAGCCTTTGGATCCGGGCTAGATCTTGGCACTCAAGTGGATGCCATTCTAAACTCCTTGCCCTCTTCCTTCAATGGGTTCATATTAAACTACAATATGAACAAGTTGAATGTTAGCGTCCAAGAGCTCAGCAATATGTTGCAAAGGGCCAGGGACTTACTTAAGAAGGATGAGCTTGTGGTGATGCTTGTTGAAGCTAACAAAACGGGCAAGAAAAAGAGGAAGGCAAAGAAACCTTAGAAGAAGACTACCAAGCACAAGAAGTAGAAGAAGGACAAGACAGCAGATGCATGTCACTTCTGCAAACAACCGGCCACTGGAAGAGGAACTGTCCTCAGTACCTGGAATCCAAGAAAGGTAATTTCGAATCTTGTGTCATAGAAACCAACTTATTGGTGGCTTCTGCGTCCTGGTGTATTGACTCCGGGGCTTCAACTCATGCATGTAACTCACTACAGGGGTTCAACGTAAGCAGAAGACTGAATGATGGAGAAGTGAGGAAGGAAATATTGTACTTAAAGATTGTATTTTTGTGCAAAATCTAAGAAGAAATTTGATTTCTATATCAAAACTGTGTGTGGATGGATATTCTGTCTTTTTCAGTAATACGATTACTACTAAAAGAAACAATAAATTCATTGCATATGGGGAACTGGAGAATGGTCTCTATGTTCTACATCATTCTCTAGAAACTAACATAGCCGAAATTACGTTGGCTGAAATCCCCAAGAAAAGAGCACAAGATACAGTTAATCCCATGTGCCTGTGGCATTACCGACTTGGCCATATCGGTATTGACCGAATCACAAGATTGGTAAAGGATGGTCCTTTGGATTTTCTAATGGTAGAAGATCTTCCCACTTGTGAACCTTGCCTTCAGGGTAAGATGACAAAGAGGCCATTTAACGGTAAGCCTGAAAGATGTACAGGCACGCTTAACCTTATACATACTGATGTATGTGGTCCCCTGAGTGTTAGGACCCGTAACCAACATGTGTATTTCATTACATTCACCGATGACTATTCTCGGTATAGTTACGTGTACCTAATGAGACATAAGTCTGAATACTTTGAAAAGTTCAAAGAGTTCAGACAAGAGGTCGAGAAACAGTTAGGGAGAGAAATTAAATCCCTTTGATCAGATCGAGGCGGCGAATATCTCTCTGATGAGTTCAGGGACTACTTAAAGGTAAATGGGATAGTATCACAGTTAGCTCCTTCTGCTACACCACAACTTAACAGTGTTTCAGAGAGGAGGAATAGGACCCTATTAGATATGGTCCGATCACTTCTCATCCATTCAGAGTTATCCACATCTTTTTGGGGATACGCATTAGAGACTACAATATACGTGCTGAACCGGGTTCCAACCAAATCAGTTCCTAAGACTCCCTATGAGATTTGGACTGGAAAGAAACCAAGTGTACGGCACTTGAAGATTTGGGGTTGTCTGGCTCACGTTAAAAGAATGAATCCGGACAAATTGGAATCCAAGACTAGCTGTTGCCTTTTCGTAGGCTACCCAAAGGGCTCAGTGGGCTACCTTTTCTATGATCCAAGTGAGCAGAAGGTGTTTTGCAGTCGGAATGCACAATTCTTGGAAAATGACTACATCCTGGACAATCTTCATTAGGAAATTGTTCTTGATGAGGAGAGCTCAGATGCAGTGGGAGGTGTCCGACAAGTTCCAGGTAGTGACCAACCTAGAAGATCTACCCAGTGTCCAGGCCACCATCCGTTTTGGTTACGATCAGGATAGTTACCTGGTTGAAACCTTGATTAGTGAAGAGGATCCCGTGACTTATACGAAAGCTATGTTGGACATAGATTCCCTTAAATGGGTAGATGCCATGAGAGCTGAGATGGACTCAATGGAGACCAATGGAGTTTGGACTGTAGTGGATCTGCCCTCCGGGGTAAAAGCAATTGGTTGCAAATGGATCTACAAGAGGAAGAAGGGCCCCGATGGCAGAGTTGAGACCTACAAAGGTTGTTTGGTGGCGAAAGGATACACTCAGAAAGAAGGCATCGATTATGAGGAAACCTTTTCGCCCCTGGCCATGCTTAAATCCATTAGAATCCTGCTAGCTGTAGCAGCTTACTATGACTATGAGATTTGGCAGATGGAAGTCAAAACTGTGTTCCTGAATGGGGATCTTACTGAAGATATCTATATGCAGCAACCGCAAGGCTTTGTAGCTACGGGTTAGGAACACATGTCTGTAAGTTGAATAGATCCATACATGGACTCAACAAGCTTCTAGAAGTTGGAACATCTAATTTGACTCTACGGTCAAAAAGTATGATTTTGAGCAGAATCCGGATGAACCCTGTGTTTACAGGAAGACCAGTGGTGACAAGGTTATGTTTTTGGTTCTGTATGTAGATGACATTCTACTCATTGGGAATGATGTAGGAATGTTAACTACAATAAAAGCATGGATATCACAGCAATTCTCCATGAAAGACCTTGGAGAAGCCTCATATATACTAGGTCTTCGACTCTATAGAGATAGATCAAAGTGGATAATAGGATTATTCCAATCTGCTTAAATTAACAAAATAGTCAAAAGATAAAGCATGGAAAACTCCAAGAAAGGAAAATTTCCTTTTAGGCATAGAGTCAATCTCTCCAAAAAGATGTCTCCAAAGACCTCTGAGGAGATTGAGAGCATGAAAGACATTCCCTATGCCATGCTATGCACTCGTCTTGACATCGCCCAGGCAGTGAGTGTAGTAAGCAGATTCCAGGCTAACCTAGGGCAGGAGCATTGGACTGTTGTGAAATGCATACTTAAATACCTTCGAAGGACAAAAGAGTTTTGTTTGGTATTCGATGGTAGTTCACTGGAGATCCAAGGGTATATAGATGCGGATTTCCAGTCGGATCCGGATGATAGAAAGTTTACATCTGGATATGTTTTCACGATTGGATCATGTGCTGTTTGCTGGAAAAGCAGCAAACAGGGGTCCACAACAGACTCTACAACCGAGGCCAAATACATTGCTGCAAGTGAAGCTGCCAAGGAAGCCGTGCGGATGAAGAAGCCATGGCTCCTTAATGATCAAGCACTGCCCAACAAGAGAAGACCTCTCCCTCGGCTGCAAGTAACAGTGCCGCACTCTCTACTCACATGGATCCCGGGAATTAAAACCATTTGCAAACATTTTTGAAACCGTACAAATATATATATATTAATTTTGCAAAACAAAATTCCAACGATTGAAATCAACTGCCGGTAGTTTGGTTTGCATTAGAGAGAGTACTTTCCCGATCATTACCTTTGTTCGACAAAGGGGCTGATCTTGTCATTATGATCACCCACTCAGATGAATTCTCAGACTGTCCCAACATACCCAGGTTTTGATCCCTGCTAAGGAACTCACTCATTGGCATATCAAAGATATCCCGATCCAACACCTAGTGAAGTGTCATAATCGAGTCTAGGGGTCAGGTGTAACTTTCCAGTTTTGCCCATCTGTCTTCAAGGTCCAGGGCAATACTAGAAATCTGGTCCAGTTCAAGGATTCGAGTAATGCCATACTGCATGTGCCTTGGGTCTTACCCTGGTGGCCGAGACAGACCATCCCAACACTTGGTGGCACACCAATATCAGCCTTGGCAAGATAAATCTCCCCAGACTTATCCAATGGCTGTGGACATTTAAAACTAACACGAGCCTCAATAAGTGTCCAGTTTTAGGGTCTTACACAGAATTATACCAAACAACATGAATCAAACATGCACTTTATTTATTTACACTAAATGTCAAAAGTACATCAAATCGAATTGAAGCTAAGGGCATACAAAACTGTCTAACAATTCACTATTGCTTCTTGGATTTTTTGGAAAGGGTTGGTGGCCTGCGAGTTGGTGATTAGAGTCAATCTGCCAAAGTGAGCTCCATTCTTCCACTGATCTGTGTTATGTTGTGTCATCCTTGATCTCTCTTCGTCTTCTCGGTGAGTATTTCCAATTTTCGTCATGTCTCATTGCTCTCCTGAAGATAGGCTGTCTAGTGATAGGTCGGACAGTGAGTCGAGCTCCTTGGGGAAAGGCTCATACGGGGTTTATTACGATGGTGATTTGGTGGGAAAGAGGGAAGAGGTTGAGACTGTAATAAACATGTTTGGGCCAACCCAATTGTTTGGGGAGGAAATAATCGGTGTATGTCAAATATACGAAATTTCCAATGAATACCGCTGGATCGTGCCTGCCACCGATCACTACCCTTGGGACCATGGCTGAGATGGGTTGTGTGTCTACAAGGAATCACTGGCAGCTGGTCTTTGCTTCCTTCTCCATCCATTTATGGCTGCTGTCTTAAGGCACTACTGGGTGTCACTGGGTCAGCTTGCCCCAAACGGAGACCGAACTATGGTTGGGCTGATTAGTTTGTGTCATCACCGGGGCTTCCCATTGAGCCTTGAGGCCTTCTCAACTTTAGTCCAGATGAAAAGGATTTCAGGCTCATTTTGCTTTTACCTTCCCTTCTGTAGTAGGAGGAAGATATTTGATTTTCCCAACAAGGTTAAGGGCTGGAAGAAGAGATTTTTCTTTCTTGCTAAGATCAGAGGTTGGGATGTTGATACCGCCTAGTATAGTACTTGCCAAAATGTTGTTGAGAGCAGAGATGCCGAGCTACAGGCTACAATTCAGCAGCTCATTCAGGAACGGATTAAGATAAAGGAGTTTCTAGCTGAGCCCATGCTTGTTCCGATGGGATTGTGTCGCATTGGTGGGTCAGTTTTCAGGTCATGCATCTGCATGTTTTCTTTTCTTATCAGCTCAGCTAATGGTTCTGTTCTTATCAGTAGGTATGGCGATCTTAACTTCGATGATGTCGGCCAATAAGGAAATAAGATCTTCTTGGAAAAAGCACCAAGCTGAGCGTCGACCTTCCATGGGGAGGACTTCATCCGGCACCCCCCCCCCCGCCCCGTCGTTAACCAAGAAGGGGAAGAGGATCCGATGTGTACTGCACAGCACCCTCCTGAGTCTTAGGTTGGCTAGGAGGAATGAGAGGTTGGCCCCTATGTCTTGGACATCCCTCCCTTCATCCCTAGTGTACCTAATGTGTTAGTGATCGACCGGTCAAACAACGCACGTGTGGCTCTCTGGTTGGCTAGGGGAATACTTCTTCTCGAGGATATGCGGCAGTTCGGCGAGCTAGATCTCATTGAGATAGGAGCTCAGTTGACCCAATGCATCATCCAGGTTTATTATTCTCTTTAAATTTCTTTTTCCCTTTCTACAAGACATCTCATTTTGGTTTCGATTCTTGCAAGCAAACACCTATAGCCAGATTCTATTGGACCACGCTCACTTAGGGCAGTAGGAGAGGGCCATCATGCAAATGAACATCGGTTTGCTTCATGCTGAGATTTAAAAACTCTGGGTTGAAGTGTGCTCAATATCTGTAGTGCGAAATGATCCAGTCACAATGTGAGCTGACCGAGGCACGTCATGATCTAGAGGAGAGGCAGTCAAAGTGTGCTCAGGACATACACCGAGCTAGGTAAGAGGTCGTCACTCTTTATCTATAGTCCCCTGAGTACGAGAAGCAAAGGGCAGTGGACAGCATCCCTTCAATGAAGAAGGGTTTCAAATTATGTCGTTGTTCTAAAGTCCTTATATCCTGACCTCGATGTCGGCTACGTCTCTGGACACAGGGTTCCAAGCGAGCTCGTCATGTAGGTAGATGAAGAGCCCTTGACACCAGAAGATGAGGAGGCCCAGGATGGTGATAGTGATGAGTAGCATAGTCCTATAGCTCGGCTGGTCTAGTGGTAGAGGTGGTATCCTTATTTTTTCGGGGGCTTGTATGTTCTTGTAAGCTTTCTAGGGTCTTCATTCCCTGTTATGTCAGAACCATTGAACCCTTTTTCTCTGTATTTTTTGTCTTGTTTTTTTTCTTGTGCGGCCACTTGGATTGTTCTCTATACGACCATTTAGCCTTTCTATCTCTAAGAGAAGTTATTATTTTTTGTCTCATTTTTTGTTCACTTGGATGCTTAAATGTCGATTAGCTCGGCTTAGTTGTAGTGTTTCTGATAGAATGTATCTCTGTACTCTTTAACTTTGTTGATTTGCTTTCCATAACTTTTAGTCGAGCTATTGGTTACCCTCTGGTGAGCTAATAGATGTAGCTTGAAACACTTCATTTTCAAAGGTAGTGCCTATGCAGGTTGTCTACATTCTAGGCTCGAGGCACTACCTTCCCCTCAAGTGTTTCAAGCTCATATGCATTCCCACTTATGATCTTAGAAACCTTGGTAGGGGCCTTCCCAATTAGTGTTGAGCTTTCCTACATTGGACTTAGGTACCATAACCTTCCTATGTACCAGCTCGCCAACCCTGAAGTGATGTTTCTTAACTCGGGAATTATAGTACCGAGCTACACATTGTTGGTATGCTACGGTCCGAATGTAGGCCAAGTCTCTAACTTCTTCCACCAGGTCGAGGTTTGCTTGCAAGTCTTCTTCATTTGGCTCTTCAACGAACGCTTTAGATCACAATGTTAGTATTTCCATTACAGCTGGTATCACTACTTCGGTCTCGTAGGTTAAGTTGAAAGGCATCTTGCCTGTTAAATTTTAATGGTGGTTCTATAGGCCCACAATACACTGAGTAGCTCGTCCACCCACAAACCCTTAGCTTGGGAGAGCCGAGCTTTGAGGCCGCATAGAATGGCCCTGTTGGTAACTTCAGCTTGTCCGTTAGCTTTGGGGTGTGCTACCGAGTTAAAATTCTGCTTTATTCCCATCTATGCGTATCAATTCCAGAACTTAATATCCTCAAACTACATCTCATTATCTGAAATCAGTACTCTAGGTAGACCAAACCTACAGGCAATGCTTCACCAAAAGAAATTTTGGATGTTGCAAGATGTTATGGTGACCAGAGGCTTAGCTTCTACCCACTTGGTGAAATAGTCCACTGCCATTACTGGACTAGGGGGCCAACAAGTCTATGCCCCATTGTGCGAACGGGGACTGGTTAAGTATCTCTGGTCAGCTACTGGTTGGTGTAAGATGTTGACATGTCGATGGCATTTGTCCCATCACTGAACCAGCTCGGTTGCATTTGCTTTCATGGTGGGCTAGTAGTACCCTTGCAACTAAGCCTTCTGAGCGAGAGCCCTGCCCCCCATGTGTCCTCTACAATGGCCTTTGTAAATCTCATGCAAGATTTGTTCTGCTTATGCTCGCCATAGGCACCATAGGTATGGTAGTGTGAAGGATCTTTTTTAGAGCAGCTCATCCACTATCACGTAGCGAGATGACTGTCATTGTACTTGCTGAGCTGTGTTCCTTTTTGTTGATAATGTTTTGTGTTTCAGGTAGCTAAAGATTGTATCTATCCAGCTCAGCTCTGTGTCAATTATGTGGGCAACCTCTTCTGCCCCTTTTCCTATTGACGGGTGAGGTAGCACAATAATGGTATGTGCTTGGAAATGTGGTCTTAGCTTTTGGGCGGCTAGCACCAGCACGAAGGTGAGATTTTCTATGTCGGGGTATCTCATTTCCACAGCATGCAGGACCTTGCTCACATAGTACATTGGTCATTGTATTTTGTCAACTTCTCTTATTAGGACCGAGCTAACCACCTTGTCACCCATGGAGAGGTAAAGTTTGAGCTTGTCCCCAGACTTAGGTCTGGTTAGCAGGGGAGGTGAACTAAGGTATCACTTTAGCTCATCAAAGGCGAGCTGACATTCCCCGGTCCACTCAAAGGCTTGCTTTTTCTTTATAGCCTTGAAGAAGGGAAGACACTTCCCAACCAATTTGGACATAAATCAGTTCAAGGCTGCTACCCGTACAGTCAGTCTCTGGGTTTCCTTGACCAAGCTAGGTGGTCTCATACTTTGGATAGCCTGGATTTTCTCGGTGTTTACCTCTATACCACGCTGGCTAACAATGTAACCCAGGAACTTACCTGAAGTCACACCGAAAGCACACTTATTTGGGTTTAATTTCAGATTATGCTTTCTTAAGACATTAAAGATAAGATTCAAATTGGTAATCAAATCTTATGAAAAAAGAGTTTTCACTACCATGTCATCGACATAACATTCTACTCTCTCTCCAATCAAATCAGAATAAATAGAATTTACAAGGCACTTGAAGGTCACTCCTGCATTTTTCAATCCAAAGGGCATGACCTTGTAACAGTACAAGTCCATTTCAGCCACAAAGGTAGTCTTTTCCTAGACTTCTAGATCCATCAGGTTTTGTTTATAGCCTGAATAGGCATCAATGAAGCTGAGCAGCTTGAACTTTGAGGTCACATCCACTAGGCGATCTATGTGGGGTAGGAGAAAGCTATCTTTTGGGCAAGCTCGGTTCAGGTCCGTATATTCTATGCACGTATGCCACTTGCCATTTGCCTTCTTCACCAGAACTGGATTTGCTATCTAGCTCGGGTATTGGACTTCCTTCATGAAGTACAATGTTAGTAGCTTTCCCACCTCTTCATCTACTATTTTCCACCTTTCTAGGGTGAGGTTTCTTTTCCTCTTCCAAACGGGTCTAACTATAGGGTCGACATTAAGTTTACGAGTTATTAGTCCTGGGTTTATGCCAGGCATTTCTATAGCCGACCAGGCAAATCCATCTAAATTATTTAACAAAAAACTTACTAGCTTAGAGTGCATAGGTTCTATCAGGTGAGCTCCAATTTGTAGTGTTTTTCTGGGTTCTGTCTTGGAGATGGGGACCATAATGGTCTCTTCTATAAGGCGAGCTCACTCTTTAGCATTTTCCGATGGTGGCTCCAAGTCTATGTCGGTAGCTATCTTGCCCTTTGCCTTTAAAGCTACTACATAGCATTTTTTGGATTCTAATTGATCACCACGCAGCATCCCTATGCTAGTGTCTATCGGGAACTTCAACACTAGGTGGTATGTCGAGACAACATCTTGCAAAGTGTGCAAGATAGGTCACCCCAATATTGCATTGTAGGGGGACAAGGTGGCAACTACTATAAAGTCATGTTTGAAATGAATAGTGTGGGGAGGTGAGCTTGCCTCTACTAGAATTCTCACCTTGCCAAGGGGGCAGACTACCTCACCACTAAAACCTACCAGTGGGATGTTAGCAGGTTGTAAGTCAGCTTTGTTGAGCTCCATTCACTTGAAGGGTTCCAGAAACATTATGTCGGTGGAGCTGCTAGAGTCTACTAGGATCCTCTTGACCTTGAAAACATTAATGAGTAGTCTGACAACTAGTGCATTGTTGTGTGGGTACTAGATCCCCCACATATCATCTTTGGTGAAGTAGATCACCTCCTCCCTCCTAGGTCACTTCAGCGGGTTGCTGTCCTCCTACTCTAGTTCTTTGAATGAGTTTCTTCCTGCTGATGTAGTGCAGCTAGCAATGATTGATCCTTTGATGATCATGTTAATGGTCTCTTGGACATGTCTTTCTGGCTACTACTGGCTTTAGGTAGGTGGCTCTAGTTCTCTATTGGCTTGGGGTGCTTCTCTGCTTGTTCCTTCTTTAGGTCGCCGCTCATCCTTAATAAATTGCCTCAGATATCCTCTCTTGATGAGATCTTAAATCTCAGTTTTTAGGTTCCAATAATGTGTTGTGTCCTACATCCTTGTGGAAATGACAATTTTTAGTTCCAGGTGATGGGGTGCCCCGTCATCTTGGGTGACCATTTCACATAGTCATTTGACTTGATCTGCACTAAAATCTCCTTCCACTTAGTGTTCAGGGGGGTGAAGATCCTGGCATATGCATGTGGTGTTGCTGATTGCTTGTTCGAACCTCTGACCAATGACTTACTCCTGCATGGCGAGCTGCTGTGCCTGCCTTTCAGTGACTTGCTCCAATTAGGGGATTTACCCCTTTGCTTGGTCTTGTTGTTATTCGCTTCTTCCTTAGCTAATTTCCTTTTTCCAACCAGGTCAGACTTCGATCCCACTACTTCCTCAGCTTTGATGAATTGGTGTGCTATGTCGAGAAACTCTTCCATGGTTGTCGGAGGGTGCAATTCAATATCCCATTTCAGCTCGGGGTGTTGTACCCCATTCTTAGCTGTGATAAGTTGCATGGTAGGATCTAAGTTAAGGATCTAGAGGCATTCTTGTTAGACAGTGTATGCCCTTAGCTCCAATCAGCATGATGTACATTATGACATTTATTGTAAATGAATAAAGTGCATATTTGATTCATGTTATTATGGTGTATTTTTGTGTAATAGCCTTAAAAATAGACACATATGAGACTCATGTTAGTTTAGAATCTTCACAATTGTTGGATAAATATAGGGAGACTTATCCTGCCAAGGCTAACACTGATGTACTGCCAAGTTGGTTGGGGTGGCTTGTCTCAGTTGCCAGGGTGAGACCTGAGGTACATGCAGTGTGGGTTTTCTTGAAACCTTGAACTTGACCAAAATTCCAGTATTGCCCTGGACCTTGGAGATAGATGGACAAAACTAGAATGTTACACCTGACCCCTAGACTCGATTATGATATTGCACTAGGTGTCAGGTTGGGCTATCTTTGATATGCCAATCAGTGAGATCCTTAAAGGGGGTCAAAACCTGGGTATGTTGGGACAGTCCGAGAATTCATCTAAGTGGGTGATCAAAGTGACAGGATCAGCCCCTTTGTTGGACAAAGTGAATGATCAGGGATGCACTCTCTCTGATGGAAACCTAAACTGTCAATAATTGATTTCAACTATTGAAATTTGTTTTGCAATATATATATATATATATATTATGGTTTCAAAATGTTTGCAAAAGGTTTTAATTCCCCGGATCAATGTGAGTAGAGAGTGTAACACTGTACCATGCAACCGAGGGAGAGGTCTTCTCTTATCGGACAGTGTTTGATCATTATGGGTTGAAAGGTTAAGTGTAAGACCATTGAGGATTATACCTGATGGGCTAATTTTGCATCTGCCCATAGTCCTTGGGCCTTCATAAGATGCCTAAACCCAAGGACCATTTAGTGTAAATGTCGGGCCTGTTAAGAGCCCATAGTGATGGACTCAAGGGTTCACTATTTTCAGTAGTGAATTCAGCCAGACCTTGTAACAGAGGCTAGGCTGAACCCATGTGGCTGATGTGTAGATCAATGATAGGGTCCCATGCCATACAAAGAGAGCAAAGCTAGCCAGCATTAAAGTGGAAGTGAGCCTAAAAGCTTAATAGGCCTAAAAGCCTATTTCAAACTAGGTTAATTAGATTAATTAAATAGGGGCGGATCTGGGATTTGGATCAGTAGATAAGATAATGGATTATCTTTATCTACTTAAAGAGTTCAGATCCAAATAAAGATTTGGATCAAAGGAACTCATAATTTGATTAGGAAGGCTGATATTTATCTACAGATAAGATAAGGGGTTATCATTATCACTTAAAGAGTCCAGATCCAAATAAAAGATTTGAATTAGAAAATTCCTAATTGTATTAGGAAATTTTCTCTTTAAGGCTATAAATAAGAGAGCAGGGCAAACCTCCAAAGACACATTTGCTGAATACAGAGAGAAGACAACACAGTTAGATGTCTCTTGCCTTCTGCTCTTTTTCTTCTTGCTCTGGCCGGGCTACCCTATTCAATCTCCAACTCTTGGATTGGATCAAGATTTTATCTTGATATTGTTTCTTGCCAGAAGAAACAAATTAGAAGTTGTGCTCACTGTCCTAATCGATTCTTGTTGAAGAATCACTAGTTCTTTGTGAAGAACTACCTGTTGATCCTGCCTTACCCTAAGTTGTGTCATCTTCAGTGGAGGGAGGATTTGTACCCTCTTTGGGCGTGAACACCTACATTGGGAGGAGCATTCTTGCATTAATTCTATATCAGGTATATCCCTCCCTTAATTTGGTTCCAGATTTGGTCTGGTTTGGCTACAAGAACGAACCTTGAAAATGCAATTTTCTAAATTGGTAATAGGATTCCCGGATGGGAGTAAAGAAATTTTTTGAAATTTCGCCCAACCTTCCTGTAGGGTTCGGCCATCCATATGATGGATCTCCCATCCCTTCAATGGTATCAGAGCCAGGTTCAAGTCTTGAACCAAAATAGAATAGATCTGAACCTATGCAAATGGGCAGAAGGCGTTCTACCCGATTTGCGCAGTTAGCGCTTTTTTCTAGGAATTGGTTCCCAGATTATGCAAAGACGATCTAGAAAATAAATCTTTATTATTCTTAGAAATTTATAGAATTATTCTATAATTTTTTCTTGAATTTATGGCTGCACATGTGATGGAGATCGAATCTTTATGGTGCCAAGATTGGTACACCTTGTGATTTCTATTCTATTCAATTCTAGTTTGAAAATAATTTTTTTTATACAAATTGTATAGGAATTTGATGTGTTGTAATAATAGAAAAAATTAGGTTTTTCTTTTTTATTTCCATTTGGAGATCGCTGGAGCGTGCAATGGAGGAGAAGAAATTTTCGCAGAAACAAGTTCCGCGATTTGCGATTTTGCAGATATCGATTCTACAATCTGCGTTTAACTATTCTTTGTAGGTTTGCAGGATATCCAAGAAAATCATAGTACAACCCTCTGATGTTAGTTTTTTGATAATTTGATTATCTTGAATTAATTTATTTTCAGATCATCGTTCTTGAATTAAATCTTGAATTGGACACCAAAACTTGGGCCGATTTACACCAGATTTGGTCCCAACTGGTTGGACCGAATTGTTGGTTCGATGAGGTTTATTTTTCTAACCCTAATTCAATTCAGGCCAGAGAGTTGATGGCCCACTTCAATCTTTAATTCGGCCCACCTCTGTAAAAACCTAATTTTAATAAGATAATGGCTAAATCAGCCCTAAATTAGTTACATGGACCGAACTTCTTTTTGTAGTATAGCCCATTTACCTAGATGATGTTATATGATAACATTATGGGCTCTATTGGGCTGATACTGATTTAATATAATTAATTAAGGTTTTTATAGATATTCAAATTGATTGGATCAATTTATTTCATGCATGTGATGTATGGATGTGTGATGTGCTACGTACATGGATCATAAGTACTTGGCCCATGATTATTTCGATAGTGGCTCTTTTGTACATCATGGCTGAATGCACATCATTGCCATGGTGTCCATAAGATTATTGGATGATATCCCTATTTGGTGGGCCCCATATTAGTTTCCTCCCCAAGAGGAACCGTGCGGAACCCTAGTCATTTAGGGCCCATCTAAATCTAGCTTTGAGAAAGTCAGTGGGAGCCACTTTGGTTTGACCTAAACAAAATTAGGGCGTAATATTCAGTTCCCTCCACTGAAATATGAGTGCATGTGATAGGGAGATTCATATGATGAACGCTCTAAAGGCCTTTCATCATTAACATGAAGATGGGTCATTCAGTAATGAGAAAATGCACAATAAAATTGGGCTATTCATTTGCTGCTGAATATGTTGGATTGTTTCTTAAGATGATAGGGGCATCATAGACCGATGTAGGAGGGGCCTATCTTAAAATGGAAGACTCTCTCATGGTAACTTGACGTTCACGAATATCATGGGTGAGCACTCACTGGACAGAAAGGTTTAACCTAAAATGGAAATGAACCTTGTTTGGCAGAGGCCAAAGGGAAAGCTCATGAGATGAGTTGATGTGGTCCTTCACAGAAGGTGGTGGGGTTATGCAGCTGAAACAGTTGGCTCCATGCACCCTATGTGGTTTTTCACATTTCCAGAGACATAGTTCGTAGTCTCCGTCACTGAGATAGGAGGGAAATCTCAGAGATGAACAAATGGAAATGAAATATGGATTAAAAGTCATATCTATGTGGATAACATGAATCAAATCAGGTTGTGGACTAATATTTGCTTTGCCTTTTATCAAAAATGGAAAATGGACAATTCACCAAACTATTGGATGACAATAAGCTTAAGGGCCCAAATTATGCTGACTGGTATCGTAATCTTATGTTGGTCTTGACGTCTAAGAAATTGGACAAGGTTGCTAAGAACCTTGCTCCAGATCGTACGGGTAATAGGGCTTTTGAGGCCCGTAAGAGGGAGTATCAAGA
Organism: Nelumbo lutea; assembly: GCF_056320005.1. NCBI lineage: Eukaryota > Viridiplantae > Streptophyta > Magnoliopsida > Proteales > Nelumbonaceae > Nelumbo > Nelumbo lutea. Next base: position 42,126,642 of record NC_142684.1, on the reverse strand, counting down.
ATGGGAGGACAAAAACTCTCTTGCCCAATGCTATATCATATCCTCCTTAGACAATCAGATGCAACGAAAATTCAATTAAACCAAACTGTCCAAAGATATCTTGCATAGTCTAAGGACAATGTATGAGGAGCAGAATCGTTCTACTCATCAGAAGGTCCTAAAATTGTTTATGACTGCACAAATGTCTAAGAACCATCTAGTTCATGACCATTGTCTTAAGATAATGGGGTACATCAGTGAACTAAAGGCTCTTAGATCTAGGCTAGATCATGTCACCAAAGTTGATGCCATCCTAAACTCTTTGCCTCCTTCCTTCAATCAGTTCATCATGAATTACAATATGAACAAGCTAAATGTTAGCATCTAGGAACTCAACAATATGTTGTAGAGGCCAAGGAACTGATAAAGAAGGATGAGCCCATTGCCACGCTTGTTGAAGGAGGAAAATTGGGCAAGAAGAAGAGGAAGGCAAAGAAGAAACCTAAAAAAAACCAGCAAGCCTAAAAGGTAGAGGAAGGACACGGCATCAGATGCTCGTCACATCTACAAACATGCCGACCACTGGAAGAGGAACTGTCCTTAGTACCTGGAGACCAAGAAACAAGGTAATTTTGATTCCTTTGTCATAAAAACTAATATGTTAGTGACTTTTGCTTCCTGGTATATTGACTCCGGGGCTTCTACTCATGCATGTAACACATTGTAGGGGTTCAGGACAAGCAGAAGACTGAGTGATGGTAAAATGATTCTTTACTTGGGGACTTCTGCAAGCATTGCAGCTACAACCATAGAAACTGTAGAATTGTATTTCAGAGAAGGATTAATTACATATTGTCTTTATGTACCCAATTTGACAATAAATTTGAATTCTATTTCAAAACTATGGGCGGATGGATATTCTGTTCCCTTTATTAATATGATTACTTTCAAAAGAAATAACAAATTCCTCACATATAGAAAACCTGAGACTGGTCTCTATATTCTCCATCCTTCTCTGGAAACAAACATAACCAAAACTACGTCAGACAATAACCCCAAGAAAAGAACCCGTAATACAGTTAATCCCACGTGCTTGTGGCATTATCGACTTGGCCACATCAACATAGATCATATCACAAGGTTGGTAAAGGATGATCCTTTGGATTTTCTAACTGTAGAAGATCTTCCATCCTGTGAACATTGCCTTTAGGGTAAGATGACGAAACGGCCATTTAACGGCAAGCCTGAAAGACCAACAGGCACACTTGACCTTATACATACTGATGTATGTGGTTCCATGAATGTTAGGACACGTAACTAGCATGCTTATTTTATAACATTTATTGATGATCATTCTTGGTATGGTTACGTGTACCTAATGAGACACAAGTCTGAATCCTTTGAAAAGTTCAAAGAGTTCAGGCAAGAGGTTGAGAAACAGTTGGGGAGACACATCAAGGCCCTTCAATCAGATCGAGGAGGCAAATATCTCTTTGATGAATTCAGGGACTACTTAAAGGAAAATAGAATAGTATCACAACTACCTCCTCCTACAACACCATAATTAAATGATGTGTTAGAAAGGAGTAATCAGACTTTATTGGATATGGTTCGATCACTTCTCATACACTCGGAATTACCCACATCTTTTTGGGGTTACGCATTAAAGACTGCGAATATGTGTTGAACCAGGTTCCAACCAAATCTGTTCCAAAGACTCCTTATGAGCTTTGGACCAGTAAGAAATCAAGTGTGAGACACTTAAAGATTTGGGGTTGTCTGGCACATGTTAAAAGAACAAGTGCTAACAAATTGGAATCTAAAACCAGTTGTTGCCTATTTGTAGGTTACTCAAAAGGCTCTATAGGGTATTTATTCTATGACCTAGGAAAACAGAAGATATTCTGTAGTCGAAATGCCCATTTCATGGAGGAAGATTACATCGTGAACAATCATCATCAAGAAGTTGTTCTTGATGAGGAAAGCTCAGGAGTAGTGGGAGATGTCCCACAAGCTCTAGTTTCTAGCTAGGAATCTAGGCCTCTAGTTCGTTACGGCTATGATCAAGAAAGTTACTTGGTGGAAGCCATGACTAGTGAGGAGGATCTCGTAACTTATATAGAATCTATGTTGGACAAAGATTCCTTGAAGTGGGTAGTTTCCATGAGAGCTGAGATGGACTCAATAGAGATCAATGGAGTCTGGACTCTGGTAAATCCACCCCCTAGGGTAAAAGCAATTGGTTGCAAATGGATCTATAAGAGGAAGAAGGGCCCCGATGGTAAGGCTGAGACCTACAATGCTCGTCTTGTGGAGAAAGGGTACACTCAGAAAGAAGGAATCAATTATGAGGAAACCTTTTTGCCCGTGGCCATGCTTACATCCATTAGGATCCTGCTAGCTATAGCAGTGTACCATGACTATGAGATTTAGCAAATGGATGTCAAAACCGCGTTCCTAAATGGAGATCTTACTGAAAATATCTATATGCAGCAAGCGCAAGGTTTCATAGCTACAGGTCAGAAACACATGGTATGTAAAATTAATCGATCCATATATGGACTTAAGCAAGCTTCTAGGAGCTAGAACATCCAGTTTGACTCTAATGTCAAACTGTTTGACTTTGAGCAAAATCTGGATGAGCCCTGTATTTATAGGAAGACCAATGGGATAAGGTTATGTTCTTGGTTTTGTATCTAGACGACATTCTACTCATTAGGAATGATGTAGGAATGTTAACTACAAAGAATGTATGGCTTTCACAACAAATTTCCTTGAAAGATCTTGGAGAAGCCTCTTACATCTTGGGATTTCAAATATTTAGAGATATATCAAAGAGGATAATAGGATTATCCCAGTCTACTTATATTGACAAAATAGTCAAGAGATATAGTATAGAGAACTCCAAGAAAGGAAATGTTCCTTTCAGGCATGGAGTCACTCTCTCCAAGGGGATGTCTCCCAAGACCCCTGGGGAGATTGAAGGCATGAAGGAAGTTCCCTATGCCTCTGTCATAGGGAGCATCATGTATGCCATGCTGTGCACTCGGCCAAACATTGCTCAGGCCGTGAGTGTGGTAAGTATATAAATCTAGCCCAGGACAAAAGAACATACTAAAATACCTTCGAAGGACAAAAGAGTTTTGTCAGGTATTCGATGGTAGTTCACTACAAAAACTTGGGTATACCGATGCCGATTTTGAGTCAGATCCAGATGATAGAAAGTCTACATTTGGATACATCTTTATGGTGGGGTCTTGCGTAGTTAGCTGGAAAAGCAACAAACAAGGGTCCACTGTAGATTCCACAACCGAGGCCGAGTACAATGCTGTAAGTGAAACTACCAAGGAAGCCATATGGATGAAGAAGTTCATCCATGAATTAAGAGTAGTTCCATCCAGCACATCACGCATTCCACTATTGTGTGACAACACTGGAGCCATTGCTCAGGCTAAGGAGCCACAAGCCTACTCGAATCAAAGCACATCGAGAGGAAGTACCATGTACAATGGGAGATAGTTGGAAGAGGGGACGTCATGATTCAGAAGGTAGCATCAGCGGAAAATATAGCAGACCCATTGACTAAGCCACTAACACAGAAAGTGTTGGAGAAACACATGGAAAGTATGGGACTCCGGCTTATACCCGATTGGACTTAAGTGCAAGTGGGAGTTGTTAGATAGTGTATGCCCTTAGCTCCAATCAACATGATGTACATTATGACATTTATTGTAAATGAATAAAGTACATATTTGATTCATGTTATTATGGTGTGTTTCTGTGTAATACCCTTAAACTGGACACATATGAGACTCGTGTTAGTTTAGAATCTTCACAACCATTGGATAGATCTGGAGAGACTTATTCTGCCATGGCTGACACTGATGTACTGTCAAGTTGGTTGGGGTGGCTTGTCTCAGTTGCAAGAGTGAGACCTAAGGTACATGTAGTGTGAGTTTTCTTAAAACCCTGAACCAGACCAAAATTCCAGTATTGCCCTTGACCTTGGAGATAGATGGGCAAAACTGGAATGTTACACCTGACCCCTAGACTCGATTATGATACTGCACTAGGTGTCGATTTGGGCTATCTTTGATATGCCAATCAGTGAGATCCTTAGAGGGGGTCAAAACCTGGGTATGTTGGGATAGTTCGAGAATTCATCTGAATGGGTGATCATAGTGAGAGGATCAGCCCCTTTGTCGGACAAAGTGAATGATCGGTGATCCACTCTCTCTAATAGAAACATAAACTATCAGCAATTGATTTCAACCATTGAAATTTGTTTTGCAAAATATATTTATATAGAGATATACATATATGTATTATGGTTTCAAAATGTTTGCAAAAGGTTTTAATTCTTGGAATCCATGTGATTAGAGAATGTAGCATTGTTCCTTGCAGTCGAGGGAGAGGTCCTCTCTTGTCGGGCAGTGTTTGATCATTATGGCTAATCTTGCATCTGCCCAGAGTCCTTGGGCCTTCATAAGATGGCTGGACCTAATGACCATTTAGTGTAAATGTTGGACCCGTTAACAGTGTTAGACAGTTTTTTATGCCCTTAGCTTCAATCCAATTTTATGTACTTTTGACATTTAGTTTAAATAAAGAAAGTACATGTTCGATTCATGTTGTTTGGTACATTTCTGTGTAAGATCCTAAAACTGGACACTTATAGAAACTTGTGTTAGTTTTAAATGTTCACAGTCATTGGATAAGTCAGGGGAGATTTATCCTGCCAAGGCTGATACTGATGTGCCACCAAGTGTTGGGATGGCTTGTTTTGGCTATCAGGGTAAGACCCAAGGCACATGCAGAATAGGATTGCTTAAACACTTGAATCGGACCAAATTTCCCGCATTGCCCTAGACCTGGGAGACAGATGGGCAAAACTGGAAAGTTATACCGGACCCCTGGACTCGATTATGACACTTCACTAGGTGTCGGATCAGGCTGTCTTTGATATATCAATTAGTGAGATCCTTAGTGGGGGTCAAAACCTGGATATGTTGGGGCAGTCTGAGAATTCATCTAAGTGAATGATCATATTGACAGGATCAGCCCCTTTGTCGGACAATGGTAATGATCGGGAATGCACTCTCTCTGATGGAAACCAAAGTGCCGGCAGTTGATTTCAATCATTGGAATTTTGTTTTGCAAAATTAATATATATATATATATATATACATGTATATGTACGGTTTCAAAAGATTTGCAAAAGGTTTTAATTCCTGGGATCCATGTGAGTAGAGAGTGCGGCACTGTTCCTTGCAGCCGAGGGAGAGGTCTTCTCTTGTCGGGTAGTGCTTGATCATTAAGGGCTGAGAGGTTAAGTGTAAGACCATTTAGGATAATACCTGATAGGCTAATCTTGCACCTGCCCATAGTCCCTGGATTTTTATAAGATGGCTTGGCCCAGGGACCACTTAATGTAAGTGTTGGGCCCATAGGGTCCATGTGATGGGCTCAAGGGGTCACTGAGTTTTCAGTGAATTCAACTGGGCCTTGTAATAAAGCCTGGGCCGAACCCATGTGGCTGGTGTGTAGATCAATGCTTGGGTTCCATGCCATACAAAGAAGCCCAACTAGGCAGTGGATTGGAAACTGGTTTAACACTGAACACTTAATGGGCCAAAAGCCCATTATGAGCTGAGCTGATATGATCACCCATCTATGGGGCGAATCTGAGATTAATGTTAGTGAAAAGGGTTGGGCTTTTGACCTTATCCCCTCTAGGAGACCAAATTCAAATCAGATTTGAATCTGGTAACTTTCTAATAAGATCAGGAGTAAACTAACTTAATCTACAGATAGGATTAAGATTATCCCCTATCCAAATATTTATTTGGATTGGGATAACTCCTAATTAGGATGATTTCTTAATCAAGAAGAAAGGAGGAGAAAGCTAATTCGAATATACCAGATTTTGAACCAAGCTTTCCCAAGAGAGAAGAAAGTCTTCTGCATATAGAGATTAGATCTCAAAACTCTAGAGAGAAGAAAAGTTGTTCAGCCATCTTCATCCCAGGAGTTCTCCTCCAGCCGCTGTCATCCCCTCTTGCAAGATTCGATCTTTGTAGGAGAAATAAGTCAAGAAATCAGTTCTTGACATTAGTCTTGCAGAAAAGACTGAAAAGGATTCAGTGTTCAGAGTTTCCAGTTTGTTCTTGTGAAGGATCCAGTGTGTAGGACGCACCCTACTGGTTTTGTTCCATCAACAGTTGTGTCATCTTCAACAGGAGCGGATCTTGGTATCTTCTTTAGGCGTGAACACCAACTTGGTTATGGTTCAAGTAGAATCCTTGAATATTGTATTCTAAATTTAGGGAATATAATTCCCTATTGGGAGAAGGTAGGAAAATTTTTGAAATTCGCCTACCCTTTCCGCACCTTTCTTGGCATCCATTAGATGGATCCTACCATTCTTTCAGTGGTAATAAAGCCACAGGTTCAAATCTTGAACCAAAAGAAAATCAGATCCGAACCTGCGCAGATGGACAGAAGATGTTCTGCCAAGATTTGCGCATATTGTTTTTTTTATTATTTCAATAAATTGTTTCTTGTTAAGGGCGATTGATCTGAAATTAATTTCTGTTAAATCCAAAATTTATTTAGAACTATTCTTTATTTATTTTGATTTAATGGACTGTTCGAACCTGGAGGTCGCAGTGCAAATTTGGCGTAGATGGTCTGCGCACCCTTTTTCCTTTTCTATTCAATTCGGTCTGTAAATAATTTTTTTTCTAGACTGAATGTATAGGATTTGATCAAGAATGTAATTAATTAATAAAAATAGGATTTGTGTTTTTTTATTTTATTTTATTTTCTTGATTAAAGAAGAAGGAAGAAGAAGGCGGCGTTGGAGATTTGCAGATGGAGAAATCATTCTCTGTGATTTGCAGTTTGTGAAACTGCAACCCTAGTGATTAACCTCTGTTTTGCAGGTGGTGCAAATAGTCCATATTTGATTTGTGTTTGTTTAAAATCAAAATCATTAATTTTAGATCTTTCATGAATTAATTCTTGAATTGAAAATCAGTTTCAGACCATTTCAGACCAGATTGGACCAAAACTGTTTGGACCAAATCTGGGGGTTCAAAAGAGATAGTTTTTCAGTCCGCTTTTCTCACACTTTCGTTCCAAATCTGATGTTCATTTACAAGGATTAATTTGGCCCACCAGTAAAGCCCAGTTTTAAAGGGTTAAAACTGCAAAAGCCCACACTTGTGAGAAAAGCTATATGGGCCGAACTGCTAACTACGATTCCGCCCATACACCTAGTAGACATTAATTGTTAATGTTATGGATTTCATATGGGCCGTTTAATGGGCTTTACAGCAGTTGATTGATTGGATCAATTCCTCCTTTTTCACGTGATGACTGGATGTTTGATGTGCTGCGACCGTGGGCCATAAGCACTTGGCCCATGATGATTCGTTAGTGGCTCTTGCACACACCATGGCTGAATGCACATCATTTCCATGGTGTCCCTTAAGGTCATCGGATGACCCTTCCATTCTTGGTGGGCCCCATAACCCTGAAAAGGGATACGTACTGAACCCTTAGCTGATTAAGGTCCACAAGAAATCTGACTTTATGAAAGTTAGTGGGTGCCACTTTGGTTTGACCTAAATTAGAACTAGGGCGTAATTTTGTTCCCTCCAGCAAATATGAATGCATGTGATAGGGAGATTCATATGATAGACTCTCTAAAGGCCTTCCGTCATTAGCACAATGATGGGTCCATCAGTAATGAGGAAACACATCATAAAATTAGGCTATCCATTTGCTGTTGGATCTGTTAGAGTGTTTCATAAGACGATAGGGGCATCATAGACCAATGTGGGAGGGGCTTCACTAGAAAATGGGAACTCTCTCACGGTACCTTGGCATAACCTGAATATGATGGGTGTGAACTCACTGGACAGAAAGGTTTACCTGAAAATGGCTCTGAACCTTGTGTGACAGAGGCCAAAGGGAAACTCATCTGATGAGTGGATATGATCCGTCACAGAAAGGTGGTGGAGTTATGCAGCTAAAACAGTTGGCTTCACGCACCCCATGTGATTTCCCACATTTCTAGAGGCATTCCATCGTCTCCGTTACTGAGAAAGGAGGGAAATCTCAGAGATGAATAAATGGGAATCGAACATAGATTAAAAGCCATATCTATGTAGGTAACTTGAATCAAACTAAGGTTGTGGACTAATGATTTTGCTGTTTTATCAGAAAATGAAAAACGGTCAATTCGCAAAGCTTCTAGATGATAACAAGCTTAAGGGCCCAAACTATGATGACTGGTAGAGAAATCTTATGCTGGTCCTAACTTCTGAAAAGTTAGATAAGGTGGTGAAAGGGCTTCTGAGGCCCGTAGGAGGGACTACCAAGATTGGGAGGATAAGAACTCCCTAGCCTGCTACTTTGTCATTGCCTCACTAGACAACTCAATACAAAGGCAGTTTGATCAGATCGAACTAGCCAAGGACATATTGGACAGTCTAAAGACAATGTATGAAGAGCAAAACCGTTCTACACGACTAAAGGTCTTGAAACTGTTCATGGTCGCGCAAATGTCCAAGGGGTAGAAAGTTCATGACCATTGTCTTTGGATGATGGGCTACATTAACGAACTTGAAGCCCTTGGATCCGGGCTAGATCTTGGCATGCAAGTGGATGCCATCCTGAATTCTTTGCCCTCTTCCTTCAATGCGTTCACAATGAACTATAACATGAATAAGCTGAATGTCAGCATCCAGGAACTCAACAATATGTTGCAGAGGGCTGAGGATCTACTAAAGAAGGATGAGTCTGTGGTTATGCTTGCTGAAGCTAACAAATTGGGCAAGAAAAAGAGAAAGACAAAGAAGCCCTAGAAGAAAGCTGCCAAACCCAAGAAGCAAAAGAAGAACAAGGCATCTGATGTGTGTCACTTTTGCAAGCAAACCGACCACTGGAAGAGGAACTGTCCTACCTACTTGGAATCTAAGAAAGGTAACATTGAAACTTGTGTCATAGAAACTAATATGTTAGTTACTTCTGTGTCCTGGTGTGTTGACTCTAGGGCTTCAACTCATGCGTGTAACTCACTGCAGGGGTTCAAAGTTACTAGAAGATTGAGTGAAGGCAAAGTGACACTGTTTTTGGGAACAACTGCAAGTGTTGCAGCTGCGGCAATTGGAACCGTAGAATTAGTTTTTAGAGAAGGAGTGCTTGTACTTAAAGATTGTCTTTATGTACAGTACTTGAGAAGAAATTTGATTTCTGTTTCTAAATTGTGTGCTGATGGATATACTGTTTATTTTAGTAATATGATTACTGTTAAACTAGAGAATGGTCTCTATGTTCTACATCCTTCTCTACAAACTAACTTAACCGAAACTACGTTGGTTGAAAATCCCAAGAATAGAAATCGTGATACAGTAAATCCCACGTGCCTCTGGCATTACCGAGTTGGCCACATCGGTGTTGACCGAATCACAAGGCTGGTGAAGGATGGTCCTTTAGATTTTCTAACTATAGAAGATCTTCCCACTTGTGACCCTTGCCTTCAAGGAAAGATGACTAAGCGGCCATTTGACAGAAAGCCTGAAAGATCTGCAGACACACTTGACTTAATACATACTAATGTATGTGGTCCCCTGAGTGTTAGGACATGAAATCAACACGTGTATTTCATCACCTTTATAGATGATTTTTCACGACATGGTTACGTGTACCTAATGAGACACAAGTCTGAGTCATTTGAAAAGTTCAAAGAGTTCAGACAAGAAGTCGAGAAACAGTTAGGGAGAGAAATCAAGGCCCTTCGATCAGATCGAGGTGGCAAGTATCTCTCTAACGAATTTGGGGACTACTTAAAGGTCAATGGGATAGTGTCACAATTAACTCCTCTTGCCACACCTCAACTCAATGGTGTTTCAGAGAGGAGGATTAGGACCTTGTTGGACATGGTCCGATCACTTCTCGTCCACTCAGAAAAACCCACATCCTTTTGGGGATATGCATTAGAGTCTACAATCTAAATATTGAATCGGGTTCCAACCAAATTGGTTCCAAAGACTCCATATGAACTGTGGACCGGAAGGAAACCAAGTGTGAGACACTTGAAGATTTGGGGTTGTCCTGCACACGTTAAAAGAACAAGTGCAGACAAGTTGGAATCCAAAACCAGTCGTTGCCTATTCATAGGCTACCCAAAAGATTCAGTGGGTTATCTATTCTGTGACACAAGTGAACAGAAAGTGTTCTGCAGTCAAAATGCCCAATTCTTAGAAACTGATTACATCCTGGACACCCATCATCAAGAAATAGTTCTTGATGAGGAGAGCTCAGGTGCAGTGGGAGATGTCCCACAGGCTCCAGGTAGTGACCAACCTAGAAGATCCACTCACGTATCCAGTCCACCAGTATGATATGGTTATGATTAGGATAGTTACCTGGTGGAAGCTTTGACTAGTGAAGAGGATCCCGTAACTTACGCGGAAGCTATGTTAGACGTAGATTCCCAAAAGTGGGTGGAGGCCATGAGAGCTGAGATGAACTCGATGGAGACCAATGGAGTTTGGACTCTAGTAGATCCGCCCTCTGGGGTAAAAGCAATTGGTTGTAAATTGATCTACAAGAGGAAGAAGAGCCCCGATGGTAGGATTGAGACCTACAAAGCTCGTTTGGTGGCGAAAGAGTACACTCAGAAAGAAGGTATCGATTATGAGGAAACCTTTTTGGCCGTGGCCATGCTCAAATCCATTAGGATCCTGCTAGCTGTAGCAGCATACCATGACTATGAGATTTGGCAGATGGATGTCAAAACCACATTCCTGAATGGAGATCTTAGTGAAGATATCTACATGCAGCATCCGCAAGGCTTCATTGCTGCTGGTCAAGAACACATGGTATGTAAACTTAATAGATCCATATATGGACTTAAGCAGGCTTCTAGGAGTTGCAACATCCGTTTTGATTCCGCTATCAAAACATTTGACTTTGTGTAGAATCCGGATGAGCCCTGTGTTTATAGGAAATCCAGTGGGGATAAGATCATCCTTTTGGTGTTGTATGTGGACGATATCCTACTCAATGGGAATGATGTAGGAATGTTGACTTCGGTCAAGGTATGGCTATCACAGCAGTTCTCCATGAAAGATCTTGGAGAAGCTTCATATATACTGGGTCTTCGACTCTATAGATATAGATCGAAGTGGATAATTGGATTATCCTAGGCTACTTACATTGACAAAATTGTCAAAAGATACAACATGGAGAACTCCAAGAAAGGAAATGTTCCTTTCAGGCATGGAGTCACTCTCTCCAAGAAGTTGTCTCCCAAGACTTCTAGGGAGATTGGGGGCATGAGAGACGTTCCCTTTGCCTCAGCCATAGGGAGCATCATGTATGACATGCTGTGCACTCGCCCGGACATAGCTCCGGCGGTGAGTGTGGTAAGCAGATTCCAGGCCAACCCAGGGCAGGAGCATTGGACTGGTATGAAGAACATACTTAAATACCTTCGATGGACAAAAGAGTTTTGTCTGGTAATCAATGGTAGTTCACTACAAGTTCTAGGGTATACCAATGCCGATTTCCAGTCGGATCTAGATGATAGAAAGTCTACATTTGGGTATGTTTTCATGATAGGATCATGTGTTGTTTGCTGGAAAAGCAGCCAATAGGGGTCCACTGTAGACTCCACATCTGAGGTCGAGTACATTGCCACAAGTGAAGCTGCCAAGGAAGCCGTGTGGATGAAGAAATTCATACACGAATTGGGAGTGATTCCATCCAGCACATCATCCATCCCATTGTTGTGTGACAACAATGGAGCGATCACCCAAGCTAAAGAGCCTTGGGCTCACTCGAAGTCAAAGCACATCGAGAGGAAGTACCATGTACTGTGGGAGATCGTTGGTAGAGAGGACGTCCTAATTCAGAAAGTAGCATCAACGGATAATGTGACAGACCCATTGACTAAGCCACTAACACATAAGGTGTTTGAGAAACACGTGGAAAGTATGGGACTCTAGCTTGTATTGGATTGGACCTAAGTGCAAGTGGGAGCTATTAGACAGTTTTGTATGCCCTTTATTTCAATCCAATTTGATGTACTTTTGACATTTAGTGTAAATAAAGAAAATACATGTTTGATTCATGTTGTTTGGTACATTTCTTTGTAAGACCCTAAAACTAGACACTTATAGAAACTTGTGTTAGTTTTAAATGTTCACAACCATTGGATAAGTCTAGGGAGATTTATCCTACCAAGGCTGATACTAATGTGCCACCAAGTGTTGGGATGGCTTGTTTCGGCCATCAGGGTAAGACTCAAGGCACATGCAGTATGGGCTTGCTTGAACCCTTGAATCGGACCAGATTTCCAGCACTGCCCTAGACCTTGGAGACAGATGGGCAAAACTGGAAAGTTACACCTGACCCCTGGACTCGATTATGACACTTCACTAGGTGTCGGATCAGGCTGTCTTTGATATATCAACCAGAGAGATCCTTAGTGGGGGTCAAAACCTAGATATGTTGGGGCAGTCTGAGAATTTATCTGAGTGAGTGATCAAAGTGACAGGATTAGCCCCTTTGTCGGACAATGGTAATGATCGGGAATGCACTCTCTCTGATGAAAACCAAACTGCCGGCAATTGATTTCAATCGTTGGAATTTTGTTTTGCAAAACTAATATATATATATATATATATATACATGTATATGTATAGTTTCAAAAGATTTGCAAAAGGTTTTAATTTCCGGGATCAATGTGAGTAGAGAGTGCGACACTGTTCCTTGCAGCCGAGGGAGAGGTCTTCTCTTGTCAGGCAGTGCTTGATCATTAAGGGCTGAGAGGTTAAATGTAAGACCATTTAGGATAATACCTGATGGGCTAATCTTGCACCTGCCCACAGTCCCTGGGACCACTTAATGTAAGTCTTGGGCCCATAGGGTCCATGTGATGGGCTCAAGGGGTCACTGAGTTTTCAGTGAATTCGGTTGGGCCTTGTAATAAAGGTGGGGCTGAACCCTTGTGTCTGGTGTGTAGATCAATGCTTGGGTCTCACGCCATACAAAGAAGTCCAACTTGGCAGCATATTAGAAACTAGTTTAACACTGAACACTTAATGGGCCAAAAGCCCATTACGAGCTGAGCCGATATGATCACCCATCTATGGGGCGAATCTGAGATTAATGTTAGTGAGAAGGATTGGGCTTTTGACCTTATCCACTCTAGGAGACCAAATTCAAATCAGATTTGAATTTGGTAACCTTCTGATAAGATTAGGAGTAAACTAACTTAATCTGCAGATAGGATTAAGATTATCCCCTATCCAAATATTGATTTGGATTGGGATAAATCCTAATTGGGAGGATTTCTTAATCAAGAAGAAAGGAAGAGAAAGCTAATTCGAGTATACCAGATTTCGAACCAAGTTTTTCCAAGAGAGAAGAAAGTCTTCTACATACAGAGATTAGATCTCAAAACTCCAGAGAGAAGAAAAGCTATTCAACCATCTTCATCGCAGGAGTTCTCCTCCAACCGCCGCCAACCCCTCTTGCAAGATTCGATCTTTGTAGAAGAAAGAAGTCAAGAAATCAGTTCTTGACATTAGTCTTGCAGAAAAAACTGAAAATGATTCAGTGTTCAGAGTTTCCAGTGGGTTCTTGTGAAGGATCTAGTGTGTAGGACGCACCCTGCTGGTTCTGTTCCATCAACAGCTGTGTCATCTTCAGCAGGAGCGGATCTTGGTATCTTCTTTGGGCGTGAACACCAACTTTGGGAGATATTGTTTCTCCGCATCAGGTATAATCCTTCCTGTTCCCTTTTGGTTAAGATCTGGTTTGATTATGGTTCAAGTAGAATCCTTGAATATTGTATTCTAAATTTAGGGAATATAATTCCCAGTTGGGAGAAGGTAGGAAAATTTTTAAAATTTTCCCACCCTTTCTGCACCTTTATTGGCATCCATTAGATGGATCCTACCATTCTTTCACTTTTAAGATCAGGAGTAAACTAACTTAAATTACAGATATGATTAAGATTATCCCCTATCCAAATATTGATTTGGATTGGGATAACTCTTAATTAGGATGATTTCTTAATCAACAAGAAAGGACTAGAAAGCTAATTCGAGTATACCAGATTTCGAACCAAGCTTTTCCAAGAGAGAAGAAAGTCTTCTGTATACTGAGATTAGATGTCAAAACTCCAGAGAGAAGAAAAGCTATTCAGCCATCTTCACCCCAGGAGTTCTCCTCCAGCCGCTGCCAACCCCTCTTGCAAGATTCGATCTTTGTAGGAGAAAGAAGTCAAGAAATCAGTTCTTGACATCATCTTGCAGAAAAGATTGAAAAGGATTCAGTGTTAAGAGTTTCCAGTGGGTTCTTGTGAAGGATCTAGTGTGTAGGACGCACCCTGCTGGTTCCGTTCCATCAACAGCTGTGTCATCTTCAATAGGAGCGGATCTTGGTATCTTCTTTGGGCGTGAACACCAACTTTGGGAGATATTGTTTCTCCGCATTAGGTATAATCCTTCCTGTTCCCTTTTGGTTCAGATTTGGTTTGATTATGGTTCAAGTAGAATCCTTGAATATTGTATTCTAAATTTAGGGAATATAATTCCCAGTTGGTAGAAGGTAGGAAAATTTTTGAAATTCGCCCACCCTTTCCGCACCTTTCTTGTAATCCATTAGATGGATCCTACCATTCTTTTAGTGGTATCAGAGCCACAGGTTCGAATTTTGCCCTTTGAAATCATGAGTGATGCAAGCAACTATGTGGTAGGAGCTATTCTAGGTCAACGGATTGATGGGAAGAGTCATGTCATTTACTATGCTTCGAGGACGCTGAATGCTACACAATGCAACTACACAACCACTGAAAAGGAGCTATTAGCAATTGTTTTTGCTTTAGACAAATTTTGATCATATTTTCTTGGCTCTAAAGTGGTTGTTTTTTCTGATCATGCAGCTTTGAAATACTTATTGGCAAAAAAGGAATCAAAGCCAAGGCTGATAAGGCAGATAGTTTTGCTCCAAGAGTTCGATTTAGAAATCAAGGATCGAAAGAAAGCTGAAAATTCGGTGGCGGACCATCTAAGCCGGTTGGTAAAAGATGGATACTTTTTAAAGGTGCATGATTAGTATATTTTCTAACTTTATTGAGAAGTGCATTGAAGTGTTCATGGATGATTTTACTGTCTATGGTGATTCGCTTGATGATTGTTTAGATAATTTGAGTAAAATTTTGGATAGATGTGTTGAAAATAATTTGGTTTTGAATTATGAAAAATGCCACTTTATGGTAATGGAAGGCATTGTGTTGGGACATGTTATCTCTGCAAGAGGCATAGAGGTCGATAAGGCAAATGTTGATTTAATTGTGAGCTTACCTTACCCTACAAATGTTAGGAAAGTGTGTGCTTTTTTTGGACATGCAGGTTTTTATCATAGGTTTGTCATGGACTTTTCAAATATTGCCCTACCATTGTCCAAATTGCTTCAAAAAGATGTTTCTTTTGACTTTGGGGATGAATGCAAGGAAGCATTTGATAAACTCAAGAATTTGCTGATGATTGCACCTGTTATTTAACCATCGGACTAGAACTTGCCCTTTGAAATCATGAGCAATGCAAGCAACTATGCGGTAGGAGCTGTTCTAGGTCAATGGATTGATGGGAAGAGTCATGTCATTTACTATGCTTCGAGGATGCTGAATGCTGCACAATGCAACTACACAACCACCGAAAAGGAGCTATTAGCAATTGTTTTTGCTTTAGATAAATTTCGATCATATTTGCTTGGCTCTAAAGTGATTGTGTTTTCTGATCATGCAGCTTTGAAATACTTATTGGAAAAAAAGGAGTCAAAGCCAAGGCTGATAAGGTGGATACTTTTGCTCCAAGAGTTTGATTTAGAAATCAAGGATCGAAGTGGAGCTGAAAATTTGGTGGCGGACCATCTAAGCAGGTTGGTAAAAGATGAAGACTCCTCACCCATCTCTGAGCTTTTTCCTGATGAGCAACTATTCCAAATAAAAGGTATGATCCCTTGGTATGTTCATATTGTGAATTACTTAGTTACTAGAATTTTTCCTAGTTTTCTTAGCAAGTTGATGAAGGATAAAATCAGGTATGAGGCAAAATATTATCTTTGGGACAAACCTTATTTGTGGAAATTTTTCTCTGATCAAGTGATTAGGAGATGTGTCCCTGAAAGTGAACACATGTCGATTTTGAATTTTTGTCATAATTATGCTTGTGGTGGTCATTTTGGGCCAAAAAGAACTGCTAGAAAGATTTTAGATAGTGGGTTGTATTGGGAAACTTTATTTAAAGATGCATACTTGTTTTGTAAAAATTGTGAAAGATGTCAACAAACAGGTGCATTGTCTCGCAGAAATGAGATGCCCCAAACCCCCATTCTTATTTGCAAAATTTTTTATGTTTGAGGTATTGATTTTATGGGACCCTTTCCTTCCTCTTGTGGTTTTGTTTACATACTTCTGGAAGTTGATTATGTCTCAAAATGGATGGAAGCAAAAGCCACCAAAACTGATGATTCTAAGTGTGTTCTAGGTTTTATCAAATCTAACATTTTTATTAGGTTTGGTATTCCTCGGGCCATCATAAGTGATCAAGGGACTCATTTCTGCAATAGAGCCGTTGAAGCCTTGCTGAAAAAGTATGGGGTGCATCACCAAGTCACCACTGCCTATCACCCTCAGACAAATGGACAAACTGAGGTTTCTAATCGAGAAGTCAAGTCCATTTTAGAGAAGATGGTGAATCCAAGTAGAAAGGATTGGAGCTTATGTCTAGATGACGCACTTTGGGCATACCGAACCGCATACAAAACACCAATAGGGATGTCTCCTTATAGGATAGTTTTTGGCAAATCTTTTCATTTACTAGTTGAAATCAAACATAAGGCATATTGGGAAATCAAACGTTGCAATACGGACATAGAAGAAGCTGGCTAGGCAAGAAAGCTCCAATTACAAGAATTGGAGGAGTTGCGGTTAGAAGCATATGAGAATTCGAGAATCTACAGAGAGAAGACTAAGTTGTTCTATGATAATTTTCTTTTAAGGAAACAATTTCGGTTGGTCAAAAGGTGTTATTATATAATTCTTGACTCCAACTCATGCCAGGTAAGTTGCGTTCTAGGTGGATGGGTCCATTTGTTGTTACTAATGTGTTTCCTTATGGTGCAGTGGAGATCAAAAGTCTCGATACAAATAAGGTTTTCAAAGTGAATGGGCATAGATTAAAGTTGTTCCATTAGGATGCAATTGTCTCCTCCTTGGTAGACATTTCATTGGATTTTCCTCATTATTCATCAAATTAATAAAACAAAGAAGGTCGTCGAGCATAACGACGCTAAACAATTGCGCTTGTGGGAGGCAACCCATTGAGTTCAATTATTTTTGTTCAGTTATTTTTATTATTTTTTTTTACATTTTAGGAATATGGTCATGTTTAGTAGCTGATTTCACATCTGAAGGATCTCAACAAGGCATTCAGGGAAGTTCTCTTAAATCTTCCTATCTTACGCACAGTCATATACATTGAGGACAATGTATACCTTAAGCGTGGGGGGATTAAGGGAATTTGATAAATTCTGGGTTAACTCTAAAATGCTTTGATCATCACTTTTTAACCTTGCTTTTTGAGGTTTCTACCCCCTAGAAACTTATCTTTGAATAATTTCAAACTATCATGAATTATGTGCTTAGGTTGAATAGACAAGACAGGATGCAAGCATGACTAACTGAACTTTTTGACTACTTAAGGCACCTCATTATTTTGGAATAAGCAAGATTCAATACAAATGTAACCCTTATGAGCATTTTTTTCACCTAAAGGTCTGTCAAAAGCCTGTCAAACACGGTTTGATTATTCTAGAACTTGCTTTGTAGTCATGTTGAGACCACGTCAATGAGTTCATGGATCGGAATGGAAATGGTGATGCCTACTGTGTGCAAAAAATAATAATAATAATAATAAAATTCATGACAAATGTGAGATGGAGCATAAAATGCACTCACATTTAGAAGTGAAAGACAAATGTGAGATGGAGCATAAAATGCACTCACATTTAGAAGCGAAAGAAAAGGGTGAGATGGAGCATAAATTGCACTCACCCCTAGCACTCCATTTCAATTTTTGATGCATTGAACTCATGCTAAGTGGATGAGATGTGATACATAAGCAAGTTTATGGTAATAACATACCTTGTTTTGACATGAGATACTAATGACACCTCAAAACCAGAGAGAGGATGTTTGAATCTACCTGCATTTGATTATTAAAACAATGAGTGCCTATTTTAGTCCAAGAATGTTTAGACGGTGGAAGGTTTGTCTCCTTGACTATTAATTAAACTTGGAATCATGAGGAATGGTGATTTGAGGTTAATCCTTGACAAGTTAAAGGGGAGAAAGAAATGAAAAATGGGAAGACTATTAAGTCTGGATTGAAGCATGGGAAAGGACAGCATCATGTTGAGAGAGAATTTAAAAATCAGTAGGTTTGTTTTGTTTTTGCTTGAGTTTTGTCTTGCCCGAGGACGGGCAAGGATTAAGTGTGGGGGGATTTGATGTGAATAAAAATTATCATATTTTTATCCCCAATTACTCATTCTTTTACAGAAAATTAGCACTTAATTGGACTCATTAATCTTGTATTTCGATTTAGGGCAAGCAAGAAGGCAACTGGAAGAAAACAAGGCTAATCGGATGATTTTGCACAATTTCGGCACCATTCAGTAATCGGGGCATAACTCCCAACTCCGGACTCCGATTGGGATGATTCAAGATGCACTGGAAATATAAGGGAGAGATCCACAATTCTCGTATTTCGGGTTTTAACAGATTCAGTCTGAATAGAGGTCAAAATCGGGCCCAAAGTCAGAGAAAATTCATAGTAAAGCCCAATTCACAGCTGAAGCCCAATTCGTAGAAAAGCCTTGTAGCGTCCCAAGTTATTAAAGAGCCCAACTCAAATTCAAGAATAAAGAGTCCCATCAGATTTAAAATTCAAATGTAATCCTAGAAGGATAAGAAGATTGAGATTAGATCACTAGATAAGAGATAGGACAGAATTAGTTCAAAACCAATTAGGACTTTCTAATTTTTGAGGATAATCTCCTAAAAGGAGTTGGAAAACAGCCCTCTCCCTAAAGCTATATAAAGGGGGGGGGGTGGACTAGCTTCAGCACTCAACCAATTCAGAAAATCAGTCCATCCATCTGTGAAGCAGAGCAAGAAGGAGTAGACAACCATGAGCGGTTAAGCTTTTCTTTTCTGATTCAAGGGGGATTTTCGATTCAATTGTGTCATCATGAGGTTCTGTGTTTAATTTAAATTCTTGCTTTTAATTCAAGTATTCATTGATTCTTGTGCATGTTCTTATGGATGTTAATATTAATTATTCTGACAAATTAATTAATGTTGATCTTCCTATTGCTATCCATGGTTCGATGATCCGTAATTGTCACGAATAGTGGTACAAGTAGCAATTAGGTTATTATCTCTTTGGGTCAATTGTTCATGACAGCCATTGACCAATGTATTGGAAAATTTTAACCTAAGGGGAATCAATAGAATAATATTCGATAAAATTGCAGCTATCTCAATTATTGCTATTTTGGTTTAACTGTTTTCACAAAGGTTATTGCTATCATTAATTGATATGGAACGTTGTCGTACCCAGTCGGTTAATGATAAGTGTGAAAGAATGGTAGGATCCATCTGATGGGCACCAAGAAAGGTGCGGAATGGGGGGTGAATTTCAAAAAAAAAATTCCTACCTTCTTCCAACTGGGAATCATATTCCCTAAATTTAGAATACATTATTCAAGGATCCTACTTGAACCATAAACAAACTAGATCTGAACCAAAAGGAAACAGGAAGGATTATACCTGATCCGGAGAAATAATATCTCCCAAAGTTGGTGTTCACGCCCAAAGAAGTAACCAAGATCCGCTCCTGCTAAAGATGACACAGCTATGGATAGAACGGAACTAGCAGGGTGCGTCCTACACACTGGATTCTTCACAAGAACCCTCTGGAAACCTTGAACATCGAATCCTAGTGTCTTTCTTGCAAGACTATTGTCAAGAACTACTTTCTTGACTTCCTGTTGCTGCAAAGATCAAATCTTCCAACAGGTAGTGGCGGCGGCTGAAGGAGGAGAGGTCTAGGGTGGAAGAGGGCAGAATTGTCTCTTCTCTCTGGAGTCTATGAGAGATCAAATCCCAGATTGCAGGATGTGTTTCTTGCTTACTCCAACCCCCTAGTTCAAAATCTGATATTTCTACTAGGGTTTTCTCCTCTTTCTTCTTGATTAAGAAACCTCCCAATATTTTGGGAGTTATCCCAATCCAAATCAGTATTTGGATAGAGGTTAATCTTAATCCTATCTGCAGATTAAGTTAGTTAACCCCTGATCTTATCAGAAGGTTACCAGATTCAAATCTAATTTGAATTTGGTCTCTTAGAGTGGATAAGGTCAAAGACCCAATCCTTTTACTAACACTAATCTCATATTCGCCCTATGAACTGGTGATCATATCATCCCAGTTCGAAATGGGCTTTTAGCCCATTAAGTGTTCAGTGTTTAACTAGTTTCCAACCTGCTGCCCAGTTGGGCTTCTTTGTATGGCGTGGGACCCAAGTATTGATCTACACACCAGCTACATGGGTTCGGCCCAGCCTTTATTACAAGGCCCAGCCAAATTCACTGAAAGACTCAGTGACCCCCTTGAGCCAATCACATGGACCCTATGGGCCCAACACTTACAATAAGTGGTCCCTGGGCCAAGCCATCTTATAAAAACCCAGGGACTGTAGGCAGGTGCAAGATTAGCCCATCAGGTATTATCCTAAATGGTCTTACACTTAACCTCTCAGCCCTTAATGATCAAGCACTACCCGACAAGAGAAGACCTTTCCCTCGACTACAAGTAATAGTGCCGCACTCTCTACTCACAAGGATCCCGGGAATTAAAACCATTTGTAAACATTTTTGAAACCATACATATACATATATATATCTCTTATTTTTGCAAAACAAAATTCCAATGATTGAAATCAACTGCCGATAGTTTGGTTTCCATAAGAGAGAGTGCATTCCCGATCATTACCATTGTCCGACAAAGGGGCTGATCCTGTCACTATGACCACTCACTCAGATGAATTCTCAGACTGCCCCAACATGTCCAAGTTTTGACCCCCACTAAGGATCTCACTGATTGACACATCAAAGACAGCCCGATCCGACACCTAGTGATGTGTCATAATCGAGTTTAGGGGTCAGGTGTAACTTTTCAATTTTGCCCATCTGTCTCCAAGGTCTAGGGCAATACTGGAAATCTGGTCCGGTTCAAGGGTTCAAACAATCCCATACTGCATGTGCCTTGGGTCTTACCCTGATGGCCAAAACAAGCCATCCCAACACTTGGTGGCACACCAGTATCAGCCTTGGCAGGATAAATCTCCCCAGACTTATCCAATGGCTGTGAACATTTAAAACTAACCCAAGTTTCTATAAGTGTCCAGTTTTATGGTCTTACACAGAATTATACCAAACAACATGAATCAAACATGCACTTTAATTTATTTCCACTAAATTAAAGTCGGTAATGCCAAAGGCACGTGGGATTAATTGTATCACGATTCCTTTTCTTGGGATTTCTGACCGTCATAGTTTCGGTTAGTTTAGTTTCTAGAGAAGGATGTAGAACATAGAAACCATTCTCCCATTCCCCGCATGTGATGAATTTGTTATTCCGTTTAACAGTAATCATATTACTAAAATAAACAGTATATCCATTAGCACACAGTTTAGAAACAGAAATTAAAGGAAGAATTGATCCAATCAATTTACTGTTGTAAAGCCCATTGAATGGCCCATTTAAAACTTAAAGCATTAACAATTAATGTTTAGTAGGTGTATGGGCTGAATTGCAGTTAGCAGTTCGGCCCATACAGCTTTTCTCACAACAATAGGCTTTTGTAGTTTTAACCCTTTAAAATTGGGCTTTACAGGTGGGCCGAGTTAATCCCTGTAATTGAACATCAGATTTGAAATAATCAGTGTGAGAAATATGGACTGAAAAACAGCCCCCTTCAAATCTCAGATTCGGCCCAAACAATTTTGGTTCAATCTAGTCCGAAAAGGTCAAAAATTGATTTTCAATTCAAGAATTAATTCAAGAGAGATCTGAAATTAATAATTTTTTATTTTAGACAATCACAAATAAAAAATATGGACTGTTCATACCACCGGCAAAACAAAGGTTAATCACAAAAGTTACAGTTTCATAAACTGTAAATCGCAGTATGCAATTTCTCCATCTGCAAATTTCTAGCGCCAATATCTTCTTCCTTCTTCTTTAATCAAGAAAATAAATAAAAAACAGAAACCCTATTTCTATTAATTAATTACATTCTTGATCCAATCCTATACATACAGTCTAGAAAAATAAAAAAAAATTATTTACTGACCGAATAATAATAAAAGGAAGAAAAAATGGTGCGCAGACTATCTGTGCCAAATCTGCACTACGATCTCCAGGTTTGAACAGTCCATTAAATCAAAAATA
Source organism: Nelumbo lutea (assembly GCF_056320005.1). Lineage (NCBI taxonomy): Eukaryota > Viridiplantae > Streptophyta > Magnoliopsida > Proteales > Nelumbonaceae > Nelumbo > Nelumbo lutea. Next base: position 42,104,060 of record NC_142684.1, on the reverse strand, counting down.
AATAAAGAACAATTCTAAATAAATTTTTGGATTTAACAAAATTAATTTCAGATCAATCACCCTTAACAAGAAACCATTTCTTGAAAAAAAAGATAGCAATCTGCGCAGATCTTGGTAGAACATTTTCTATTCATCTGCGTAGGGTCAGATCTGATTTTCTTTTGGTTCAAGATTCGAACCTATGGCTCTGATACCACTGAAAGAATGGTAGGATCCATCTGATGGACGCCAAGAAAGGTGCGGAATGGGGGGTGAATTTCAAAAAAAATTTCCTACCTTCTTCCAACTGGGAATCATATTCCCTAAATTTAGAATACATTATTCAAGGATGCTACTTGAACCATAAACAAACCAGATCTGAACCAAAAGGAAACAGGAAGAATTATACCTGATCCAGAGAAATAATGTCTCCCAACATTGGTGTTCATGCCCAAAGAAGTGACCAAGATCCGCTCCTGCTGAAGAAGACACAGATGTGGATGGAACGGAACCAGCAGGGTGCGTCCTACACACTAGATTCTTCACAAGAACCCTCTGGAAACCTTGAACACCGAATCCTAGTGTCTTTCTTGCAAGACTATTGTCAAGAACTGCTTTCTTGACTTCCTATTGCTGCAAAGATCCAATCTTCCAACAGGTAGTGGCGGCGGCTGAAGGAGGAGAGGTCCAGGGACGAAGAGGGCAGAATTGTCTCTTCTCTCTGGAGTCTGTGAGAGATCAAATCTTAGATTGCAGGATGTGTTTCTTGCTTACTCCATCCCCCTAGTTCGAAATCTGATATTTTTGCTAGGGTTTTCTCCTCTTTCTTCTTGATTAAGAAACCACCCAATATTTTGGGAGTTATCCCAATCCAAATCAGTATTTGGATAGAGGTTAATCTTAAACCTATCTGCAGATTAAGTTAGTTAACCCCTGATCTTATCAGAAGGTTACCAGATTCAAATCTAATTTGAATTTGGTCTCTTAGAGTGGATAAGGTCAAAGACCCAATCCTTTTACTAACACTAATCTCAGATTCACCCTATGAACTAGTGATCATATCAGCCCAGTTCGAAATGGGCTTTTGGCCCATTAAGTGTTCAGTGTTTAACTAGTTTCCAACCTACTGCCCAGTTGGGCTTCTTTGTATGGCATGGGACCCAAGCATTGATCTACACACCAGCCACATGGGTTTGGCCCTGCCTTTATTACAAGGCCCAACCAAATTCACTGAAAGACTCAGTGACCCCCTTGAGCCCATCACATGGACCCTATGGGCTCAACACTTACATTAAGTGGTCCCTGGACCAAGCCATCTTATAAAAACCTAGGGACTATGGGCAGGTGTAAGATTAGCCCATCAGGTATTATCCTAAATGGTCTTACACTTAACCTCTCATCCCTTAATGATCAAGCACTGCCCGACAAGAGAAGACCTCTCTCTCGGCTGCAAGGAACAGTGCAACACTCTCTACTCACATGGATCCCGAGAATTAAAACCTTTCGCAAATCTTTTTGAAACCATACATATACATATATATATATATATATATTCATATATCCTATTTTTTCAAAACAAAATTCCAACGATTGAAATCAACTGCCGGCAATTTGGTTTCCATCAGAGAGAGTGCATTCCCGATCATTACCATTGTCCGACAATGGGGCTGATCCTGTTGTTAGACAGTCTTGTATGCCGTTAGCTTCAATCGGATTTGATGTACTTTTGTTATTTAGTGGAAATAAATTAAAGTGCATGTTTGATTCATGTTGTTTGGTATAATTCTGTGTAAGACCCTAAAACTGGACACTTATAGAAACTTGTGTTAGTTTTAAATGTTCATAGCCATTGGATAAGTTTGGGGAGATTTATCCTACCAAGGCTGATACTGGTGTGCCACCAAGAGTTGGGATGGCTTGTTTCGGCCATTAGGGTAAGACACAAGGCACATGCAGTATGGGATTGCTTGAACCCTTGAACTGGACCAGATTTCTACTATTGCCCTAGACCTTGGAGACAGATGGGCAAAACTAGAAAGTTACACCTGACCCCTAGACTCGATTATGACACATCACTAGGTGTCAGATCAGGCTGTCTTTGATGTGTCAATCAGTGAGATCCTTAGTGGGGGTCAAAACCTGGACAAGTTGGGGCAGTCTGAGAATTCATCTGAGTGAGTGGTCATAGTGATAGGATCAGCCCCTTTGTCAGACAATGGTAATGATCGAGAATGCACTCTCTCTGATGGAAACTAAACTGCCGGTAGTTGATTTCAATCGTTGGAATTTTGTTTTGAAAAATTACGATAAATATATATATATATATATATATATATATATGTATATGTACGGTTTCAAAAGATTTGCAAAAGGTTTTAATTCCCGGGATCCATGTGAGTAGAGAGTGCGGCACTGTTCCTTGCAGCTGAGAGACAGGTCTTCTCTTGTCGGGCGGTGCTTGATCATTAAGGGCTGAGAGGTTAAGTGTAAGACCATTTAGGATAATACCTAATGGGCTAATCTTGCACCTGCCCATAGTCCCTGGGATTTTATAAGATGGCTTGGCCCAGGGACCACTTAATGTAAGTGTTGGGCCCATAGGGTCCATGTGATTGGCTCAAGGGGGTCACTGAGTCTTTCAATTAATTTGGCTGGGCCTTGTAATAAAGGCTAAGCCAAACCCATGTGGCTGGTGTGTAGATCAATGCTTGGGTCCCACTCCATACAAAGAAGCCCAACTGGGCAGCAGGTTGGAAACTAGTTAAACACTAAACACTTAATGGGCCAAAAGCCCTTTTCGAACTGGGCTGATATGATCACTAGTTCATAAGGCGAATCTAAGATTAGTGTTAGTAAAAGGATTGGGTCTTTGACCTTATCCACTCTAAGAGGCCAAATTCAAATTAGATTTGAATCTGGTAACCTCCTAATAAGATCAGGAGTTAACTAACTTAATATGCAGATAGGATAAGATTAACCTCTATCCAAATACTGATTTGGATTGAGATAACTCCCAAAAATATTGGGAGATTTCTTAATTAAGAAGAAAGAGGAAAAAACCCTAGCAGAAATATCTGATTTTGAACTAGGGGGTTGAAGTAAACAAGACACACATCCTGCAATCTGAGATTTGGTCTCTCACAGACTCTAGAGAGAAGAGAAAATTCTGCCCTCTTCGTCCTTGGACCTCTCCTCCTTCAGCCGCCACCACTACCTGTTGGAAGATTGGATCTTTGCAGCAACAGGAAGTCATGAAAGCAGTTCTTGACAATAGTCTTGCAAGAAAGACACTAAGATTTGGTGTTCAAGGTTTCAAGAGGGTTCTTGTGAAGAATCCAGTGTGTAGGACGCACCCTGCTGGTTCCGTTCCATCCACATCTGTGTCATCTTCAGCAGGAGCGGATCTTGGTCACTTCTTTGGGCGTGAACACCAACATTGGGAGATATTATTTCTTCGGATCAGGTATAATTCTTCCTGTTTCCTTTTGGTTCAGATCTGGTTTGTTTATGGTTCAAGTAGGATACTTGAATAATGTATTCTAAATTTAGGGAATATGATTCCCAGTTGGAAGAAGGTAGGAAATTTTTTTTGAATTTCGCCCCCCATTCCGCACCTTTCTTGGCGTTCATTAGATGGATCCTACCATTCTTTCATTGGTATCAGAGCCAGGTTTGAAATCTTGAACCAATGGAAAATCAGATCTGACCCTACGCAGATGAACAGAAAATATTCTGCCAAGATCTGTGCAGATTGCTTTCTTTTTTTTTTTTTCAAGAAATGGTTTCTTGGTAAGGGCGTTTGATCTGAGATTAATTTTGTTAAATCCAAAAATTTATTTAAAATTGTTCTTTATTTATTTTTGATTTAATGGACTGTTCAAACCTGGAGATCGCAGTGCAGTTTTGGCGCAGATAGTCTACGCACCCCTTTTTCTTCCTCTTATTATTACTTGGTCTGTAAATAATTTTTTTTTCTAGACTGAATGTATAGGATTTGATCAAGAATGTAATTAATTAATAGAAATTAGATTTCTATTTTTTATTTATTTTCTTGATTAAAGAAGAAGGAAGAAGATGGCGGCACTGGAGATTTGCAGATGGAGAAATCGCATACTGTGATATACAGTTTATGAAACTGTAACTTTTGTGATTAACCTCTGTTTTGCAGGTGGTATGAACAGTCCATATTTTTGATTTGTGATTGTCTAAAATAAAAAATTATTAATTTCAGATCTCTCTTGAATTAATTCTTGAATTGAAAATCAGTTTTGGACCTTTTCAGACTAGATTGGACCAAAATTGTTTAGACCGAATCTGAGATTTGAAGGGGGTTGTTTTTCAGTCCATATTTCTCACACTGATTATTCCAAATCTGATGTTCAATTACAGGGATTAATTCAGCCCACCTGTAAAGCCCAGTTTTAAAGGGTTAAAACTGCAAAAGCCCATTGTTGTGAGAAAAGCTGTATGGGCCGAACTGCTAACTGCAATTCAGCCCATACACCTAGTAAACATTAATTGTTAATGCTTTAAGTTTTAAATGGGCCATTCGATGGGCTTTACAGCAGTTAATTGTTTGGATCAATTCTTTATTTACATGTGATGTTTGGATGTATGATGTGCTGTGACCATGGGCCATAAGCACTTGGCCCATGTTAACTCGTTAGTGGCTCTTGCGCACACCATGGTTAAATGCACATCATTGCCATGGTGTCCCTTAAGGTCATTGGATGACCCATCTCTACTTGGTGGGCCTCACAACCCTAAAAAGGGATGCGTACGGAACCCCTAGCTGATTGAGGCCCACCAGAAATCTGGCTTTATGAAAGCCAGTGGGAGCCACTTCGGTTTGACCTAAATTAGAACTAGGGCGTAATTTTGTTCCCTCTAAGCAAATATGAGTGCATGTGATAGGGAGATCCATTTGATGGACTCTCTAAAGGCCTTCCGTGATTAGCACAATGATGGGTCCATCAGTAATGAGGAAATGCACCATAAAATTGGGCTATCCATTTGCTGTTGGATCTGTTAGAGTGTTTCATTAGATGATAGGTGCGTCATAGACCAATGTGGGAGGGGCTTCACCAGAAAATGGGAACTCTCTCATGGTACCTTGGCGTAACCTAAATGTGATGGGTGTGCACTCACTGGACAGAAAGGTTTATCTGAAAACAGCTCTGAGCCTTGTCTGATAGAGGCCAAAGGGAAACTCATCTGATGAGTGGATATGATCCGTCACAGAAAGGTGGTGAGGTTATGCAGCTGAAATAGTTGGCTTCACGCACCCTATGTGATTTCCCACATTTCCAGAGACATTCTGTCATCTCCGTCACTAAGAAGGGAGGGAAAATCTCAGAGATGAACAAATGGGAATGGAACATTGATTAAAAGCCATATCTATGTAGGTAACATGAATCAAACTAAGGTTGTGGACTAACGTTTTTGTTGTTTTATCAGAAAATGGCAAACGGTCAATTTGCAAAGCTTCTAGATGATAACAAGCTTAAGGGCCCAAACTATGCCGACTGGTACAAAAATCTTATGCTGGTCCTAACTTCTAAAAAGTTAGATAAGGTGGTGAAAAATCCTGCCCCAGAACGTCCGGGTGATAGGGCTTCTGAGGCCCGTAGGAGGGACTACCAAGATTGGGAGGATAAAAACTCCCTAGCCCGCTGCTTTGTCATTGCCTCATTAGACAACTCAATACAGAGGCAATTCGATCAGATCGAACTAGCCAAGGACATATTGAAAGGTCAAAGAACAATGTACGAAGAGCAGAACCGTTCTACTCGACAGAAGGTCCAGAAATTGTTCATGACCGCGCAGATGTCGAAGGGGCAGAAAGTTCATGACCATTGTCTTTGGATGATGGGATACATTAATGAACTTGAAGCTCTTGGATCCAGGCTAGATCTTGGCACGCAAGTGGATGCCATCCTGAATTCTTTGCCCTCTTCCTTCAATGCGTTCACTATGAACTACAATATGAATAAGCTGAATGTCAGCGTCCAGGAAATCAGCAATATGTTGCAGAGGGCCGAGGATCTTTTAAAGAAGGATGAGCCTGTGGTTATGCTTGCTGAAGCTAACAGATCGGGCAAGAAAAAGAGAAAGGCAAAGAAGCCCCAGAAGAAAGCTACCAAACCCAAGAAGCAGAAGAAGAACAAGGCATCGGATGTCTGTCACTTCTGCAAACAGACCGGCCACTGGAAGAGGAACTGTCCTACCTACCTGGAATCTAAGAAAGGTAACATCGAAACTTGTGTCATAGAAACTAATATGTTAGCTACTTCTGTGTCCTGGTGTGTTGACTCCGGGGCTTCAACTCATGCATGTAACTCACTGCAGGGATTCAAAGTTAGCAGAAGATTGAGTGATGGTGAGGTGACACTGTTCTTGGGAACGACTGCAAGTGTTGCAACTGTGGCAATAGGAACCGTAGAATTAGTTTTTAGAGAAGGAGTCCTTATACTTAAAGGTTGTCTTTATGTACAGAACTTGAGAAGAAATTTAATTTATGTTTCTAAACTGTGTGCTGATGGATATACTGTTTATTTTAGTAATATGATTACTGTTAAACGGAATAACAAATTCATTGCATGCGGGGAACTGGAGAATGGTCTCTATGTTCTTCATCATTCTCTAGAAACTAACCTAACCAAAACTATGTCGGTCAGAAATCCCAAGAAAAGGAATCGTGATACAATTAATCCCACATGCCTCTAGCATTACCGACTTGGCTATATCGGTATTGACCAAATCACAAGACTGGTAAAGGATGGTCCTTTACAGATGATTTTTCACGATATGGTTACGTGTACCTAATGAGACACAAATCTGAATCCTTTGAAAAGTTCAGAGAGTTCAGACAGGAAGTCGAGAAACAGTTAGGGAGAGAAGTTAAGGCTCTTTGATCGGACCGAGGTGGCGAGTATCTTTTTGACGAATTCAGGGATTAATTAAAGGACAATGGGATAGTGTCACAACTATCTCCTCCTGCTACACCACAACTCAATAGTGTTTCAGAGAGGAGGAATAGGACCTTGTTGGACATGGTCCGGTCACTTCTCGTACGCTCAGAATTACCCACATCCTTTTGGGGATATACATTAGAGACTGCTATCTATGTGCTGAATCGGGTTCCAACCAAATCAGTTCCGAAAACTCCATATGAACTATGGACCAGAAGGAAGCCAAGTGTAAGACACTTGAAGATTTGAGGTTGTCCTACACACGTTAGAAGAACAATAGCGGACAAGTTGGAATCTAAAACCATCCGTTGCCTATTTATAGGCTACCCAAAGGATTCAGTGGGTTATCTATTCTATGACCCAAGTGAGCAGAAAGTGTACTGCAGTCGAAACGCCCAATTCTTATAATTTGTATACATAATGGACGCTCACCGTTAGGAAATAGTTCTTGATGAGGAGAGCTCAGGAGCAGTGGGAGATGTCCCACAAGTTCTAGGTAGTGCCCAACCTAGAAGGTCCACCCGGTTATCCAGACCACCAGTCCGATATGGTTATGACCAGGATACCTACCTGGTGGAAGCCTTGACTGGTGAAGAGGATCCCGTGACTTACGCGGAAGCTATGTTAGACATAGATTCCCAAAAGTGGGTGGAGGCCATGAGAGCTGAGATGGACTCAATGGAGACCAATGGAGTCTGGACTCTAGTAGATCCTATTTGCTGACATTCAGGAAACAATACACGATCCTATCGTGAAAACTTATCCAGACATAGACTTTCTATCATCTGGATCCGACTGGAAATCGGCATCTGTATACCCCAGAACTTGTAGTGAACTACCATCGAATACCAGGCAAAACTCTTTTGTCCTTCGAAGGTATTTAAGTATGTTCTTCACAGTAGTCCAATGCTCCTGCCTTGGGTTAGCCTGGAGTCTGCTTACCACACTCACCGCCTGAGCTCTGCCCGGGCGAGTGCACAGCATAGCATACATGATGCCCCTTACGGCTGAGGCATAGGGAACATCTCTCATGCCCTCAATCTCCTCAGAAGTCTTGGGAGACATCTTCTTGGAGAGAGTTACTCCATGTCTGAAAGGAACATTTTCTTTCTTGGAGTTTTCCATGCTGTACCTTTTGACAATTTTGTTAATGTAAGCAGCCTGGTATAATCCAATTAACCGCTTCGATCTATCTCTATAGAGTCGAAGACCCAATATGTATGAAGCTTCTCCAAGATCTTTCATGGAGAACTGCTGTGACATCCATACCTTGACCGAAGTCAACATTCCTACATCATTCCCAATGAGTAGGATATTGTCCACATACAATACTAAAAAAAAAAGTAATCTTATCCCCACTGGACTTCCTGTAAACACAGGGCTCATCCAGATTCTGCTCAAAGTCAAACGTTTTGACGGCATAATCAAAACGGATGTTCCAACTCCTAGAAGCTTGCTTAAGTCCATACATGGATCTGTTGAGTTTACATACCATGTGTTCCTAACCAACAACAATAAAGCCTTGCGGTTGCTGCATGTAGATATTTTCACTAAGATCTCCATTCAGGAATGTGGTCTCCATTGAGTCCATCTCTACTCTCATGGCCTCCACCCACTTCTGGGAATCCATGTCCAACATAGCTTCCGCATAAGTCACAGGATCCTCCTCACTAGTCAAGGTTTCCACCAGGTAACTATCCTGGTCATAACCATAACGGACTGGTGGCCGGGATACCCGAGTGGATCTTCTAGGTTGGTTACTACCTGGAACTTGTGGGACATCTCCCACTGCTCCTGAGCTCTCCTCATCAAGAACAATTTCCTGACGATGGGTGTCCAGGATGTAATCGGTCTCCAAGAATTGGGCCTTTCGACTGTAAAACACTTTCTACTCACTTGGGTCATAGAATAGGTAACCTACAGAGCCTTTTGGGTAGCCTACAAATAGGCAACGGCTGGTCTTGGATTCCAACTTGTCTGCACTCGTTCTTTTAACGTGTGCTGGACAACCCCAAATCTTCAAGTGTCTGACACTTGGTTTCTTTCCGGTCCAAAGTTCATATGGAGTGTTTGGAACTGATTTGGTTGGTACCTGATTCAGCAGTAAATCGTAGTTTCTAATGCATAACCCCAAAAGGATGTGGGTAACTCTGAGTATATGAGAAGTGACCAGACCATATCCAATAAGGTCCTATTCCTCCTCTCTAAAACACCGTTAAGTTGTGGTGTAGCAGGAAGAGCTAATTGTGATACTATCCCATTGTCCTTTAAGTAGTCCCTGAATTCGTTAGAGAGATACTCGCCACCTTGATCTGATCGAAGGGCCTTAATTTCTCTCCCAACTGTTTCTTGACCTCTTGTCTAAACTCTTTGAACTTTTCAAGGGATTCAGACTTGTGTCTCATTAGGTACACGTAACCATATCGTGAGAAATCATCTGTGAAGGTGATGAAATACACGTGTTGATTTTGTGTCCTAACACTCAGGGGACCACATACATCAGTATGTATTAGGTCAAGTGTGCCTATACATCTTTTAGGCTTACCGTCAAATGGCCGTTTCGTCATCTTGCCTTGTAGGCAACGCTCACAGGTGGGAAGATCTTCTACAGTTAGAAAATCCAAAGGACCATCCTTTACCAACCTTGTGATTTGGTCAACACCGATGTGGCCAAGTTGGTAATGCCACAGACACATGGGATTAACTGTATCACAAGCTCTCTTCTTGGGGATTTCAGCCGACGTAGTTTCGGTTATGTTAGTTTCTAGAGATGGATGTAGAACATAGAGACTGTTCTCCAGTTCCCCGTAGGCGATGAATCTGTTATTTCTTTTAATAGTAATCATATTACTAAAGAAGACAGAATAACCATCTGCACACAGTTTTGAAACAGAAATCAAATTTCTTCTTAAGTTTTGTACATAAAGACAATATTTCAGTACAACTTTTCCTTCTCTAAAAATTAACTCCACGGTTCCTATTGCCGCCGCTGCAATAGTTGTAGTAGTCTTCAAGTAGAGAGTGACTTCTTCACTCAGCCTTCTGCTTACCTTGAACCCCTACAGTGAGTTACATGCATGAGTTAAAGCCCCGGAGTCAATACACTAGGATGCAGAAGCTACCAATAAATTGGTTTCTATAACACAAGTTTCAAAATTACCTTTCTTGGATTCCAGGTAGGTAAGACAATTCCTTTTCCAGTGGCCGATCTTCTTGTAGAAGTGACAGGCATCCGATGCTTTGTCTTTCTCCTGCTTATTACCCTTAGTGGCTTTCTTCTGAGGCTTCTTTGCCTTCCTCTTTCTCTTGCCTGTTTTGCTAGCTTCAACAAGCATAGCTATAGGCTCATCCTTCTTAATCAGTTCTTAAGCTCTTTGCAACATATTGCTGAGTTCTTGCAAGCTGACATTCAGCTTGTTCATGTTATAGTTCATGATGAACGGATTAAAGGAAGGAGGCAAGGAATTAAGGATAGCATCTATCTAGGTCGCTAGGTCCAGCCCGGATCCAAGAGCCTCCAGTTCATTGATGTAACCCATCAACTGAAGACAATGGTCATGAACTTGTTGGCCCTTGGACATTTGTGTGGTCATGAACTGTTACAAGACATTTTGACGAGTAGAACGATTCTGCTCTTCATACATCATCCTCAGACTGTCCAATATGTCCTTGGCAAGTTCAATCTGATCGAACTGCCTCTGTATTGGGTTGTCCAAGGAGGCAATGATGTAACACCGGGCAAGGGAGTTTTTCTCCTCCCATTCCTGATAGTCTCTCCTTCGGACCTCAGAAGCCCTGTCACCCGGACGCTCCGGGGTAGGATTCTTTGCCACTTTATCCAGCTTTCAAGAAGCTAGGACCAGCATAAGGTTCCTGTACCAATCGACATAGTTTGGGCCCTTAAGCTTGTTGTCATCAAGAAACTTTGCAAATGATCCGTTTGCCATTTTCTGATAAAAGAGCAAATATCAGTCCACAACCTAATTTGATTCATGTTCATTTCATAGATATGGATTTTAATCTATGATCCATTTCCTTTTATTTATCTATGAGATTTCCCTCCTTTCTCAGTGACGGAGACTATGGATTATCTCTAGAAATGTGGGAAATCACATAGGGTGCATGGAGCCAACTGTTTCAGCTGCATAACCCCACCACCTTTCTGTGAAGGATCATATCCACTCATCATATGAGTTTTCCCTTTGGCCTCTGTCAGACAAGGTTCAGAGCCGTTTTCAGGTAAACCTTTCTGTCTAGTGACTGCTTACCCATCATATTCGTGAACGCCAAGGTACCGTGAGAGAGTTCCCATTTTCTGGTGAAGCCCCTCCCACATCGGTTTATGATGCCCCTATCATCTTATGAAACACTTAGACAAGTCCAACAGCAAATGGATAGCTCATTTTCTGGTGCATTTTCTCATTACTAGAGGACCCATCCTCATGCTAATGATGGAAGGCCTTTAGAGAGTTCATCATATGAATCTCCCTATCACTTGCACTCATATTAACAGGAGGGAACAGTTAATTACGCCCTAGTTTGATTTAGGTCAAACCAAAGTGGCTCCTACTGACTTTCATAAAGCCAGATTTCGGTGGGCCTTAAATCGGCTAGGGTTCTGCACGTAACCTCTCGATGAGGTGTGGGGCCCACCACTGAGGGAGGTCATCCAATGACCGAAAGGGACACCATGGCAATGATGTGCATTCAGCCATGGTGTACGTAAGAGCCACTATCGAATGAGCATAGGCCATGTACTTATGGCCCATGTACGCAGCACATCACACATCCAAACATCTCATGCAGGGATAAATTGATCCAATCAATTAATTATCTGAAAGGCCCATTGGAAGCCCATTTTAAATCCATAATATTAACCATTAATATTATCTAGGTATATGGGCTGAATTAGGGTTACCCAGTTCGGCCCATATAGCTTTATCTTTTGAAGTGGGCTTTTAGCAGTTTTAACTATTTAAAACTGGGCCTTTATAGGTTGGGCCGAATTAACCATTTAATTAAATATCAATCCTCAAGCCCATTAGTGGGAAAATTAGGGCTGACTTTCAGCCTTGATTAAACCCTAGAGTTGGTCCAAATAGTTTTGAACCAATCTTGGTTCGAATGGGTCTAGGGTTTGATCTTTAATTAAATCCTTAATTCAAGAAAATAATCTAAAATTAAATAACTGATAAAAGAAAAACAAGAATCAGTTAATCAGGGCTGTTCACACAATCCATCCTACAAAATAGAGGTTAGATCACAATTTTGCAGTTTCACAAACTACAAATCGTAGAGAGCGAATGTCCCATCTGCGAAATCTCCTTCTTTGCGAAATCTCCCTTTCTGCGCCGCCATCTTCGATCCAAAATAAATCTAAATAGAAATCTTATTTCTATAAATAATTACAACAGATCGAATGCCTATACATTGAATCTAAAACTAAAAAAAAAATTATTTACAGACCAAATGTAATAAACAAAATCAAGAAACTACAAATCTTGCAGTTCTCCCTACGCAATCAAGAATTCGATCTCCTCTTGTACGAACAACCCATAAATCAAGAAAATCAAATAGAATTATTCTAAATAATAATCAAATTTAAATAAAAATAATTTTAGATTATTTTTCCATCAATTTTGGGAACAAATTTCCCAAAACCCATATCTGCGCAAATTGGGTAGAATGCCTTCTCCCTATTTGCGCAGGTTTAGATCTAAAACAAAATGGTTCAAGATTTGAACCTGGCTTTGATACCACTGAAGGGATAGGCAATCCATCACATGGACGCACAAAGAATGCGGAATAAGGGGGCAGATTTCAAAAAATTTTCTCTCCCTTCAACTAGGAATCAAATTCCCCATTTAGAAAATCATATTTTCAAGGATCATTCTTGAATCATAAACTGAACCAGATCTGAACCAAAAGGAGTAGGGAGAGATAATACCTGATACAGAGAATCAATATCTCTCAATGGAGGTGTTCACGCCCAAGGAAGGATCCAAAGACTGCTCCCACTGAAGATGGCGCAGTGCAAGGTGAAGCAGAATCAGTAGTGTTCTTCCAAAAGAACTTGATCATTCTCAAGAATCACCTAGAAGGCTTGTGAGTACAACTCCCACTAATCTTTTCACCAAAAGATTAGAATCAAGATCCAATCTTGAATCTCCCCAAGAACAGAAGATCAAACTGCTATAGGTGGCGGCTATAGGGAGGAGGCAGCAAGAGAGTGTTTGCAGGGTGCAGTTTCTCTCTTTTGTGATTTCAGCTCTGAAGGCAAGGATGTTGATTGCTTGCTCAAGGCTGCCGCCCCCTTCTTCTTTTGTTAAACCTAAAGGATCAGCTCCCAATCCTATCAGGAGCTGCTTATCCAAATCATATTTGGATCAGCCTTCCTTTAGGTGATAAGGATAAACCCTTATCTTATCTGCAGATCAGCCATCTCCTAATCTGATTAGGAGGCTTCCAAATCTAAATCTTGGACTCTCTAAGTGGATAGGGTCTGGGCCCAATCCTATCAGCTGATCCATCTCAGAATTCGCCCCTTATATGACTAATCAAATTAGCCCAGTTCGAAATGGGCTGAAGGCCCATTATGGTTATGTTTTCATTTAGCCTTCCAAACAGATGCCCAGTTGGGCTTCCTTGTAAGGCGTGGGACCCAAACATTGATCTACACATTAGCCACATGGGTTCAGCCCAACCTTTGTTACAAGGCCTGGCCGAATACACTGTTATGGACAATGCACCCCCTGAAACCCATCCGATGGGCTCTATGGGCCCAACACTTACCCTAAGTGGTCCCTGGGCCAAGCCACCTTGTAACACCCAGGAACTGTGGGCAGATGCAAGATTAGCCCATCAGGTATTATCCTCAATGGTCTTACACTTAACCTCTTAGCCCATAATGATCATACACTGCCCGACAAGAGAGGACCTCTCCCTTGGCTACAAGGAACAGTGTTGCACTCTCTCAACTATGGATCTCGGGAATTAAAACCTTTTGCAAATCATTTCGAAATCATAATTTATATACTTTTATATCTCATATAAAATATATTTTGCAAAACAAATCTCAACAATTGAAATCGGCTGCTGGCAATCTTGGTTTCCATCAGTGAGAGTGCACCCCCGATCATTACCTTTGTCCGACAAAGGGGCTGATCTTGTCACTATGATCACCCATTCAAATGAATTCTCAGACTGTCCCAACATACCCAGGTTTTGACCCCCGCTAAAGATCTCACTGATTGGTACATCAAAGACAACCCAATCTGGCACCTAGTGCAGTATCATAATCGAGTCTAGTGGTCGGGTGTAACTTTCTAGTTTTGCCCATCAATCTCCAAGGTCTAGGGCAATACTGGAAATCTGGTCCAATTCAAAGATTCAATTAATCCTACATTGTATGTGCCTAGGGTCTCACCCTGGTAGCTGAGACAAGCCACCCCAACCGACTTGGTGGCACAACAGTGTCAGCCTTGTCAGGATAGGTCTCCCCAGACCAACCCACTGGCTGTGAACATTCTAAACTAACACGAGTCTCATTAAGTGTCCAGTTTAAGGGTATTACACAGAAACATACCAAGGGAACATGAATCAAATATGCACTTTTATTCATTTACAATAAACTCATAAAGTACATCATTTAGATTGAAGCTAAGGGCATACAAAACTGTCTAACACCATATGCCTCAGCCATAGGGAGAATCATATATGCCATGTTGTGCACTCAATTACACATAGCTTATGCCATGATTGTATTAAGTAGATACCAATCAAACGCAGGATAGGAGCACTGGACAGCTGTAAAGAACATACTCAAATACCTTCAAACAACAAAAGAGATTTATCTGGTATTCGATGGTAGTTCACTATAGATCCTAGGGTATATTGATGATGACTTCCAGTCAGACCTATATGATAGAAAGTCTATATCTGGTTTCATCTTTACGATGGGGTCCTATATAGTTAGCTAGAAAAGCAACAAACAAGGGTCCACAAGTGAAGCTGCCAAGGAAGTAGTATGGATGAAGAAGTTCATTCATGAATTAGGAGTAATTCCATCCTGTACATCACCCATTCCGCTGTTGTGTGACAACACTAGAGTTATTGCTCAACAAAGGAGTCAAGAGCCTACTCGAAGTCAAAGCACATTGAGAGGAAGTACGATATACTATGGGAGAATGTTGGTAGAGGGGACGTCCAGATTTAGAAGGTAGCATAAGCAAAAAATGTAGTAAACCCATTAACAAAGCCACTGACATTGAAAGTGTTTGAGAAACATGTGAACAGTAAGGCACTCTGGCTTGTACCCGATTGGACCTAAGTGCAAGTGGGATCTGCTAGATAGTGCATACCCTTAGCTCCAATCAGATTGATGTACGTTAGACATTTATTGTAAATGAATAAAAGTACATAGTTGATTTATGTTATACTTGGTGTGTTTCTATGTAACTACCCTTAAACTGGACACTTATGACACTTGTGTTAGTTTAGAATGTTCACAGCCATTGGATAAACTTGGAGAGGTTTATCCTACCAAGGCTAACACTAATGTGCTACCAAGTTGATTGAGGTAGCTTGTCTCAACTACCAAGGTTAGATCTGAAGCACATGAAGTGTGTGTTTGCTTGAAACACTAAACCCAAACCATTTTCCAATTATGCCCTGGACCTTGGAGACTGGTGGTCAAAACTACAAAGTTACACCTAACACCTAGGTTCGATTATTGTATTGCACTAGGTATTGGATTAGGCTATCTTTGATATGCCAATCGATGAGATCC
The DNA here is from genome assembly GCF_056320005.1 of Nelumbo lutea. Taxonomy (NCBI): domain Eukaryota; kingdom Viridiplantae; phylum Streptophyta; class Magnoliopsida; order Proteales; family Nelumbonaceae; genus Nelumbo; species Nelumbo lutea. The sequence continues at coordinate 42,088,322 of NC_142684.1, read as the reverse complement.
TTCGAGCGTCAAAACCTAGGTATGATGGGGCAGTTTGAGAATTCACACGAGTGGGTGATCATAGTGACAGGATCAACCCCTTTGTCAGACAAAGTGAATGATTGGGGACTGCACTCTCTCTGATGGAAACCAAAACTGTCGGCAGTCAATTTCAACCGTGTTTGAGATTTGTTTTGAAAAAATATATTTATATGAATATATATATATTATGTTTTATGAAAAAGGTTTGCAAAAGGTTTTAATTCCCGGGATCCATCCGAGCAGAGAGTGCAACACTGTACCTTGCAGTCGAGGGAAAGGTCATCTCTTGTTGAGCAGTATTTGATCATTAAGGGTTGAGAGGTTAAGTGTAAGACTATTTAGGGCTTCTTTACCTGATGGTATAATCTCACTTAAAACCATTGTCCCTGGGCTTTTATAAGATGGATGGACTCAAGGACCATTTAGTGTAAATGTTGGGCCCATTAAGAGCTCATACTGATGGACTCAGGGGTTCACTATGTTTAGTAGTGAATCCAGTCAGGCTTTGTCATCATAGAAGCTAGGCTGAACCCATATGACTTTTGTGAAGATCAATGTTAGGGTCTCACACCATAAAAAGAGAGCCAAGTAGCCAGAAATTAATAAGGGACGTGAGTTACCTCCTTAATGGGCCTAAAGCTCAAAGATTAATGAATTAATCAGTCTAGGTGAATTTGGATAGGGATATGGGTTTGGATCAACAGATAAGGATAAGAAGATAAATCTTATCCAATATAAGAGTCTAGATCTAAATAAATATTTGGATCAAGAAGCTCCTAATTGGATTAGGAATGCAACTTTTTAAGCTATATAAATAGAAGAGGGCGAACTGCTCCAGGTTTACACACTGTTCCCAGTTCTCCCTCTCTCCTTTTTCTCTTTCCGCCCTAACCCTAATTTGACCTCCATTCTTGAATTGATAGAGATCAGTTCTGATTTTAATTTTTGCAAGAAAAATCAGATCTAATTTCATGCTCACCTCCCTTGCTTCATCCAAGATGTTGGATTGCAGTTCTTGTTGAAGGACTGTATTGATGAACCTACTTCATCTCAAGCTACGCCATCTTCAGTGGAAATGGGTTTTGGTACCCTCTTTGGGTATGAATGGGCATGAACACCTACTTTGGGAGCTACGTGTGGGATTCGTATCAGGTATTGCTCTCACTTTCTTTTGGTTTTAGATCCGGTTTGGTTTCGATCAAGAATGATCATTGAAAGATGTAGTTTTTCTAAAACTAGGAATACAATTCCCAAAGGGGAGAAAAGAAATTTTTGAAATTTCTCCTAGCCACCCTGCATGGTTCAGCTATCCATATGATGGATCTCCCTTCCCTTCAGTAAGATAAAACTTTATTTGGGATCTGAATATTTAGGATTTTGCAACTTAGGTTCTCCTGGAATAGATTAATAACCTCATTTATCTTCTAATAGTTTCCTTCATATAGTTAATGAGTGATGCCACCTTAAAATTTCTGTTCCTAGCACCCTCCTATAAATAGTCAATGGGGTTAAAACATCTGAGGATCTAGGAGTCCTCAAAAGTTGAGATGCTCCACCCATTGCCTATTGTCCACAAGGCACCCATTATAAGCTCCCTTCTGCATCACAAAATGCTATTCCAAGTAGTAGGGCTAGTATGACTTGGCTTTAAAGACCAAAAGGATGTTTTATTTCTCATGTACTTCTCTTTCAAAACTTGTGTCCAAAGTTCTCCCTCAACCTTAAGAAATCTCCAGCTAAATCTTATGACTTAGGCTTTATTTTTTTATAAGGATTGTGAAAACCTAGTCCACCATTAGCTTTGGGGCGTTGCATTAAGTCCCAACTCCTCATATGGAAAGACCTTTTGTCTTCTTTCAAACCCCATCCCACCAGAAATCCTTCTCTAATTTTTGAATTTTATGTCAAGAAGACTTAGAGAATAATTGAGAGGCTATATGGATGGAGGGGATAGCCACAACTATGCTTTTTAGGAGAACAGTTCTTAAAATTAACCTATTGTCCCAACCATCTACCAAAAGTATCAAGAACTTCTTTGAGTTTTTCAACTTTCCAAGTGCTTCTTTTACCCACTAGAAGGCTACAATTAGCAAACATCAAGTGGTTAAGCTTGTACACATGAAAATTAAACTTCAAGCCCTGTGGAATGTTCTTATGCAAATTGAATAGCAACATTTAGGATAAAACATCCATTGATAAAATAAATAGGTATGGTGATAAAGGGCATCCTTGTTTGAGACCTCTATTTGGAAGAAATGGAGCTGATTGGAAACCATTAATGAGGACTCAAAGAGTGACTGAAGAGATGCAAGGCTTAACTTGCTTACAAAAATTAATTGAGAAACCTTTGAGAACAAACATGTGATTAGGGGTGGCAATTTTTCACCCAACCCATTGAACCCACTTAACCCACCTAGTATCTAACCCACCCAACCCGCCCATTTACTTGGCAGGTTGTGTGATCAACCCATAACCCAACCCACCCATTTAAATGGGTTGGGTTGTGGATAACCATTGGGTTTACCATTACAAACATAAGTATTAATTCCTTAGCCTTTTTTTTATTTTTCTTCATTTGAATTAAATAATTTATAATTAATGCATTAATTTTCTATTAATTATTTGACTAAATTTAGTTTTGTCTTGAATCAACACACTTCACCAAACATAAATCCAAATCAATTTGACCCGAGTCCAGACCATTTCAACGTGCCTAACCCGTTCTAGCATATACTGATCTGGGTCGACTCAAATTCAAAATAAACCTCAGGCGGGACGGTTCAGTATTGCTTGCTTTGCCTGGTTTGGGTTGTCCGGTCCAACTAGTTTCCACACATCCCAACCCGACCTGGTTCGAGATGAATCGAGTCAACCCGAATCCGAAGCAGTTCCATGTGGGATGGTTCAGTGTCTGTTTTCTTTGCCCGGTTTGGACCGTATGCTCTGACCCATATTCATACAACCCGACCCAAATCTGGGACCTGATTTACTCACATTGACCCACTTTGGGTCAATCGGTTTGGTCCCAAACCTGTGCACAATCCTAATATGGGCCGGACCAAGTCAATCAACCATTGACTGGACTAGTCTGGTCTAACCAGACTGATCCAGATCTAAATGGTCCAACTGGTTTGAACCTACGTGGTTCTATCATACCCGAAATCTGAACATAGTCAAATGGCTTTGTCACTTGTGTAAAAATAACATGCATGTAATGTGATTTGAACCTTCACCACTTGTGTAAATAGTTATTACTATTACCACCAAGCTATGACCAACTTATTTGTAGTCCATAAGTATAAGATTAATGGGTTTGGGTGGGTTGAACTGGGTTAAAGCGGGTTTGGGTTGAACCCAACCCATTTAATTTTATATAACTGGGTCATTAATGGGTTGGCGGGTTAGATGGGTTGGGTTGAAGCTCAACCCAAACTAAACCCAACCCAACCCGCCCAATTGCCACTACTCCACGTGATGATGAAATCCCATTATAAATGATCAAAAGCTTTTGAAAGGTGTACCTTAATAAAAAAATATCATACCTATCCTTCTTTCTTTTCATGGAATGGATGATCTCAGCTGCAATAAATTTATTATCCTAAATTTGTCAACCCAATACAAATGCATTTTGAAGAGGAGTAATGAGTTAGTGAAGTATGGATTTGAGTCTTCTTGAGATAACATTTGCAATCACTTTATATGGAACATTGCTGCAACCTATAGGCCTTATCAAGGATAATGGTGACATGTCACCATATAATCGCATGATCCATACATGGGATGAGCTTCACTCTAGATAATCTTGAACTGTTCTCTGCTCTCTTATCTTGATATTTGCTCTCTTATCTTGATAAGTTTTATATCTCTCCCTAGACAGAGTCCTATTGTAAATCAGACTAATCTCCTAACTTGAGTATTGTACACAAACTCTAATAGTTATGTTGTATTCAAACTTAATCTATTTATCTATAAATAGAACAAGGCTCGATGACCCCATTCATTCGAACCATTCTCAAAATCATGCCTCTTTATTTCAAATTTGGTATCAGAGCCAAATTCATCGTGTCATTGATCAACAGTTTGATCGGAGGAGATATTAATAGTCTTGGATCATTTGCTTCAGCAGTAACCCTAGGGGCACCAGCATTGATGCCAAACATCACACATTATTTGCCCATCAAGCTGAACAACAACAATTATCTTCTTTCGCGTGCACAACTTCTATCAATCCTCAGAGCCCATAAACTCATGAGAATAGTAGAAGGAAAAGCTCCTACTCCTCTTGAAGAGATCGATGACCCAAAGGATCCATCAATAAAGATTTTTAACCCAACTTTTGATCATTAGTACCAATTGGATCAATTGGTACTAAGCTGGACAGTTTCATCTCTCACAGAAGGAGTTCTTGTGCAAGTAATAGGAATGTCTTCATCAACCAAAGTATGGGGTGTGTTAGAAAATTCATTTGTTTCACACTCCAGATCCAAATTCTTCAACTAAGGAGACAACTTCAGAGTCTCAAGAAAGGTACTCTTTCTATTTCTGAATATATTCAAAAAGCCAAAGGTATTGTCGATAATCTTTTGATCGTTGTTGAACCTGTTTCAAAACAGGATCTTGTGCTATTTATTTTGAGTGGACTTGGACCTGAGTATGAATCAATTATCACTGATATTACTATTCAATCTGATATTGATAAACTAAGAATTTCTGATATTGTTGGTTAATTACTTAACCATAAATCTTGGCTCCAAGAGAACCAATCTGTTAAGGCCAATGATAATGCTTCTGCCAATCTTGCCTCCTTTGGCAATAAGAATCACTCTCAGAAGCCGTGCAACAAATCCCATCATGGCCAAGGCAGAGGCAGTCGTGGTGGTTACATTGATGGCTCAGGATCCTGGTCATGAAGTTTGGAAGTGTCGTCGCCGATTTGATATTTCTTATCTTGGTGGTGATCATCAATCTACCCTGAACCAGAAACTTTTCACACTGACAACTCATCTTAGTTTGGTCCAACTTGATATCTGGACTCAAGAGCGATACACCACATCACATCTACCCTAATGACTGAGCTTCTGTTTGTCAAGGTCAGCTTGCCTTACAAGGCCATCCTCCGTTGATTGTCCCAACATGCCCTCAAACTGGAGGTATTTGCATAACACCTTCCATGAAGTTCCCTATGGAACATGGCATCAGGGTGGTCTGAGGTAACTACTAGATAGTGGGACAATGTTATGTAGCAACACTAAAAGGAAAGAATGAAGAAGCCCTTCCGATAAAAAGGCTTGACCTCAGGGATGAACTTGCTAGTTGAGATCAACCAATGAAAAACCACATCATTATCACTTTGGATGAGGTTAAGCCCAAAATAACCATACAAGTCAGGTTTCTCCTCCCTCATAACACCCTTTCTGAACTAGTAAGCTTCTTCAAAGCCAATGCCAATGCTTTTCCTGGTCTGCCATTAATATGACAAGAATTGACCCTTCGATTATTACTTACAGGCTGAGCATGGATATGATATGTAAGTAGGTTCGACCAAAGAATAAGAACTTTGCAACAGAGCATTGGGAAGCGATCAGAGAGGAGGTAGACAAATTACTTAAAGATGACTTCATAAGAGAGGTACACTACCCTTAATGACTAGTTAACATGGTTATGGTAAGAAAGACTAACAAGAAATGGCGTATATGCATTGATTTCATAGATATTAATAAGGTTTGCTCCAAAGATAGCTTTCCCTTACCAAGAATAGACCACCTTGTCAATAACACCTCAGGGTATGAACTCCTCAAATTTATGGATGCATTCTTCGGCTATAATCAGATCAGGATGCATCCCCATGATGAAGAAAAGATGTCCCTCACCATAGTAGACACATACTACTACAAGGCGATACTATTTGGACTAAAGAACACTAATGCCACCTATTAGAGGCTAGTCAAGAGGGTGTTTAAGGAATAAATCAACTGCAATGTTGAAGCCTATATTGATGACTAGGTGGTGAAAATCCTTAAGTTTAACCAACACATTGCTGACCTCAACGAAGTCTTCGACATACTATAGAAATACCATATGAAGTTGAACCCCATGAAGTGTGCCTTTAGGGTGACCTCGGGCAAGTTACTCAAATTTGTAGTCACTCAACAAGGCATTGAGACACAAACCCCAAAAATATCTAGGCCATCCTTGACATGGATCCCATGCGGTTGGCCAAGGAATCCCAAAAGCTTACAAGCCGCATAGTAGCACTCAGAAAGTTCATGTCTCGATTCGCCGACTGATGCTTACCTTTCTTCTGGGCCATCAAGAGAACTTCTAGTGGATGGAGGACTATTAGAAGGACTTTGATAGCTAAAGACATATCTGGCCTCCCCACCACTGCTAAGCAAGCCGAACCTAGGAGAAGAACTCTTCATATACTTGTTGGTGGGTAATGAAGAAATCAGTTTAGTATTGGTTAGAGAAGATGATGGGATACAAAAACCTCTGTACTATGTCAGCAAGATCCTTCATGATGTGGAGGCTAGGTACCCTATCATGGAGAAAACAACCTTTGCACTAGTAACCTCAGTTACAAAAAGTTGAGACCCTACTTCTAACCTCACTCCATAGTCATCTTAGCCCACCAACCTTTGAAGCAGATCCTATATAAGCTAGAGACCTTAGGTTGGTTGACAAAGTGTTCAATAGAGTTTTCAAAGTTTGACATCACCACAAGTCAAGCCTACAATTAAAGCCCAGGCACCAACAGATTTCTTGATCGAATGCATCTTCAACGCTAATTCGCCCTGACACTGAAAGAACTCCACCAACCCACCTAGACATTGCACGTTGATGGATCCTCAAACACTAGGGGGGGTGGAGCTGACCTCATCTTATTGACCCCAAACCACAAAAAAATTAGAATATGTACTTTAGTTTAGCTTCCTCGCCTCAAAAAATGAGGCTAAATGCAAAGCCCTACTAGCTGGTCTACACTTAGCCAAAGACCTAGGGCAAAACAAATTAAGACCTTCAGTGATTCATAGGTATTGGTCAACTAGGTGAACAGGGAGTACGAGGCAAGAGAACCCACCATGGCCAAATACCTAAGAAAAGTTTGAGGCTTATTGAATAGTTTCAAAACTTCACCTTACAACAAGTAGTATGGGCCAAGAATACTAGAGTTGACACCCTTTCTAAGCTCGCCTGCTCCTCGAGATCGAACCTCAGCTTTACTATTGATATAAAAGAACTTGTTTTGCCTACTATTAAAGAGAAGCCAGAGTGTCCAATCCAAACGGAGCCATGCTAGATGAACCTAATCTTCTCTTGTCTATGGCATGGCCCACTACCTGATGACAAGAATGAAGCCCAAAGGGTCACATGTTAATTAGCTTGATACATACTACTAGAGGACATGTTCTACAAGGGATCCTTTACTCTTCCCCACCTCAAATGCCTACGTCCAAATGAGGAAAATCATGTCCTCTATGAGATACATGAAGACACAACCAAATTAGTCCAAAAATACAACCGATGCCAACAACAATCCAACATTCCACATCGGCCCACCATGACACTCTCATCCCTTGGACCTTTCCTATGTGGGGGATGGACATCCTTGGCCCCTTTCCCCAATAATGGGCTAGAGGAAACATCTAAAAATGGTAGTCGGCAACTTTACCAAATAGGTGAAAGTTGAGCCCCTAGTAGTTATAACAACAAGGAACATACAAAATTTCTTCTAGAACAACATCATCTACTGCTTTGGTATACTCTAGATGCTGGTCACAAACAATGGTCAATAGTTTGATGACTCTAAGTTTAGGAAGTGGTGCACAAGTTTGGGGACAAGGTAGCAGTTCCCCTTAGTCAGCTATCCTTAAACCAATGGCTTGGTCAAGGTCACCAATAGAGCCATCCTTGATGGCCTAAATACTAGACTTGATATAACTAAAGGGTTATGGGCAGATGAATTACCCAATGTGTTGTGGGCTTACAAAACAACACCTCAGAAGGCCGATCATAAGAGAAACCCCATTTAATCCTACCTTCAAAATGGAGGCAATCATCCTAGCAGAGATCGGATAGTCGGGATAACCTTAACCTACTAGAAGGCATCTAAGAACAAGCTCAGATAAGAGTAGTGGCCTACCAGTAGAAAGTGGCAGGATACTACAACTCCCTAGTCAAAAACCGTCAACTCAAGGAAGGTGATATCATCCTCAACAAAGTCATCATTCTAGAACTTGGCACGAGAAAGCTCGGCTCCAGCTAGGAGGGGCCCTACATAGTCAAACAGGTAGTGGGACTAGAAACCTTTTCTTTTGAACACCTCAATAGAAGACAAATGCCTTATACTTGGAATTTAGAAAATCTCCATATATACTATCACTGACATAAGCCAATGTACCCAAATCATAATAAGAAAAGCATGTGTTCCTCTTCACTGCACCCTTGTACTTGTATTCTCATACTTAATGGAATTTTTGCTACTTCCTATGAGCCTTATTTAACATTGGCCTCGGTCTTTGGCAAACAACCTCTATAGTTACATGCTTAACGGGACACCTCGGCCAGACCAAAGAGCTCGAGATCTCAACAATCACTAAGGTGTCGATAGTTGATAAGGCTTAAATTAACCTTTTCTACCATAGGTTAAACACCTCAATCGCTTGTGAGGACTAACTGAATAGGGAAAGGGCTCAGTAAGCCGATGCTTTGCGCCCCCATGAACACTACAAGTTTGACTACTGACACACCTCGTCAAAAAACATAGTACAACTACACTTAACAAGAAAATTCAATTCCATTGATATCTTTAGTGAAGGTTTACAACTATAGGAAAAGGAGTGCACCTCGGCCCCTTAAAAAAAATGACTAAAATCCAAAAGAGCATGTAGAACCAACTATAAAAGCTTGAAGAAGACTTTTAAGATGGGGCATCTCTTGTCTGCTCCTCAGCCTCGGCCACCATTGCCTCCAGAAGAGCATTATCACCTCGAACCTTGTTTTGTACGTTGGATGTCATGACTTCCTGAACATCTTTGATTGTCTTTAAACCTACCTCCTCCTGGGTAACCTCTGCAAATGGGTCCAACACACTGACATCAAAGTCAAGGACAGTAGCCAGCACCTGCCCCTTGAATAGCTCGAAACCCTCCAAATAGGACAAACACGCAAAATCAACCAAGTCCTTATTGTGCAAGTCCGAGGCCTTATACTCCTCAATGGCCTTTAAAGGTGCCTCCTACAGCCTTTGCTCCAAGGACCATAGAACTTCCCTCAATTCCTTTAGGAGCTCCCTCTTAGACGATGCCTCAGCCTTGGACTTTTAGCACCTCTCTTCAACCTCCCACAACCTGGACTCGTCCTCTTTGAGCTTCACCTTTAATTTTTGATTCTCGCCCTTGGCCTTGGTTGATTCTTATTTAAAGCACTCAGCATCGGTCCTAAATTGCCTTGACAACTAGGCCTAGACCTCAAACTTGTCATACAATCCAACAAAGACCAAAGCTAGTCGAAACAAATGTAAGTCAAGACATAGCCATAGATAATAATGGACAAGTAACTGATATGTGCACAAATTATGTGGTAGTGGCAGCATGAGACTTGGTCAAGTTTGTTTCTTTAGTCTGTTAGTATCTTTGAATATCTTTTAGCCAGTAGTAGATAAGCTTAGTTTGTTTTAGTAGATAAGTCCCAGGGGTGAGCAGTTCCTATTTTATTTCCTAGTTTGTAGCATTGTTGTTACACAGTAAGGCTATAAATATAGCCTGAAGGAGTGAATAAAAATCATTAGCATTTTCTGCCGTAGAATTCTTTCTTTCTCCCTCTCTCTTACCCTCTTCTCCTTTACTTAAATATAGTCATATCAGTGGTATCAGAGCCGGTTCCGACCATGGACACTCACAGCAAAACCAAGCAGAATTTCGCAATGAAGTCAATGAGATCTTAGCACGACATGAGTCAAGCTTCGATCAGGTGAACGCTACCTTACAAGCAGTGTTAACCGAGTTCCAAGCCCTTCGAACCATACAAACCCCTCCCGAGACCAACCCCTTCGCACATGAAGAGTCCTCACACCAACATACTTCTCGTTCCAACCTCACCAATGATCGCCCTCATCAACACCTCAAATTGTCTTTCCCAAAGTTTAAAGGGGATGACCCAAGTGGCTGGATTTACAAAGCAAAGAAATATTTTGATTTCAAAAATATTGTACTAGACCAATGATTGCAACTAGCTTCCTTCCATTTAGAAGGCATCGCCTTGCAATGGCACAGGTGGTTGACAAAACATCGCTGACTGCTCACATGGGAAGAATTCTCCAAGGCTGTGCTACATCGATTTGGTCCAATCGACTACGAGGACTTGTCGAAAGCTTTAACTCACCTTAAACAAACCACAACTGTGGCAGCTTATCAAGAAGCTTTCGAAAAGCTCTCCCATCGAGTTGATGGCATGCCCAAGAGTTTTCTAATTGGTTGTTTTATTACAGGACTTCGTGATGACATTTGCATGGACGTGAAAGTTAAACAGCCTAGAACCTTGATAGATATGATCGGAGTGGCTCGACTAATTGAGGAACGAAATCAATTACAAAGGAAACCAAACAAGAAAGTTCATTCCCAACCAGCCTTAGTGGCACAGAGGATGTCACCTAACCCAACAGCTGGTGTGCTAGGGCCTCCACCAACCCAGCGCACGAACCAGATTTCTAGTACTCCACCAGCAACATTCTAGCGAATCACCAACCAAGAGGCACGAGAACATCGCGAGAAGGGGTGCAATGGCTTGAAACTCTTGGACCCATCGAGATGGATTACAAACAGCTGACCATAACGTTCAAGAGGGAAGGAATTTCTTGCACCTTCCAAGGATTGGGATGAGCCAGCGTCGAAGCCCTAACTGACAAGGAGTGCAATGGATTACAAGGTACTGGGTTCCTTTTTCAAATAGTTCCTTCCAATAGCAGCAACCAACCAAGTTGTTACCCACCTGAGATGGACCACCTCCTAACTAAGTTTTCCCATGTATTTGAACCACCCACCAACTTGCTTCCAAGATGACCACATGACCATCAGATTCCGCTCCTTCCAGACAAAGGACCAGTTAGTGTGAGGCCGTATCGATACCTATATTATCAGAAAATTGAGATAGAGAAGATGGTGAAAGAGCTTTTGCAATCAGGATTGATAAGGCCAAGTAACAGCCCATTTTCGTCACCGGTTCTGTTAGTGAAGAAAACAGGTGGAGCTTGGCGATTTTGTGTAGACTATCGAGCACTAAACAACACCATGGTTAAAGATAAGTATCCAATTCCTGTGATCAATGAATTATTAGATGAGCTCCATGGATCCAAATTTTACTCCAAATTGGATCTACGGCCTGGGTACCATCAAATCCAAGTACGAGAAGACATCCCTAAAACAGCCTTCCGGATGCATGAAGGGCATTATGAGTTCATAGTGATGCCATTTGGCCTAACGAATGCACCTGCAACCCTCCAAAGTCTCATGAACGATCTCTTCCGTCCATACCTCCAGAAATTTATTTTGGTTTTCTTCGATGACATTTTGGTGTATTCAAAATTATGGGAAGACCATATCTCTCATTTGCAAATTGTTCTAAAAATCTTATCCTCTAACAATTTGTTTGCAAAAATGTTGAAATGTCGATTTGGTGTTTCGCAGAATGAGTACTTGGGTCATATAATTTTGGAGCAAGGGGTGTCGGTTGATCCAACCAAAATACAAGCTGTTATTGAGTGGCCTACACCTACAACAACAAAAGGGGTCCGTGGTTTTCTCGATTTAGCAGTTTACTACTGGAAGTTTATTCGTAACTTTGGAAGCATAGCGGCTCCTTTGACCCAACTCTTGACCAAGGGAGGATTTCAATGGAACGAGGCACCAGAGATGGCTTTCAAACAGTTGAAGAAGGCACTAACTTCACCATCAATTTTATGTCTTCCGAATTTTTCTCAACGATTCGTGATTGAGTGTGATGCGAGCGGAACTGAATTGGTGCAATCCTTACCCAGCAAAATCGACCGGTGTCATATTTTAGTGAAGCACTGAAGGGTTTGGCCTTGACACTATCCACCTATGAGAAGGAGATGTTAGCTATCATCAAAGCAATTAAGAAATGGCACCCATGTCTGCTTGGGAAACCCTTTACAGTCCGCATAGACCAAAAAAGTCTGAAGTATCTACTCGAGCAATGGATAACTACACCAGCACAAACACGATGGCTGCCAAAGATATTTGGTTATGACTAGGAAATTGAGTATAAAAAAGGGGCTGAAAATCAAGATGCCGATTCTTTGTCACGTGTAGTTGAATCTCAATTTCTATCAATCTCTATACCACATGCAGATTGGTGGCCGATGCTGCAGAAAGAAGTCCAACAAGATGCATTTTATGAAGAATTGATGAAGAAATGCCCCTCCCATTCAAAGGAGACAAATTTTATTTGAGCCCCGCCTCAACCTTGATTTCAAAGGTAATTGTTGACTGCCATTCTTCTCCAGTAGGTGGGCACTTTTGATTCCATAAAACCCTCTCTCGTCGGGTGGTGAAGGAATTTTTGCAGCAATGCGATGTATGTCAGCGCTTCAAGACAGATTGCATGAGGCCAGCAGGGTTGCTTCAGTCGCTACCAATTCCCGTTCAAATGTGGACAGACGTTTTGATGGACTTTATCGAGGGGTTACCATCTTCTAATGGGTATACTGTTATCATGGTAATTGATCAATTGACAAAATATGCCCACTTCATACCCCTAAAACACCCATTTACCACAGTGACTATCGCTAAGGCATTTGTCGCCAACATTGTTCGCCTACACGGAATTCCAACATCAATTGTTAGTGACCGTGACAAGGTGTTTATCAGCTCTTTTTGGCAAACACTTTTCCAAATGCATGGGACGAAGTTGTGTATGAGCTCATGTTGCCACCCCCAAACCGATGACCAAACCAAAGTTGTAAATCGGATACTGGAGCAATATTTATGATGTTTTGCCGGTGACCAGCCACGGAAATGGCTCGAATGGATTCTTTGGGTAGAGTATAGCTACAACACATCCACTCACTCTTCCACCAAGATGACACCCTTCGAAGCAATTTACGGTATCCCACCCCCAAATCTACTAGCTTATGTACCAGGTACTTCCCATGTTGGGGCACTAGATGAGTACCTGCATGATCGAGATATCATTGTACGTGAGTTGCAACACAACCTTCGGCTAGCTCGGGATTGAATGAAGTGTCAAGCAGACCAGCACCGATGTGAGGCTTCATTCGTTGTGGGTGATTATGTGTACTTGAAACTGCAGCCTTATCAACAGACTTCTACAGCTTTTCGGTGCTCTATGAAGCTCACCCCACGTTACTTTGGGCCATACCAAATCATTGAGAAAGTGAGTTCGGTGGCCTACCGATCGACTTTGCCTCCTGGCTCTCAAATTCATAGTGTTTCATGTCAGTTTGTTACAGAAGCAATTGGGACCAATCACCCCAACTTCCCCCTATCTCGGATACTTCGACCATTTGTCCACAACCTAAAGCTATTTTAGATCGACGTATTATCCGCAAGGGTAAATACCATCCAAAATCTGAAATTTTGGTGAAATGGGTAGGTGCACCAGCAGAGGACGCAACCTGGGAAAATGAGTGGCGCTTCACCAAGTCATATCCTAATTTCCTTGTGGACAAGGATCCATCAGTGGGGGGGAATGATATGTGCACGAATTATGTGGCAGTGGCAGCATGAGACTTGGTCAAGTTTGTTTCTTTGGTCTGTTAGTATCTTTGAATATCTTTTAGCCAGTAGTAGATAAGCTTAGTTTGTTTTAGTAGATAAGTCCCAGGGGTGAGCAGTTCCTATTTTATTTCCTAGTTTGTAGCATTGTTGTTGCACAGTATGGCTATAAATATAGCCTGAAGGAGTGAATAAAAATCATCAGCATTTTCTGCCGTAGAATTCTTTCTTTCTCCCTCTGACCCTCTTCTCCTTTACTTAAATTCAGTCATATCAGTAACCACTATAGAGAAGGTCCAACACTCACCTTGGCAATCTTGTCTAGCAACAATCCCCAGACGAATGAACATGAATCCCAGGTCCAAACTTGATGATCACCAGGAGGCACTAACAGATTGTGAGCTGGAGGTCAACGCCTTCCTTCGAGATGCTATCAGTAGATGGCTTGATGACTCAGCAACTCATGATCTTCTGGTGAAATCACTGGGGGATGGAGTACCAACTACAAATGATTTGTAGGTGCGGAAGGGCCCTCACCACGGCACGTAGCCCCGGGGGTTGACAGCTTCACAACCATCTTCTTAGGAGGCCTTTCATTCCTTCCCCCCCCCCCCCTTTGAAGGCCTCTTCGTTGTCGTTGTCTTCTTTTGGGCAACCTCGGCCTCGGCTCTCTTCGGAGTGCCCCTTACTATGGAACACTTTTGCAGCCTTCACCCTATCATCAGCCACCTTCTTGGCAGCCTCGACAAACAGCTTCTTTGTGGAGGGGTCCATCTTTGCACAATGAAAACACCCTTTTAGTAAAGCAAATCAAAACTGACTTCACTCTGTAAAAATTAATGAAAATGTCCCTACCATAGGGGGTAGGACTAAGGCCAGCACTCACCAAAGACTCCTCCCACAACTAGGGATCGACATGAATAATCATGCCTAACCTGAGGTAGTTAAAAACACTCCCTCCTCTTTGGGAGGAATCTTTAACCTGAGGTAGTTAAAAACACCCCCTCATCAGTTCACCACTGCATCCAGATTTTCCCAATGAGAGCTGAAAGACCAGCCCTTAGGGAAAGACATGTTTTCTCTTCAAGTGGTGAACGGATGAGGGATTGTCCACCATATTTCCATGTCATCCCTAGAAGTACCATCTTCCCTTGCAAGCAAGATGCTTCCTCAATGTGAACAAATTCGTAAAGAGGTTCACTATCAGCGAAACACTCTAGTTGTAGGACACTACAAGGATGATAAAAATGGTCCTAATGGTGTTAGGGATGAGTTGGATAAGGGTGATTTAGTATGCTTTATGATAGTTGGGATGAGGGGATGCAGAGGAAACCAAAGCTTGAACTACAGATAATTTTTTTTCCAACCAAGGTCTATGACCCGTACGAGGAACTCTATACTTATAAACCATTGGAGATATGATACTTCTCAACAAGCATTTTTATATCCACTCCACAAAGAAGACTATCCAACTCTAAATGTGTGGGCTCAACACCCTGACCCTCGGCCTTGTCCCCTTCTCCCTCAACATCATTTCCCTCGGTCTGGCCTTCCTCAGCCTCACTTGATCCCACTTCCTCATCCTCTACGTGTACTACTAAGGTCCCATCTGGAGCATCGCCCCTCGAAGCCCCCAGCCTTGTCAACTTAGTACTCAACAGATTATTCTGAAAACTGGTCATGTTTGGACCCATGAATGACAACCCTCCTTTGCAAGACCTCCACCTCTAAAGGCCAAGAAGAGATCTCAGAATCGGAGATGGATTCATACAAGCTAGAAGAACTTTTGTAGGGTGGGGTCATATCAAGCAGATTGTAAGCAAAGGTGGTTTGGAAACAGATGCAAGAAGAAAGGTGGGGACTTAAAGGAAATAGATGTGAGAAATCTAGACAAGGTGATTTGGAAGCTCCCTAATAGTTACACATACCCCATTTTTGTGCTCTTCAGTCTTTCTACAACAATTTGAGCTTTAAGCATGCTTTAGCTAAACTCTCAACGAACCCGGGGGCATTCTTGGATTTGTACAAAGGTTGTAACCTTAGAAATCCAAAATCATAGGTATGTAGAGCCAAAAAAAAATCTGAATCTAATGACACCTAGATCACCAAAATCTAACACCATTGACCCCTTCATCTTAAGACTCGAAGCTGGACCCGACTTTGATCGTCTGATTAGAGTCATTTTGATCATGAACCATAGGTATGTAGATCCCAAAAATCCAAATCCAATGAGACCAAGATCACCCGAATCTGACACCATTTACCACTTTATTTTAAAACCCAAAGCTAGAACTGATTCTGATTGTCCAATCGGAGTCATTTTGATCTAGAACTGCATTTCATGTCTAATCAAAAATCCAAAACCATAGGTATATAGAGCCCAAAAGTCCAAATCCAATGACACCAAAATCACTAAAATCTAACACCATTTATCACTTCATTTTAAGACCCAAAGCTAGAACCGGTTTCTAATTGTTCGATCGGAGTCATTTTGATCCTGAACCTCATTTCTTGTCAAATTAGAATCCAAAACCATAGGTATATAGAGGCCAAAAATCCAAATCCAATGACACCAAGATCACCCAAATCTGACACTATTTACCCCTTCATCTTAAAGACCCAAAGCCAGAATTGATTCCGATCATCTGATCATGATCATTTTTGATCTTGAACCCTATGCCATGTGAAATATAAAATTCACCCTTAGAGATGGATAAAGCTTGAAATTCTAAGTCCAATGTTACCAAGATCATCTAATTTTGACATTGTTAACCCCTCCATCTTGAAACTTGAAGGTAGATCAATCTGGACCTTCTGTTTAGAATCCTCTTCACTACAACTTTAAACCTATGACATCCCAAGACTAGATCTTCCTCCCAAACTCTAGAAATATCTTAAAATCCAAGATTTAACCAGCTAAGGAGCTTCCAATCAATCAAGGCAATCACCTATACTTGGAATGTTCAATTTAGATAAATTGGTGAAATTTTCCTCTTATTGCATTGATTGATTGAGAGGATTTCCTACAAAGCTGTCTTGATAGCCCCTTCCCTTATTCATTTCCTTTCAAAAAAACTCTTTAAGCCTCAACCTTTGATCTCCCTTGGCTCTCTATCTCAGCTCTCCATTCCTTTCTCAAAAATCTATAAATACCCCCCCTTTCTCAAATTCAAAAAGACATAATTCTATCTTAGTGAGAGAACTCTACCTCCATTATCCTAGAAAATATCCCCTTTCACGTCTCAAGCAGATCCACGCTTCCCTAACCCATGTCCAAACTCAAGAGGGTACCTTTATCACGTCCAAAGAAACCCACTAGGTCAAGCCTGCATTGAAGAAGGAAGATTCGAAGCATTCTCGAAATGACAATAGTTTTGTTTAACCAAAGCAGTACACCATCCACCAGCATTTCCTACATCTTGGGTTACATAGATCAAGCTTTTGCAGTTTCAGAACGTCCAAGAGTGAAGGAAGGCTTCTAAGGGCTTTGCATTTGCTGAAGGGTTGTTCGGCAAGAGACACAACCAAGGGCTGAGGGTGTGACTAGAAAGTTTAATGCTAACCTAATATTGAAGGGGTAAGGTCATGTTCACTCACGGAAACAATTTGAAAGGTATGGCATTTTCTTTCTTCTTTTCTTTATTTACTTATTCATTTTTGCATTCCTAGTCTACTACTAGTAATTTAATCATGTAGTGTTTGGTAATTACCATTGGCCCCTTGGCTTTAACTTCTACCCCTCGAATGGTGAAGGATTGGAGAACCTTCATGGAATCCTACTCTAAGTGCTCGAGTAGGATTGACTTTTTTGGGGTTGTTTGAAGATGAATCTTGTTTGGGTTATGGTTGAGTTGGCTCTGAATGTCATGCAGCCACCCTATTCCCTCAGCCACATCAGCGCCGCATCATCTCTGCGGCCCAGCTCAGTTCTGCAGCTATATTAGCACCGCGTCACCTCTATGGACCACCTTGTCCCTTTAGCCACGACGACACCATGCCATGAGGATAAGCACGACCAAGACAGGACAGTGGATGGAGACAACTTTGCTAGGGATTAGGTCTTATCCCAAAGACCTCGGCAGTTAACCTCATCTTGGCAACCCGAGAAGCCTCATCCGACTAGGACATGGATCTTCAGCTATAAAGAGGTATCTCCCGCTCAAGGTAAGGGATCAATCTCTTCACTCTCATACTATTACTTTGCTTGGACCACTACTCTCCAGTTGTTTGGTCCGACCACCTACTGCTTTCTACTAACTTGAGCGTTGGAGTTCCTACCCGGGGATAACTCCTTGGGCCTCAGACTTCTTTTTTGGTTTCAGATCTGATTGCGCAACTTCGTCCTTCCACCTCGGCCCCGCCTAGTTGGCAAGGATTAATTTAACTATGACCTCAGTTCTTGCACTACCTAGAATCGAGCAGCATCAGATTGGTGCTTGATGAGGGGGAATTTGGTCCTCCTAAGCAAATGATGTGGTCATTATCGACAACGCAATGCCAAGTCAGTAGACCAACTTGGTAGGTTAGCTCAGAGCACCTCACCCAAACTGCTCTCAACCTCGGCAAAGGCGAGCTGGCAGGGCCTCTAAAGTTCCTAGCGACCTGGATAAGAATTTAACCAAGCTGAGGCGAGCTAAGGTGACCCACGAAGGTGAGCTCATCTAACCGCCCACACATCCCACTCCTGAGGGTGCCGATATTAAGACCATTGAAGTAGATCGCTGCACCGTGCGCCACAATCTAAGCGAATGAACTATAACCGCCACAAAATCTAGTAACTGACACATTAATACGCCTTATATTGTGGAAACATCTTTGCCAGAAACTCAAGGACATTGCTAAAGCACCCTGAACCTCTGGTGACTATAAAAGGAGCCCGAATTCACTTGGGGAGGTACGTGCACTCATACTCTCAAGCTCTCTCACACTCTTAGAGAAATCACCATTCACTTACTGACTTAAGCATTGGAGTGTCCTCCCCGAGTACCAACTACCTGGGCACCCTCACTCTTCTTCCCCTGCATCCCGCTTTAGCTCGGACATCCAGACATCAACTTGGCCACAAAGCTTGGCCCTGCCAGATTGACAAACAGTCAGAATCTAAGTCATAGTACACGAGGGAGCATTCAGATTGCGCGACATCAGCGCCGTTTGTGGGAAAGGCACGAAAAGCCTTTCCTAAAGCCCTTTCTTTACCACATAACCAAGAACCAATCAAGATGCCAATAAACAACTCTGAAAGATCGATGGGCCGATCCCCCTCTCGAGGATCCCGTTCTCACTGCAGCCCTCTACGCAATGAAACCCAACAACCTCAACAAGCTACATTCGACCTTGTCTAGTTCCAAGCAATGCAAGAAAAGGTTAACAACGTCCTAGCTTTGCGAGTTCAATAAAGACCACGGCTACGACACAGACAACTACTACAATCTGCGCAACCACATCGAGGATTTGATTAGGTGCAGATACCTTGGTGGATTCATTAACATAGATGAGAAGCTAGCACAGGAAGAACCACTCCCAGGAATAGACTACCACCTTGGGCTCCCCCAGCTGGTGTCATCATCATGATATCAGGAGGGATTACCGCCAGAAGAGAAAGTAGCTTAGTCTGCAAAAGGTATGCGTAGTTACTCAAGATCGATGGTAGAGAACAAAAAAACTGCATGAAGACCTAATCACCTTCACGGAGGATGACCTTCGAAGGGTCCAAACCCTGCATGATGACGCCCTAGTGATCACAACCGAGGTGGCCATCTTTGAAGTGCAGTGCATCTTAGTTGACATAGGCAACTCAGTGGACGTCCTCTTTGAAGACGCGTTCAACAAGGTCGGCATTGATAGAAACTGCCTCATCCCCGTCAACACTTCCCTAATGGGCTTCTTTGAGGAGTCGCTTATGCCAACCGGGAGGATCACTCTTCCCCTTCTGATTCTGATCGAAGACGGTGACATTACCGCAATGGCTATGGTAGATTTCATTGTCGTCCATTGCCTATCTTCGTACAATGCCATCCTCAGCCGGCCAACCTTGAACGCTCTGTGGGGCTCGATCTCCATGTTCTACCTCACAATGAAATTCCTGACCCAGTACGGTGTAGGAGTTGTGCGTGGGGACCAAAGGGTCGAACGATAGTGCTACATGACCTTCTGTCGAGGACCACGCCTTACTATAGAAACATTGACAACTGAAAGCATAGATCTGTGGGACGATGTGAAGACACAGCACGACCAACCTATCGAAGACCTCATTTAGGTACCGCTCTCCTAAGAAAACCCCAAGAAGATGGTCCAGGTTGGCTCTCTTGTCGGAGATCATCTTCAGGATAAATTAGTACAACTGCTGAGGGACCACACTGACGTATTCTCTTGGTTAGCGGAGGATATGCCAGGGATTGACCCCAAGGTCATCACCCACCACTTGAATGCCGACCCACGCTACCGACCCATCAGGTAGAGGAATAGAAGCTTCATCGTGGAATGACGGCAGGTGATCGCCGATGAAGTCTAGAAGTTGCTCGACGTCAGCTTCATCCAGGAAGTAAAATACCTGAATTGGCTGGCCAACGTGGTAATGGTGAAGAAGGCCAATGGGAAATGGAGGATCTGCATTGACTTCACCTACCTAAATAAAGCCTATCCCAAGGACAGCATTCCCTGCCGAGGATTGACCAGCTTGTCGATGCGATGGGGGGGTAAGAACTCCTGAGCTTCATTGATGCGTTCTCCGGCTACAATCAGATTTAGATGCACTCAGACGACCAGGAGAAAAATCGCCTTCATCACTGACTGTGGATTGTACTACAACAAGGTGATGCCTTTCATGAAAGGATGAGAGATCCATCACATGGACGCCCAAAGATTGCGGAATAAGGGGCAAATTTCAAAAATTTTTCCTCTCCCTTCAACTGGGAATCACATTCCCTATTTAGAAAATCATATTTTCAAGGATAAATCTTGAACCTTAAACTGAACCAGATCTCAACCAAAAGGAATGGGAGAGAATAATACCTGATACGGAGAAGTAATATCTCCCAACGAAGGTGTTCACGCCCAAGGAAGGATCCAAAGGCTGCTCCCACTGAAGATGGCGCAGTGCAGGATGGAGCAGAATCAGCAGTGTTCTTCCCCAAGAACTCTGTCCTTCGCAAGAATCAGTAGAATGGTACGTGAGCACAGCTTCCTTTTCAATCCTTTCTCAAAGAACTGATGTCAAGATCCAATCTTGACTTCTCCCACAATTGGAGATCGAACTGGAAAACAGGGCGACAAGAGCAGGGAAGCAGCAAGAGAGTATTCGCAGGCTGCAGAATTCTCTATTCTTGATTTCAGCACTAAAGAGGATCTGATGTGTTTCTTGTTGGTCTCTCAAGAGGTTGCCGCCCCCTCCTTCTTTTTGTTAACTTGAAAGATCAACTCCTAATCCCATTAGGAGGTGCTTATCCAAATCATATTTGGATCAGCTTTATCCTAATCCCATTAGAAGGTTTCTAGATATGAATCACATTCAGATCTGGACTCTCTGAGTGGATAGGATTAAGACCTTATCCTATCTGTTAATCCATCTCAGAATTCGCCCCTTTAATTAACTAAATAAATATCCCAGTTCGAAATGGGCTTTAGGCCCATCAAGCTTATGTGCTCACTTAACCTTCCTATCTGCTGCCCAGTGGGGCTTCCTTGTATGGTGTGGGACCCAAGCATTAAACTACACATCAGCCACATGGGTTCGGCCCAGCCTTTGTTACAAGGCCTAGTCGAATACACTGTTAAAGACAGTGAACCCCCTGAAACCCATCGAATGGGCTCTAAGGGCCCAACACTTACCCTAAGTGGTCCCTGGGCCAAGCCACCTTGTAACACCCAGGGACTGTGGGCAGATGCAAGATTAGCCCATCAGGTATTATCCTCAATGGTCTTACACTTAACCTCTCAGCCCTTAATGGTCATACACTGCCCGACAAAAGAGGACCTCTCCCTCGGCTGCAAGGAATAGTGTTGCACTCTCAACGGTTGAAATCGGCTGCTGGCAGTTTTGGTTTCCAACAGTGAGAGCGCATCCCCGATCATTACCTTTGTCCGACAAAGGGGCTGATCCTGTCACTATGATCACCCACTCAGATGAATTCTCGGATTGTCCCAACATACCCAGGTTTTGACCCTCGCTAAGGATCTCACTAATTGGTACATCAAAGACACCCCGATCCGACACCTAGTGTAGTATCATAATCGAGTCTAGGGGTCGGGTGTAACTTCCCAGTTTTGCCCATCAATCTCCAAGGTGCAGGGCAATACTTGAAAATCTGGTCCAGTTCAAAGATTCAATTAATCCCACACTGTATGTGCCTAGGGTCTCACCCCAGTAGCTGAGACAAGCCACCTCAACCGACTTGATGGCACCACAGTGTCAGCCTTGTCAAGATAGGTCTCCCTAGACCGATCCACTGGCTGTGAACTTTCTAAACTAACACGAGTCTCAATAAGTGTCCAGTTTAAGGGTATTACACAGAAACATACCAAGGGAACATGAATCAAATATGCACTTTTATTCATTTACAATAAACTCATAAAGTACATCAATTTTGATTGAAGCTAAGGGCATACAAAACTGTCTAATAGCTCCCACTTGCACTTAGGTCCAATCAGGTACTAGCAGGAGTCCCATGCTTTCCACGTGTTTCTCAAACACTTTTTGTAATAGTGGCTTTGTCAATGGGTCTTCTACATTTTTCGCTGATGCTACCTTCTGAATCAGGACGTTCCCTCTATCAACAATCTCCTGCAGTACATGGTACTTCCTCTTGATGTGCTTCGACTTCGAGTGGGCTCGTGGCTCCTTAGCCTGAGCAATGGCTCCATTGTTGTCACACAACAATGGGATGGGTGATGTGTCAGATGGAACTGCTCCCAACTCATGAATGAACTTCTTCATCCATACGGCTTCTTTGGCAGCCTCACTTGCGGCAATGTACTCGGCCTCGATCGTGGAGTCTGCAGTGGACCCCTGTTTGCTGCTTTTCCAGCAAACAGCACACGATCCTATCATGAAAACATATCCAGATGTAGACTTTCTATCATCGGGGTCTGACTGGAAATCGGCATCTGTATACCCTTGGATCTGTAGTGAGCTAACGTCGAATACTAGACAAAACTCTTTTGTCCTTCGAAGGTATTTAAGTATGTTTTTCACAGCAGTCCAATGCTCCTGCCCTAGGTTGGCCTGAAATCTGCTTACTACACTCACTGCCTGAGCTATGTTAGGACGAGTGCACAGCATGGCATATATGATACTCCCCACGGCAGAGGCATAGGGAACGTCTTTCATGCCATCAATCTCCTCAGAAGTCTTGGGAGACATATTCTTGGAGAGAGTGACTCCGTGCCTGCAAGGAACATTTCCATTCTTGGAGTTTTCCATGCTGTATCCCTTGACTATTTTGTCAATATAAGTAGATTGGGATAATCCTATTATCCGCTTCGATCTATCTCTATAGAGTCGAAGACCCGATATATAGGAGGCTTCTCCAAGATCTTTCATGGAGAATTGTTGTGATAACCATACTTTCACCATAGTTAACATACCTACATCATTCCCAATGAGTAGAATGTCATCTACATACAGAACCAAGAAGGTAACATTATCGCCATTGTACTTCTTGTAGACACAGGGTTCATCCGGATTCTGCTCAAAGTCAAACGATTTGACGGCAGAGTCAAAACGGATGTTCCAACTTCTAGAAACTTGCTTAAGTCCATAAATGGATCTATTAAGTTTACATATCATGTTTTCCTGACCTGCAGCAATGAAGCCTTGCGATTGCTGCATATAGATATCTTTAGTAAGATCTCCATTTAGGAATGCAGTTTTCACATCCATTTTCCAAATCTCATAATCATGGTATGCTGCTACAGCTAGCAAGATCCTAATAGATTTAAGCATGGCCACAGGCGAAAAGGTTTCCTCATAATCGATGCCCTCTTTCTTAGTGTACCCTTTCGCCACCAGACGAGCCTTGAATGTCTCAACCTTACCATCGGGGCCCTTCTTCCTCTTGTAAATCCATTTGCAACCGATTGCTTTTACCCCGGAGGGCGGATATACTAGAGTCCAGACTCCATTGGTCTCCATTGAGTCCATCTCTGCTCTCATGGCCTCCACCCACTTCTAGGAATGTATGTCCAACATAGCTTCCGTGTAAGTCACGGGATCCTCTTCACTAGTCAAGGTTTCCACCAGGTAACTATCCTCGTCATAACCGTAACGGACTAGTGGCCTGGATAGCCGAGTGGATCTTCTAGTTTGGTCACTACCTGGAACTTGTGGGACATCTCCCACTGCTCCTAAGCTCTCCTCATCAAGAACAACTTCCTGACGATGGGTGCCCAGGATATAGTCGGTTTCCAAGAATTGCGCGTTACAACTACAGAACACTTTCTGCTCACTTGGGTTATAGAATAAGTAACCTACAGAACCTCTTGGGTAGCCTACAAATAGGCAACGGCTGGTCTTAGATTCCAACTTGTCTGCACTCGTTCTTTTAACGTGTGTTGGACAACCCCAAATCTTCAAGTGTCTGACACTTGGTTTCTTTCCGGTCCAAAGTTCATATGGAGTATTCGGAACCGATTTGGTTGGAACCCGATTCAGCACGTAAATCACAGTCTCTAATGCGTAACCCCAAAAGGATGTGGGTAACTCTGAGTGTATGAGAAGTGACCAGACCATATCCAATAAGGTCCTATTCCTCCTCTCCGAAACACCGTTAAGTTGTGGTGTAGTAGGAGGAGCTAATTGTGATACTATCCCATTGTCCTTTAAGTAGTCCCTGAATTCGTCAGAGAGATACTCGCCACCTCAATCTGATCGAAGGGCCTTAATTTCTCTCCCTAACTGTTTCTCGACCTCTTGTCCAAACTCTTTGAACTTTTCAAAGGATTCAGACTTGTGTCTCATTAGGTACACGTAACCGTATCGTGAAAAATCATCTGTGAAGGTGATGAAATACACGTGTTGATTTCGTGTCCTAACACTCATGGAACTACATACATCAGTATGTATTAGGTCAAGTGTGCCCGTACATCTTTCAGGCTTAACGTTAAATGGTCGTTTCATCATCTTGCCTTGTAGGCAAGGCTCGCAAGTGGGAAGATCTTCTACAGTTAGAAAATCCAAAGGACCATCCTTTACCAACCTTGTGATTCGGTCAACACCGATGTGGCCAAGTCGATAATGCCACAGACACGTGGGATTAACTGTATCACGAGCTCTCTTCTTAGGGATTTCAGCCGACATAGTTTCGGTTATGTTAGTTTCTAGAGAAGGATGTAGAACATAGAGACCGTTCTCCAGTTCCCCGTATGCGATGAATTTGTTGTTTCTTTTAATAGTAATCGTATTACTAAAGAAGACAGAATAACCATCTGCACACAGTTTTGAGACAGAAATCAAATTTCTCCTTAAATTTTGCACATAAAGACAGTCTTTTAGTACAATTGTTCCTTCTCTAAAAATTAATTCCACGGTTCCTATGGCCGCGGCTGCAACAGTTGCAGTAGTCCCCAAGAAGAGTGTGACTTCTCCTTCACTCAGCCTTCTACTTACCTTGAACTCCTGCAATGAGTTACAAGCATGAGTTGAAGCCCCAGAGTCAATACACTAGGATGTAGAAGCTACCAACAAATTGGTTTCTATAACACAAGTTTCAAAGTTACCTTTCTTGGATTCTAGGTAGGCAGGACAGTTCCTTTTCCAGTGGCCGGTCTTCTTGCAGAAGTGACAGGCATCCGATGCTTTGTCTTTCTTCTGCTTCTTGCTCTTAGCGGCTTTCTTCTGAGGCTTCTTTGCCTTCCTCTTTCTCTTGCCTGTCTTGCCAGTTTCAACAAGCATGGCTACAGGCTCATCCTTTCTAATCAGTTCTTCAGCTCTTTGCAACATATTGCTGAGCTCATGTAAGCTAACATGCAGCTTGTTCATGTTATAGTTCATGATGAACGGATAAAAGGAAGGAGGCAAAGAGTTAAGGATAGCATCTATCTGGCTTGCAAGGTCTAGCCCGAATCCAAGAGCCTCTAGTTCGTTGATGTATCCCATCATCCAAAGACAATGGTCATGAACTTGTTGACCCTTGGACATTTGTGCGGTCATGAACTGTTTCTAGACCTTTTGTCGAGTAGAACAATTCTGCTCTTCATACATTGTCCTGAGACTGTCCAATATGTCTTTGGCAAGTTCGATCTGATCGAACTACCTCTATATCGTGTTGTCTAAGGAGGCAATGATGTAACACCAGGCAAGGGAGTTTTTCTCCTCCCATTCTTGATAGTCTCTCCTTTAGGCCTCAGAAGCCCTATCACCCGGACGCTCCGGGGCAGGATTCTTTGCCACTTTGTCCAGCTTTTCAGAAGCTAGGACCAGCATAAGGTTCCTGTACTAGTCAGCATAGTTTGGGCCCTTCAACTTGTTGTCATCAAGTACTTTTGCAAAAGATCCGTTTGCCATTTTCTGATAAAAGAGCGAACATCATCAGTCCACAACCTAATTTGATTCATGTTCATTTCATAGATATGGATTTTAATCTACGATCCATTTTCATTTATTCGTCTCTGAGATTTCCCTCCTTTCTCAGTAACAGAGACTACGGGATGTCTTTGGAAATGTGGGAAATCACATAGGGTGCATGGAGCCAACTGTTTCAGCTGCATAACCCCACCACCTTTCTGTGAAGGATCACATCCACTCATCATATGAGTTTTCCCTTTGGCCTTTGTCAGACAAGGTTCAGAGCCATTTTCAGGTAAACCTTTCTGTCCAGTGAGGGCTTACCCATCATATTCGTGAACGCCAAGGTACCGTGAGAGAGTTCCCATTTTCTGGTGAAACCCCTCCCACATCGGTCTATGACGCCCCTATCATCTTATGAAACACTCAGACAAGCCCAACAGCAAATGGATAGCCCATTTTCTGGTGCATTTCCTCATTACTGAATGGCCCATCCTCATGCTAATGATGGAAGGCCTTTAGAGAGTTCATCATATGAATCTCCCTATCACATGCACTCATATTAGTTGGAGGGAACAAAATTATGCCCTAGTTTGATTTAGGTCAAACCAAAGTGGCTTCCATTGACTTTCATAAAGCCAGATTTCGGTGGGCCTTGAATCGGCTAGGGTTCTGCACGTAACCTCTTGATGAGGTGTGGGGCCCACCACTGAGGGCAGTCATCCAATGACCAAAAAGGGACACCATGGCAATGATGTGCATTCAGCCATGGTGTGCGCAAGAGCCACTGTTGAATGAGCATGGGCCAAGTACTTATGGCCCATGTACATAGCACATCACACATCCATACATCACATGCAGGGATAAATTGATCCAATCAATTAATTATCTGTAAGGCCCGTTGGAAGCCCGTTATAATTCCATAATACTAACCATTAATATTATCTAGGTATATGGGCTGAATTAGGGTTATCTAGTTCGGCCCATATAGCTTTATCCTTTAAAATGGGCTTTTGTAGTTTTAACTATTTAAAATTGGGTTTTTACAGGCTGGGCCGAATTAACCATTTAATTAAATATCAATCTTTAGGCCCATTAGTGGGAAATTAGGGCTGACTTTCAGCCTTGATTAAACCCTAGAATTGGTCCAAACAGTTATGAACCAATCTTGGTTCGAATGGGTCTAGGGTTTGATTTTTAATTAAATCCTTAATTCAAGAAAATAATCTGAAATTAAATACTAATAAAAAGAAAAACAAGAATCAGTCAAACAGGGCTGTTCACACAATCCTTCCTGCAAAACAGAGGTTAGATCACAGAATGCAGTTTCACAAACTGCAAATCGCAGATATCTTTTCTCTCATCTGCGAAATCTCCTTCTCTGCGAAATCTCCTTTTCTGTGCCACCAACTTCGATCCAAAATAAAAATAAATAGAAATCCTATTTCTATTAATAATTACATCTGATCGAATACCTATACATTTAGCCTAGAAAATAAATAAAAAAAATATTTATAGACCCAAAATAAATCAAGAACTGCAAAATCGCAGGTTCCTGCGCAAACCAAGAATTTGATCTCCTCTTGTACGAACAGCCCATAAATCAAGAAAATTATAAAGAACAATTCTAAATAATAATCAGATTTATTTAAAATTAATTTTAGATTATTTGCCCATTTGTTTTGGGAACAAATTTTCCAAAAACCAAATCTGCGCAAATTGGGTAGAACGCCTTCTCCCTGATTGCGCAGGTTCAGATCTGAAACAGAATGGTTCAAGATTTGAACCTGGGCTCTGATACCACTGAAAGGATGAGAGATCCATCACATGGACACCCAAAGATTGCGGAATAAGGGGCAAATTTCAAAAATTTTTCCTCTCCTTTCAATTGGGAATCACATTCCCTATTTAGAAAATCATATTTTCAAGGATAAATCTTGAACCTTAAACTGAACCAGATTTAAACCAAAAGGAATGGGAGAGAATAATACCTGATACCGAGAAGTAATATCTCCCAACGAAGGTGTTCATGCCCAAGGAAGGATCCAAAGACTGTTCCAACTAAAGATGGCGCAGTGCATGATGGAGCAGAATCAGCAGTGTTCTTCCCTAAGAACTCTGTCCTTCGCAAGAATCAGTAGAATGGTACGTGAGCACAGCTTCCTTTTCAATCCTTTCTCAAAGAACTGATGTCAAAATCCAATCTTGACTTCTCCCACAATTGGAGATCGAACTGGAAAACAGGGCGACAAGAGCAGGGAAGCGGCAAGAGAGTATTCGCAGGCTGCAGAATTCTCTCTTCTTGATTTCAGCACTAAAGAGGATCTGATGTGTTTCTTGTTGGTCTCTCAAGAGGCTGCCGCCCCCTCCTTCTTTTTGTTAACTTGAAAGGTCAGCTCCTAATCTCATTAGGAGGTGCTTATCCAAATCATATTTGGATCAGCCTTCTCTTCTAGTGATAAGGATAAACCCTTATCTTATCTGCAGATTAGTATAGCTTTATCCTAATCCAATTAGGAGGTTTCTAGATCTGAATCACATTCAGATCTGGACTCTCTGAGTGGATAGGATTAAGACCCTATCCTATCTGCTAATCCATCTCAGAATTCGCCCCTTTAATTAACTAAATAAATAGCCCAGTTCAAAATGGGCTTTAGGCCCATCAAGCTTATGTGCTCACTTAACCTTCCTATCTGCTGCCCAGTTGGGCTTCCTTGTATGGCGTGGGACCCAAGCATTGAACTACACAACAGCCACATGGGTTCGGCCCAGCCTTTGTTACAAGGCCTAGTCGAATACACTGTTAAAGACAGTGAACCCCCTGAAACCCATCGAATGGGCTCTATGGGCCCAACACTTACCCTAAGTGGTCCCTGGGCCAAGCCACCTTGTAACACCCAGGGACTGTGGGCAGATGCAAGATTAGCCCATCAGGTATTATCCTCAATGGTCTTACACTTAACCTCTCAGCCCTTAATGGTCATACACTGCCCGACAAGAGAGGACCTCTCCCTCAGCTGCAAGGAATAGTGTTGCACTCTCCACTTATATGGATCCCGGGAATTAAAACATTTTGCAAACATTTTAGAAACCATAATATATATACTTTTATATCTCATATAAAATATACTTTGCAAAACAAATCTCAACGATTGAAATCGGCTGCCGGCAGTCTTGGTTTTCAACAGTGAGAGCGCATCCCCGATCATTACCTTTGTCCGACAAAGGGGCTGATCCTGTCACTATGATCACCCACTCAGATGAATTCTCGGATTGTCCCAACATACCCAGGTTGTGACCCCCGCTAAGGATTTCACTGATTGGTACATCAAAGACACCCCGATCTGACACCTAGTGTAGTATCATAATCGAGTCTAGGGGTCGGGTGTAACTTTCCAGTTATGCCCATCAATCTCCAAGGTCCAGGGCAATACTTGGAAATCTGGTCCAGTTCAAAGATTCAATTAATCCCACACTGTATGAGTCTAGGGTCTCACCCCAGTAGCTGAGACAAGCCACCTCAACCGACTTGATGGCACCACAGTGTCAGCCTTGTCAGGATAGGTCTCCCTAGATCGACCCACTGGCTGTGAACTTTCTAAACTAACACGAGTCTCAATAAGTGTCCAGTTTAAGGGTATTACACAGAAACATACCAAGGGAACATGAATCAAATATGCACTTTTATTCATTTACAATAAACTCATAAAGTACATCAATTTTGATTGAACCTAAGGGCATACAAAACTGTCTAACATTTCAGCCTCAAGAACGCCAATGCCACTTATTAGAGGTTGGTGAATGAGGTCTTCAAGGATCAACTCAGTTGGAATGTTAAAAGCATGCACTGACGGCATGCTCGTAAAAAGCAAGAAGGCCGAACACCACCTAGACAATCTTAAGGAAGTCTTTGGCACCCTCAAGAAGTATAGAATGAAGCAAAACTTGACCAAGTGCACCTTCGGGGTCAGCTCCAACAAATTCAGGGTATTTATGGTTACGCAAAGAGGAATTGAAGCCAACCTAGGAAAAATACAGGCCATCCTTGACATGCAATCACCTTGGACCCACAAAGAAGTGTAACACTTCACCAAGCAAGTAGCCGCCCTTAGTAGATTCATGTCCATGTCAACGGACTGCTGTCTAGCCTTCTTCAAGGCTCTCAAATACGTGAAGAACTTCCAATGGATCGAAGAATGTGAACGCTCCTTTTGGGATTTGAAGAGGTACCTAAGCTTGCCGCCTCTCCTCACAGAGTCAAGCCCAGGGGACAAGCTATTGCTCTATCTCTCGGTTGCGGATGAGGTCGTCAACTCAGTAGTAATCAAGGAGGAGGACCGAGTACAGAGACCAATCTACTACACCAGTAAGGTTATCAGTGGCACAGAAACCCGGTACACCAACTTAGAAAAGGTGGCCCTAGCACTAGTCACCTTGGCGAGGAAGTTCAGACCATACTTCCAAGCTCAAAATGTTTGGTTGCTTACCGACCAACCCCTTGGACAAGTGCTCTAGAGGTTGGAAGCATTTGGTCACCTAGTTAAGTGGAGCATGGAGTTGAGCGAATTCAACATCGACTATGCTCCTCAGCCTACCATCAAAGCCCAATCCTTGGTCGACTTTCTCATGGAATGTACCTTCACCACACAGGACCCAGCCCCAGCACCGCAGATATGGACTCTCCATGTGGAGGGTTCGTCCAACAGATAAAGTAGCGGGGCTGGCCTCATCTTCGTCGGCCCAGACAACATAGTACTAGAGCACGCCCTCAGGTTTGAACTCAAACACTCCAACAACGAAGCTGAGTATGAATCCCTAATCGCCAAACTTCAACTTCCCTAGACCTCGGAGCCCGACAGGTTGAAGCTTTCAATGACTCCCAACTAGTAGTCAACCAGATCCATGGCTAGTTCAAGATGTGGACCCCCACCATGGCAATCTACTTACATAAGGTGCAAGAGTTAATCCAACAGCTTGAGCAGTTCAACATTCAATAGATTCCCCGAGCCAAAAATGTTCGAGCTGACACACTATCAAAGCTTGCCAGTTTTCCACCGATCGACCTCTACTCAATAGTGTGGATGGAGACTTTGGCCCAACCGAGCATCGTGCCGACAACTCTCTTCATCCTCCCAGTTTAGCACGGCCCATCCTGGACGGACCCCATCATAGAATACCTTCGGGATGGCACACTTCTAGAATACCGAACAAAAGCCAAAAGACTCCTGCATAGATCAACTCAGTATTGCCTCATACAAGGACAACTCTACCACTGCTCACATACTCTCCCCTACCTGAAGTGTCTTCCCCCCTCTGAGGCTAACTATGTCCTCAAGGAGATACATGAAGGTATTTGTGGAAACTACACCAGCGCCTAAACCCTGGCTCACAAGGCACTCCAACAAGGGTAATTTTGGCTGACCATGAAACAGGATGCAGCCCGGCTTGTTAGAAAGTGTGACAGTTGTCAAAGGATTCAAATATCCATCATTAGCCAGTGGTCCCATTAAGGCCGATCACCAGCCCGTGAACCTTCACATAGTGGGGATGGATATCCTCAACCCCTTCCCTACCACGATACAGAGAAGCAATATCTCCCAATGGAGGTGTTCACGCCCAAGGAAGGATCCAAAATCTGCTCCCACTGAAGATGGCGCAGTGCAGGGTGGAGCAGAATCAGTAGTGTTCTTCCAAAAGAACTTGACCCTTCACAAGAATCAACTAGATGGCTTACGAATACAACTCCCACCAATCTTTTCTCCAAAATATTGGTATCAAGATCAAATCATGATTTCTCCCAAAAACTGGAGGTCGAACTACTATAGGCGGCGACTGCAGGAAGGAGGCGGCAAGAGAGTATTTGCAAGGTGCAGAATTCTCTCTTCTAGTGATCTCAACTCTGAAGACAAGGATGTGTAGCTTGCATTTCTAAAGGCTGCCGCCCCTTTCTCCTTTTATAATCATAAAGGGATCAGCTCCTAATCCCATTAGGAGTTGTTAAAACAAATCATATTTGGATTAGAAGTCCCTTTAAGATAAGGGATAACCGTTATCTTATCTACAGATTAGATCAGCCATCTCCTAATCTGATTAGGATGCTTCCAGATCTAAATCTCATTTAGATCTTGGACTCTCTAAGTGGATAGAGTCTGGGCCCAAACCTATCAGCTGATCCATCTCAGAATTTGCCCCTTAAGAGACTAATAAAATTAGCCCAGTTCTAAATGGGCTTAAGGCCCATTTAAGTTTATGTATTCATTTAGCCTTCCAAACTGCTGCCCAGTTGGGCTTCCTTGTATGGCGTGGGACCCTAACATTGATCTACACATCAGCCAAATGGGTTCAGCCCAGCCTTTGTTACAAGGCCTGGCCGAATACACTATTATGGACAATGCACCCCCTGAAATCCATCAGATGAGCTTAATGGGCCCAACACTTACCCTAAGTGGTCCCTGGGCCAAGCCACCTTGTAACACCCAGGGACTGTGGGCAGATGCAAGATTAGCCCATCAGGTATTATCCTCAATGGTCTTACATTTAACCTCTCAGCCCATAATGATCATACATTGCCCGACAAGAGAGGACCTCTCCCTCGGCTCACAGGAACAATGTTGCACTCTCTCTAGTATGGATCCCGGGAATTAAAACCTTTTGCAAATCATTTCGAAACCATAATATATAAACTTTTATATCTCATATAAAATATATTTTTCAAAAACAAATCTCTATGATTGAAATCGGCTGCCGGCAGTCTTGGTTTCCATTAGTGAGAGTGCATCTCCGATCATTACCTTTGTCCGACAAAGGGGCCGATCCTGTCACTATGATCACCCACTCAGATGAATTCTCAGATTGTCCCAACATACCTATGTTTTGACCCCCACTAAGGATCTCACTGAATGATACATCAAGGACAGCCCAATCCGACACCTAGTGCAGTATCATAATCGAGTCTAGGGGTCGGGTGTACCTTTCCAGTTTTGCCCATCAATATCCAAAGTCCAGGGCAATACTGGAAATCTGGTCCAGTTCAAATATTCAATTAATCCTACACTGTATGTGCCTAGGATCTCACCCTGGCAGCTGAGACTGGCCACCCCAACCGACTTGGTGGCACCACAGTGTCAGCCTTGTCAGGATAGGTCTCCCCAGACCGACCCACTGGCCGTGAACATTCTAAACTAACACAAGTCTCATTAAGTGTCCAGTTTAAGGGTATTACACAGAAACATACCAAGGGAACATGAATCAAATATGCACTTTTATTCATTTACAATAAACTCATAAAGTACATCATTTTGATTGAAGCTAAGGGCATACAAAATTGTCTAACAGCTCCCATTTGCACTTAGGTCCAATCAGGTACTAGCCGGAGTTCCATGCTTTCCACATGTTTCATAAACACTTTCTGTGTCAGTGGCTTAGTCAATGGGTCTACCACATTCTCCGCTGATGCTACCTCTTAACATCATCTTCTCGTAGGTCCAGTGTTGTCATATAACAGTGGAATGGGTGATGTGCTGAATTCCAAATTCAGGAATGAACACCTTCATTCATAAGGCAGCCTCACTTACGGCAATGCGTTCGGCTTGGGTTGTGGACTATTAATTTGCTACTTAGGACCCCAGTTTGCTAACATTTAGGAAACAACACACGATCCTATCGTGAAAACATATCCAGATGTAGACTTTCTATCATCTGGATCCCACTAGAAATCGGCATCTGTATACCCTTGGATCTATAGTGAGCTACCATCGAATACTAGATAAAACTCTTTTGTCCTTTGAAAGTACTTAAGTATGTTTTTCACAACAGTCTAGTGTTCCTACCTGGGTTAGCCTGAAATCTGCTTACTACACTCACTGCCTGAGCAATGTCAGGACGAGTGCACAGCATGGCATACATGATGCTCCCTATGGCAGAGGCATAGGGAACGTCTTTCATGCCATCAGTCTCCTCAGAAGTCTTGGGAGACATCTTCTTTGAGAGAGTGACTCCATGCCTGAAAGGAACATTTCCTTTCTTGGCGTTTTCCATGCTGTATCTTTTGACTTTTTTGTTAATGTAGGCAGATTGGGATAATCCTATTATCTGCTTTGATCTATTTCTATAGAGTTGAAGACCCAGTATATAGGAGGCTTCTCCAAGATCTTTCATGGAGAACTGCTGTGAAAGCCATACTTTCACTGTAGTTAACATTCCTACATCATTCCCAATGAGTAGAATGTCATCTACATACAGAACCAAGAAGGTAACCTTATCTCCACTGTACTTCCTGTAAACACAGGGTTCATTCAGATTCTACTCGAAATTAAACGATTTGACAGCAGAGTTAAAACGGATGTTCTAACTTCTAGAAGCTTGCTTAAGTCCATAAATGGATCTATTAAGTTTACATACCATGTTTTCCTGACCCGCAGCAATGAAGCCTTGCGGCTGCTGCATATAGATATCTTTAGTAAGATCTCCATTCAAGAAAGCAGTTTTGACATCCATCTGCCAAATCTCATAATCATGGTATGCTACTATAGCTAGTAAGATCCTAATGAATTTAAGCATGGCCACAGGCGAAAAGGTTTACTCATAACCGATACCCTCTTTCTAAGTGTACCCTTTCGCCACCAAACGAGCTTTGAAGGTCTCAATCCTACCATCGGGGCCCTTCTTCCTCTTATAGATCCATTTCCAACCATCTACTTTTACTCCGGGGGATGGATCCACTAGAGTCCAGACTCCATTGGTCTCCATTGAGTCCATCTCTGCTCTCATGGCCTCCACCCACTTCTAGGAATCTATATCCAACATTGCTTCCGCGTAAGTCACGGGATCCTCCTCACTAGTCAAGGTTTCCACCAGGTAACTATCCTGGTCATAACCATAACAGACTGGTGGCCTGGATACCCGAGTGGATCTTCTAGGTTGGTCGCTACTTGGAACTTGTAGAACATCACCCACTACTCCTGAGCTCTCTTCATCAAAAACAATTTCCTGACAATGGGTGTCCAGGATGTAATCGGTCTCCAAGAATTGTGCATTTCGACTACAGAACACTTTCTGCTGACTTGGGTCATAGAATAGGTAACATAGAGAGCCTTTTGGGTAGCCTACAAATAGGCAACTGCTGGTCTTGGATTCCAACTTGTCTACACTCATTCTTTTAACGTGTGCTGGACAACCCCAAATCTTCAAGTGTCTGACACTTGGTTTCATTCTGGTCCAACGTTCATATGGAGTATTCGGAACCGATTTGGCTGGAACCCGATTCAGCACGTAAATCACAGTCTCTAATGCGTAACCCCAAAAGGATGTGGGTAACTCTGAGTGTATGAGAAGTGACCGGACCATATCCAATAAGGTCCTATTCCTCCTCTCTGAAACACCGTTAAGTTGTGGTGTAGTAGGAGGAGCTAATTGTGATACTATCCCATTGTCCTTTAAGTAGTCCCTGAATTCGTCAGAGAGATACTCGCCACCTCGATCTAATCGAAGGGCCTTAATTTCTCTCCCTAACTGTTTCTCGACCTCTTGTCTAAACTCTTTGAACTTTTCAAAGGATTCAGACTTGTGTCTCATTAGGTACACGTAACCATATTGTGAGAAATCATCTATGAAGGTGATGAAATACACGTGTTGATTCTGTGTCCTAACACTCAGGGGACCACATACATCAGTATGTATTAGGTCAAGTGTGCCTGTACATCTTTCAGGCTTACCATTAAATGGTCGTTTCGTCATCTTGCCTTGTAGGCAAGGCTCACAGGTGGGAAGATCTTCTACAGTTAGAAAATTCAAAGGACCATCCTTTACCAACCTTGTGATTCAGTCAACACCAATGTGGCCAAGTTGGTAATGCCACAGACATGTGGGATTAACTGTATCACAGGCTCTCTTCTTGGGGATTTCAGCCGACATAGTTTCGGTTATGTTAGTTTCAAGAGAAGGATGTAGAACATAGAGACCATTCTCTAGTTCCCCGTATGCAATGAATCTGTTATTTCTTTTAATAGTAATCGTATTATTAAAGAAGATAGAATAACCATTTGCACACAGTTTTGAGACAGAAATCAAATTTCTCCTTAAATTTTGTTCATAAAGACAATCTCTCAGTACAATTTTTTCTTCTCTAAAATTTAACTCCATGGTTCTTATTGCCGTGGCTGCAACAGTTGCAGTAGTCCCCAAGTAGAGAGTGACTTCTCCTTCACTCAGCCTTCTGCTTACCTTGAACCCCTGCAGTGAGTTACACACATGAGTTGATGCCCCGGAGTCAATATACCAGGACACAAAAGCTAATAGTAGATTGGTTTCTATAACACAAGTTTTGAAATTACCTTTCTTGGATTCCAGGTAGGCAGGACAGTTCCTTTTCCAGTGGGCGGTCTTCTTACAGAAGTGACAGGCATCCGGTACTTTGTCATTCTTCTACTTCTTTGATTTGGCAACCTTCTTCTAGGGTTTTCTCTTTGCCTTCCTTTTCTTGCCCAGTTTTCTAGTTTCAACAAGCATGGCAATGGGCTCATCCTTTTTAATCAATTCTTCAGCTCTTTGCAACATATTGCTAAGCTCTTGCAAGCTGACGTTCAGCTTGTTCATGTTGTAGTTCATGATGAATGGATTAAAGGGTGGAGGCAGAGAGTTGAGAATAGCATCGATCTGTGTTACCAGATCTAGACTGGATCCAAGAGCCTCCAGTTCATTGATATAACCCATCATCAGTAAATGTAATTAAATACATGTGTTGGTTATGAGTCCTAACACTAAGGGGACCTCATACATCACTATGTATAAGGTCTAGTGTGCCTGTACATCTTTTAGGCTTACCGTTAAATGGTCGTTTTGTCATCTTACCCTGAAGGCAAGGCTCACAAGTGGGAAGATCTTCTATAATTAGAATATCCAAAGGACCATCCTTTACCGGCCTTGTGATACGGTCAATACCGATATGGCCAAATCGGTAATGCCACAGGCACGTGGGATTAACTTTATCACGGATTATTTTCTTGGGGATATTAGCCAACGTAGTTTCAGCTATGTTAGTTTCTAGAGAAGGATGTAGAACATAGAGACTGTTCTCCAGTTCCCCGTATGCAATGAATCTGTTGTTTCTTTTAATAGTAATTGTATTACTAAAGAAGATAGAATATCCATCCGCACACAGTTTTGAGACAGAAATCAAAATTTTTCTTAAATTTTGTATATAAAGACAACCTTTAAGTACAATTATTCCTTCTCTAAAAATTAACTCTACGGTTCCTATGGCGACAACTGCAACACTTGCAGAAGTCCCCAAGTAACGTGTTACTTCTCCTTCACTCAGTCTTCTGCTTACCTTGAACCCCTACAGTGAGTTACACGCATGAGTTGAAGCCCTAGAGTCAATACACCAAGACGCAAAAGCTACCAACAAATTGGTTTCTATGACACAAAATTTGAAATTACATTTCTTGGATTCTAGGTATTGAGGACAATTCCTCTTCCAGTGGTCGGTCTGCTTACAATAGTGACAGGCATCTGATGCCTTGTCTTTTTTCTTCTTCTTGGGTTTGGTGGCCTTCTTCTAGGGATTTCTCTTTGCCCTCCTCTTCTTGCCTGATTTGGCTGCTTCAATAAGCATGGCAATGGGCCCACCCTTCTTAATCAATTCTTCGGCCCTCTGCAACATATTGCTGAGTTCCTGTAAGCTAACATTCAACTTGTTCATGTTGTAGTTCATGATGAATGGATTGAAGGACAGAGGCAAAGAGTTGAGAATAGCATCTATCTGGGTTACTAGATCCAGCCCGGATCCAAGAGCCTCTAGTTCATTAATATAACCCATCATCCGATGACAATGGTCGTGAACTTGTTGGCCCTTGGACATCTGTGGGGTCATGAACTGTTTCAAGACCTTCTGATGAGTAGAACGGTTCTACTCTTCATACATTGTCTTGGGACTGTCCAATATGTCTTTGGCAAGTTTGATTTGATTGATCTGACTATTTTGTATGCCCTTAGCTCTAATCCGATGACAACGGTTCTACTTTTGTTATTTAGTGTAAATAAATAAAGTGCATGTTTGATTCATGTTGTTTGGTATGATTCTGTGTAAGACCCTAAAACTGGATACCTATAGAGACTGGTGTTAGTTTTAAATGTTTACAGCCATTGGATAAGTCTGGGGGGATTTATCCTGCCAAGGCTAATTCTGGTGTGCCACCAAGTGTTGGGATGGCCTGTCTCGGCCGCCAGGGTGAGACCCAAGGCACATGCAGTATGGGATTACCCGAATCCTTGAACTGGACCAGATTTCCAGTATTGCCCTGGACCTTGGAGATAGATGGGCAAAACTAAAAAGTTACGCCTGACCCCTAGACTTAATTATGACACTTCACTAGGTGTCGGATCGGGCTGTCTTTGATATGCCAATCAGTGAGATCCTTAGATGGGGATCAAAACCTGGGTATGTTGGGACAGTCTGAGAATTCATCTGAGTGGGTGATCATAGTGACAGGATCAGCCCCTTTGTCGGACAAAGGGTAATGATCGGGAATGCACTCTCTCTGATGGAAACCAAATTGCCGGCAGTTGATTTCAATCGTTGGAATTTTGGTTTTGCAAAATTAATATAAACACACACACACACACACACACACACATATATATATTTCAAAATGTTTGCAAATGGTTTT
The DNA here is from genome assembly GCF_056320005.1 of Nelumbo lutea. Lineage (NCBI taxonomy): Eukaryota > Viridiplantae > Streptophyta > Magnoliopsida > Proteales > Nelumbonaceae > Nelumbo > Nelumbo lutea. The sequence goes on along the minus strand of NC_142684.1, from coordinate 42,049,380 downwards.
AATTCCTAGGATCCATGTGAGTGGAGAGTGCGGCACTGTTCCTTGCAGCCGAGGGGGAGGTCCTCTCTTTTCGGGCAGTGCTTGATCATTAAGGGTTGAGATATTAAGTGTAAAACCATTTAGGATAATACCTGATGGGTTAATCTTGCACCTACCCACAATCCCTAGGTTTTTATAAGATGGCTTGGCCTAGGGACCACTTAATGTTTGTTTTCTTTTTTTTCAAGAAATGGTTTCTTCTTAAGGGCGATTGATCTGAAATTAATTTTTGTTAAATCCAAAATTTATTTAGAATTGTTCTTTATTTATTTTGATTTAATGGACTGTTCGTACCTGGAGATCGTAGTGCTGATTTGGCGCAGATGGTCTGCGCACCCTTTTTCATTTATTTTATTCAATTCGGTCTGTAAATAATTTTTTTTAGTTTATAGACTGAATGTATAGGATTTGATCAAGAATGTAATTAATTAATAGAAATAGGATTTCTGTTATTTTTATTTATTTTCTTGATTAAAGAAGAAGGAAGAAGATGGCGGTGCTAGAGATTTGCAAATGGAGAAATCGCTTCCTGCGATTTGCAGTTTGTGAAACTGCAACCTTAATGATTAACCTCTATTTTGCAAGTGGTGCAAACAGTCTATAGTTGATTTGTGTTTGTTTAAAATCAAGATTATTAATTTCAGATCTTTCATGAATTAATTCTTGAATTGAAAATCAGTTTTTGGACCATTTCGGACTAGATTGGTCCAAAACTGTTTGGGCTGAATCTAGGGTTTGAAGGGGACTATTTTTCAGTCCATACTTCTCACACTTTCTGCTCCAAATCTTATGCTCAATTATAGGGATTAATTCGGCCCACCTATAAAGCCCAGTTTTAAATGGTTAAAACTGCAAAAGCCCACTATTGTGAGAAAAGTTGTATGGGCCGAACTGCTAACTGCGATTCAGCGCATATACCTAGAAGACATTAATTGTTAATGTTATGGATTTTAAATGGGCTGTTAAAAAGAGCTTTACAGCAACTAATTGATTGGATCAATTCTTCCTTTACATGTGATGTTTGGATGTTTGATGTGCTGCGACCATGGGCCATAAGCACTTGGCCCATGAAGACTCATTAGTGGCTCTTGCGCACACCATGGCTGAATGCACATCATTGCCATGATGTCCCTTAAGGTTATTGAATGACCCCTCCTTGCTTGGTGGGCTCCACAACCCTGAAAAGGGATGCGTATGGAACCCTTAGCCGATTAAGGCCCACTAGAAATCAGACTCTATGAAAGTAAGTGGGAGCCACTCTGGTTTGACCTAAATTAGAAATAGGGCGTAATCTCATTCCCTCTAGCAAATATGAGTGCATGTGATAGGGAGATCCATATGATGGACTCTCTAAAGGCCTTCCGTCATTAGCACAATGGTGGGCCCTTCAGTAACGAGGAAATGCACCATAAAATTGGGTTATCCATTTGTTGTTGGATCTATCAGAGTGTTTCATAAGATGATAGGGGCATCATAGACCGATGTGGGAGGGGCTTCACCAGAAAATGGAAACTCTCTCATGGTACCTTGACGTAACCTAAATATGATGGGTGAGCACTCACTGGACAGAAAGGTTTACCTGAAAATGGCTCTAAACCTTGTCTGACAGAGGCCAAAGGGAAACTCATCTGATGAGTGGATATGATCCGTCACAGAAAGGTGGTGGGGTTATGTAGCTGAAACAGTTGGCTTCACGCACCCCATGTGATTTCCCACATTTTAAGAGACATTTCGTCATCTTCGTCACTGAGAAAGGAGGGAAATCTCGGAGATGAACAAATGGGAATGGAACATGGATTAAAAACCATATCTATATAGGTAACATGAATCAAACTAAGGTTGTGGACTAATGTCTTTCTTGTTTTATCAGAAAATGGCAAATGGTCAATTCACAAAGCTTCTAGACGATAACAAGCTTAAGGGCCCAAACTATGCCGACTGGTACAGAAATCTTATGCTGGTCCTAACTTTCAAAAAGTTAGATAAGGTGGTGAAGTATCTTGCCCCGGAACGTCTGGGTGATAGGGCTTCTGAGGCCCGTAGGAGGGACTACCAAGATTGGGAGGATAAGAACTCCCTAGCCGACTGCTTTGTCATTGCCTCACTGGACAACTCAATACAGAGGCAGTTCGATCATATCAAACTAGCCAAGGACATATTGGGTAGTCTAAAGACAATGTATGAAGAGCATAACCGTTCAACTCAACAGAAGGTCCTGAAACTATTCCTGACCATGCAAATGTCCAAGGGGCAGAAAGTTCATGACCATTGTCTTCGGATGATGGGCTACATTAACGAACTCGAAGCCCTTGGATCTGGGCTAGATCCTGGCACACAAGTGGATGCTATCCTGAATTCTTTGCCCTATTCCTTCAGTGCGTTCACAATGAACTATAACATGAATAAGTTGAATGCCAGCGTCCAGGAACTCAGCAATATGTTGCAGAGGGCCGAGGATCTACTCAAGAAGGATGAACCTATGGTTATGCTTGCTGAAGCTAACAAATCAGGCAAGAAAAAGAGAAAGGCAAAGAAGCCCTAGAAGAAAACTGCCAAGCCTAAGAAGTAGAAGAAGAACAAGGCATTTGATGTCTATAACTTCTGCAAGCAGACCAGCCATTGGAAGAGGAATTGTCCTGCCTACTTGGAATCTAAGAAAGGTAACATCGAAACTTGTGTCATAGAAACTAATATGTTAGTTACTTCTGTGTCCTGGTGTGGTGACTCTGGGGCTTCAACTCATGCGTGTAACTAACTGCAGGGGTTCAAAGTTAGCAGAAGATTGAGTGGAGGCGTAGTGACACTATTCTTGGGAACAACTTCAAGTGTTGCAGTTGTGGCAATAGGAACCGTAGAGTTAGTTTTTAAAGGAGTGCTTGTACTTAAAGATTGTCTTTATGTACAGAACTTGAGAAGAAATTTAATTTTTGTTTCTAAACTATGTGCTGATGGATATACTATTTATTTTAGTAATATGATTACTGTTAAACGGAATAACAAATTCATCGCATGTGGGGAACTGGAGAACGGTCTTTATGTTCTACATCCTTCTCTGGAAACTAACTTGACCGAAACTACGTCGGTCAAAAATCCCAAGAAAAGGAATCGTGATACAGTAAATCCCACGTGCCTCTGGCATTACCGACTTGGCCATATTGGTGTTGACCAAATCACAAGGCTGGTAAAAGATGGTCCTTTGGATTTTCGAACTGTAGAAAATCTTCCCACTTGTGAGACTTGCCTTCAAGGTAAGATGACTAAGCGGCCATTTGACGGTAAGCCTGAAAGATCTGCAGGCACACTTGACCTAATGCATACCGATGTATGTGGTCTCTTGAGTGTTAGGACATGGAATCAACACATGTATTTCATCACCTTTACAGATGATTTTTCACGATATAGTTACATGTACCTAATGAGACACAAGTCTGAATCCTTTGAAATGTTCAAAGTGTTCAGATAGGAAGTAGAGAAACAGTTAGGGAGAGAAATTAAGGCCCTTCGATTGGATCGAGGTGGCGAGTATCTCTCTAACGAATTCAGGGACTACTTGAAGGACAATCGGATAGTGTCACAACTAGCTCCTCCTACTACACCTCAACTCAACGGTGTTTCAGAGAGGAGGAACAGGACCTTGTTGGACATGGTCCAGTCACTTCTCGTATGCTCAGAATTACCCACATTCTTTTGGGGATACGCATTAGAGACTGCTATCTACGTGCTGAATAGGGTTCCAACCAAATTAGTTCTAAAAACTCCATATGAACTTTGGACTGGAAGGAAGCCAAGTGTAAGACACTTGAAGATTTGGGGTTGTCCTGCACACGTTAAAAGAACAAGTGCGGACAAGTTGGAGTCCAAAACCAACCGTTGCCTATTTATAGGCTACCCAAAAGATTCGGTGGGTTATCTATTCTATGACCAAGCGAGCAGAAAGTGTTCTATAGTTGAAACACCCAATTTTTAAAAACCGAATACATCCTGGACACCCATCGTCAAGAAATAGTTCCTGTTGAGGAGAGCTCGGGAGTAGTGGGAGATGTCCCACAAGTTCCAGGTAGTGACCAACCTAGAAGGTCCACTCGGGTATCCAGACCACCAGTCCGATATGGTTATGACCAGGATAGTTACCTGGTGGAAGCCTTGACTAGTGAGGAGGATCCTGTAACTTATGCAGAAGCTATGTTAGACATAGATTCCCAGAAGTGGGTGGAGGCCATGAGAGCTGAGATAGACTCGATGGAGACCAATGGAGTCTGGGTTCTAGTAAATTCACCCTCTGGGGTAAAAGCAATTGCTTGCAAATGGATCTACAAGAGGAAGAAGGGCCCCGATGGCAAGATTGAGACCTACAAAGCTCGTTTGGTGGCGAAAGGGTATACTAAGAAAGAAGACATTGATTATGAAGAAACCTTTTCGCCCATGGCCATGCTCATATCCATTAGGATCCTACTAGCTGTAGCAGCATACCATGACTACGAGATTTGGAAAATGGATATCAAAACCACGTTCCTGAATGGAGATCTTAGTAAAGATATCTACATGCAGCAGCCGCAAGGCTTCATTGCTACTGGTCAGGAACACATGGTATGTAAACTTAATAGATCCATATATGGACTTCAGCAGGCTTCTAGGAGTTGGAACATCCGTTTTGATTTTCCAGTCAAAATGTTTGACTTTGAGCAGAATCCGGATGAACCCTGTGTTGTACGTGGACGATATCCTACTCATTGGGAATGATGTAGGAATGTTGACTTCGGTCAAGGTATGGCTATCACAGTAGTTCTCCATGAAAGATCTTGGAGAAGCTTCGTATATATTGGGTCTTCGACTCTATAGAGATAGATCAAAGTGGATAATTGGATTATCTCAGGCTGTTTATATTGACAAAATTGGAAAAAGATACAACATGGAGAACTCCAAGAAAGGAAATGTTCCTTTCAGGCATGGAGTCACTCTCTCCAAGAAGATTTCTCCAAAGACATCTGAGGAGATTGAGAGCATGAGAGATGTTCCCTATGCCTCAGTCGTAGGGAGCATCATGTATGCCATGTTGTGCACTCGCCCAGACATTGCTCAGGCGGTGAGTGTGGTAAGCAGATTCCAAGCCAACCCAGGGCAAGAGCATTGGACTGCTGTGAAGAACATACTCAAATACCTTCGAAGGACAAAAGAGTTTTGTCTAGTATTCGATGGTAGTTCACTACAAGTTCTAGGTTATACCGATGTCAATTTCTAGTCGGATCTAGATGATAGAAAGTCTACATCTTGGTATGTTTTCATGATAGCATCGTGTGTTGTTTGCTGGAAAAGCAGTAAACAGGGGTCCATTGCAGATTCCACAACCAAGGCCGAGTACATTGCCGCAAGTGAAGCTGCCAAGGAAGCCATGTGGATGAAGAAATTCATACACGAATTGGGAGTGATTCCATCCAGCACATCACCCATCCCGTTGTTGTGTGACAACAATGGAGCAATCGCCCAGGTTAAAGAGCCTCGAGCCCACTGGAGCTCAAAGCACATCGAGAGGAAGTACCACATACTACGAGTGATCGTTGGTAGAGGGGACATTCTAATTCAGAAGGTAGCATCAACGGATAATGTGGCAGACCCATTGACTAAGCCACTAACACAGAAGGTGTTTGAGAAACACGTGGAAAGTATGGGACTCCGGCTTATACCAAATTGGACCTAAGTGCAAGTGGGAGCTGTTAGACAATTTTGTATGCCCTTAGCTTCAATCCGATTTGATGTACTTTTGTTATTTAGTGTAAATAAATAAAGTGCATATTTGATTCATGTTGTTTGGTATGATTCTGTGTAAGACCCTAAAATTGGACACTTATAGAGATTCGTGTTAGTTTTAAATGTTCACAGCCATTGGATAAGTCTGGGGGGATTTATCCTATCAAGGCTGATACTGGCATGCCACCAAGTGTTGGGATGGCCTGTCCTGGTCGCCATGGTGAGACCCAAAGCACATGTAGTATGGGATTACTCAAATCCTTGAACCGTACCAGATTTCCAGTATTGCCCTGGACCTTGGAGATAGATGGGAAAAATTGGAAAGTTACACCTGACCCCTAGACTTGATTATGACACTTCACTAGGTGTTGGATTGGGCTGTCTTTGATATGCCAATCAGTGAGATTCTTAGATGGGGATCAAAACCTGGGTATGTTGGGACAGTTTGATAATTCATCTGAGTGGGTGATCATAGTGACAGGATCAGCCCCTTTGTCGAACAAAGGGTAATGATCGGGAATGCACTCTCTCTAATGAAAATCAAACTGCCGGCAGTTGATTTCAATCGTTCGAATTTTTGTTTTGCAAAATTAATATATACACATATAAATGTGTACAGTTTCAAAATGTTTTCAAATGGTTTTAATTCCCGGGATCCATGTGAGTGGAGAGTGTGGCACTGTTCCTTGCAGCCGAGGGAGAGGTCCTCTCTTGTTGAGCAGTGCTTGATCATTAAGGGCTGAGAGGTTAATTGTAAGACCATTTACGATAATACCTGATGGACTAATCTTGCACCTACCCACAGTCCCTGGGTTTTTATAAGATGGCTTGGCCCAGGGACCACTTAATGTAAGTGTTGGGCCCACAGGGTCCATGTGATGGGCTCAGGGGTTCATCGAGCTTTTCAGTGAATTCGGCTAGGCCTTGTAATAAAGGCTGGGCCAAACCTATGTGGCTGGTGTGTAGATCAATGCTTGGGTCCCACGCCATACAAAGAAGCCCAACTGGGCAGTAGATTGGAAACAAATTAAGCACTAAACACTTAATGGGCCAAAAGCCCATTTCTAGCTGGGCTGATGTGATCACCCATTTATGGGGCGGATCTGAGATCGTGTTAGCAAAAGGATAGGGCCTTTTAACCTTATCCACTCTAGGAGACCAAATTCAAATCAGATTTGAATCTGGTAACCTCCTCATAAGAACAGGAGTAAGCTAACTTAACCTGCAGATAGGATTAAGATAATCCCCTATCCAAATACTGATTTGGATTGGGATAACTCTTAATTAGGAGGTTTTTTAATCAAGAAGAAAGGAGGAGAAACCCAAGAATAATATATCAGATTTCAAACAAGGGTTTTGAAAATATACATCCTACAAATTGAGATTAGATCTCATACAGACTCTAGAGAGAAGAGCAGCAATCCAACTATCTTCATCCTTGGAGTTCTCCTCCAGCCGCCGCCGCCATTGCTTCTTACAAGATTTGATCTTTGTAGAAACAAGAAGTCAGGAAACCAGTTTTTGACATCAGTCTTGTGGAAAAGACTGAAAAAGATTCGGTGTTTAAAGTTTCCAAAGGATTCTTGCGAAGGATCCAGTGTGTAGGACGCACTCTGCTAGTTCTGTTCCACCCACAGCTGTGTCATCTTCAGCAGGAGCAGATCTTGGTTTCTTCTTTAGGCGTGAACACTAACTTTGGGAGATATTGCTTCTTCGGATCAGGTATATTCCTCCCTTTTACCTTTCGGTTCAGTTCTGGTTCGATTATGGTTCAAGTAGGATCCTTGAATATTGTATTCTAAATTTAGGGAATATGATTACCAGTTGGAAGAAGGTAGGAAAATTTTTTGAAATTCGCCCACCCATTCCGCAACCTTATTGGCGTCCATTAGATGGATCCTACCATTCTTTCACCAAGAGCCTCCAGTTTGTTAATATAACCCATCATCCGAAAACAATGGTCGTGAACTTGTTGGCCCTTGGACATCTACAGGGTCATGAGCTGTTTCAAGACCTTCTATCGAGTAGAATGGTTCTGCTCTTCGTACAATGTCTTGGGACTGCCCAATATGTCTTTGGCAAGTTTGATCTGATCGAACTGCCTCTGTATTGGATTGTCCAACGAGGCAATGATATAGCAGCAGGCAAGGGAGTTTTTCTCCTCCCATTCTTGGTATTCTCTTCTCCGGGCCTCATAAGCCCTATCTCTCGGATGATCTGGGGCAGGATTCTTGGCCACCTTATCCAACTTCTCAGATGTTAAGACTAGCATGAGGTTACAATACCAATCAACATAGTTTGGGCCCTTAAGCTTGTTGTTGTCAAGAAGCTTTGCAAATTGTTTGTTTGCCATTTTCTTATAAAAGAGCAAACATCAGTCCACAACCTAATTTGATCCATGTTCATTACATAGATATGGCTTTTAATCTATGTTCCATTCCCATTTGTTTATCTCTGAGATTTCCCTCCTATCTCAATGACGGAGATAGTGACTTGTCTCTGGAAATGTGGAAAACCACATGGGGTGCATGGAGCCAACTGTTTTAGCTGTAAAACCCCACCACCTTTCTGTGAATCATAGCCATTTTAGGTAAACCTTTTTGTCCAGTGTGTGCTTACCCATCATATTCGTCAACGCCAAGGTACCGTGAGAGAGTTCCCATTTTCTGATGAAGCCCCTCCCACATCGGTCTATGACGCCCCTATCATCTTATGAAACACTCAGACAAATCCAACAGCAAATGGATAGCCCATTTTCTGGTGCGTTTCCTCATTACTGAAGGACCCATCTTCATGCTAATGATGGAAGGCCTTTAGAGAGTTCATCATATGAATCTCCCTATCACATGCACTCATATTACTGGAGGGAACAAGAATTATGCCCTAGTTTAGTTTAGGTCAAACTAGAGTGGCTCCCATTGACTTTCATAAAGCCAGATTTCGGTGGGCCCTATTCGGCTAGGGTTCTGCACATATCCCCTTCAGGAGGTGTGGGGCCCACCACTAAAGGAGATTATCCAATGATCTTTAGGGACACCATGGCAATGATGTGTGCAATAGCCACTGTCGTATCTGCATGGGCCAAGTACTTATGGCCCATAAACATTGCACATCACACATCCATACATGCATGTAGAGATAAATTGATCCAATCAATTAAATATCTATAAAGCCCATAATAATTCATATCATTAACAATTAACATTATCTAGGTATATGGGCCGAGTTAGGGTTAAGCAGTTCGACCCATATAGCTTTCCTACAAAAGTGGGCTTTTAGTAGTTTTAACAATTTAAAACTGGGCCTTACAGGTTGAGCCGAATTAAATTCTTAATTAATTATCAATCCTTTGGCCCATCAGTGGAAAATTAGGGCTGACATCAGCCTTGATCAAACCCTAGATTCGGTCCAACTAGTTTGGACCAATCTAGTTCGAATGGGTCTAGGGTTTGATATTTAATTAAAGATTTAATCCAAGAAAATGATCTGAAATTAAATACTAATCAAAGAAAAGCAAGAATCAGTCAAAGAGGGCTGTTCACAAACTGCAAATCATAGATAGCGATATTCCCATCTGCGAAATCTCCTTCCTGCGCCGCCATCTTTGACCCAAGAATAATAAAATAGAAAACCAAAAATTTCTATTAATATTACATTAGATTGAATCCTATACATTCAGTCTAAAAATAAAAAAAAATTATTTTACAGACCAAATGTAATAAATAAATCAAGAAACTACAAATCGCAAATTACCACGAGCCAGAAAAAGATTTCGATCTCCACTTGTACGAACAACCCACAAATCAAGAAAATTATAAAGAGCAATTCTAAGTAAAATACATATTTATAAAAATTTAACTTCAGATCAATCGCACTTTATTTGGGAAATAATTTTCTAGAAAAAACCCTAATCCGTGCAAATCGGGTAGAACGCCTTCTGCCCATTTGCGTAGGTCCAGATCTGGTTTAATTCGGTTCAAGACTTGAACCTGACTCTGATACCACTGAAGGAATGAGAGATCCATCATATGGATGGCCGAACCCTGTAGGTAGGTTGGGCAAAATTTTAAAAATTTCCTCTCCCCTCATCTGGGAATCACATTCCCTGTTTTAGAAAATCTTTATTTTCAATGATCAATCTTGAACCATAAACTGAACTAGATCTGAAACCAGAAGCAGGAGAGGGATATACCTGATACAGAGAAACAGTATCTCCCAATGGAGGTGTTCACACCCAAGGAAGGAACCAAAAACTGCTCCCACTGAAGATGGTGCAGTGTAGGATGGAGCAGAATCAGTAGTGTTCGTCCAACGAACCGAACCCTTCACAAGAATTCGCTGGAGGATATGAGCACAACTTCAGATCAGCCTTTCTCCAAAGGCTGATGTCAAGATCCAATCTTGATCATTCCTGCTTGAATGAGGAGATCAAACTGGCAGCTATGGCGATGGTAGGAAGAGGCAGCAAGGAGAAAATAGCGTAGTGGTGCTATGTTCTCTCTTTTGTATCTCTAGCCCTGAAAGTGAATGTGATCTTCAAAGAGGTTGCCACCCCCTCCTCCTTTTATTACCTTAAAGTGATCAGCTCCTAATCCCATTGGGAGTTTCTGATCCAAATCACATTTGGATCTGAATTCCCTTTAAGTGATAAGGATAGACTCTTATCTTATCTGCAGGTTAGATCAGCCCTCTCCTAATCTTATTAGGAGGTTTCCAGATCTAAATCTCATTTAGATCTAGACTCTTTGAGTGGATAGGGTTAAGACCCTATCCTATCTGCTAATCTAATCTCAGATCCGCCCCTTAGTTTAACTGATCAAATCAGCCCAGTTCGAAGTGGGCTTTAGGCCCAATAAGTATATGTGCTCACTTAGCCTTCCAAAATGCTGCCCAGTTGGGCTTCCTTGTATGGCGGGGGACCCAAGCATTTGAAGGGATGAGAGATCCATCACATGGACACCCAAATCTTGCGGAATAGGGTGGGTGAATTTCAAAAAATTTCTCTCCCTTCAATTGGGAATTGTATTCCCTATTTTAGAAAAATTATATTTTTCAAGGATCAATCTTAAACCATAAACCAAACCAGATTTGAAACAAAATAGTAGGAGATGGATATACCTGATACAGAGAAATAATATCTCTCAATGGAGGTGTTCACGCCCAAAGAAGATCACCAAAGACTGCTCCCACTGAAGATGACACAATGGATGGAGGAGCAGAATCAACAGGGTCCGTCCCATGAACTGAATTCTTCAGCAAGAATCCAAAGGAGGCAGTGAGCACAACTTCCTATCAGCCTTTCAGCAAAGACTGATGTCAAGATCCAATCTTGACCACTCCTACAATGTTGGAGAATGAACTGGTAGTATGAGAGCGGCAGGAAGGGATCACAGGGAGAAGGCGCAGTCACACTGTGTATTCTTCTCTCTGTAATTCGAGATCTAGTATCTTTGGAATTTCTGGGATTCTTTGGATGGTTCGCCCTCTCCTGCTTTTATAGGCTTAAAGAGATCAGCTCCCGATCCTATCAGGAGTTTCCTAATTCAGATCATTATCTGATTTTGGACTCTCTTTAAGTGATAAGGATAAGACCCTTATCTTATCTGTAGATTAGATCAGCTTTTTCCTGATCTTATAAGGAGGTTTTCAGATCTAAATTCAGATCTGTTCTCTCTGAGTGGATAGGGTAGGACTCTATCCTATCTGCTGATTTAATCCCAGATCCGCCCCATCTATTTAACTAATCAAATTAGGCAAGTTCGAAATGGGCTTCAGGCCCAATAAGTCTATGTGCTCAATAATGCTTCCAAACTGCTGCCTAGTTGGGCTTCTTTGTATGGCGTGGGACCCAAGCATTGATCTACACATTAGCCACATGGGTTTGGCCCAACTTTTGTTACAAGGCCTAGCCGAATACACTGTTGTGGACAGTGCACCCCCTGAAATCCATCACATTGGACTCTATTGGGCCCAACACTTACATTAAGTGGTCCCTGGGCCAAACCACCTTATAAAAACCCAGGGACTGTGGGCAGATGCAAGATTAGCCCATCAGGCATTACCCTCAATGGGCTTACACTTAACCTCTCAGCCCATAATGATCAAACATAGCCCGACAAGAGAGGACCTCTCCCTCGGCCACAAGGAACAGTGTTGCACTCTCTGCTTATATGGATCCCAGCAATTAAAACCTTTTGCAAACATTTTAGAAACCGTAATATATATACTTTTATATCTCATATAAAATATATTTTGTAAAACAAATCTCAACGATTGAAATCGGTTGCCGACAGTCTTTGTTTCCATCAGAGAGAGTGCATCCCCAATCATTACCTTTGTCCTACAAAGGGGTTGATCCTGTCACTATGATCACCCACTCAGATGAATTCTTAGACTATCCCAACATACCCAGGTTTTGACCCCCGCTAAGGATCTCACTGATTGGCATATCAAAGACAACCCAATCCGACACCTAGTGCAGTATCATAATCGAGTCTAGGGGTCAGGTGTAACTTTTCAGTTTTGCTCATTAATCTCCATGGTCCAAGGCAATACTGGAAATCTGGTCCGGTTCAAACATTCAATTAATCCTATACTGCATGTGCCTTGGGTCTCACCCTAGCGGTTGAGACAGGCCACCCCAACTGACTTGGTGGCACATTAGTGTCAGCCTTATCAGGATAGGTCTCCCCAGACCGACCCACTGGTTGTGAACATTCTAAACTAACATGAGTCTCATTAAGTGTCCAGTTTAAGGGTATAACACAGAAATAGACCACAAGAACATGAATCAAATATTCACTTTATTCATTTACAATAAATGTCAAAAGTACATCATTCTGATTGAAGTTAAGTGCATATAAAGATTGTCTAACAACATTGATCTACACATCAACCACAAGGGCTCAGCCCTGCCTTTGTTACAAGGCCTAGCCGAATTCACTAGAAAGCCCAGTGAACCCCTTGAGCCCATCATATGGACTCTATGGGACCAACATTACACTAAGTGGTCCCTGGGGCAAATCACCTTGTAACACCTAGGGATTGTGGGTAGATGCAAGATTAGTCCATCAAGTATTACCCTCAATGGTCTTACACTTAACCTCTCAGCCCATAATGATCAAACACTACCCGACAAGAGAGGACCTCTCCCTCGGCTGCAAGGAGTAGTGTTGCACTCTCTACTTACATGGATCCCGGGAATTTAAAATCTTTTGCAAACATTTTGAAACCATAACATATATATATATATATATATATATATTTTATATTTGTATGTAAAATATATTTTGCAAAACAAATCTCAACGATTGAAATTGGCTACCCGTAGTCTTGGTTTCCACAAGAGAGAGTTCATCCCCGATCATTACCTTTGTCCGACAAAGGGGATGATCTTGTCACTATGATCACCCACTTAGATGAATTCTCAGACTCTCCCAACGTACCCAGGTTTTGACCCCCTCTAAGGACCTCACTGATTGGCATATCAAAGACAACCCAATCTGACACCTAGTGCAGTATCATAATCGAGTCTAGGGGTTAGGTGTAACTTTCTAGTTTTGCCCATCAATCTCCAAGGTCCAGGGCAATACTGAAAATCTGGTCCGGTTCAGGGTTTCAAGTAAACCTACACTACATGTGCCTCGGGTCTCACCCTGGCGGCTGAGACAGGCCACCCCAACATTTGGCAGCACACCAGTGTCAACCTTGGCAAGATAAATCTCTCCAAACTTATCCAACGGCTGTGAAGATTCTAAACTAACACGAGTCTCATAAGTGTCCAGTTTAAGGGATTACACAAAAACTCACCACAATAACATGAATCAAATATGTACTTTATTCATTTATAATAAATGTCATAATGTACATCAATCTGATTGGAGCAAAGGGCATACAACTGTCTAACACGCTCACCAGCCGCCTCGAGCTTGGCCAACCGGGCTCTTAGGCCCACAAGCTCAGTGTACTCAGCATCATAAAGGTGCCACAGTAACCGAAGGAAATCGACCACTGCAACCACCAAACAAGCGCTCTGCAAAAGAAACCAAGTGTTAGCACGGTCAACTCGAACCAAACAAGAAACCAAGAATAAACATGGACTTACTAAAGAAACTTGACATAGGAGAGAGTACTCCAAGACACCGCTCGTAGACTTTGCGGCCTCATGCCGAATGGCCTATGTCATAATTCCATGGAGAAGCTATTCAGGCACACCCTCCGCATCGAGCCCGTCCTTGGAGCGGATGTTCAACTGTGGCATGTGAAGAGCCGAGCTATTGCCCTTAGGCATGTTCATCCATAGAGAAGGGGGGATGGCAGACAGGTAACCCTCCTCCGGGTCAACCACCACAGCCTCTTCTTCATCACTCCACTGCCTGGCTCTCTTCTATTGTCGGGAAGCCCTCTCGGTAGACTTCGGCGACATCACTTCGGGATGGAGCTGGGCCCTTTGATCACCTCGGCTCTACCTCTGTTGCCTAGCCATCATTCTCCAAAGTATCTCTTCCTCACTCACCATATCAACACCTGGACCAAAATGAGCACTCAGTCAGAACAAGTTGTAAGCTCGGAAAGGAGAAGATCAATAAGTGAACTGAAGCGACAAAACAGACCGGCCTCCCCTTTCATTAGCCCAGTGTGTATCAACATCGAGAAGGACATGTAGCAAGCATATCACGTTGACCTCCACAATCATGCCTATAGCCACCCTCTCCTCCTCGATAAGCCAGGCCAACGCAGGCTGCGACACCTTAGTCTTCGGCACCTGGAGTGTGGCCAAAAGGGGCGAACCTCCAGGGCAATGCACAAAGAAAAATCCTTCCTTCCAGTGCTTCACTGAGGATGGGGCCCCGACAAGCACTTTAATGTGCCACCTCACCGAGAAGTAGTAGTATCCTTATTGGTGGTGCTTCAGTTTGAGGAAGTAGGAAACCTTACCCAGGGTAAGCTCGACATCATGGATAAAGCAATAAGACATTAAATCAATCAGAAACCTAAAGGAGTTCAGCATTAGCTACACTGGCAGCACTCCGACTACCCCCTTGTGCAATGGGAACCTCAGCTCGGACTCTAGACTCTTCTCATATACACAGAGTTTGCCCGGCTGAGCATCTGTGGGCATCTCACCAACCCTTGGACAGCTAAGCTCATACTCCTCGGGAATGCAATATAAAGCTCGGATTTGAGCCATATTCCTAGGGTTCACACAGCAAGGGGTGGTCCCAAATCGGTGGCCAACCCATGTAGGAAGCTTGACCTCCACAGGCGGTGGTCCCGCCTTAGCCCCATTGGCCTCAACAACCCTCTAAGAATCTACCTCCTTAAAGTCTTCAGCCTCAGACCCCCGTTCCTCGGCCTTAGGAACATTAAGCATGGCAGCCTTGGTGAAAGACCCCAACTCAGACTCGGAACAAGAAGCAGAGTAATCGGAGGAATAAGCAGAAGAAGAGGAAGAGGAGTGGAAGGACGAGGAAGACATCTTACCTAACCCGAAGAATGGAAAGTCGTGGAACTGAAGCAAGCATCGAGCATTGTAAACTACTCCTCACCGAGCTTCCCAAGTGACTTCTTTTGCAAATGACGATGGAGAAATGCTCTTCACCCGCTTTTATAGAGCTCCTAACACTCCAGATCAAGCAGGATCAACGGTGTAGATCAAGCGCCACTCTGACAGGCTCGGAAGGCCAATTGGCGCAACTGCACCTCGCACACGTAAAGCCTCGAGAACTGAAGTGATGCTTTGGACAACCCATTTCAGAGATGGCGCAATCATCAACCCAGTCGGTTCAGCTGGGAAAACCCATCCAACCAAAATCCTTCGACCCTAGCGATGCGCTCAACCAGAAGCAACTTCAAATTCCTTGACCAACAACCAAAGAGCTCTTCCACGCCCCGCCACGGCTGAGCACTCATCTCCTCGACTTCAGAATTGGGGGAGTGGTGTTCATATTCCGAATTGCAACTTCAAGTTCCTCAACCAAGAACCGAAGAACTCTTCTGCACTACATCTTGGCGGAGCACTTCATTCCTCAAATTCGGAACTGGGGGAGTGGTGTTCGGGTTATAGTTGAGTTGGCTTCGGACGTCATGTGGTCGCCCTATTCCCTCGACCAAGTCAGCGTCCCGTCATCTCCATGGCCCAACTTAGCTCCACAGCTACGTCAGCACCACAACACCTCCGTGGCCCCACCCACCTTGTCCCTTCAGCCACAACAACACCACATCCTGAGGATAAGCACGACCAAGATAAGAGAGAAGATGGGGACAACTCCAATGGGGATTAGGTCTTATCCCGAAGATCTCGGCGGTTAACCTCATCCTGACAACCCCGGAAGCCTCATCTAACCAAGATACGGATCTTCGGCTATAAGAGGTATTACCCACTCAAGGTAAGGGATCGATCTCTTTACTCTCATACCATTACTCTGCTCGGACTAGCATTTCTCTCTAGTTGCTCGGCCCGACCACCTACTGCTTTCTACTGACTTGAGCATTGGAGTGCCTACCCGGGGATAACTCCTTGAGCTTTTGACATCCTTCTTGATTTCAGATCTCATAGCACGGCTTCATCCTTCCACTTTGACTCCACCCAATTGGCAAGGATTATCTAACTATGACCTTGATTCTTGCACTACCTGGAATCTAACAGCATCAAATCTTGCATGGAATTCTTCTACCGTTGTGTGCAAATAGTAGTTGCATGACTCTATTTCTTGTTTTTTGCAAAATCTATTTTGTAGTTACCCACCATGTGTAGATTAGTATTTTGGACATGTCTTCATTTACCATCAAGAAAAAAAAAAATCATTGCATCACATTAAAATTACATGATTCATTCTTTGTTTGCATAGGTTAGAAATCTTTCATTCTTAAAGTATTCAAGTGAACTTTTACCTTTTATTTTTGGTTTTGATCTCAATCTCCATTAGTAAATAGCTGACCACACCAATATTCTCATTTCCTTCTTTCTTCGTCTTTTTATTTTACTTATTTTTAGTTCGGTGAAATCAGTCCTATATATTTCATAGCACAATTTCGTTTTGCATATAATGATTTGTTTTCATTTAATTTCTTTGCATAGAATTACAACTAGGTCATCTTAAGTTTAATTAATTGCATGTCATTTGGAAACTTTTGATTTTGCTCCTTTTCCTTGTGTTAAGCTTTTTATAAGAATACGATTAACTTTTTTCTTCCATTTAGCTAGCCCTTTTTATCATTAGCTTAAAACTTGACAATGCTTTTCCAGCATTCCTCTTATGATTTGTATAGGGTAATTTTTCAATTAATTATTTTTTTCTCTTGAGTTATATCAGTTGTTCATAGCTGCCTTATCCATAGCACCCATTAGTCACATTTTCCATTTAACCTTTGAATATCTCTTTCGCATGTGTAGTAGGCTTCGTTCATCCATCACCCATGTCAGTGGCATTGCAAATAGTTAACCAATCCCATCCTTTTTATGCCATTAAATTCTTTAGTCGCTGCATTCTAATTGTGATCATGAATTCATCCTTTACATGTTATAGTCAATTTCATCATCATCTTTAGCCATTCCATTTGTTCAAAAGCATTTCTTAGTTAATTGGTCGAATGTTTAGAACTTCCTCTTTATTTTTTAGATTTTAGTTTATTATTTTGGTCTTCAAACCCAAAGAATCTCTATCCTATTAAGCAACGAGTCACCAAAAAAACAAAAATGCTTTTCTTGAAAATGTCAGGTTTTCCTAAATTTTCATTTTCCAAAAATTTAAATGGTGACTCCATCCAATCCATATTCCTCTGTTCCCCCTCGCCCTTGGGATCAAATAGCCACAATGCTAATGCAAATGATAGGCTTTCAACCCCTCCTCTCCTCCATTTTATATATAAAAAAAAATAGGACGACTCAGATCTTCATCCGACAGTTATCACCACCTTGACCCAGCGGCCCGTGCTGTTGACCACCAGGTCCACCACATGGCACTAACCTCAATAACTGAAATGTCACCAAGAGGCCTGACCCTAATTCATCTCCATCCGCTAGGTCAGACCCTACCGAATTGGCACCTCTGTCCTAGGTTGCAACTTTTACCAACAAATGAAAGTGTGTTTCTGAACCACATTCCCTCCGCAAATGGTCGAAGAATTGGAACAATCGTAATGCTCTTTCTCTTTACTCCCTTCGGACGACACCGAGGCCTATACATCTAGCCAGATATTAGCTTTGACTTCGGCCTCGAGAGTGGGGGTAAGTCATACGGGCATAATTGACCGCTCCCTCCACGGACAACACGCGGCATACCTCAAAGGCATATTCATCATCTCAGGCTCGATCAAGGGTACCATCGTTTTTTCCAGTTGACGCCATTGTGAGCATTATATTATGATTTTGGTTGAGCTTTCCCAGTGCATTTATAGCAGGATAATGCTCGGCCGCAGGGATCTCGCTCTATTGACTCCCATTATCATGGCCCCCAACATGCGTAACCATTACATCGCATCCAATATGCTAACTCCTGGGCGACTCCGACTATATAAGGGACTCCCTAGCTACAGGTGTAGTTCTCATTTGCACTTGCTCAAGGTTACTGAGACCTTGGCCTTTGGAAAACCTTTGACTAACTTGACCATTGAAGTCTTGGTCTCTGGGAACTCCTTGCAGGTGGGACTCTCACAATCAGGGATCTCGCTCCATTAACTCGCATGATCATATCCCCCAACATGTACTATCATTACATCGCGTCCAATACGCTAACTCCTGGGCAACTCTGACTATACCAGAGATTCCCTGGCCACATGTATAGTTCTTATGCACACTTGCTTACTTCAATTGCCTTCCTAAAGCCTTCAACTAATTTGACCATTGTAGTGTTCGTCTTTTGAACAACATCCTAGGGACTTTGACATCTTTTGATTCCTTGCAGGTGGGACCCTTGGAAGTGACAAAGCTGCCCTCATCTCCAAATATGAGAGCAATAGTCTATTTATTTTTTTGGTTCATTTTTTACAAAGTATATTTTCAGGTTTAAACACATATCATCAAAACCTTTACAACATTGAAAATATCAGTTGGGGTGTATCATATTTTCTCCTTTAACGATTTATAAGATCAACTCTTTTGTTAATGAGTACATTTGTTTCACCATATATTTTTTCTAATGTTGTGTTTGGTTGCAGTACAATCTTATTTGGATTAGCATAAATATATGGGAGTGCAAGTGATAAGAATGCAAATTCTGGCCTAATTTTGTTTGGGTTTTACTTCATTCTGTTTCATGTCTTATTTTATTTTATTTGTACTGCAATCAAATAAAATAAGGTAAACTTTGAAACAAAAACAAAACAGAATTTTCGTCCAAATTATTTGCCACAAATTCATTTAAAAGTGCATTTTGTGGTATAGAAAGAAGGTCAAACAAACATTTGATGGTATCGATAGCCAAAGGTGTACAAACTGATTTTTAAAAACGAGTTGTGTGAATGATTATTCTTTTACGCATTCAAACAAGAAAGAACCATCCTCATTCATGAAAGAAAGCCAAATCGCCGCCTCTAATCGAATTCTTAATAGAGAAAATTGTATATAATCTAGTAACACAATAATGCCCCCTTCGTTTTTCGGTAAATCACTTATCCGGGTAAGTGTTTCGTGGGAAAAACATATCCCGGTAAATGCATTTACCCATATTCTTTTATTTCTCATGTAAATAAGGTAATGGCAATCTTAGCCATAAAAATTCCATTATTTAAAGGGGCATTTTTGTCCCATCCAAGTATTGACAACTTTCCTCTAAATGGAAAAGTTAATTTACCCACCTAGACAGAAAAATAAACTTTCACTAGTCCCCACATATATAAATCTGAAAAAAGAACATGGGTTTCTTGGTCAATGAAAATCAAAATCCCATTACCAACTTTCCCTCCTCTCAAAATCCAAAAAATGAAACCCCCTAAGTGATATATTTTGAAAGATTTAGGCCCTGTTTGGTTCATAAGAATAGGGGTCTGGAATCAGAATTAGAATAGCCCATTCCGATTCCAACTGTTTGGTTGGGTTGAATTGGATTGCAATTTCCATTCCTGATGGAATGGCATTCCCCCATTTGAGGGAATAGCCACTCCCTGCCGCTTCCTTGGGGGAATGAAATCTCATTCCTGTTCACTCCCATTTCCATTTCATTCCTGTCTGAACCAAATAGACTATGGGAATGGACAATTCCAATTCCGATTCTAAAGGATTTCAATTCTTATTCCGATTCTAATTCCAACTGTAAATCAAATGAGCCCTTATAATCTCGTTCATGAACAACTAAATTGTCCACCTAGTCATAATTTTGTCAACTTGGAACCACTCCCCCACCTAAATCATTATTTTTATTTTCTGCTTCACTCTTCCCTTAATAAGAAAACATGCACTATTTTTTCTTCTTTAAGGCTGTGTTTGGTTTGAAGGAAAAAGTAGGAAAAGGAAGGAAAAGGCAAAAAACTCTATACAAGGCTCGTAAAGTTTTCCTTTACCTTTCCCTTCCTATCCCTACCTTATCCTTCAAACGGAACATAGCCTAAAAGTAAACATTCTACAGAATGAAAACAATTGGATTTAGATTAGAAGACATGCAAATTTGCATCGAAAATCAATAAAGTCAAAATCGCTTCCATTCATAACGCAAGTTCTCTATTGAATCGGAATAGGAGAATGAAAATTTACATTGGAAATGTAAGTTATTAATATTGCTGCAGATAGTCAACAATTTGATTATTGTAGATATTTATAAAGACATGAAGAAAAGTGAATGGGTGAATATTCCAAGAGGTTTAGGCTTTCTCTCTCTCGTTGCAGCACAAATGCAGTATTATGTCCATATTTACACGTCCCAAGGTGTATACTAATGGAGATCCAACAAATTAAGGATCCCTCTAAATGGTAACCTGAAGATCCTGTGCACTCTGACATACCTCAAATTCTCAACTTTCCTGTCAGATTTCTAATTCCAGACTTTCCTTAATTCTTAATACTTGCTCTCAGTTTTAATAGCCTTGCCAACATTCTTATTTGAATCTAAGTTGGTAGAGGATGATTTCATGGATGCGATATTGTATCCTATATATAATTTCTGTGATGTTCCAAGATATATATATATATATATATATAAAATTATACGAAAGAGAAGTTGTTCTATATATATATATATATATATATATACATGATAAAAGTTTCTTTTATTTCTTTCTTCTATATATCAACTCCAACTAAAATGCTAGTTTATTCTGTGTTGTAGTGTTCCACCTAAATCCCAACTAACTGATGACATTAGTGAGAATTTTTTTCTTTGTTTTCTCAAGTATTCTTTCTTTAACTTGGTCTAGGTTGAGTATTACTATATTTCCCTAATTATGCTTGAAGAGAGTATATAAAGCATTTAGAAAATCGACAATGAAAATCCTATATTTTCATATTAACCGGCTCATATGGATAAAAATAATTAAAGTAATTGCATATAACAAAACCGAGTAGTATAGTGGTTACACCTGGACTACCCAAGGAAAATATAACAATAAGATGACGCAATAGCTATCACTAAGACTCCTGTCAAATTTGTGGCAATCATATTTGTAAATGATTTTTTATATTCTATGACTGATGTAGTTTATGTTTAACAGAACAACTTCTTTACTCCCCATGTATTACAAACTGAGCAAAGTGAATACTTAATTGTTTAACTATCAATCAAAAGTTACGATTCCAGTCAAATCGTATGATTTCTATTAATTACGAATCTCTTTGTTTAAGACTTAATATGTTTTGTATTAAAATTTAACCTTGGAATAAAAAAAGAAAAAACCAGCCCAACATAAAGGGCCCATAATTGGATTTCATTTCATTGAAAGTTATTTTTTAATAAAATGAAAAAGCGTGAAAGAATGTTTGGAAAAAGTTGCTATACAGTAGAATATATGGTTATAGATATACTTTTTCTTTAAAATTTTAAAATGTATAGTTTCTATTTTTTCTTTATAATATTAGGATAAACTTTTAGTTAATTTCTTTTAGGCCATTATCTAATAAAAGCATTAATGGTTTTAAATTTATTTATTCCAAACTCTTCAAACATGTATTTTGCATTGATTCCTTTTTCATATTTAAATATTCAATTACCTTAATTAGTATTAATTGTCATTAAAACTGGAACTAGTCAGTTTAATTAACAATTTCAAAATATTAATTAATAAAACCCCACAATTTTAAATTAAGAATTTATTTATTCCAGTGTGATAGGTATGTATTTATTCATGCAGGTGTTTGTGTATTCAGAAATAGATAATTGGGCAGAAATATTTTCCTTATTAATTTTTTTGAATTAAATTGTATAGTTTTTTTTTCTAATTAAATTAGAATCACATAAATGGACATTCAAAACATAGAGGCATTCATATACATTTACATTTACATATGTGTCCTAAACTATATTTCTTGTATTATATTATATATGACTTAATTATCAATTTTATGTGACCAATGGAGGGCTGGCTCGTTGGTGTGTTAGCTGATGGTTTGTTCCAATATTGACGCGGAATCAAATCCTGCAACCAGCACTTTGGGGAAGAAGGGGTAAGGGGGAAGTTATTAATGCTGCATAGCACTGGATACCAAAAAAAAAAAAAGTTATCAGTTTTTTATGTTACATATCAATTCACATAAATATTTTCTATTTACCTTATTGAGACAGCAAACATTTCTAACAACCTAGAATTAAATTGCATTGGTAGAAACTTTACAAGATGCTATATAGAGAATCATGGCTTATAAAATTTGGTAATTTCATGAATTGGAAATCTTTTAGCTGTGGCTTCAGTCCCTGCAACAGAAACCCTTACATCATGTATTCCCAACCTAGGACTCCATTTGAGAAAATTCAAAAAAGCTCAGACCAATTTCACCTATTTCAAGTTTTGGTTTTGGTCCAAAGTGATTTTATTATTATCAAAATTTTCCATTCTATCATTATACAAAATCCATACCAGACTTGGTCCAAGGGTCATAGTATATCTTATTGTAAGTCCCTTCTATTGTCAAACTATACCCAATTCAATTTATACCCAAGAAACTACAAATCATTTCACCTCTCATATAGAATATCATGGAAGCCTTCAGTAAAACAGCAGGGACCCCAATTGATGTAGTCAATGTGCCTGTACTCCAATGGCCTCTCAAAATAAAGTGAAAAAAGCACATGCTACCCATTGAGAACAAAACGTAGTACTACTAGCAGTTCTTGAACCTAAATAATACATTTCCAAAGAGTTTTGATTGGCCAACCCAATCTTTCATACTACAAAGATGGTGGGCCTTTCTGTTGCTATGCACTAAAGAAGGAAGTGACTCCTTGTAGAATCAATAGTAGTAGGCAAATGGAAGGAATGAATAGTTTCTCACGACCTTTCTGATGGGACCATATACCCATTTCAGATACTAAATAGAACTCTTAACTAGGAGAGAAGCAAAACCTAGCTAAGATGTTAAAACAGACCAAATGACTTGTCCAGTGGCTCCAAACCATTAGATGGTAACAGCTATCACAGAGATCAAGAACATGTTCAAGAGAAGGTGGGACCCATCGACCACCTCATACTCATACATCATCACTTTATCTAAAGCCACTTACATTTTTTTATTTATTTTGGTTCATTATTTTTTTGGCCAATAATGATCCTTAATTATGGAATTATTCATTCCACTACTTCTCCTTGCATGAGCATCTTAATTACCTTAACACCGTCAACCCACCCAAGATAAGACCTCTGCATATTCGTACCTGCAGCACTTGTCTAAAGATCATTTCAATGCTGTAAAACAAATGCCATAGAGATGGATGAATGGATAGATAGATGAAGAGAGATGAGAGAGAGAGGAAGGGAGAGATGAATAATATACAAAAGATAGAAAAAAGGATTGTATCACCAACCAAGTTATACCTATGTACAAACCATTAAAAACCCTGTATTCTTCTCACAACCATCATCAATTGTTCATCTCTAATTTACAGCCAACCTCTGAAAACTTCTAATATTGTTATGTATGTATATAAGTATGCTGAATGTAGAAATCCAGTTATGTATAAACCCTCTCTCCCGGGTCTAGAAACTTACCTCCCGAACTTCAAGCTTTTTTCTTTTCTCTTACTTCGTCTGTTCGACCCATCCATATATATTTGATTTTCTATTTTTGAAGCTGTAAAACCAATCTCAAGTAGAGTAGTAATCAGCGATACTTCGCATGACCTGTACCTGGGTGGTCAGACTCTTTATATAATGAGCAGTTTCCTCCAACAGCTTGCAGAAATCCATGGATTTACCACCCGGAACAAGTCTTCGGAGTTCGTCCTCTTGGTTCACGTCTCGCCTCTGCTTATTTGCCACGGCTTTCTTCCACTTTGAGATCTTGATCTTCTGTCTCATGGAAGCTCGGCATATAGCTCGGTTTCGAACCTTGCAAATCATGGCCCGGCTCCAAGCTCTCTTCGATCCCACAGCGGAAGCCATTGACGCATAAGCAGCAACCTTAATTCTCTGGCAGCGCCGACTGATGTCGACGTGAGAGGAAGAATTGGGCTCCTCCCTTCTTATTTCTGCGAGAGCTCGAAGAAATCTCCGGGTGAAGCTGGTTTTCCGACAAGGGTTTGAGGATAAGCTCTTGGAATTCATTGAACCTAAGTATAACTGAAGACTCCTGGAAGATGCAGAGAGAAATTAAGAGAGTTAGAGAGAGCAGAAGAGAAGAGACTAGAGAGGAAGAAGTTGTATAATTTTTTAGGCTTGAATAAGTTGGCTACTGATATTGATCGTACTACTTATAACTAACTATGGGGGGTTACTTTTTCGGATAGATGGAAAGACAAACGACCATTGGAGATAGGGATTTTCTTCTGACACAAAGGGTCCGCTTGTTCAGAAAGGCAAAAGGCAAAATTCAGTTCTGACACAAGGTATCAACCCGCCAATAACAACAGCCTCAACCAGTGAGTAGAACAAATTAACTCAAACACAAACGAGAGAGAGAGGGGTTGAAGAAGAAATGAAGGAGGAGCTTGTGGTTGTAGAGGTTTCAAGCAATTGGGAGGAGGAGATTAGTAAAGGAAGATTGGTGTGAGAGGATGAAAATTGGACGGTGGTGAGAGGAAGGAAACTTGGGAATCAAGGTTTTATTTTAATTTTTTTCCTCTTTCAACCACTCTTTATTTGAGATTTAGAGTTGGAGAAGTGGATTTATGGGCCCACAGGGGGCCAACCACCACATGATCGCACATGGTTGAAGCGACCCACTTGCGGGGGGGGGGGTGATGGGACTTTTTCCTCCTTCGGTCCGTCATTGCTTTTTGGGTTTGTTAAATTATTTATTTCTTTTGTTTTCGACCTGGTTGGGTTTCCCTTTCAGCTTCATGTTCAATGTAATTAGAATAAAGGAATTAAGGAAAGGCGGCTGAATTTTACTTTACAATATTTCAACAACATCAGCCCAAGGGAAGAATCCTCCCCGACCCGTGATCAACCCTGGAAGAAATTTGTGTTCATGTGCATCTCTCTCATACAGCGTATGTTTAGATCCTCCTAGTTGATGGACCCACTACTTCATTTGTATGAGGGAACTTGATCAGATGATGTTCCACAGCAGGGATGAACACAAAGAACACAATAAATTTATCAAAATCATTCACCTCATTCCCAAAGAACACAATAAAATAATAAATTGTTTATATGATCTAATTAATCATATTTATTTTTGGCTGGCTAGGGTTCTAATTAGGATGGACCCCCTGAATGTGTATACTAGATTTTAGCTAGCTAGCTAGGTTTTCTTTATCAACCTTATAATGGAAGAGAGCATTAATTTCGTATTTTAATATGGAGACCCCTCAAGTATGGGGCCGGATTAAAATATGTGATCATGAATCTCTATAATCTAGGGGTTTAGGTAACTCTATAGGCGGGCCATAGACCAAGAATTGCATCTATCCATAATCCTGACCACAGATGAATGGATCCTTTCATGGTTTTATGGTGATATATCTTACTTACACCTTCTCTTCTAGGCTCGTGTCATTATTCAATGTCTGCTTTAATGTCTAGTTTATAGCCCAAAATTACCAATTACCAATTTAGAATAACAAGTGGCCAAAATTAGGCTGTTTTCCCTTGATTCTTGAGAACAAGAAAGAGTACATTTGGTCACTTGTGAACCACATAAACTATTAGGGCTTGTTTGGATCAGATTCATGAACCTGTAATTTGCCATATAACTGAGGTATTGGTACAGTAACATTATGGAGTGCTGTGTTTATTATTAATTATCTTCATTAGAACCTACTTAATAATGGACGTTCGATACTTTATGAACACAGATTAATTAATATTTATCCACCACGCCAAAAACTAGAATAGAGGCTATATCCCTTGCAGCAATATATATTTAGATTAGCAAAGGCCAAACTGCCTTGTTGGGAAACTTTTTATTGGATTTGTATTCTTTTCCCTTCACCAGAATTCCTTTTCATAAAGACACTTAGAGACAAGCAAGAATATCAACACGCACGCTCAACTTCATTCATATTTCTTGCTATTGGTGGCCTCCATTTGCAAAAGATGAACACTGGAACCCACCTTGCTTCACGGTTCATGTCCATCAAGTTTTCAATTTAGACCTCTTAACCAACCTCATTATTATGCTTAATTGTCAAATTAAGACGAACCACGTGGATGTGATACCAAAGGTGGTGCAAATGTATTGTCTTGGTGACGCAGTGACACGTATGAACCTATTTTTCTTTTTTTGGTATTCAATGCGACTTTGACCCCAACCCCACGGGAGTAAGGTTGTGTACGCTACACCTGATTAGTGGGTTAGTGGAGTTTGTGACTTGGTGCACACGGGCTGCTGTACAATCTAGAGAATTTGTCTATTGCAGCTTGAACCCACCTCTCTTCATCAAAAAGGATGTCTTCTGAGTAACTTGACTTCAACGGACTGGATCAAGGATAAACCTATTGAAACAATTAAGGTATTTGTCCATTATACTTATGGCATATCTATCTATCTATTTATATCTATATATATATATATATATATATATTAAATGTGGATATGTATTATAAATAACAATTTTTTATGATAATGATAACAAATAATATATTTTCAAAATTAGTTTATATATTTCTTTATATTTCTATATATCGAAAAATTATTCTTATTTATCATGGTTATTTTTATTACCATGATGAATATACAATATTAGAGATGTATTCAAATATTGTCTACATTTTTTCGTATATTTTATATTTTATATTTTTATTGTTATTTAATTATGACATCAAGGGATTATACATTTGAAGTTGAATTATTGACTCGCCACCAGATAGGAAAACAACTCCATTTTCTGGGTTGATTTTAAATTTATATTTTATTTATATCATCAATAAAAAATTATTTTTTGTCGCATTTACTTTTTTAATATAGTAAAATAATATAAGATTTAATAAAATAATGAGTGTTAATATCCAAAATATACGACTTAATGAGAGGGAATTGAATGAAAAGAAATGTAATAGTTCAAATTACATGTTGTGTCTTCACAATTGGAGAAATACCAAATTCAAAAATAGGGCTATTCTAATAAAAAAATATGATTGAATGAATATTAATGGGAGCTAATACCTTAAAGTGATTGTTCAAATTACATTTCTGTCCTTACAATGAAAGGGAGGCCAAAATAAAAAGTTGGGGTATTTTGTGCAAACAAAAGTTTCACTTGTAATCATCATATAAGCCTTATCTCAATTATATGGGGTTTCCCCATTCCATTCTTTTATATATACTTTTTTGATAATACGTGAGGGGAAGCTAAGAATTCCAAGCAAAATCCTCCTTGATGAAGAAATAATAATAATAATAATAATAATAATAATAATAATAATAATTGCAATGCAAATTTGCAACTAGAGTGGAAAATTAGAACAGTTTTAAACCTTTTTTTCCCAAACTGTCCCAGTCTTTTAGATCCATTCTCATAATTTTGCAAGTATTTGCACCTTTGAAGGTCTTGATGACATTCACCATGTTGATTAGGGCTGTCATCAGACGCTGAATGTTTGATATCAAATTCAACTCTGAATATAATTATCCTAGATTTGGATGTTAAAACTTGATAGCAATTAATAATCAGTCATGTACATATTTAAATCCATCTGATTTGATTAAAATTAGTCTGATCAGGTACATATTTATATAATTATATAAAGTTTATAAATGACAATTTTAATATTAAATATTTATACACATTTTATATATGTATAAATTAAAAATATTAATTTTTTTGTTATTTTAAACACAATAAAGTGGATGCGGATTAATTCTGAGTCCAATCTGAAATCCAAAATATAGGACTTTGATCAAATTCAAATCCAAGTGTTTGATAATCTGATCGGACGTGGATTTAACTCGACCCGATCCGTTTACAGCCCTGATGTTGATGATGTACCCACTTATCCTTTATTAAGTTATTCATAAAGGGATGATAACTTATAATTTGTAAAAAGCAATACATGTTTGTTTTTGGGGGATATTTGATTGATAGCTTTATAGAAATTAGTCCAATGAAGGATTAGCATATCTTATCCACACATGATGGAAGGAGAAATTCGTCCAGTAGGGTTTCATTCAAAGCTGAATTGAATTCTTATAGCTTTTCGTTTAGCCTTTCCTTTCTTTTTTTTTTTTTTTCTTTTAATTTTCGTGTGGAGAGAGAGAACATTTGATATTGTTTAGAATTGGCATTTGTTGACAGGAGTTGCCAACTTGCCCACTGTTTTCAAAATTTTCAAGTTGCCGAATCTGATCCGTTATTTGGATATGTTGACCAACCCGACCCACCTCCTCCATATACCAGGTTGGTTTGGCCCATCAATTAAAATAAGGAAATTCTAGGTTAGACAGTATAAGGTTGAGACCCTTAAACATGACCCGGGTAGAACAGATTCATTAAAACCTATTCATGTCTTTTCCACTTTGTAGTTATGATATATCTCTAATCTTGTTTATTTGGTTTACAAAAATGTAACCTGTAGGCTTCATTGGTTTGTTCTTTTTTCTTGGTTTAATGTGTAACTTAATTGGTGAAACTCTTAACGTTTTCATCTTGAAATACAAACATAAAATAAAACAAAAATAAATAAAAATTGTTTCAAACCAAGTTCAGATTTGGTTTTCACACAGAACCGTTCTTACAGCCTTTTGCAACCATGTATTAGAAACAAGTCGGTCTTTGTATGTTTTTATCCATGAAGAAATATATTCAATGCATGGCTGCAAGGAACTGTCAGGACGGTGTGATAGTTTTATGAGGATCAAATTTGATTTCTTTGTAATCGATTAAGACCTTAAGCCTATATTTGGTTTGAAGGAAAATGTAAGAAAAGAAAGGAAAAATAATCCTTCATAATTGTATGGATAATATGGATATGTATACTGATACATTACAAAGATATCCCACTCGAATACCTATTTTTGTCATACTAGTAATATTATGATGTACAAATGTATCAATTTATCAAACAAATAAGTTTATTACCGAATTACATGTAAAAAATGTTATTGTAGCAAAAAATTTATAATGGGTCGGACCACGCATGTCTCTCTCTCTCTCTGAGAGATTTTTTATTTACATGTGGCATTCATGGAGGTTTGATGGGATATAGATGAGGTTCTGTTGGATGGTCCTTGTCTCTGCTTTCATGGATATTATTTTGGTTACTACAATAATACCAGGCCCAAAAAACAGTGCGTGAAGGGAATGGAATCACGCCAACTCCTTTCAACAAAAAAGAAAAAAAAAGAGTAATATGAGTAGGGTGGGCCCCCTTTGCTGGTATAAAGTGTATTTAGATAACATGCTGCGCATGTTCAAGGCACCCTTTATATCTGCTCTCACAATTACACCAAACCCCCCTTTAATTCCACTCTATTTATAGTTTTATACATTCATCCTTAACCCATTATCTTGTGTAAATCCAACTCCAACTGCAGTAAGTAAACATCAAATGGAAATCTTATCTTGGAAGACCTTGTTAGATAGAAATGGGGCCCAGAATCCGGGCAACAAGACAACCTTGATTAATTAATGGTTAGGGTTTAATGGGTAATTGGTTTGGCTTGTGACTCAACATGATACTTTCAATAGGTCAGGTTTGGGCCAGGTCCACGTGTACCCTGACCCAAAACCTATTCTATTTTATGCATGGTTTCTAGGTTTTGTCGGGTCCTGGCCCCATTACGGTACTGGTGTGGTTCAGACCCAAGCGTGCAAATGCTTGGAACTAATGGGTACAATTGGGTCAGAAATATGTGCACCCAGACCCTACCATTCAAGGATAGCTATGTTGAGACTGATAGGACTGTCAATGGGTTGATTCTTGATTAACAATCAAATTATGTATATACATTATGCCTGTATTAATATATGTATGTAAACAGATGACAAAGATTCCTCCTAGCCTTTTATTTATGTCTCTCATGACTTATGGGTAATGGTTTCATATAATACGCCTAAAATTGTCATTTTATAAAGGATATAAGGTATTCTGAGGAGAACAAGAGAATTAGCTGCTGAGGACCTCAATTATAATCGGATCTTATCAGGTCAGACCTAATAAGCCTGATTAATTAATATAAAATAAGAGGGTTGGTTCTGGGTTTATTACTTATAGATCCTAAAAGATCTGGCCAGGACTGGATCAGTTGTTTGGCTTTCGGTCTGGGACTAATCTACCTTGACCCAGATCAGAACCAACCGATTGACAGCCCTGTATGAAGCTAATCGCTCTATCGTGGCTGGCCACCCCTGATAATTCTAACCAAGAAGAAGATCCAAACCTGAACCAGGGAAAGGTTGAGCGTTTTTGGCGGGTCGGCAGGCTGTATTTGAACTAGTCAATTCCTAACCTCGCTTTCTTTCCCTTAATAATTAAATAATTTGTGATTATCTACATACTGATAGAGAAATTAATGTAGTTAACATATCATTTCTCACATGGATGGTAGCTTCAACCTAATCAAGCTTAATTTCAAACGACTAATCAGTGGAATTAGAGCTCCATAGTGTGGGGCCCTCTTGTTCATTAGGTATGCACTGTTTCTATTCTCTTACATGAAATAATTCTCATTCACTGGTTTGAAAGAGTAGCTTGTGAGGCTAGGATTAACCCAGCCCACACGCCCATCGAATGTCTTGTACTGCCAATATCTAATATGGGTTATAAGTTACAATCATTTGGATTTGATCATTTATGGGCAAATTCTGGATGGAAAGGAATCTAATTAACTCTCTTTTATTGAATGCCACAGATTTGGAATTTAGTGTAGGGACCCACATGGTGGGACATAATCTAGCTTGTAGTGTGGGCCCAATCGTGCAGATTCCATATCCTGTCTGGTCATATGTGTGTGGCCTAATTATGCTCTCCGGACATCAAATTTTGACTTGGTCACGCAATGAGCCGGTCTACTGTTGTGCAATGCTCTGTTACAGTTCATAATCTGGGTGACTGCTGGATCTTTTCACTACGCAATGACTTGTACCACTGCTTGAGGCTCACTTGGAACTTCTGGTGCATCTGTTGCTGGAAAACCCATCTTAATTAAGTCTAAAATTGGATTACTTACTCTTACATTATTTTGGTTAGTCACAAGTCATTGCATTTGTTATTTGCATTTCTATAGCCTTTGGCTTCTCATTATTTTGCTAAATCAAACTTCATGCGAAGATGAAGTTTTCTAGTGGGGTTTGGTATCATGGTGTTGTGTCTCTATTGTGATTTGGTTGCACTAATAAATCAGCACCACTTAAGTTATTATGCTTTGATCTTGTTTGGTTATAAACATTTTCTATTTTTCTCATATGGGATAATGTTTCCTTACTTGAGGAAACATCATTTTGATATTTTGATATTTCTGTTGTTGTTGTGTTTCTGTTTCACCTAGTGGTACTTACAAGTAATAAAGCACATTAAACAATTGTACATTTTTTCCGCATATTTGGTGCAGAGACACACAACACTTTGATACCAAGCATTGCCCTAATATATGACCTTTTAATTTGCTTGGGTTTTCATTTAATTTAATTAAGTGGAGAAATAATATTTTGATTAAAGGCATATTTCTGTAATTTGTTTAAATGTTCAATGGGACAAAACTCTTGTACTTTGCAATGCCAAAACCTTTTGCCTAGCTACCACAAAAAAGATAAGGAAATTTTATATTTAAAATAAGTTCCTTTTCTCAAAGGAGATTATTAATTTATTATTAAGAAAAAGACAAGCCATGTTTGGGAGTGCTTATGTTCAAAATAAGTACTTATTGAATAAGTGCATAAAAACATGTGCTTATTCGAATAAGCACTTACTTGCATTTGCATTTGGCATCCAAGTTTTTCAAGTGCTTACTTTAAAAAATAAACACTTATTTCATATTGTGTGTTCGGTAGTCTTTTTCCCTAATAAGCACTTAAATAAGCATGTGACTATTTTGTCCTTCATTTTCTTTCAAATTTTACAAAAGCACTTTTATGAAAGTATTTTTATGAGAGCACTTTAATAAAAGCATTTTTATAAAATAACTTTATAAAAGTACTTTTATGAAAGCACTTCAATAAAAGCACTTTTACAAAAGCAATTTTATAAAAGCACTTTTACGAAAGTAATTTTATAAAAACACTTTTATGGAAGTACTTTTATAAAAGTACCTTTATGGAAGTACTTTTACAAAAGCACTTTTGCAAAAGTACTTTTATAAAATTCCACTAGGGATAGTTTTGGAAGAAAAAAATTGAATGAGTGCTTATTAAAAAATAGTTAGAAATTTGGAATGAGCAATTAGTGCTTAATGGTGTGTGGTCACGGTCCAAATAAGCCCTTATTTCGAATAAGCACTTATTTTTAAGCACTCCCAAACATGGCCTCAGAATATAAGCTTGAGTGAACCCTTGGATTTTCTTTTTTTTTCGTTCTTTTTTTATAAAAGAGAACATGTACGAAACAATATAATAATCAATCAAAGAATAATAAATAAATAAAATGGCAAATTTCTTAAACTACCCCTATTGTTTTGCTAATTAACAAATTGCACCCTTACTGTTTAACTATTGTCTTAAACCACCCCCACTGTTTTTGACAATTGACTAGATCTAACCCTGTCATTAGCGTCCAATAATATTCCGTCAAAATCCATAGACATGTGACACCATGTGCCAATTAAAAATTTTTTAAAACGCAATATTAACCTTGTCCCCTTCCTCTCAATGCAACCACAAAACATCGGCATCCCCTTCCTCCTCCGACCTCTCTCTCTCTCTCCATCTTCCCAAGAACCCATCATGATATGATTTGTATTTGAAGGGACCAATGTGATCCATCCTCCCAACTGGTTCAAACGGAAAATGGAGGCTTCTATACTTATCATCGACGACTTTACGAGCAGGGCCTAATAAGGATTGGACTCCCAATAAAGCCTCCAGAAGATAGCATCGACGGATTCGTTAACTTCTGGCTGTATGAACCACCATGCTGCAATCACTTTGTTGGGTTTTCTGAGTATCCATTTCACCTGTTGGTAAAAGTTGGGGATATCAAACCAAAGAGATTAGGATGCAGTCACAAACATTGACGCTTGCTTCTGTTGCCACTTTGTTTTGACTTCATCTATGGACAAGATGGGAGAGGTCTGCTCGTAATGAATGTTGGGTAGCTTGGGTGCAAATGATAGCTGCTCCTGGCTTGTGACTATGGCCACCACGGTCTTGAAAATTCTGGCCAACTAAAAATAACAAAGTGTCAGAAAGCCTGAAAATTTGTATGTTTGTTTGTGTGTGAGAGAGAGGACTCATAGATTTTGTAGATAGGTAGCTCCCAGTGCTGACGTCCCAAGAAAGGTCGTGAGATGGAGTCTTAGATGCAATGAATTGGAAAACCTTAGCTAAGTAACTCACCCTACTCGATCAACACCTCCTACGGCTGAACCTGCTAAGTTGCTTGCCTCACCAACTGTACCGATCTCTGCAACTGTACCCATCACACTGCCCCCCCCCCCATCGATGGTGACATCATCTTCTATCCCCTCCATCATGAACAACACAGTTTGAAATGGTGACCACAACAAGAGACGTCTTGCTAACCCTATCAAAGGTTATTCAGATTTCCATTAGTTAGGTATAACCACTAGGAGACCCTTTAATTCATCTCTGGGGAACCACTTTGTCAATGGTATAACCAAAAGAGGGCTCCCAGAGATGATGCCACGGCAACGAGTTGCAATGGTAGTGACAATGCAAGAGAAGGGATAAAGAGAGAATGAAGGGAGAAGAAAAATGGGATCGAAGGGCTTAAGGGAAAAAGGGATATGTTATTCATTCTGTTACAACTTAACAACGATGGTAATTGTCAAAAACAGTAGGGGAGGTTTAAGACAAAAGTTAAATAGTAAGGGTACAGTTTGTCAATTAGCTAAACATTAAGAGTAGTTTGTCCTAAATAAAACTATGATGTATTTAGTAAAGAAGCATGGGCATTTCGCAGTGCACATGCATGCGTGTCTGCGTATTATCATCTGCACAATTTCTAACTATAACCATGATAATAATACATCGAAGACATCATATAAGTCCCCAAAGCTTCCCTTTTGGTGTTGATTCAGAGTTGAACTGCTCAAATAAGAAGAAAAAAAAATTTCCTGGGAAACACTTACCTAGGTAAGTGCATTTACCCATGCTCTTTTATTTCTCTGGTAAATAAGGCAATGACCATTTTAGCCATAGAAATCCATTATTAAAAGGGGCATTTTTGTCCCATTCAAGTGTTGGCAACTTTCCCCCTATGTGAGAAAATTATTTACCCACCTAGGAGATGGGTATCACTATCCTGGGTAAGTGATACCCAGGAAAATAATTTTTCCCTGGTCCCCACATATAGTTGAAAAAGGAATATGGGAATTTTGATCAATGAAAACCAAAATACCATTGACCAACTTTCTCCCCTATAAACAAAATAGCCATTAAATGGAAGGAAAAAAATGCAAAATTGTCAAAACAAAGAAAAAAATAAATACAATCAAAAAATTATATTCTAGCTTGTTGACTTGACTTGTTGAGATGATGATTAACCTAAGAAAGAATACTTATACCAGTCCACGTTACATAAGTATGGATCATACATTCATACTTTTCAGGTTCAAGTATTTTATTTTCTCAATTTCATTTCAGCTGGTAAGGTTTCTCAATAGGTTTTTTCTCTCTAATACGCCATTTTAGGCAAAAGCCCATCGGGCTTGAAGCATAGACAAGCATAAGACTATTCATACCTTGTGTTGAAGTTTTAATTAATTACAATGGAGATAATAAGAATCAAACAATAAATTATTGAGTTATACAAACTTTAATACCATGTTAAGGAATCATTCAACTTAAAAATTTATACTTTCAGGTGTGGTCCTCAAAATAGGTTTCTATTTTGCAACATAAATGAAGCGGGTTATATTTGACTACTCATCCCATTTTTATTTTTCTTCATACTAGAAACCAGAAAACATATGTTTCATTAATTGGATTTTTTTTTCTGGTTTAGCATATTCAATCCTGAATTTAAATCTGTAGGAACGTGCATGGAATGTGAAAGAGTCTTTTGCCAACCACATGACAGGGCGACAAGGACGTTGAACCAAGTGAGACACATGAAAAAATAACAACTAAAGAAGATCCTACCCTGCAATGGGTCAAATAATCAAAGTATTACATCAAGTCGTTTCTACTTGATCCATGGGTTACATTGGAAAGGAAGGTGATTGTGCACGATCTAGATGTTCCTAAATGGATGATAGTTCGAACACCAATTGCTTAGTTGGCTAGTTGAATTGCAAAACAGCTGGATCAGAGAACCTAGGGTGGCTAGACCGACGAGGTCGCTCCAATGCTTAAGTCAGTACTGTGAGTGAGTAGCAAGCTGAAAGCTTGAGAGTTGGAGAGCTAGAATGCACTAAATCACGCGTATCTGGGTCAAAGAGGTTGATGCTCTTATATAGTTGGGCTACCGTGGGTCCCACAAAATGCTCCCGGAAACTTCGTCCCAAGCCGTAGGGGTCCGTTATGCCTTAGAAGGCAGAAATCGCACTAGTTGACAAGGATTATCATTTCTCTCCGATTCGGGCGGGATGAGATTAAAGCCTACGATTACGTGGCGTGATACCAAAAAGTTTGGAGACATTTGGCGGGCTTCTAGAAGTCTGATACGTGTCACCTCGGTAAGTTAGGCAATCCCGAGCTACTCGAACCTCAGTCATTGCCGAGATACTCGAGACACTCGAGGTAGCTTGACCCACTGAGGTGACAGGTGGTGCTGAGATGGCAGTAAACACTGAGTTACAATCTAGCTGGCAGGTCGTGTCCATGTGTTTGCTGCTTACTAGGTCGGGCCAAATTACCCCTCATCAATTGCCCCCCACTCCCCGTGCCAGGGGTCCTGACCCGGTGCGGGGAGTTCATGACGAGCTCTGGTGGATTTGGCCTGGTTCTCCTCCCAAGTTGAAGTTTGATTCGGTGGTTCAATCATGATGGCTCAAGAGGTTCGATTGGGAAAACCAGATTGTGCGTCAGGGACGCGTGGACATCATGCTGGTTATTTATCTCCGCGGACGTCAAAATGCATGCTCAACTAATTTTGACCTAGGGAGGCGTGCAACCGGTTTTATAGGAGTCGTTAGATCATGCCGATCCAAACTGTTCAAATTTGTGTACAACGGCTATAAATAGGGGCCTTGGGGCCCCTTTCACTTCACCATATATCACATGTTCGTGGTCCTGAGGTTGCGCATTTGCTTCCAAGTCGGTGTCACCTATCCTTGTTCCCGAAATCGTCTCCTTCCATCTTCGGTCCTCGGTAAACCACCTTCGTTCCTTGCCTTCTTTTCTTTCTTTTCTTCAGTTACAATGTTTAGCATTGGTACTGGTAGTTTGTTGCATTCGAGTAGTGAGTCAACCGAGGCCGAGGTGGGCACCTAGGCCCAGATGGGAGAGTCCTGTCTTGCCTATGTAGACACTTTGGTGCATAGCTCTAGATCGAACCCGTCCGAGGCAGACACCTTATCATAGGAGTGTGAGGTCTTCAGGAAGGAAGCCTCAACCTCTTGTTGTTCTCGAAAGCCGGGGCCAGATCACTTCGGTCCTTCTATCATGACCGGGGATAGGCTCCAAGAGTTAGTAGCTTACTACAAGTTTTCTGATGACCATGGCTAGAGTATTCCCATGGAAGGAGATCCCTAAGATCACGATCACGACGAGATCATGGTTTTCGAAGAGCAGTTATCTGTCGGGCTGCGCTTCCCACTCCACCCCTTCATCATATAGATTCTGAAGTTTTTTAACATCACAATAGACCAGCTCCACCCCAACTCAGTTCGTATCGTAGTAGGTATCATTCCCCTCTTCCATGATTTCGGTAGGCCCTTAACCTTGGACATCTTTAGCTTTATCTATTCTATTAAGAAAAGTCCTGCTAGTGTCACCTCGTCCGAGAAGCATAGTTACTACCTGAACCCCGACCTAGGTACAAGATCCTATACGGGTACCCTAACAAGGTCCTAGCCTGGAAGAGGTGTTACTTTATTGTTACTATGGCTAGGGGTGGCCGTTTCCGACACACTGAAGGACGGCCATCAATGACCCCAGCATTAGGCTAGATAAAGAAACAAGGAAAGAGATCCATTCCTGGGCGAAGTTCAGGTTAATGTTGAAAGACTTTCTGGCCGAGAAGAAATTGGTCAATGCAGGGTTAAGCCCGGGTAGGTTTCCACTTCAGTATTTCACATACTTAGTCTTCTTACTTCATCTCTTTGGCTAATTGGTTCTTTTTCGCAGGTGTCATGGCTGATATTCCGATCTCGAAGTTTTTCACCAACATGAAGAAGATGAAGAAAAGGAAGGTATCCCGCTTCGATCTCCCAGATGTAGAGCCCATTGCTTCTCCTGTACTTGTTGCTTCGACGAAGAGGGAGGATGCCCCGGTCATCAACCTAGTTGAGGATGATCGTGGGACCAAGTTGCCACTTTGCGAGTTCGACATGGCGTAAGAGCTCGAACCCTGACCCAATGAACCCAAGGTCACCACTTCCAATGAAAATCCCAAGGAGGGCCAGAGTATCTTCGATGGTCAGGTGGCCACTCTCAAGAGTAAGGAGGCTGTTTTTCCTACTGAAGTCTCCAAGTATGCCAAGATGCTACAAACCAAGCTCGCTGCAACAACTTGGGGTCATCTTATGGTGGTAAGCTCCTGAACTTGTTTTCTTACCTCTTACATTTTTCTGCCCTTCTCACTAACATGCTCTTCTTTGCAAACAAACTCAATGATTCATTCATTGATGGAGCAATATGACCAACATATGGCGCTGTTGCAAGCCTCTGAGGTAAAGGCGAAGACTCTAGAGGCCAAGGCACAGTCTGCTGAGTTTAAAGTGTTGGAGTGCCAAGTCAAGCTATTGAGAGTCATGGATGTCATGAGGAAGTGGGAGGCTAAGGCAAAACGGAGAGATGAGAGCATCCGCGAGTTAGTGAAAGATGTCACGGATCATAAGGCTCTTGTCGCCGATCATGAGGCCATTTTTACTCAAGAAATAAAGGAGGCCGGTGCTCTTGCAGTTCAGGCTTATAAAGCTTCTCCGAAGTTCAGGGAATTCATGAGCGAAATTGCTACTTTGGCATTCTGCAAGGGTTTCAAAGTCTAACGCTTGTTGGCTAGACATGCATTTCCTTAGCTCAACCTTAAGCTGCTTACTACCATGGGGGTTTCCACGGAGATGGTGATCCAGGTGGAGAAGGAAGACCCGGACTCTAAAGAAGAAGGTGATGATGGCGTCGATGAGGAAGCCAGGGAGAAGTCAGCGAGGTCATGGAGACCGATGAGGTTACTGCCATAGATGCATCTATCAAAGTTGACCCGACTAGAGACTCTGAGCACATTGGTGAGGGGGGCGAGGATCCCCATGAAGACTGATATCTTTTACCTCTTTTCTTGGACCTCCTTGTACATATAATGTATACCAAGCCTCTGAGCTCAGTTTAGTAGAAAATTATAATAGTGTTTTTCTTTTTTTTTTTAAATGTATTAGAACCATCCTTTTTGCAATGAAGTAATGAAGTGCTTTTTGTTCTCCATTCTGTGATCATTTGTGTCAAATTTTTTTCTAAGTGCAGATTATCACAAGGTGTCAAGATGGTGAGCTAGGCATGAGTAGGAATAATCCGAAGTCAGTACAAGCCGAGGTGTGCAAACATTGTAGGGCGTGTAACCGACCTGTCTGGATACTGATGAGGCTGAACTTGAAATATTTGGTCTTGCCTATGCCGAAGAGGCGACTAGGCCTTAAGTTGCCCATGCCGAGTAGGCGACTGGGTTTCATATAGTGCCGAGATCTTTTATCAGCTCAGCACCTTAGCCCTTAGGCTCTAGGAGAGACTCATAGTCCACTCTCCTATGCATGCCCTAACCAGCTCGGTGGTCTTCCGGACTTAAAAAAATTTTTGTCTGGCTCACAGGCTAATATGTAGTACCTCCTCAAGTTGTCAATGTTCCAAGCGTGGGGTACTCGCTTCCCTTCCATTGTCTCGAGCTCATATGTACTTTTTCCGGAAACCTGTCTCACTCTATGCGAACCTTCCTAGTTCGGACCAACCTTGACTATGTTGGGCTCAGGCACCATTACCTTCCGGAGTACTAGGTTGCCAACTAGGAACTGGCGTCTCTTGACCCAAGTATTGTATTACCGAGCTACCCATTGTTGGTAGGCCATAGTCCAGATATAGGCCAGGTCACATACTTCCTCGATCAGGTCAAGGTTGGTCCACAGTTTGTCATTGTAAGCTTCTTCGTCGTATGCCTCAAGCCACAAGGCCGGTACTTCAATCTCAGCTAGAATCACGGCCTCCGTTCCATATGTTAAATTGAATGGTGTCTCTCTTGTTACGGTCTTGATAGTCATTCTGTAGGCCTAAAGGACGTTGGGCAGCTCGTCCACCCACAAACCTTTAGTTCACACCAAGCGAGCTTTTAGTCCGTGGAGGATGGCCTTGTTTGTCACTTCAGCCCGTCCGATCGCCTGAGGGTATGCCACCAGAGTGAAAATCTATTGGATCCCCATCTCGACACACCAGCTTTGAAACTTTATATCTTTGAACTGCTTCCCGTTGTCTGATATTAGCACCTTGGATACTCTAAAGCAGCAAACTATGTTTTTCTAGAAAAAGTTTTGCATGTTTTGGGATGTAATTGTTTCTAGTGGCTCAACTTCTACCCACTTCATGAAATAGTCCACGGCCATGACAAAAAATCTCCTTTGTCTAGTTGCCAGTGGGAATGGACCGAGAATATCTATCCCCCACTGTGCAAAAGGAAACGGACTAGTCAAATACTTTAGGTCAGTGACGGGTTGATAAAGGATGTTGGCATATCTCTATCATTTATCGCATTTCTGGATGAGCTCGAGCGCATCCATTTTCATGGTGGGCCAGTAATATCCTTGCCTTAGCACCTTTTGGGCGAGCACCCTGCCCCCAAGTATCCTCTACAAAGGCCTTCATGGATCTTGTGGTGTACCCGGTCTAAAGGGATTAGAGATCCATCATATGGATGGCCAAACCTTGTAGGAAGGTTGGGCGGAATTTCAAAAATTTCCTCTCCCCTCATCTGGGAATCACATTCTCTGTTTTAGAAAATCTGCATTTTCAATGATCAATCTTGAACCATAAATTGAACCAGATCTGAAAACAGAAGCAAGAGAGGGATATACCTGATACGGAGAAATAGTATCTCCCAATGGAGGTGTTCACACCCAAGGTAGGAACAAAAGACTGCTCCCACTGAAAATGGCGTAGTGTAGGATGGAGAAAAATCAACAATGTTCTTCCAAAAGAACCGAACCCTTCACAAAAATTCGCTGGGACTGTGAGCACAACTTCAGATCAGCCTTTCTCCAAAGGCTGATATC
Organism: Nelumbo lutea; assembly: GCF_056320005.1. Classification (NCBI taxonomy): domain Eukaryota; kingdom Viridiplantae; phylum Streptophyta; class Magnoliopsida; order Proteales; family Nelumbonaceae; genus Nelumbo; species Nelumbo lutea. The sequence continues at coordinate 42,008,549 of NC_142684.1, read as the reverse complement.
AAGATCCAATCTTGATCATTCCTGCTAGAAAGAGGAGATCGAACTGGCAGTAGTGGCGGCGGCAAGAAGGAGATGGCAAGGAGAAAATAGCTCAGTCTCACTGGATGCTATGTTCTCTCTTTGTTTTGAATGTTATGATCTTCTAAAGTTGCTGCCATTCTCCTTTTATAGCCTTAAAGGGATCAGCTCCTAATCCCATTAGGAGTTGCTGATCCAAATCATATTTGGATTTGAATTCCCTTTAAGTGATAAGGATAGACTCTTATCTTATCTGCAAATTAGATCAGCCCTCTCCTAATCTTATCAGGAGGTTTCCATATCTGAATCTATATTCAGATTTGGACTCTCTAAGTGGATAGGGTTTTACCCTATCCTATCTGCTAATCTAATATCAGATTCACCCCTTTCTTTAACTGATCAAATCAGCCCAGTTCGAAATGGGCTTTAGGCCCAATAAATATATGTGCTCATTTAGCCTTTCAAACTGTTGCCCAGTTGGGCTTACTTGTTTGGCGTGGGATCCAAGCATTGATCTACACATCAACCACAAGGGTTTGGCCCTGCCTTTGTTACAAGGCCTAGCCGAATTCACTTGAAAGCCCAATGAACCCCTTGAGGCCATCACATGGACTCTATAGGCCCAACATTTACACTAAGTGGTCCCTAGGCCAAGCCACCTTGTAACACCCAGGGATTGTAGGCAGATGCAAGATTATCCCATCAGGTATTACCCTCAATGGCCTTACACTTAACCTCTTAGCCCATAATGATCATACACTACCCGACAAGAGAGGACCTCTCCCTCGGCTGCAAGGAGCAGTGCTGCACTCTCTACTCACATGGATCCTAGGAATTAAAACCTTTGCAAACATTTTGAAACCGTAACATATATATATATATATATATATATATATATATATATATATTTATATCCGTATATAAAATATATTTTGCAAAACAAATCTCAATGATTGAAATTGGTTGCCGGTAGTCTTGGTTTCCATCAGAGAGAGTGCATCCCAGATCAATACCTTTTTCCAACAAAGGGGCTGATCCTGTCACTATGATCACCCACTCAGATGAATTCTCAGACTGTCCCAACATACCTAGGTTTTGACCCCCTCTAAGGATCTCACTGATTGGCATATCAAAGACAACCCAATCCGACATCTAGTGCAGTATCATAATCGAGTCTAGGGGTCAGGTGTAACTTTCCAGTTTTACCCACTAATCTCCAAGGTCCAGGGCAATACTGAAAATCTGGTCTGGTTCAAGGTTTCAGGTAATCCTACACTGCATGTGTTTCGGGTCTCACCCTGGTAGCTGAGACAGGCCACCCCGACACTTGGTAGCATACTAGTGTCAACCTTAGCAGGATAAATCTCCCCAGACTTATCCAACGACTATGAACATTCTAAACTAACACAAGTCTCATTAAGTGTCCGGTTTAAGGGTATTACATAGAAACACACCACAAGAACATGAATCAAATATGCACTTCATTCTTTTACAAAGAATGCCATAAGTACATCAAACTGATTAAAGCTAAGGGCATATAGCTGTCTAACAGCTCCCACTTGCACTTAGGTCCAATCTAGTATATGTCAAAGTCCCATACATTCCACGTGTTTCTCAAACACTTTCTATGTCAGTGGCTTAGTCAATGGGTCTGCTACATTCTCCGCTGATGCTACCCTCTGAATCAGGACATCCCCTCTACCAACAATCTCCCACAGTACGTAGTACTTCCTCTCGATGTGCTTGGACTTCGAGTGGAATCGAGGGTCCTTAACCTGAGCGATCGCTCCATTGTTGTCACACAACAACGGGATGGGTGATGTGCTGGATGGAACTACTCCCAATTCGTGAATGAACTTTTTCATTCTCACGGATTCCTTGGCAGCTTCACTTGTGACAATGTATTTGGCTTCGGTTGTGGAGTTTGTCGTGGACCCCTGTTTATTGCTTTTCCAGCAAACAACACACGATCCTATCATGAAAACATACCCAGATGTAGACTTTCTATCATCTAGATCCAACTGGAAATTGCCATCAGTATACCCCTGGATCTGTAGTGAGCTACCATCGAATACCAAACAAAACTCTTTTGTCCTTCGAAGGTACTTCAGTATATTTTTCACAACGGTCCAGTGCTCTTGCCCTGGGTTGGCCTAGAATCTGCTTACCACACTGACTGAGGCATAGGGAACGTCCTTCATGCCCTCAATCTCCTCAGAAGTCTTGGGAGACATCTTCTTGGAGAGAGTGACTCTGTGCCTGAAAGAAACATTTCCCTTCTTGGAGTTATCTATGTTGTATCTCTTGACAATTTTGTCAATGTAAGCAGATTGGGATAATCCTATTATCCGGTTCGATCTATCTCTATAGAGTCAAAGACCCAGTATAAAGGAGGCTTCTCCAAGATCTTTCATGGAGAATTGCTGTGAAAGCCATACCTTCACCATAGTCAACATTCCTACATCATTCCCAATGAGTAGAATGTTGTCTACATACAGAACCAGAAATGTAACATTATCCCCACTAGATTTTCTGTAAACATAGGGCTCATTCGGGTTCTACTCAAAGTCAAACTTTTTGATGGTAAAGTCAAATCGGATGTTCCAACTCCTAGAAGCTTGCTTAAGTCCATATATGGATCTATTTAACTTACATACCATGTGTTCCTGACCCGCAGCTATGAAACCTTGTGGTTGCTGCATGTAGATATCTTCAATAAGATTTTCATTCAGGAACGCAGTTTTGACATCCATTTGCCAAATCTCGTAGTCATGGTATGCTGCTACAGCTAGCAAGATCCAAATGGATGCCCTCTTTCTGAGTGTACCCATTCGCTACAAGACGAGCTTTGTAGGTCTCAACCTTACCATAGGGGCCCTTCTTCCTCTTATAGATCCATTTGCAACCAATTGCTTTTACCCCGGGGGGCGAATCCACTAGAGTCCAGACTCCATTGGTCTCCATCGAGTCCATCTCAGCTCTCATGGCATCTACCCACTTCAGGGAATTTATGTCCAACATAGCTTTCACATAAGTCACGGGATCCTCCTCATTAGTCAAGGCTTTCCCCAGGTAACTATCCTAATCATAGCCAAAATGGATTGGTGGCTTGGACACCCGGGTAGATCTTCTAGGTTGGTCAGTTCCTGGAACCTATGGGACACCTCCCACTGACCCTGAGCTCTCCTCATCAAGAACTATTCCCTGACGATGTGAGTCTAGGATATAATCATTCTCCAAGAACTATGCATTTCGGCTGCAGAACACCTTCTGTTCACTTGGGTCATAGAACAGGTAACCCATAGAGCCTTTTGGGTAGCCTATGAATAGGCAACGACTGGTCTTGGATTCCAACTTGTCCGCACTCATTCTTTTAATGTGCGCAGGACAACCCCAAATCTTCAAGTGTTTGACACTTGGTTCCTTTCCGGTCCAAAGTTCGTATGGAGTATTCGGAACCAATTTGGTTGGAATCCGATTCAGCACGTATATCACTGTCTCTAATGCGTAACCCCAAAAGGATGTGAGTAACTCTGAGTGTACGAGACGTAATTGGACCATATCCAATAAGGTCCTATTCCTCCTCTCTGAAACAACGTTAAGTTGTGATGTAGCAAGAGGAGCCAACTATAACACTATCCCGTTGACCTTCAAGTAGTCCCTAAATTCATTAGAGATATTCGCCTCCTCGATCTGATCAAAGGGCCTTGATTTGTCTCCCTAACTATTTCTCGACCTCTTACCTGAACTCTTTGAACTTTTCAAAGGATTCAGACTTATGTCTCTTTAGGTACACGTAACCATACCAAGAATAGTCATCGGTAAATGTAATGAAATACACGTGCTGGTTACGAGTCCTAACACTTAGGGGACCACATACATCACTATGTATAAGGTCAAGTGTGCTTGTACATCTTTTAGGCTTATCGTTAAATGGCCATTTTTTCATCTTACCCTGAAGGCAAGGCTCACAAGTGGGAAGATCTTCTACAATTAGAAAATCCAAAGGACCATCATTTACCAGCCTTGTGATACAGTCAACACTGATATGGCCAAGCTGGTAATGCCATAGGCACGTGGGATTAACTGTATCATGGATTCTTTTCTTGGGGATATTAGCCGATGTAGTTTCAGCTATGTTAATTTCTAGAGAAGGATGTAGAATATAGAGATCGTTCTCTAGTTCCCCATATGCAATGAATTTATTGTTTCTTTTAATAGTAATCGTATTACTAAATAAGACAGAATAACCATTAGCACATAGTTTTGAGATAGAAATCAAATTTCTTCTTAAATTTTGTACAAAAAGACAATCTTTGAGTACAATTGTTCCTTCTCTAAAAATCGACTCTACGATTCCTATGGCCGCAGTTGTAACACTTGTAGAAGTCCCCAAGTAAAGCGTTACTTCTCCTTCACTCAACCTTCTGCTTACCTTGAACCCTTGCAGTGAGTTACACGCATGAGTTAAAGCCCCAAAGTCAATACACCAAGACGCAGAAGCAACCAACAAATTGGTTTCTATGACACAAGATTTGATATTACCTTTCTTGGATTACAAGTATTGAGAACAATTTCTCTTCCAGTGAATGGTTTGCTTGCAATAGTGATAGGCATTTGATGCCTTGTCTTTCCTTTACTTCTTGGGTTTGGTGGCCTTCTTCTGGGACTTTCTCTTTGCCCTCCTCTTCTTGCCCGATTTGCCTGCTTCAATAAGCATGGCAATGGGCTCATCCTTCTTAATCAATTCTTTGGCCCTCTGCAACATATTGTTGAGTTCCTGCAAACTGACATTCAACTTGTTCATGTTGTAGTTCATGATGAATGGATTGAAGGATGGAGGCAAAGAGTTGAGAATAGCATCAATCTGGGTTACCAGATCCAACCCGGATCCAAGAGCCTCCAGTTCGTTAATATAACCCATCATCCAAAGACAATGGTTGTGAACTTATTGTCCCTTGGACATCTGCGCAGTCATGAACTGCTTCAAGACCTTCGGTCGAGTAGAACAGTTCTGCTCTTCATACATTGTCTTGAGACTGTCCAATATGTCCTTGGCAAGTTTGATCTTATCGAATTTCCTCTATATTAGATTATCCAATGAGGCAATGATATAGCAGCAGGCTAGGGAGTTTTTCTCCTCCCATTCTTGGTATTCTCTTCTCTAGGCCTCAGAAGCCCTATCTCCCGAACGATCCTGAGCAGGATTCTTGGCCACCTTATCTAACTTCTTAGAGGTTAAGACCAGCATGAGGTTACAATACCAGTCGGCATAGTTTGGGCCCTTTGTTGTTGTCAAGAAGCTTTGCAAATTGTTTGTTTGCCATTTTTTGATAAAAGAGCAAATATCAGTCCACAACCTAATTTGATTCATGTTCATTACATAGATATGGCTTTTAATCTATGTTCCATTCCCATTTGTTCATCTTTGAGATTTCCCTCCTATCTCAGTGACGGAGACAACGACTTGTCTGTGGAAATGTGGGAAACCACATAGGGTGCATGGAGCCAACTATTTCAATTGCAAAACCCCACCACCTTTCTGTGAATGATCATATCCACTCATCATATCAGCTTTCCCTTTGGCCTCTGTCAGACAAGGTTCATAGCCATTTTAGGTTATACCTTTCTGTCCAGTGAGTGCTCACACATCATATTCGTGAACACCAAGGTACTGTGAGAGAATTCCCATTTTCTAGTGAAGCCCCTCCCACATTGGTCTATGATGCCCCTATCATCTTATAAAACACTCAGACAAATTCAACAGCTAATGGATAACCCATTTTCTGGTGTGTTTCCTCATTACTGAAGGACCCATCTTCATGCTAATGATGGAAGGCCTTTAAAAAGTTCATCATATGAATCTAACTATCACATGCACTCATATTGCTGGTGGGAACAAGAATTACGACCTAGCTTAATTTAGGTCTAACCAGAGTGGCTCCCATTGACTTTCATAAAGCCAGATTTCGATGGGCCCTAATCGGCTAGGGTTCAACACGTATCCTCTTCAGGAGGTATGGGGCCTACCACTGAGGGAGATAATCCAATGATCTTTAGGGACACCATGATGTGCATTCAGCCATGGTGTGCGCAAGAGCCACTATCGTATCAGCATGGGCCAAGTACTTATGGCCCATGAGCATTGCACATCACACATCCATACATCACATGCAGGGATAAATTGATCCAATCAATTAAATATCTGTAAAGTCCATAATTAAAGCCCATTTTAATCCATAACATTAACAATTAACATTATCTAGGTATATGGGCTGAATTAGGGTTAAGCAGTTCAGCCCATATAGCTTTCCTACAAAAGTAGGCTTTTAGTAGTTTTAACAATTTAAAACTGGGCCTTATAGGTTGGGCCGAATTAAACACTTAATTAATTATCAATCTTTAGGCCCATCCATGGGAAATTAGGGCTAACAATCAGCCTCCATCGAACCCTAGATTTGCCCCAACCAGTTTGGACAAACCAGTTTGGACCACTCTGGTTCGAATGGGTCTAGGGTTTGATCATTAATTAAAGATTTAATCCAAAAAAATGATCTAAAATTAAATACTGATCAAAGAAAAGCAAGAATCAGTCAAAGAGGGTTATTCGCACATCACATCTTGCAAAATAGAGGTTAGATCACAAAATGCGGTTTCATAAACTACAAATCACATATTGTGATATCCCCATCTACGAAATCTCCTTCCTGTGCCACCATCTTCAATCCAAAAATAAATAAAAATAGAAACCCTAAAATTTCTATTAATATTACATCAGAAAGAATCCTATACATTCAATTATATATATATATATATATATTTATAGAACAAAAAAAAATAGGAACTGCAAAATCGTAGTTTTCTGCGCCAATCAAGATCTCGATCTCCAGTTGTACGAACAACCCATAAATCAAGAAAATTATAAAGAACAATTCTAAATAAAAATCAGATTTATAAAATTTAATTTTAGACCATTCGCCCTCTATATGGGAAACAATTTTCCAGAAAAAACCCTAATCTGCGCAAATCGGGTAGAACGCCTTCTGCCCATTTGCGCAGGTTCAGATCTGCACTAATTCGGTTCAAGACTTGAACATGGCTCTGATACCACTGAAGGGATTAGAGATCCATCATATGGATGGCCGAACCCTACAGGAAGGTTGGGCGAAATTTCAAAAATTTCCTCTCCCCTCATCTGGGAATCAAATTCCCTATTTTAGTAAATCTGCATTTTCAAGGATCAATCTTGAACAATATATCGAACCAAATCTGAAAATAGAAGCAGGAGAGGAATATACCTGATACGGATAAATGGTATCTCCTAATGGAGGTGTTCACGCCCAAGGTAGGAACCAAAGACTGCTCCCACTGAAGATGGTGCAGTGTAGGATGGAGCAAAATCAACAGTGTTCTTCCAAAAGAACTGAACCCTTCACAAGAACTCGATGGGGCTGTGAGCACAACATAAGATAAGTCTTTCTCCAAAGGCTGATATCAAGATGCAATCTTGATCATTCCTGCTAGAAAAAGGAGATCGAACTGGCAGTAGTGGTGGCAGCAGGAAGGAGGCGACAAGGAGAAAACAACTCAGTCTCACTAGGTGCTATGTTCTCTCTCTGTTTTGAATGTGATGATCTTCTAAAGTTCCCGCCCCCTTCTCCTTTTATATCCTTAAAGGGATCAACTCCTAATCTCATTAGGAGTTGCTGATCCAAATCATATTTGGATCTGAATTCCCTTTAAGTGGTAAGGATAGACCCTTATCTTATCTGCAGATTAGATCAGCCCTCTCCTAATTTTATTAGGAAGTTTCCAGATCTGAATCTGTATTCAGATTTGGACTCTCTGAGTGGATAGGGTAAAACCCTATCCTATTTGCTAATCTAATCTCAGATTCGCCCCTTTCTTTAATTGATCAAATCAGCCTAGTTCAAAATGAGTTTTAGGCCCAATAAATATATGCTTACTTAGCCTTCCAAATTGCTGCCCAATTGGGCTTCCTTGTATGGCATGGGACCCAAGCATTGATCTACACATCAGCCACAAGGGTTTGACCCAGCCTTTGTTACAAGGCCTAGCCGAATTCACTGGAAAGCCTAGTGAACCCCTTAAGCCCATCACATGGACTCTATGGGCCCAACACTTACACTAAGTGGTACCTAGGCCAAGCCACCTTGTAACACTCAGGGACTATGGGCAGATGCAAGATTATCCCATCAGGTATTACTCTCAATGGTCTTACAGTTAACTTCTTAGCCCATATTGATCATGCACTGCCCAACAAGAGATGACCTCTCCCTCGGCTGCAAGGAACAGTGTTGCACTCTCTACTCACATGGATCCCGGGAATTAAAACCTTTGCAAACATTTTGAAACCGTAACATATATATATTTATATCTGTATATAAAATATATTTTGCAAAACAAATCTCAACGATTGAAATCAGTTGCCGACAGTCTTCGTTTCCATCAGAGAGAGTGCATCACTAATCATTACCTTTGTTCGACAAAGGGGCTGATCCTGTCACTATGATCACCCACTCAGATGAATTCTCGGACTGTCCCAACATACCTATGTTTTGACCCCCTCTAAGGATCTCATTGATTGGCATATCAAAGATAGCCCAATCCGACATCTAGTGCAGTATCATAATCGAGTCTAGGGGTCAGGTGTAACTTTCTAGTTTTGCCCATTAATCTCCAAGGTCCAGGGCAATACTGAAAATCTGGTCCGGTTCAAGGTTTCAAGTAATCCTACACTACATGTGCTTCGGGTCTCACCCTGGTAGCTGAGACAAACTACCCCAACACTTGGTAGCACACCAGTGTCAGCCTTAGTAGGATAAATCTCCCCAGTCTTATCCAACGGCTATGAACATTCTAAACTAACATGAGTCTCATTAATTGTCTAGTTTAAGGGTATTACATAGAAATACACCACAAGAACATGAATCAAATATGCACTTCATTCATTTATTATAAATGTCATAAGTACATCAAACTGATTGGAGCTAAGGGTATACAACTGTCTAACACGGTCTACTTTTGAAAGCCGTAAGCAATGTAGGTAGGGGAGTGTAAAGTGTCTCCTGTATAGTCACCCGTCAATAATGACATACCGAGCTGACTGTCGCTCTACCCTTCTAGTTGCATTATGATCTATTGGTAGGGTCCCATAGAGCAAATGATCGATGAGCGGGTCGACCCAACTCGGTTTTGCTGGCAACACAAGAGCGACCTCTTCTGCCCCCCCCCCCACCCCCCACCCCCCCCGAGAATGCTGGGCTGAGGCAGGTCTTCTATGTACACCGTTCTCATGGTGTTGCCACTAGTGCTTGCTAAGCATGATCAGGCATTGGCCTCAGCATTCTATGACCTCGGTATTTATCAAATAAACCAAGAGAGGAAGGTCGGCAGGAGTTCCATTACCATAGCCAAGTAAGCCACCATGGTAGGGTCCCAAGCCTCATACTCGCCATTCATCTGGTTCACAACTAGTTAGGAGTCGCTGCATACTATAATGTGCTTCATGCCGATCTCCTTTGCTAAGTTCACCCTAGCTATTAGTGCCTCATACTCCACCTCATTGTTCGATGCCTTGAATCCAAACCGGAGAGCGTACTCCAGCTTCACCTCGCTCGGCCCATAGAGTGTGAGTCCAACACCACTTCCTCATTGATTAGATGATCCATCTACGTGGAGAATCCATGACTCCTCGTCCAAGGTTGGAGCTTCTCTGACCGGGATCGGTGCCATGCTGTTGATGCCTCCAACATGCCAACTGGCTTAGCCACCTCAAGGATTGGCATGCTGAACATGCATTATGCAACAAAATCTACCAAAGCTTGAGCTTTGATCATTGGGTGTGGCTCGAACCGGATGTTGTACTCGCTCAGCTCAAAAATCCACTTTGTCAACCTACCCAACACCTTGGGCTTTAGTAGAACATGCCTTAAAGGTTTATTGGTGAGGACAACAATTGTTTTGAGCTTGGAAGTATCGACACAGTTTTCGAGCTACTATTACTAATGCATAGGCCAACTTCTTGATGTTGGGATATCTAGTCTCAGTTGCCTACAACACTTTACTTACATAGTAGATGGGTCGTTGGACCTGATCTACTTCTTTGATTAGTACTGAGCTGACCACCTCATCACTCGCCGAGAGGTACAACTTCAATTTGTCTCCTTCTTCAGGTCGAGTCAGAATCGGTTGGGTGCTTAGGTATTTTTTCAGCCCATCAAATGTGAGCTGACACTCTTTGGTCCTTTAAAGTTTTTGATCTTTTAAATTTCCTTAAAAAGGGTAAGCATCGACCTATCGATTTAGGGCAGCTACTCGGCCAGTTAGCCTTTGGACTTCTTTTACTTTCTGGGGTGGTCTCATATCTAATATTGCCTTTATCTTATCCGGGTTGGACCAACTCATGCCCCAAGGTCACTTCTACTAGGCGGTCAATTCCGGGAAAGAGGACGCAATCCTTTGGGAGAGCTCTATTGAGGTTGGTGTAGTCGATGCACATGCACCACAGTCTTCCCTAATTATTTGGACAGTCAAAATTTAGATTTGAGGAAACAATAACTACTAAAAATAAAGACTAGAACAAAGAAAATAAAAACAAGGGTGATCACTAATCAAATACGCAAATGATGGAATCGCTAGGACTTTAGGTCCACCTAACCAATGTAATGAATATTGATGGGTCCAATTATCCAAGACTAATTATTATTCCCATAAGCTGAGATTTTCACAAATTTATTTAATATTCTCTCTCGATATATACTAAACCTACTCCCATCAGGTAACTCTTTGATCTCTCGAGTAGAGCTCTCAAGATGGAAGTGCATTAAGTCCAAGAAAACCATTAAATTCAGATGAATGATGTATATATATCTCTATATACCACTCAATTCACACTATGAATTATTCTATCAATTATGTGAATTCCTCTCTTAGTTCATTCACATAACCCAAATCAATTAAGAGGTGGCCAAGCTCTTAATTGCATTAAGCACAATAATTCATACACTATATGAAAATCACAATCTTGGATAAATCAAGAAAATAAAAATATATTCATTAACATGGTTAGGCTTTCCATAGCCCTAGCAAGAAACAAATCAGTTCATGATGGAAGAATTAAAACAAACAAAGGGGAAGAAAGCACTCTTGAATTCACCCATGGTGCTGAGATCTCCTCTTCTTGAAGTTTCTTGAATTCTTGAACCTTTCTTGAACCCTTCTTGACTGATTGCTCCTTGCTTCTTGATTCAGATAAGAAATTGAATGATTGAATAATTCAGTGATCAAGTGATCCTAAAGCTGGTCCGCCCCCTCCTTTATATAGATTAAAGGGGAGGGGGTGGTCTCCTAATTTCTCTTGAAGTTGATCTTTACAAGAAATAGAAAGTTCTATCCTAATTCTAATCTTATCTCTTTATCTCTTGAACTCAATCCCTTTTTCACTCTAAGATTACATCATGAATTTGGATCTAGAAGGATTCTTCTTAGTTTCTTGTTCTTGGATTCGTAATAGACATCCTCTGTGAATTGGGCTTTAGCCAGGCTTTTCTGCGAGTTGGGCTTCAGCTGCGGACTGGGCCTTCCTACGAAATTGCTCTGAATTCAGGCCCGGATTAGACTTCAATTCAGGCCGAATCTGCAAAATCCCAAACATGAAAGTTGTGGCTTTTTCTCTTATCTTTCCATTGGATCTTGAATCACCCCATTCGGAGTTCGGAGACGCGAGTTAGGCCCAGATCACGGAACGATGTCGAAACTGTGAAAAATCATCCGATTTGTCTTTCTTTGCTCTTGATGCCTTCTTTCATACCCTGGACCAAAATACAAGAGATATGAGTCCAATTAGATGATAATTTAGTATAAAATACAGAATAATTGGGGATAAAAATATGATAAATTCTACTCTCATCATGATTCGAGCTGGTCGCCTTGTACTACCCTCACTCCGCAGCTCATAGGAAACTTCACGGACAAGTAGTAGGTCGACACCACCACATGATGGGTGTGCAGGATGGGCCGACCTAGAATTGCATTGTAGGGGGACGGAGTTGCGACCACCAGGAATGTGTGCTCAAAGTGCACTGAATTGGGCCATGCTCCCGCTGTGACTAGTATTGTGATTCGGCCGAGGGGCCTTACCACTTTGCCGCTGAACCCAACTAAGGGTGTATCTACTGGCTTCAAGTCTTTCCAACTCAACTGCAATTTGTCAAATGCTTCCAGGAACAAGACATCCACCGAACTCCCAGAATCTACTAGTACCCGCTTTACCTCAAAGTCATTGATTACGAGTTTGACGACGAGGGCGTCATCATGCGGATATTGGATTCCATGCACATCGTCCTTGGTAAAGTAGATGGGCTCCTCTACTTGAGGTCGTTTGGGTGGATTCTCAACTTCATATTCTAACTCTTGAACCGAAGTCTTCCCTACTGTTGTGCTACACCCCGCAACAATGGACCCGTCGGTGATCATGTTGATCACCCCACAGACTGGCATGTCCCCCGGTGGCAACTGTTGCTAAGGTAGCTAGTTATTCCTCCTGCTCTTCTCTAGAGCTTTCCTTTTCTGGTCGGTCTATCAGTCCGTTGCCTCCCTATCTTCATGCTCGATGAACTTCTTCAGATACTCGTGGTGAATCAGCTCTTTGATCTCATCGTGGAGTTTTCGGCAATTCTTTGTGTTGTGCCCGATGTCATGATGAAAGTGGCAATAGACATTCGGGTTCTTGGTTATCGAATCTCCTCACATCCTGGGTGGCCAATTGACGTAGCCAAAATCCTTGATTGCCATCAAGATCTTACCTCATTTTGCATTGAGGGGAGTATAGGTGTTCCTTTCAACTGGAGGGGTCCTAGATTGCTAACCTGACCTAGAACCTCGAGGTGGTGATTTGCTTCTTTTATGCAGAGACTTACTTCTTCTGGGTGACTTGCTCTTCCTTCGCCAATGCTTGCTACTATTGGCTCCTTCGTCATCTCTCTTCCTTTTTCTCCCTACTGAATTTCTTCCTTGGACCCAAGGGCCTCCTCCTTCCTCATGAATTTCTTAGCATCGTCAAGGACCTTCACGATTGTATTTGGCGGGTGCACCCCAAGGTGCCAAGAGAATTTGACATGCTAAACTCCTTGCATTGAGGGGAGTATAGTGTTAGACAGTTTTGTATGCCCTTAGCTTCAATCAAAATGATGTACTTTATGAGTTTATTGTAAATGAATAAAAGTGCATATTTGATTCATGTTCCCTTAGTATGTTTCTGTGTAATACCCTTAAACTGGACACTTAATGAGACTCATGTTAGTTTAGAATGTTCACAACCAGTGGGTCGGTCTGGGGAGACCTATCCTGACAAGGCTGACAATGTGGTGCCACCAAGTCAGTTGGGGTGGCTTGTCTCAGCTACCGGGGTGAGACCCTAGGCACATACAGTGTAGGATTAATTGAATCTTTGAACTGGACCAGATTTCCAGTATTGCCCTAGACCTTGGAGATTGATGGGCAAAATTGAAAAGTTACACCTGACCCCTAGACTCAATTATGATACTGCACTAGGTGTCGGATCGGGGTGTCTTTGATGTACCAATCAGTGAGATCCTTAGCGGGGGTCAAAACCTGGGTATGTTGGGACAGTCTGAGAATTCATCTGAGTGGGTGATCATACTGACAAGATCAGCCCCTTTGTCCGACAAAGGTAATGATCAGGGATGCACTCTCACTGATGGAAACCAAGACTGCCGGCAGCCGATTTCAATCGTTGAGATTTGTTTTGCAAATTATATTTTATATGAGATATAAAAGTATATACATTATGGTTTTGAAATGATTTGCAAAAGGTTTTAATTCCCGGGATCCATATAAGAGAGAGTGCAACACTGTTCCTTGCAGCCGAAGGAGATGTCCTCTCTTGTCGGGTAGTGTATGATCATTATGGGTTGAGAGGTTAAGTGTAAGACCATTGAGGATAATACTTGATGGGCTAATCTTGCATCTGCCCACAGTCCTTGGGTGTTACAAGGTGGCTTGGCCCAGGGAGCACTTAGGGTAAGTGTTGGGCCCATAGAGCCCATCTGATGGGTTTCAAGGGGTGCACTGTCCATAATAGTGTATTCGGCCAGGCCTTGTAACAAAGGCTGGGCTGAACCCATGTGGCTGATGTGTAGATCAATGTTTGGGTCCCACGCCATACAAGGAAGCCCAACTGGGTAGCAGTTTGGAAGGCTAAATGAATACGTAACCTTAAATGGGCCTTAAGCCCATTTCGAACTGGGCTAATTTGATTAGTCACTTAAGGGGCGAATTCTGAGATGGATCAACTAATAGGATTGGGACCACACCCTATCCACTTAGAGAGTCAAAGATCTAAATAAGATTTAGATCTGGAAACTTCCTAATTAGATTAGGAGATGGCTGATCTAATCTGCAGATAAGATAAAGGTTATCCTTTATCTTAAAGAGAATTCTAATCTAGATATGATTTGGGTTAGCAACTCCTAATGGGATTAGGAGCTGATCCCTTTAAGTCTATAAAAGGAAGAGGGGGGCGGCAGCCTTTAGACATCAATCCATCACAAGCAAGCAATTCATAGTCTTGTCTTCAGAGCTGAAATCACAGAAGAGAGAATTCTGCACCCTGCAAATACTCTCTTGCCGCCTCCTTCCTACAGCCACCGCTTACAGCAATTCGATCTCCAATCTTGGGAGAAATCAAGATTGGATTTTGATTCCAATGGTGGGAGTTGTATTCACAAGCCATCCAGGTGATTCTTGAGAAGGATCAAGTTCTTTAGGAAGAACACTGTTGATTCTGCTCCACACTGCACTGCGCCATCTTCAGTGGGAGTAGATTTTGGATCCTCCAAGGGTGTGAACACCTCCATTGAGAGATATTATTTCTCTGTATCAGGTATTATCTCTCCCTACTCCTTTTGGTTCAGATCTGGTTCAGTTTATGGTTCAAGAATGATCCTTGAAAATATGATTTTCTAAATAGGGAATTCGATTCCCAGTTGAAGGGAGAGAAAAAATTTTTGAAATTCTCCCCCCTTATTCCGCAATCTTTGGGTGTCCATGTGATGGATTTCCTATCCCTTCATATAAATGCTCCTTTTTGCAAACATTCTTCATTGAAGCATGCAACGTAGCTCCAAAATGATTCGTTCTCTCTCTACACCACGTTCAACAGGCTAGCTATGGATTTCAGGCACTTCTTAATTGTAATGAAGTGGGAAGTAAACAGGTCTACAAACTGCCCCCAGCTCTTGATCGAGCCTGGTGCTAAATTCTTGTACCATTGTCTAGCTAATCCTCTGAATGTTGTAGAAAAGTCTACACACATGCTCGTCTATTCTTCTCTAGCAAGGAACATTTGTGACTAGAAAGCATCGGTGTGGTCATCGGGATCAAACTTCCCATCATAGGCCTCTAGTGTGGGTGTCTTAAAATCTTTCGGCCTTGGGACTGTGAGGATCTTTGGCGCTAGGGGGGAGGGCCAACTCAACACATGAACCAGTTGTGCAGCTACCAAGCTCACTTCCTCCCTCACCCTACTTGGTACTAGTGGCAGGTTACTCCTCGGCGGCCTCCTAGGTGGGTTGTTCTTTACTGATGCCCAACGAGCTTTGTGATGATGTCCTTCTTCATGGTTTCAACGTTGGTGCTAATTACCTCAGTGTTGTCAATCACCTCGACTCTGGTGTGCTATCGCTTCCGGACACTATCGTGAGGTGGGGGTTGGTTCCTGTTGCTTGCATCGTCTCTATTGCGGACGGTATGCTGGTCGTTACGATGGGCAAAGGGGTCTCAGTGTGAGTCTGTGCCTCATGCCCTAAGGTAGTGGTTGCTGATCTGGAGATCACGGTTCTCAGGCCATGAGTGTTGCTATTGGTCGGTCTTGGCTCAGTGGCTATTCTTAGGCCGATCTTTTTTATTCGGCTCCTGAGATGGTGTGGGCATGCACTAACCCTTGACTCTGTCCCGAGGTGGGGTCCGAACCCAGGAAGGAGCCGAGACCAGAGATGCCTCCACACCTCGGGGAGGAGATCGGCGTATGTCCTGTAGATGCTAATTCTGGTTCTAGCTCCTGTTCTGGTTTTGTTGTGGTAGCGAAGGGAATTGCTGCTGGTACTACTGTTGATACTGCTAGTAAAGATAGTATTGTTGGAACTGCTAGAACTGATGCATCTGTTGCATCTGAAGTTGCATGACCCAAGCACTCTAGACCAGATCATCGAACTATTGGTTCCCGACCCCAAGGGGAACTACGGAAGGCTCAGGAACAGAGAAGGTGGTACCCACTTGGGGTAAGGGGGTGTATAGTGGCTGGGTGGTAAAAGTCCATGTTGGTATGTCTGAACCCCTAGGATGGTAAGGGGGATGGTGATTTGACCAATGGTCACTAAAGGTCCTTCAGAGTGAACAATAGTGAGGTCATGCCCCCCAGCAACACCCATATCAATGCCCTTGCTAGTGTTGCTAGATGATGCCATTGAATACTGTAAGAAATAAAGAAAGAAGCAAAGACTTAGCTTTTGTGTGACATTTCCACAGACAGTGCCAATTGATTATATGCGATCTAGATGCTCCTAACTGGAGGACAGCTCGAACGCTATTTGCTTAGCTGGCTGGTCGAACTACAAAACAGGTGGATTAGAGAACTCGGTGTGGCTAGCCCGACAAGGTTGCTTTGATGCTTAAGTCAGTATTGTGAATGAGTAGCGAGCTAAAAGCTTGAGAGTGGAGAGCTAGAATGCACTAAATCGTACGTACCTGGGTCCAAGGAGTTGATTCTCTTATATAGTTAGGCTGTTGTGGGTCCCGTGAAACACTCTCAGAATTTTCAGCCTGAGTCGTAGGGGTCTATTATGCCCTAGAAGGCAGAAATTGCGCTAGCTGACAAGGATTACCATTTCCTTCCGATTCGGGCAGGATGAGATTAAGGCCTACGGTTATGCGGTGTGATCTCGAAAAGTTCAAAGACATCTAGCAAGCTTCTAGAAGTCTGATGCGTGTTACCTCGGTAAGTTAGGCAATCCCGAGTAGTCGGACCTCGGTCATTGTCAAGATACTCGAGACACCCGAGGTGGCTTGACCCACCGAGGTAACAAGTGGTGCTGAGATGGCAGTAAATGCTGAGTCACAATCTGGCTGGCAGGTCGTGTCCATGTGTTTGCTGCTTGGTAGTTCAGGCCAAATTACCCTTCATCAGAAGGGTATTGTAGCCCATGTGCTCAGAGACACGTCTTGGGAAAGGGGATAGCCTGAGTACTACAGTCCCAAGAGGCCACGTAGTAAATCCCTAAATAGACCAATAAAAATTGATTAATCAACATAACCCCAAACTTTTAGGTATCGTTGTTAGTCATGTTACCTAAAAGGGGAAGACAGATCTCATAACCCCCACACAACGGGTGCTTATATAGGAGTTTGCATCTCTGCCCCACAACACTCCATAGTACATCCCTGCTGTGTATTGGAAACATCTCCCAATGTATTCTCAATACATGGCGGGGATGTGCTGTGGGGCGGAGATGTGATCTCCTTATAAATAGAGAATCCCATTAAATAGGGGATATACCTAAGGAACCCTAAGAATCCGTCGAGAGTTTTACCTCATACTAGAAGGTCTTCCCTTGCATCACGAAGGCACACAGATTCTCCATTGCCCTAGCAGACCTCTTTCATTGTTCGAAGCCCTACCCTCTTAAATTTAGAATCTCTAGTTCGGTGTCTGATCATGAAGACTGCATTCAAGAATGGCAAGACCCTAGTAGAAGGCTATCTTCCACTCATCCCTGAGGACTCGATGAAAAAAACCTGCTAGAGGGCACTAAACAACATTTTGAGTACATGGACGATAGTGGTGTCAAAATCATGGACGGAAAAAGTTTATCACCTTGGTGATCATGTCACTTCCACAGAAGAAAAGCGAGGTGGTATTATTGTCATCCTTTAGAACGTTGACCAAAATGTTAGAGTTTAATAGAAGTAGAAAGAATTGAATGAGATGATTTAGTAGCTTCTCCAGCAACAACAAGCAACACCCGATTTGATTTGGTGATGATCCCCATGGAAACATAACTAATAGCAGAAGACGCTGGTCTGACTAGTAAGGCAAAGCAGGAAAGCCAAACAATCGCATTCTTTAGCAATGAGGAACTGCAGGAATATATGGAGACATTGATAGAGACCAACCACTTCAAACTACGATTGTCCCTCTACCAGATGTCCTACCAAGTCAGCTATCACCCTCTCAATAGTGGCTCCAATATGATTGCCAATTTGGGAGACTAAAGGAGCATATCAACAAGATCGAGGACCTCGAAGGGCCATTTTCTCTAGATGGAGATATGAAAACTAATATGAGAATTCTCTAAGTTGTTGACTAGATTGGATCAAACTTGGTTTATTGACCTTGCACTAGGAAGCATTGATGCATGGAAGCAAATACACGTAAAGTTTTAGGAAAATGGTACATGATGGAAAGGAGGTTGACCATGGCAGATATGAGGAACATCTTGCAGAGATTTGAAGAACACTTAGTAGGCAACGCTCAAGAATTTGGGACTCCATAGATTTTCCAAACTTTGAAAATGTGCTAAACAAACGACCAAGGCAGTCAAACTCTGAGACCTTATTATGGTATTAAGGAAAGCACTAAAGATGGTGACTCTACAATAATGCAAGTTACCAATGGAGGCTCTCACTCAAGTTTAGCAGTTACCAATGGAGGCTCTCACACTCAAGTTTAGAAATAGCTAAATTAGGAAGAGAACCATTTAGGAAATATTGTACATAGGCATCTGCCTATTCTCCTCTTGCTTTCCATTATTATTCCATTCTTTTATGTATATGTATTGTACCCAAAACATCTTGGTCGACATATACAAGTAATACAAATTCTTTCATTATTTAGAATTGCTCTTGTTCTTTCTTTAACTTAGTATTAGAGCCAAGATTTGAAGGTCCATCATGGCTACAAATAGTGTTGATTCGTTTGAAGTTGTGAGTTCTAATTCATTTGACCTTCAAAACATGACTACTACAGTGGCCATGAACTCTATTCCTAATATATTTCCTATCTTACCATCAAGTTGAATGGAGAAAATTTTCTACTATGGAGAGCTCAACTTTTACCAGTGCTTAGATTATACAAGTTGATGGGTCTGATTGATGGATCAGCCAAGGCACCACCAGAGGAAATTCCAGATCCTACTGATGGTAGTAAGAAAATTCTTAGCCCAAACTATTCTTCTTGGGTACAGTTGGACCAACTTGTTTTGAGTTGTCTTGTTGCAAATCTGACAAAGGGTGCATTGAACCAAGTTGTTGGATTGTCTACTACAGCCAAAGTCTGGAGTGCCCTAGAGAGACCATTTTCTTCTCATTCACGATCAAGGGTGCTACAGCTTAGGTGCCAACTTCAAAATATTATGAAAGGCAACTAGTCTATATAAGTGATTATATTCAAAAAGCAAAAACTATTACAAACAATATGTCTGTTGTTTCTAAACCAGTAGTAAAAGAGGATCTTGTTCTATATGTTTTATCTGGACTAGGAAGTGAATTTGAATCTCCCATCACTGCTATTACTAACAGAACTGATGCTAATAAGTTAGGAATTAATGATATTCTTGGTCTACTTCTTAGTCATGAATCTTGACTTATTCAACACAATGTCTCCAGTGAAACTCCTCTTGCTAATATTGCTGCAAACAATAACAATAACAATAGCAAGAGCTGTTAGATAGTTGTATGCCCTTAACTTCAATCAGAAATATGTACATTATGAATTTATTGTAAATGAATAAAATACACATTTGATTGATGTTCCTATGGTGTGTTTCTGTGTAATACCCTTAAACTGGACACTTAATGAGACTTGTGTTAGTTTAGAATTTTCACAGCCATTGAGTAAGTCGGGGGAGATTTATCTTGCCAAGGCTGACACTGGTGTGCTGCCAACTGTTGGGGTGGCATGTCTCAGCTAACAGGGTGAGACCCGAAGCACATGCAGTGTAGGATTAATAGAACCTTTGAACCAGACCAGATTTCCAGTATTGCCCTGGACCTTGGAGATAGATGGGCAAAACTGAAAAGTTACACTTGACCCCTAGATTCGATTATGATACTACACTAGGTGTTGGATTGGGCTGTCTTTGATGTACCAATCAGTGAGATCCTTAGCGGAGGTCAAAACCTAGGTATGTTGGGACAGTTCGAGAATTCATCTGAGTGGATGATCATAGTGACAGGATCAGCCCCTTTTGTCGGACAAAGGTAATGATTGGGGATGCACTCTCTCTGATGGAAACCAAGACTACCGACAGCCGATTTCAATTGTTGAGATTTTGTTTTGCAAAATATATTTATATAAAGATATATATAAATATATATATATATATGTTATGATTTCGAAATGATTTGCAAAAGGTTTTAATTCCCAGGATCCGTGGAAGCAGAGAGTGCAACATTGTTCCTTGCAATCGAGGGAAATGTCCTCCCTTGTCGGGCAGTGTTTGATCATTATGGGCCGAGAGGTTAAGTGTAAGACCATTGAGAATAATACCTGATGGGCTAATCTTGCATCTGCCCACAGTCCCAGGGTGTTACAAGGTGGTTTGGCCCAGGGACCACTTACGGTAAGTGTTGGGCCCATAGAGCCCATAAGATGGGTTTCAGGGGGCGCACTGTCCATAACAGTGTATTTGGCCAGGCCTTGTAACAAAGGCTAGGCTGAACCCATGTGGTTAATGTGTAGATCAATGTTTGGGTCCCACGCCATACAAGGAAGTCCAATTGGGCAGCAGTTTGGAAGGCTAAGTGAGTACATAACCTTAAATGGGCCTTAAGCCCATTTCAAACTGGGCTGATTTGATCAGTCAATTAAAGGGGGTGAATTCTGAGATGGATCGACTGATAGGATTGGGCCTAGACCCTATCCACTTAGAGAGTCCAAGATCTAAATGAGATTTAGATCTAGAAGCCTCCTAATTAGATTAGGAGATGGCCGATCTGATCTGCAGATAAGATAAAGGGTTCTCCCTTATCACTTAAATCAGCAGCTCCTAATAGAATTAGGAGTTGATCCCTTTAAGTCTACAAAAGGAGAAGGGGGCGGCAGCCTTTAAAGATTGATGTTCAATTCTCTTCAGGGCTGAAATCACAAGAAGAGAGAATTTTGCACCTTGCGAATACTCTCCTGCCGCCTCCTTCCTGCCGCCGCCATTACCTTCAGTTCGATCTGCAGTTTTTGGGAGAAATCAAGATCTAATCTTGACACCAATCTTTTGGGAAAAGATTGATTGGAGCTGTACTCACAAGCCATCTAGTTGATTCTTGCGAAGGGTCAAGTTCTTTTGAAGAACATTGCTGATTCTGCTCCATCCTGCACTGTGCCATCTTTAGTGGGAGCAGTCTTTGGATCCTTCCTTGGGCGTGAACACCTCCACTGGGAGATACTAATTCTCTATATCAGGTACATCCTCCCTCCTACTCCTTTTGGTTCAGATCTGGTTTGGTTCATGGTTCAAGATTGATCATTGAAAAATATGTTTTTCTAAAATAGGGAATTCGATTCCCTACAAAGATGGGAGAAATTTTTCTTGAAATTTGCCCAGTCCATTCCACAAGACTTGAGCGTCCATGTTATGGATATCCCATCCCTTCAGTAGTATCAGAGCCATGGTTCAAATTTTCAATCAATTTAATTCAGATCTGAACCTGCGCAAAGGGGCAGAAGGTGTTCTACCCAATTTGCGCAGATAAGTGTTTTTGGGAATTTGCTCCCAAAATTATGGGAGAATAATCTGAAATTAAATTAAGTATAAATCTGATTATTGTTTAGAATAGTTCTTTATGATTTTCTTGATTTATGTGTTGTTCGTATAAGAGGAGATTGAATTCTTGGTTTGCGTAGGGAACTTGCAAGATTTGCAGTTTCTTGATTTATTCATTACATTTGGTTTGTAAATAATTTTTTTTTTATTTTTTAGACTCAATGTATTAGGTATTCAATCTGATGTAATTATAATAGAAATTAGGTTTTCTATTTATTTATTTTTTTTGGATCGAAGATGGCGGCGCAAGGAAGGAGATTTTGAAGATGGGACATTCGCTACCTGCGATTTGCAGTTTGTCAAACTGCATTCTGTGATCTAACATCTGTTTTGCAGGATGGATTGTTTGAACAGCCCTGGATTGACTGATTCTTGTTTTGTTTCATCAGTTCTTTAATTTTAGATTATTTTCTTGAATTAAAGATTTAATTAAAGATCAAACCCTAGACCCATTCGAACCAAGATTGGTTCAAATTGTTTGGATCGAATCTAGGGTTCGATTAAGGCTGAATATCAGCCCTAATTTTTTTTAATGGGCCTTAGGATTGATAATTAATTGGATATTTAATTCGGCCCAACCTGTAAGGCCCAATTTTAAATTGTTAAAATTGCCAAAAGCCCACTTCAAAGGATAAAGCTATATGGGCTGAACTGGGTAACCCTAATTCAGCCCATATACCTAGATGATATTAATTGATAATATTATAGATTAAAATGGGCTTCAAATGGGTTTTTGCAGATAATTAATTGATTGGATCAATTCCTCCCTGCATGTAATGTATGGATGTGTGATGTGCTACTTTCATGGGCCATAAGTGCTTGGCCCATACAGGTTCGATAGTGGCTCTTGCGCACACCATGGCTGAAGGCACATCATTTCCATGGTGTCCCTCCAAGTCATTGGATGACCTCCCTCAATGGTGGACCCCACACCTCCTGAAGAGGTTACGTACAAAACCCTAGCCGATTTAGGCCCACCGAAATCTGACTTTATGAAAGTCAATGGGAGCCACTTTGGTTTAACCTAAAATAAACTAGGGTGTAATTCTTGTTCCCTCCAGTAAATATGAGTGCACGTGATAGGGAGATTCATATGATGAACTCTCTAAAGGCCTTCCATCATTAGCATGAGGATGGGTCCTTCAGTAATGTGGAAATGCACCAGAAAATGGGCTATCCATTTGCTGTTGGGCTTGTCCAAGTGTTTCATAAGATGATAGCAGCGTCATAGACCGATGTGGGAAGGGCTTCACCAAAAAATGGGAACTCTCTCACGGTACCTTGGCATTCACGAATATGATGGATGAGCACTCACTAGACAGAAAGGTTTACCTGAAAACGGCTTTGAACCTTGTCTAACAGAGGCCAAAGGGAAAACTCATATGATGAGTGGATATGATCCTTCATAGAAAGGTGGTGGGGTTTTGCAGCTGAAATAGTTGGCTCCATGCACCCTATGTGATTTCCCACATTTCCATAGATAAGTCGCTGTCTCCGTCCCTGAGAAGGAGGGAAAACTCAGAGATGAACAAATGGGAATGGAACATAGATTAAAATCCATGTCTGCGATATGAACATGAATCAAATAAGGTTGTGAACTGATATTTGTTGTTTTATCAGAAAATGACAAACGAACCATTTGCAAAGCTTCTTGATGACAACAAGCTTAAGGGCCCAAACTAGGGCTTCTGAAGCCCATAGGAGAGAATTCTAAGATTGGGAGGATAAAAACTCCCTAGCCCGCTGCTATGTCGTTGCTTCTTTGGACAACTCAATACAGAGGCAGTTCGATTAGATTGAACTCGCTAAGGACATATTGGACAGTCTGAAAAAAATGTACGAAGAGCAGAACCGTTCTACTCGGCAGAAGGTCTTGAAAATGTTCATGACCACTCAGATGTCCAAGGGGCAGAAAGTTCATGACCATTGTCTTCGGATGATGGGATACATTAACGAGCTGGAAGCCCTTGGATCCGGGCTAGATCTTGGCACTCAAGTGGATGCCATTCTGAATTCCTTGCCCTCTTCCTTCAATGGGTTCATATTAAACTACAATATGAACAAGTTGAATGCCAGCGTCCAAGAGCTCAGCTATATGTTACAAAGGGCCGAGGACTTACTTAAGAAGTATGAGCCTGTGGTGATGCTTGTTGAAGCTAACAAAATGGGTAAGAAAAAGAGGAAAGCAAAGAAGCCTCAAAAGAAGACTACCAAGCCCAAGAAGCAAAAGAAGGACAGGACAGCAGATGCATGTCACTTCTGCAAACAAACTAGCCACTAGAAGAGGAATTGTCCTCAGTACTTGGAATCGAAGAAAGGTAATTTCGAATTGTGTTATAGAAACCAACTTATTCATGGCTTCTGTGTCCTGGTGTATTGACTCCGGGGCTTCAACTCATGCATGCAACTCACTGCAGGGGTTCAAGGTAAGCAGAAGGTTGAATGATGGAGAAGTGATGCTCTACTTGGGGACTTCTGCAAGCGTTGCAGCTATGGCAATAGGCCCCGTATAATTAAAATTTTGAGAAGGAAATATTATACTTAAAGATTGTCTTTTTGCGCAAAATCTAAGAAGAAATTTGATTTCTGTCTCAAAACTGTGTGCGGATGGATATTCTGTCTTTTTCAGTAATACCATTACTATTAAAAGAAACAATAAATTCATCACATATGGGGAACTGGAGAACGGCCTCTATGTTCTACATCCTTCTCTAGAAACTAACATAGCCGAAACTACGTCGGCTGAAATCCCCAAGAAAAGAGCACGTGATACAGTTAATCCCACATGCCTGTGGCATTACCGACTTGGCCATATCGGTATTGACCAAATCACAAGACTGGTTAAGGATGGTCCTTTGGATTTTCTAACTGTAGAAGATCTTCCCACTTGTGGGCCTTGCCTTTAAGGTAAGATGACAAAGAGGCCATTTAGTGGTAAACCTGAAAGATGTACAGGCACGCTTGACCTTATACATAATGATGTATGTGGTCCCCTGAGTGTTAGGACCCATAACCAATACGTGTATTTCATTACATTCACTGATGACTATTCTCGGTATGGTTTGTTAGACAGTTTTGTATGCCCTTAGCTTCAATCTGATTTGATTTACTTTTGTTATTTAGTGGAAATAAATAAAGTGCATGTTTGATTCATGTTGTTTGGTTTAATTCTGTGTAAAACCCTAAAACTGGACATTTATAGAGACTGGTGTTAGTTATAAATGTTCACAGCCGTTGGATAAGTCTGGGGAGATTTATCCTGCCAAGGCTGATACTAGTGTGCCACCAAGTGTTGGGATGGCCTGTCTCAGCCATCAGGGTAAGACCCGAGGCACATGTAGTATGGGATTACTTGAATCCTTGAATCGGACCAGATTTCCAGTATAGCCGTGGACCTTGGAGATAGATGGGCAAAACTGGAAAGTTACACCTGACCCCTAGACTCGATTATGACATTTCACTAGGTGTTGGATCAGGCTGCCTTTGATATGCCAATCAGTGAGATCCTTAGCGGGGATCAAAACCTGGGTATGTTGGGGCAGTTTGAGAATTCATCTGAGTGGGTGATCATAGTGACAGAATCAGCCACTTTGTCGGACAAAGGGTAATGATCGAGAATGCACTCTCTTTGATGGAAACCAAACTGCCGGCAGTTGATTTCAATCGTTGGAATTTTGTTTTGCAAAATTAATATATTTATATATATATGTACGGTTTCGAATTGTTTGCAAATGGTTTTAATTCTCGGGATCCATGTGAGAGGAGAGGTCCTCTCTTGTCGGGCAGTGCTTGATCATTAAGGGCTGAGAGGTTAAGTGTAAGACCATTGAGGATAATACCTGATGGGCTAATCTTGCACCTGCCCACAGTCCCTGGGTTTTTATAAGATGGCTTGGCCCAGGGACCACTTAATGTAAGTGTTGGGCCCATAGGGTCCATATGATGGACTCAAGGGGTTCATTGAGTTTTTCAGTGAATTCGGCTGGGCCTTGTTTTAGAGGTTGGGCCGTACCCATGTGGCTGGTGTGTAGATCAATGATTGGGTCCCACGCCATACAAAGAAGCCCAACTGGGCGGCAGATTGGAAAGTAATTAGACACTGAACACTTAATGGGCCAAAAGCCCATTTCGAGGTGGGCTGATATGATCACCCATCCATGGGGCGAATTTGAGATTAAAGTTAGTAAAAGGATTGGGCCTTTAGCCTTATCCACTCTTAGAGACCAAATTCAAATTAGATTTGAATCTGGTAACCTCCTGATAAGATCAGGAGTAAGCTAACTCCATCTGTAGAAAGGATTAAGATTATCCCCTATCCAAATACTGATTTGGATTGGGATAACTCCTAAAAAGGAGGTTTCTTAATCAAGAAGAAAGGAGGAGATTTAGAACCAAGAAAAAATCGCAAGAAAATCTCCTGCGAATTGAGATCAGATCTCATACTCTCCAGAAAAAGAGAAAAAGCAGTTCAGCCTTTTTCGTTTTGGAGATCTCCTCCTGCCGCCGCCATCTGCCATTGCAAGATTAGATCTTTGCAGAAAAGAAAGTCAAGAAATCTGTTCTTGACATCAGTCTTGCAAGAAAGACTGAAAAAGATTCAGTGTTTAATACTTC
This sequence comes from Nelumbo lutea, assembly GCF_056320005.1. Taxonomy (NCBI): domain Eukaryota; kingdom Viridiplantae; phylum Streptophyta; class Magnoliopsida; order Proteales; family Nelumbonaceae; genus Nelumbo; species Nelumbo lutea. Next base: position 41,982,060 of record NC_142684.1, on the reverse strand, counting down.
CAGAGGATTCTTGTGAAGGATCCAGTGTGTAGGACGCACCCTGCTGGTTCTGTTCCATTCACAGCTGTGTCATCTTCAGCAGGAACGGATCTTGGAGCATTCTTTGGGCGTGAACACCAACTTTGGGAGATACTGCTTCTCCGGATCAGGTATATTCCTCCCATTTATCTTTTGGTACAGATCTGGTTTGATTATGGTTCAAGTAGGATCCTTGAATATTGTATTCTAAATTTAGGGAATATGATTCCCAGTTGAGAGAAGGTAGGAAATTTTTAAAATTCGCCCACCCATTCCGCAACCTTTATGGCGTCCATTAGATGGATCCTACCATTCTTTCAGTGTTACGTGTACCTAATGAGACATAAGTCAAAATCCTTTGAAAAGTTCAAAGAGTTCAGACAAGAGGTCGAGAAATAGTTAAGGAGAGAAATTAAGTCCCTTCGATCAGATCGAGGTGGTGAATATCTCTCTGACAAATTCAGGGACTACTTAAAGATAAACGAGATAGTCACAGTTAGCTCCTCCGGTCACTTCTCATCCATTCAGAGTTACCCACATCTTTTTGGGGATACGCATTAGAGACTGTGATATACGTGTTGAACCAGGTTCCAACCAAATCGGATCCTAAGACTCCCTATGAGCTTTGGACCAGAAAGAAACCAAGTGTATGACACTTGAAGATTTGGGGTTGTCCAGCTCACATTAAAAGAATGAATCCAGACAAATTGGAATCCAAGACCAGTCATTGCCTATTCGTAGGCTACCCAAAGGGCTCAGTGGGCTACATATTCTATGTTCCAAGTGAGTAGAAGGTGTTCTGTTGTTGGAATGCACAATTCTTGGAAAATGGCTACATCCTAGACAATCTTCGTCAGGAAATTGTTCTTGATGAGGAGAGCTCAAATGTAGTGGGAGGTGTCCAACAAGTTCCAGGTAGTGACCAACCTAGAAGATCTACCCAGGTGTCCAGGCCACCGGTCCATTTTGGTTACGATCAGGATAGTTACCTGGTTGAAACCTTGACTAGTGAAGAGGATCCCATGACTTATACAGAAGCTATGTTGGACATAGACTCCCTTAAATGGGTAGATGCCATGAGAGCTGAGATGGACTCAATGGAGACCAATGGAGTCTAGACTCTAGTGGATCCGCCCTCCGGGGTAAAAGTAATTTGATGCAAATGGATCTACAAGAGGAAGAAGGGCATCGATGGCAGGGTTGAGACCTACAAAGCTCGTCTAGTGGCGAAAGGATACACTCAGAAAGAAGGCATCGATTATGAGGAAACCTTTTCGCCCGTGGCCATGCTTAAATCCATTAGGATCCTGCTAGCTGTAGTAGCTTACTATGACTATGAGATTGGGAAAATGGATGTCAAAACTGTGTTCCTGAATGGAGATCTTACTGAAGATATCTATATGCAGCAACCGCAAGGTTTTGTAACTGCGGGTCAGGAACACATGGTCTGTAAGTTGAATAGATCCATATATGGACTCAAGCATGCTTCTAGAAGTTGAAACATCTGATTTGACTCTACAGTCAAAAAGTTTGATTTTGAGCAAAATCCGGATGAACCCTGTGTTTACAGGAAGACCAGTGGTGACAAGGTTATGTTTCTGGTTCTGTATGTAGATGACGTTCTACTCATTGGGAATGATGTAGGAATGTTAACTACGACAAAAGTATGGCTATCACAGCATATCTCCATGAAAGACCTTGGAAAAGCCTCCTATATACTAGGTCTTCGACTCTATAGAGATAGATCGAAGCGGATAATAGGATTATCCCAATCTGCTTATATTGACAAAATAGTCAAGAGATACAGCACGGAAAACTCCAAGAAAGGAAATGTTCCTTTCAGGCATTGAGTCAATCTCTCCAAGAAGATGTCTCCAAAGACCTCTGAGGAGATCGAGAGCATGAAAGACGTTCCCTATGCCTCAGCCGTAGGGAGCATCATGTATGCCATGTTGTGCACTCGTCCTGACATCGCTCAGGCAGTGAGTGTAGTAAGCAGATTCCAAGCGAACCCAGAGCAGGAGCATTGGACTGCTGTGAAATGCATACTTAAGTACTTTCGAATGACAAATGAGTTTTGTCTGGTATGCGATAGTAGTTCACTACAAATCTAAGGATATACAGATGCGGATTTCCAGTTGGACCCGGATGATAGAAAGTCTACATCTGGATATGTTTTCATGATAGGATCGTGTGTTGTTAGCTGGAAAATCAACAAACAGGAGTTCACAACAAATTCCACAACCAAGGCCGAATACATTGCTGCAAATGAAGCTGCCAAGAGAGCTATGTGGATGAAGAAGTTCATTCACGTATTGGGAGTAGTTTCGTCCAGCATATCACCCATCCCATTGTTGTGTGACAACAATGGAGCGATTGCTCAGGCTAAATAGCCATGAGCCCACTCGAAGTCAAAGCACATCGAGAGAAAGTACCACGTACTCCAGGTGTGACACAGAAAGTAGAGAATGTAGAGAATGTAGAGAATGTAGCATCGAGAGAAGTTCCACTTCTTGATTCAGAAGGTAGCATCAGTAGAGAATGTAGCAGACCCATTGACTATGCCACTGACACAGAAAGTGTTAGACAAACACGTGGAAAGTATAGGACTCCGGCTTATACCAGATTGGACCTAAGTGCAAGTGGGAGTTGTTAGATAGTTGTATGCTCTTAGCTTCAATCAGAAATATGTACATTATGAATTTATTGTAAATGAATAAAGTACACATTTGATTCATGTTCCTATGGTGTGTTTCTGTGTAATACCCTTGAACTGGACACTTAATGAGACTTGTGTTAGTTTAGAATGTTCACAGCCATTGGGTAAGTCTGGGAGATTTATCCTGCCAAGGCTGACACTAGTGTGCTGCCAACTATTGGGATGACTTGTCTCAGCTACCAGGGTGAGACCCGAAGCACATGTAGTGTAGGATTAATAGAACCTTTGAACTAGACCAGATTTTCTGTATTGCCCTGGACCTTGGAGATAGATGGGCAAAACTAGAAAGTTACACCTGACCCCTAGACTCGATTATGATACTACACTAGGTGTTGGATTGGGCTGTCTTTGATGTACCAATTAGTGAGATCCTTAGCGGGGGTCAAAACCTGGGTATGTTGGGACAGTCCGAGAATTCATCTGAGTGGGCGATCATAGTGATAGGATCAGCCCCTTTGTCGGACAAAGGAAATGATCGGGGATGCACTCTCTCTGATGGAAACCAAGACTACCGGCAACCGATTTCAATTGTTGAGATTTTGTTTTGCAAAATATATTTATATAAAGATATATATATATATATATATATATATATATATATATATATATATATGTTATGGTTTCGAAATGATTTGCAAAAGGTTTTAATTCCCGGGATCCATGTAAGTAGAGAGTGCAACATTGTTCCTTGTAGTCGAGGGAGATGTCCTCCCTTGTCGGGCAGTATTTGATCATTATGGGTTGAGAGGTTAAGTGTAAGACCATTGAGGATAATACCTAATGGGCTAATCTTGCATCTGCCCATAGTCCCTGGGTTTTATAAGGTGGCTTGGCCCAGGGACCACTTAAGGTAACTGTTGGGCCCATAGAGCCCATAAGATGGGTTTCAGGGGGTGCACTGTCCATAATAGTGTATTCAGCCAGGCCTTGTAACAAAGGCTGGGCTGAACCCATGTGGCTAATGTGTAGATCAATGTTTGGTTCCACGCCATACAAAGAAGCCCAACTAGGCAGCAGTTTGGAAGGTTAAGTGAGTACTTAACCTGAAATGGGCCTTAAGCCCATTTCGAACTGGACTGATTTGATCAGTCAATTAAAGGGGGCGAATTCTGAGATGGATCGGCTGATAGGATTAGGCCTAGACCCTATCCACTTAGAGAGTCCAAAATCTAAATGAGATTTAGATCTGGAAGCCTCCTAATTAGATTAGGAGATGGCTGATCTGATTTGCAGATAAGATAAGGGTTCTCCCTTATCACTTAAAGGGACTTCTAATCCAAATATAATTTGGATCAGCAGCTCCAGTTTTTGGGAAAAATCAAGATCTGATCTTGATACCAATCTTTTGGAAAAAGATTGATTGGAGCTGTACTCACAAGCCATCTAGTTGATTCTTGCGAAGCGTCAAGTTCTTTTAAAGAACATTGCTGATTCTGCTCCATCCTGCATTGTGCCATTTTCAGTGGGAGCAATCTTTGGATCCTTCCTTGGGCGTGAACACCTCCATTGGGAGATACTAATTCTCCGTATCAGGTACATCCTCCCTCCTACTTCTTTTGGTTCAAATCTGGTTTGGTTCATGGTTCAAGATTGATCATTAAAAAATATGTTTTTTCTAAAATAGGGAATTCGATTCCCTACAAAGATGGGTGAAATTTTTTTTGAAATTCGCCTAGTCCATTCCACAAGACTTGGGCGTCCATGTGATGGATATCCCATCCCTTCAAGAGCAACAATAATAAACCTCAATTTTAGAACCATAGAGGGAACTATGGTCACAACAGAGGCAGGGGTGTGGCAATCAGCCTAGACAAGGACATGGTCGATGCAGAGGTAATCCAATTGTTTTATAGTTGTGTAATAAACCCGGACATGGATCATTAAAGTACTGCAAACGATACGGCCTCTCATACCAACAAGAAAACAACAATTATTCTCTAGATCCTGCTACTACATTTCATAGAGACATGTCTCCCTACAATGGTTCAACAACTAATTTCGATCCCACCTGGTACCTCGATAGTGGAGCAATCCACCACATGACTCTAGATGCTGATAACTTACAGAATAAGTCTGAATTTTTGGGATCGTTTTGGGAGAACTTTAACTAGAGGACCTAGTGGAGATGGACTCTATCAATTTCTATGCACTAATGATGACTGAGAGATTTCACCCGAAGTATTTGTTGGAGAAAGAGCTTCTCTTCAGCATTGGCATCATCGACTTGGACATGCTTATTTAGAAGTTAAAAGTTGTTAAATTAGTAATTTCTAAATTTGGTTTTCCTTATTCAGGAAATGTCAGCAATAATTTTATTTGTGAGGCTTGTCAATTAGGCAAAGCCCATCATTTAAATTTGTCTATTTCTTATAGTAGTGTTTCACAACCTTTGGAATTAATTTATTCATATGTATGGGGACATACCCTAGTTTTATCTACGAAAGCTTATAGATATTATGTCTTGTTTATGGATGCATATTCAAAATTTTCTTGGATTTATCCTCTTGAAAGGAAATCAGATTTTTTGATACTTTCTTCAAATTTAAGAGACATGCTGAAAGTTTGTTTCCCACTAAAATTAAAATGTTTCAAAGTAATTGGGGAGGAGAATTCTGTAAATTATCTCCCTTCTTGGATAGTGAAGGAATTTTGCGTCGGTGGGTTTTCCTCATACTCATGAGTAGAGTGGAAGTGTTGAATGAAAGCACCAGCATATTATTGAGTCCACACTCCCTCTCTCTACTAGTGTCCTTCTCTCTCCCCATATCCTTCTAGGCTGAAGTAGAAGAAGCTATGGTTTTTCTCATTAACCAGTTGCCTACACTGATTCATGGTAACCACTCTCCATATAAAAATTTGTTTGGTCGTAAACCTGATTATTCTATATTATAAAGTTTTGGTTGTCTTTGCTATCCTCTTACTCGGCCATATAACAAGCACAAAATGGACTATACCTCTGTTCATTGCATTTTTATTACAATTCATTCCATAAAGGGTACGAGTGCTATAATCCAGTAACTTCACAAAAAATCATTGCCAGACATGTAGTTTTTGAAGAGAAATAGTTTCATAGGATTACTCAAGATAGTCTTTCCTCTAGACCTCTAGATTCGACACCAGTCACTTTGCTTCTTGTCCCCTCAGTTGATGGTGTACAGGAGAAATCTATTTCTCCCCATGATACTCCTTCCATTGAGCAAGGTACAACTTCGGGTTCCTCTTTCATTAATAATTCTACTAATGGCTCCTTGTTTCATAATGACACTCAGATAGAACCACCACATCAAAGAACGTAGTTGCTTCAAGAAATTCTTGACATCACACCTACTATTCCCCCTCCATCTGCACGAACACACTCTATGACCACTCATTCCATGTCTGACCATCCTGCTTAGACTTCCACAAGGTATCCTCTACCTTAAGGACTTCTAGCAGATAGTGGGCCAAATGATGTAGAACCATCTTCCTATTCTCAAGCCTCCAAGTCTACTCATTGGTGTTCTGCTATGGCCTCTGAGTTTCATGCTCTTCTCTAAAACGGCATGTGGCAACTTGTTCCATATGATCCCACTATGAATTTTGTTGGCTCTAAGTGGGTCTACAAAGTCAAGAGAAAACCTGATGGCTCTATAGAAAGGTATAAAGTTAGATTAGTAGCTCAAGGTTTCTCTCAAGTTTTTGGTGTCAACTTCATTGATACTTTCAGTCCTATTGTTAACCCAGCCACTGTTTGTATGGTCTTATCATTGGCAACATCACACGGATGGGACATGAAACAATTGGATGTTCACAATGCTTTTCTGAATGGTTTTATTCAGGAAAATATATATATGAGGCAATCTCAGGGTTTCGAGGATCGAACACGTCAGGTTATGTTTGCAAGTTAAATATATATATGAGGCAACCTCAGGGCCTTTGTCAAGCCCCTCGTGCTTGGTTTTCTTGGCTTAGTAACTGGTTATATGATCTTGCTTTCAGAGGCTCTCAATGAGATCCTTCTCTTTTCATCTATAACAAAGATAATATCTCTCTATATGTTTTAGTATATGTTGATGATATTATTGTTATTAGATCTTCTACTTCTCATGTATCTCAACTTGTTGTGGATTTGTCTTGAAGTTTCTCTTTTAAGGATCTTGGATCTCTTCATTACTTTCTTAGTGTAGAGGCTCATCGAGACAAGAACAGGTTATTTCTCTCTCAACGACACTACATTCTTGATCTTCTATAGAAGATCGATCTTGCAGCTTCCAAACCTTTGACAACACCTATGGTGCCTACATCTAGGTTGTCAAAATTCCAGGGCGAGCCTCTACCTAACCCCACCCAATATCGCAGCACTGTTGGTGCTTTACAAATGTCACCTTGACTTGGCCAGATGTGGCGTTTATTGTAAACAAGGTGTGCCAGTTTCTCCAAACTCTTATTAATGATCATTGGACGGTAGTGAAACGTATTCTGCATTATCTCGAAGGTACCATTGATTTTGGGCTCTTCTTTGTTGCTAATTCTCCTAGATTTTTAGTTGCATTTTTAGATGCTAACTGACAGGCTGCCCTGATGACTGTCGATTTACTGGCAACTATGGTATTTTCCTTGGTTCTCATTTGATCTCTTGAAGCACTAAGAAACAGCCCACCATTACTCGTTTTAGCACTGAGGTTGAGTTTTGCTCCTTAGCTAATACCACAACTGAAGTGTTATGGCTTCAGTATCTCTTATGGGATTTGGGTGTTTCATCTGTCCTCTCCACCTATTCTCTACTGTGATAACATTGGTGCTATGTATCTAGTTATGCACCTGGTTTTTCATGCTCATACGAAGCACACTGAAGTGGATTTACATTTTTTGTGTGATCATATTCTTTGCAAAAACACGGTGATCTGATATATTCCTACTGATGATTAGTTGGTTGATATATTTACCAAACCCCTTTCTCCAATTCAGTTTAACTTCTTACGGTCCAAGCTTCATGTGCTTCCATCTCAGTTTTGCTTGAGGGGGCATATTAAGGAAAGCTCTAAAGATGGTGGCTTTACAATAATGCAAGTTACCAATGGAGGCTCTCACTCAAGTTTATCAGCTACCAATGGAGGGTCTCACTCAAGTTTAGAAGTTACCAATGGAGGCTCTAACTCAAGTTTAGCAATTACCAATGGAGGTTTTCACTTAAGTTTAGCAGTTACCAATGGAGGTTCTCACATAAGTTTAGAAATAGCTAAATTAGGAAGACAACCATTTAGGAACATAGGCAACTACCTATTCTCCTCTTGCTTTCCATTATTATTTCATTCTTTTGTGTATATGTATTCTATCCAAAGCATCTTTGTCGAGATATACAAGTAATACAAGTTCTTTCATTATTCAGAATTGATCTTGTTCTCTCTTTAACTGTGGTGAACCTAAGGAAAGTTGCAACTCCAAAGATAGGAATCTTATGCCATAGACCAAAGAACGTGATAGAATCATAGGTTGAGACCACCTTACTAGACCTCCAGCACAAGGAAGAATAGATGACCAACCACGCCCACCATCACACTCTGAATGTAGCAAAATGGAAGTGTTGTTGATAATGAAGAAAGTTAGAAGAAGATGGAATGATCAAGCTACCACTATCACTTCCAATCTAGAAAGAAAAAAAAAATAGACAGGGAGAGTGATGGTGTGAGTTTCATCAATCAACGACACATGACATCATGTAATGCTTCACACTAAGACATTATAATTTCCAAGCAAAAGCTAATCTCCCAAATTATCTACAAAGGAAGCCAACAATTACGAAAATAATTCCCTACCAGATCATGCACAAGGATGAAGTGTCAATGTTTTTATGGCAGTAAATCACTCTAGTGTTTCCCTTGATGTGATAACCCTATGATTTCAGCAAAAGGAGCTACAATAGTTTCTTCAAGGACAAGGAGTAGATGTAGCAACACAACGAAGTGTGATAAGAACACTAGAAGAATTTTTTAGAGATCCAAACAAATATCATCGCTAGTAGGGAACAACATAATTCAATGAGGATGGCATACTCATACCCTATAAATCACAATAGGAATAAGGGGTTATGCAATGTGACAAGCACTATTAGATTCAAGCAATTTAGTGAATCTAATTTTAGTACATACCTCGATGCTAATGGGCATTGCAGAACACTTAGGCTATGTTTGTTTTGAAAGAAAAGGTAGGGAAAGGAAAGAAAAAGTAAGAAAACCTATATAAGATTTGTAAAGATTTCCCTACATTTTCCTTCATTTCCCTACTTTTTCCTTTAAACCAAACATAGCCTTAGTAACTAGTTTGCCCATGGAGGCAACTGATTTTAATGGGTGCATTCAACAACCAAGGATCTTATCTTACAAATAACCAATGACAAACCTTTCTCTAAAGAACAAGAGTATCAAGTTATGACTACAAAAACCACCGGTAAGGGGACTAGCCTTACAAACCGATACTGTAGACATAATAAAATAAGAATAAGCCTTTAAGACAAAACCACGGATATTCACGAGTTAGAAGAAAAAGACAAAATACAGATTCGCTAAGCAAGAAAAGACAAAATCTGTGGGTCATACTTATAAAAGACAAAAATCTATGAAACAAGCATCTGATAGCGATGATTACGAATGACATAGCATGTTCCCTTATAAGCGGATATGAACATGGAATAAAGTGAATCATGAATTGTAGCTTGACACGTATCATCATCTTAATGGCTTAAGGATCTGAATTGGTAACAGACAAACAAAACTTCTAAAACTCTTGATAAATGTGTATACGAAACCGACTCCCTTTCTTGTTTGGTCATGTTCATGGGTCGGGCTTCAATCTAACTTTCCACTATATCAGGGGTTTCAGGTCAGGGCACATTCAAATTTTGACAAAAGCCAAGTTCAACTCGGCCCATGAACCCCTAACGTGATTGACAAGGAGATATACTTAGAGAAATATATCAAAGGTCAGAATACTCTTAAAGTCCTATCTCACTGTACCTTAGTTCATGATGAACCATCACCACAATGCCAACCATATAGTAGAATCTCTGATTTTAGTTCTGCAAACATATAACAAGATGCCACCAAGAAAAACCATCGCCACCATTGTTCATGATGAACAACCTATTCAACAGTCCGTATTGGAGGGCCCAGCTTCAGATTCAGTAGCACAAGCTCAGCGGCAGGAGTTTTCAGATGAAGATCCCATTCACGATCACCTAGCTATTCTTGTTTGCAAGGTTTACTGTTTAGAGGAACATTTAAACAAGATGAAAGACCTACAACATTATTGTTTCTCCAAACTAGAAGAGAAACAGGACCAGCTCTGGTCGGCTTAAAGATAGTCATGTAGCTCCATCTTCACCAGTGCAATTGTCAGCAGCATTAGCTCTAGGACCTAGATTTACTGTCCATGCATTAACCCATGTACATCAAGACCAGGATCCTATGTTGAACTGTCTCGACTGGCAGAGCAGCACCAACGAAATTCACCATTGCCAGGAGCATCACCAATAATGCCTCCACGACCACCATCACCAGCATCATAAGTCGATGCAGCACAAGACCTGAGATCTCCATTAGTAGGTGACTGGAGTGACTGCCTGCATCAGATGTCCAAAGATGAGCTATTAGAGTGTCTTTACTCAACTATTGAAGGTGGTTCTGGAAGCAAAGTTACCATTCTCTATACTAGAGACCATACAGCTAGCGCACTGCATAGAAGCCCTATCCCTAGGGATACTACCCTCCCTCTTCTTGGTAGTAGTACAATGGTGTTCATGTAGGAAAATGGAGTCATAATAATTTTGGAGGAGAAGCTCTAAAGCGTGTTTGAAAACACTGTCTTTAGAACGTTATTTGCCCCCACTCAGTTTCATTGAGTTTGTTGTTGTGTTACAGGCAAATCCATTCCCAGAATACAACAGAGCCTTGGGCAAGAATCTGCAACCAACAAAGTTGAAGAATCTCTAAAGAAACCTTTTGTGAGACTATAGCAGACTGGACTGAGAGAGAGAGAGAGAGAAAAAGTGGATTTAGAAAATGTGTGTTTTTGAAGTCTGATTCATGCTCCTTAAATAGTTTATGAAGAGGTATGAGAAAAAGGTAGGTGTTGGTTCAAAGAAGGCATCATTGCACCGTATACACGCGCGCACGCGTGTACATGCACATTGCGCGGTATCAAACCCCCATACTCTCCTCTACTATTTCTAAGGAGTGTAAATCAATTCCTACTAAAATACTGAAAACAAAGCTTATAATTTTTCAATGTGGAATAAGTTGAAAACTGGGTTTTTTAAGAGAAAAGCTAATTTTTCAATCAAGTGTACAGGTGTAATTTTTCATGTAATTGACCAATCAAATCCATTGGATTTAATCTCTTATGAAATTAAAATCCAATAGTTCATGGCAACACCAAGGATCACATCAGAAAGTTCGATGATGCCTTAGGACCTTACTCAGCAAACGAAGACGTTAAGGTCAAGGAGTTTCCTAAAACGCTCACTAGCCTAGCTTACACTTGGTCCGTCAACCTAACACCTGGGAGCATCCAGTCTTGGGAGGACTTGGCAGAAAAGTTTCTGTCAAAATGGTTCATTGTAGAGAGTCATCTCAATAAGGCTAATCTTAGGGGGTAAATCAATATGCTAGCATAATGTTGTTGGCTTGTTAGAGTGGTTTCGGGCTACCAGCCAGAAGATCCATGATGACCACATATGGAAGTTCAATCTAGTGGAGGAGTGCATCAGAAATATGCACCCCAACTACTGCATCAACTTGGAGAACCTGAACCTGTAGGACTTAACCAACCTGTGGCAGTGCTCTACCAAAAGGGCTAATAGAGGGAACCGAATCCCGTGGAAGGTCCCTAGTTCATGGAGAAATAAAAGGAAGAGGAAGGTTTAACATTCCACAGCTAATCCCATTCACCTGTTGCAAATAGGAAGTGTTAGCAATCATGGAGAGGTTTCTTACAAATTGAAGATTCAGGGGCCACTGGTTGTCCAACTGCCCACAGAGGAGGAGAAATGAAGTCTTTACTTTTGGAAGTTTCAATAGGTAGTCTCACACAACGTCATGGACTGCTACATGCTCCGGAAGTACTTTATAAGGAGTTCATGTAGCTTAAGAACCCCTCTTAGATGCTCATTTGGGGAGTTAATGAGTAGCCCTTACCACCTTACGCTCTTGTGGGGAGAATATATATGATTAGTGGCGTCATATTCAACATGGTTTCGCCCACGATGTTGGCTGAGAGGTTCCTCGGAAACAATCACCTACAACAATTCTTTGAAGAAGAAAGTATCCCCGTAGAGGCATGTTAGAGGATGGATAGGAACTTGGCAATAGTAGGAGGAAAAGGAATGAGAGAAGACTAGGGTTATCTTATTTGGCCCTAAGGATATGATGGTGGAGGACCCCCATCAATGGATATGAGGTGAGGACGATGCCGATAGATGCATGAAGCTCTATGAATGTGGTGTTTGTGCATACATTACAGGCCATTGGCATTGTCAGCACCCGATTTTTGTTCAATCCGTTGTTTGAACCCCAAATTCCCTATTAAACCCTTTCAATCCTTCTGAAACACCTAAAAACCAAACAAATCCAAATTTCACCCCAAGAGCTTTCAGATATACCGTTAAACCTACCTGATACCAATCTAATGGCCCCCGATCAACCCTCATTTAGACCTCAACCATTACATTAGACACAACTGCCAGACCCAAAACCTTCTAAAATACCTACCCAAAGAATCTCAACCCAAAATTCCACTGCTTACTCTTTCATCAAGGAAAGATTCCATTTTGATCCCTCTTGTTAGCCTAAAACATACACAGCCTAGATCCCCTTGATCCAAACACATCAAAGCCAATTAGACGATATAATTGGGCCCTAGATACACCAAAACACCTACCCATAAAGTTTCAAGCCAAGATTCTACCATTTACCCAATCATCAAACCAAGATTCTGTTTTGGATCCCCCTTGTTGACCCAGATTTCTACGATCTTGACCCCTCTGAATCAATTAGACATTATCACTTGATCTCAGATACCCTAAAATACCCACCTATAAAATTTCTACCCAAAATACCTTTGATTGCCCTTCTATCACACCAAGATTACGTTCTAAAGCCCCAAATCGATTGAATCAAACCCTTTTCTAGATTTGCTCGATCTGGGCCCAATTAGACCAATATGACCCCCAAAACCTTGGCTAATCATACCAGCTCACATACACAAAACCACTCTCTACGGTTAAACACATCTCAACCCTTCATTTTTTACCAAAAAATCCCTACCATTGAACCAAAATCCTCGGCTTGACCCCTTTGACCGATTTTGACCCGGGTTCACAAAATTACGAAAATTCCCCTAAAGTTCACCAAATTTATGAAATACCCTTGGGCTAAATATAAATTTAATCGGATGCTTTCATTTGCCCTAATCTCTCGAAATCCATTGTTCATCGTCTTCCCCATTCGAACACAAACCAGAGTTAAGACAGTGAATCTCCTTCACTTCTGATCTCCCTTTATCCCTCTCTTCTTCTTCTTCTTCTTCTTCTTCTTCTTCTTCTTCTTCCTTTCACCATCTCCACTCTCCTGTTTTATCACCACTGTTGCAACGAGTTACAACGGCAGATTGGATCAATTTTCATTCTCCCCCAGACTCTTAGCAACCTCCTCTGATAACCCCAACATTCTCATAACTTCTTAGTAAATTTGTCTTTGTTATCACTCATTTTCCCCTTTCAGAACCCCAACCGAACACAATTCATCTGCACTCTCTCATTTCTTCGTCATCATCACCGGTGGAGTAGAGCAATAATGACAACAACAATTCAAAATTCCCCTCTCTTATTCTCCTTATTTTTCCTTTATCTTTTCTTCCCACTTCCTTCTTACTCCTCCTTCTCTTCCCCCTTCCTCTTCCTTTCCTTTCTCTCTATTTGCACCATTCGCATATCTCTATTCTTTTATTATAGAGAAGTCTTCATAGATGTGGCAACCTCCCTACCATTCTCTCATCTTCTTCCTTTCCCCTTTCTCTGTTCTCCTGTCCCCGACATCTTCGAATGCAACCAGCGGAGGTGACGAGTCCTCTTTCCCTTAACTGAGGCAACTGCTCCACCACCTCTCTCAATCCTTATCTTCTTTCTTGGTTTTCTTTTGAAATTGGCATTCTTCTATGGTAATAAATACAAATAGTTTGGATTCTATCTGTGTTCAAACTGATTAAACTTGAATCCCTATGTCAGATTTGTTCTTCTGATTGTTTATTAACTAAGGTTGCTATCTCTTTGTGTTTATGGTTATTTGAATATTTTCCTGGTTATCACTAAGGGAAGTAATAGAGGGGAATGACTTATATCTTTGTAAATCAGACTAAGCAAAGAAGGATGTCGATTTCAGAGGATGGAGCGGATTTGAAAAAGAATAAGAAAACAGAATAATGATAAAACCAAAAAATTTGGGAAAGGGGAAATTCAGAAAGAAATTGAGAATTTTTTAGGGTAGAACAGGATAAACAAAATAAAGAAAATAATAATAAAAAATAAATATTAGAAAATGAAACAAATAATAGTAAAAAATAATAAAAAAAAGCAAATGGTAAGGTAGATTCTCTTTTGTTATGGCTTATTCTTATGGTCTACCTTCTTTATTAGTTTGCTTACATAAATTCTTTATTTTATGTTATGCTTGTTTGAGATCCCGCGTGAGCCCCACCTATTGGACCCGAGAGAGGGGTGCCTAACCCCTTCCCTTTCCTATCAGAGTTTTACCTGGACTGGTGTACCCAATGCCTCTAGCTTTGGAGTCACTATTGAACCAAAATGAATTTTGATGCAATTCTCGAAGGTCCCATCACCTTTACTTTCTAATCCAATGGGTGGCAACTCTATTCCCAGCCCAAATGAGCCGTTTTCCCGATGCTAACAAGCATTAAGGACATGAAAGATAAAAACTTGGGCATAGAGATCGTGGATTTTAATGCCAACATCTTCCGAAACCTTGGCTTGTGGATACTTAGGACATACAATATCAAGGCAGAGTTCCAGATAATGGCCTATCGGACATCATACCATGTGTTGTTGGGCAGATCCTTCATCCATCAGTTGTAGTTAGTCCCTTCTACTTTCCATCAGTACATCGTCTGTTTACCATAGAAAGGCCGTAAGAATTCTAGGAACAAGAGCCCCTTTCAGGCATCTAGTCAACAAGGAGTTTCCTCCCTCGAAGAAGCCACGGCTTATGGAAACCAGATATGCGTAGGTAGTTACCCCCTTGGGTGATAGTTACTACCCAAAGTATGCAAGTTATCTTCCATATTGTCAAATTTGTGCAAAATTTGTGCTACCCAAAGCCTATCCTAGTTGTGACATCATCCCGGTGCGTGAACTGCATTCACACTCCTTCATGTACACCTTCACCTCTATTAAAGCATGCAAGTTATATGCCATATTGTCAAATTTGTGCTACAAAATTATCAAATTATACTTTGTTAGCTCTAGAAAATTCCTGCCCGGTTAAAACAAAATGAATTATTACTCATTTTTCAAAAGAAATGGACCCTCACTTTTGGATTTGAAAATTTGATTTTACTGTCTTGATATTGACTTTGTTCTCCACCAGGAAAGGCATCGCTAATAAACAATAAGAAACACTACACATAAATAAACACATATAGGGAAAGAGAAGATTCAAGAGGCCTGTAACGATCAATATAAACACATATGAGCTGACTTCATATTTTGGCATTATCATCACAAAGAGGAGCTTCTTCCGAAAATCTGTTTCATGTATCTTGGCAAGGAAATTTTGAGTCATGGGTTACCCCTTACATGTAAGACCTAATGCTCATGCAATTTGGGATCCTCATTTTGGTCAACCGGCTGTGAAAGCCTTTACTCGAAGGGGTGCTCTCAGCCCACTGAATATCGCTTATTCTTGTGTTTATCAGTGGTGGTATACAATTGGCTTACGCACTAATGAAGATCTTTATACTGGATCTCTTTTTCTATTTTTTCTTTCTTAACCAAGAGTTTTTGGGTTCCAAAGATTAGGAAAGGGAAGGCGATGTTATCGGGATTTGAAAATTTGATTTTATTGCCTTGATATTGACTTTGTTCTCCATCCTGTTATAGTAGCCCAATGTGGGATTGGTTTAGGCTTGAATTTCTAACAACAAACCAGTAAAAATTATTGCTGATAATTCTCGCAATCTAGTAAAATGCTCACAGCTTCAACTAAAACTGATTTGAGGTGATGTTATCGGGTCTTAGGTACTAATTAGTTAGGACCTGTGCAATGCATGGGTTTTGTTAAAGAAATTGCGTGTGGCATGCCTTGTGATAGTCAAGTTGGTATAAGCCCAATGCAAACACTTTTTTGGGCTATGTTTTTACCACAATTCAAGTTGCATTATCTTTTATTAAATAATTTTAAAATTTTATTAAGGTAATTTAAGTGAACAATAAATTAATTAAAGTTAATTTTGAAATTAATAATTTTATATTTTATTAATTTTTTTGAGTTTACTAAGTATAATAAAGATTAATATAAATTTATGTAACAATAATAATAATATTATATTTTGTTAATTTTTTGAGTTCATATTATTTTTAAATAAATCATACATAGTTTTGTAATTTATTTTAATTTTAGTAAATATATATTTATTAATGTGACTAATTAATTAATTATTATTTTTGTTACATAAATTTATATTAATATTTATTATACTTAAATTTATTTAATTTTTACTAATTATTAATTTATAATTTTATTTATATTGGATCGGATTCAGATATACCCCAATTACAAATCCAAACTTATCCATTTTCATCATGGGATATGATGCATAAACTTATGTCCTCACACCTCATAATTAATGCTTCATTACAAAAATAGAGAAAAATGGATCTAATTGGCCCCACACATAGGGAATCAAATAAAAAAATTATATTGCACCTACATTTCAATACAATAATTAAAAACAATATGACTCACCATTTAGTCCCTCTTCTTCCCATGTGCCCTATAACCAAGCAAAACAATGCTCATAAAAAAAGGGGAAAAAGAAACAGAAAAACAACCTACAAAACCACTACCAAATATACCAAATAGCACATATCATTGTGTTGATCCATATATTTATCAAAGCTTGCCAAATGGCTTCAAATTTCCATTTTCATATGTCAGAACTTGACTAAATGGCTTTAAACCCAATCAACATAGGAATTAGTGAAAAAGAAAGTCATCAAACCTTAGACTGATACTTCAAGTTGTTTGGATAACAAAGGATATGATCTCAAGAGATAAAATCCCAACAAAGTCTTTGCAATTGCTCCAAACCTAGTTTAAGCTTTGGAACTCAAAAGATTGGGATATCTGACCTTTTATTGTTTATTCAGTCTCAACCCATATGGTTGTAGCCTCATAGTCCAAAGCCTTTAGCTTTGGAAAATAACCCTTGTTAACAGTGAAGAGTTATTGACTTAGAAAACAAACCATCGTTTAGCATATAGAATCAAATAGATTAGAAGGTATTCACCTACAAAGGCGGGTTGACAATAGTGCGAAAATTATTTAAGCCATTTTTAATCATCTTCTTTGCCCAATGACAAAATGTGTCCTATGATGACCCGTTTTGTTTTCTAATATTTTTTTAAATGTATTGGAGTTGTTTTTTTTTCTCATTTTCCGGTCAGCTATTAAATAAAAAGTTGCAAGGTTTAAGGTCTTATATTTATCCATTTAAGCTATTAACAGTTCGGACCATTTCATTTTAATAAATTGAGAGATTTGACGTTGTTTTTTTTAATCATTTATATAGATGGTATCCATAAAAAATAGTAAGGTTTAAGCCTCTACCTCTATTGTTGTTCATTGCAAGTTAATCCATGCTTGATTACATATGGAAACTCTAAATAAATCAAACAAAGAAGTGAGAAACTGGAACTATTGATGAATTAAAGAATTTGGATAAGAACCTAAACATTTGGAAAAGAACCTATTAAAGCAAGAAACAAAATGAGTTGAAAGATGAATATGGTGAGAAAATGTTGATTGCAGAACATGCTTACCTCGTATGTGGAGATTAGTTGAAAGTTGAGAAGAATATGTTCAGTTGAGTAGAAAACGTTGAGCTTGAATGGAAGGAAACATTTTGCTTTCCTCCTATTCTTACATTTCCAAGGTAGGAGACGTTTAGCATTCATCCTTTGAAAGCAAGCGTCTCCAATGAGCTTTTGATGTTAACATGGAACTTTTAGAAAAAAGAAAAAGCTAAAATTCAAAAAACCAAAATATTGAGAAGTGTCAGCTTGGACCTTTCTATTTTAATATATACATATAGATTTCCCTAAGACCCTTGACTCTTTACCTCTTTTTTTTAATTTGGACTAAGCTAGGAATGTGAGTTCCTTGTGGTTTCAGAACTTCAAGCAATACAAAACTAAACTGAAAAACAGTGATAACGAATTCAAGTTTAAAAAGTAGAATGAGAAGCTTACCTTTTGCATGCAACCTTTATTGGAGTTTTCTAGTAGCTGGAACAAGTTCAAGTAAAGCTTGAATGATCTATTAAGCTGGGGAGAATGCTTCTGGTTTTAAGTCTTGAAGTTGAGGACAAATGGGCAGATTTGAGTTTTGAGCTTCAAATGCTTTGGGATTGTAAGTAAATAAGGGCTCTACAGAGGCTGGAAAATGCTCTTTCAGGTCTCTCCCCTTTAATCTCAAGTTGTATAAACTCACCCAACTATAGAGCTTGGGCTTCAATAGAATTCTTTCACCAAAACAGGCAAAGATTTTAAGAACAGAAGGCCTCCAGTTGACCTTTCCTTCTTTAAACAACATTTTACCTCAATTTGGGATGGATTTCTAAGTGTTTTGTTCATCCAATGAAAGCTTGTGATGTAATAGATGTTGTCTAATATTTAGGGCTACTAGTGGCAAAAAACATAAATTTAACTTGCCTATAAATGTTATTTTGCCTTTTCCTAACTTCAATTGGGGGTATCTTTGGGGTTTTGGAAGTTTGAAGTCTACTTGATTTAATTTTATTGGTCTAGGTGTTTTAACATGTCAAGTAAGGGGATGATGTCAGTTCCCACCCTCTTGAGGTGGCGATTTAATCTAATGCATCAAAATGAAATCTTTCTAGTTTAATAGTGAAACGGGTGAATTAGGCTATAAAATTTGATATACCAGAAATTTTTTGATCTTTGAATATGTGGTGGGGTCAAATTAGTAAAATAAAGCTTGGATGATGAAATCTACCGCTGGTATGCTCTTAACTAATAAGATTTACTAAAATGGAATCTTAACATGTTGGAGGGTCAAATAAGGGAATTTTGAGACAAAATTTGTTGGATAGCCATTTTGTGACGTCCCAAATCTAATAGAAATGATGGATCTTTTATTAGTGGTATGGATTGACATATTTGGTTCAGATCAGTTCTTAGCTTATGGTTTATTAATTAATGAGAATGCCTAAAATGGAATCTTGCTTGTTTAACAGTTAGTTAGAGGATTTTGGTCTTAGCTTATGGTTTTTTTCTCTTTGCCTTCTTCTTTCTTTTCTTTCTTTTTCTCCTTTTTTTTTCTCTTTTCTTATTCCCTTTTTTCTTTATTTCTTTCTTTTCTTTTCTCTTTTCCTTTTTTTTTTGCTACATTGTTCCTTCCTTTTATTCTTCCTTTTCATTTCTCCTTTCTTCTCAATCCCTCTTTTCATTTACTTTGCCCTATATTTAGGGATTGCTAGTATCCAAATATTGGAACATTCAAAGAAAAAATGGTCACAAAAGTTCAACTATCTAACTAGCCACTTATTATTATAGAACAAAAGGAATGGTAACAAAATGGCCAAAAAGGGTCTCCTTTCATTTCACTGATAACAGTTGATATATAAAATGGATTACAATATAAGTATAGTACTTTTTCACTTGATCTAGATTGACTGGCTCTAGGAGGTCTTCATCATCCATTCTGTTGAGTATTAGTACTCCTCTTGATAACCTCTTTTTGATAATGTAGGGTTCTTCATAAGTGGGGTAAACTTGCTCCTTGTCTTTGGTTGGTTTGAAATGATTTTTTTGAGCACTAATTCATCTAGTTGTATGTTGCCAGGGCGTACCTCTTATGGAATGCATGTGCCATTCACCTCTGACAGGCTTGAGTATGAGCCATAGTTCTCAATTGTGCTTCATCTAAGAATGTCAACTACTCATAACGTGCTTGGACTCTCTAGGATCTCTAATTCTAGTATTACACACAAAGATGGCATTTCAACTTCTACCGGTAGGATTGCCTCCATACTATACAGCAAAGAATATGGTGTTGCCCTAATTGATGTTTTGACTGATATGTGATAAGCCGAGTAAGAAATTTATTTGTTATCCTAAGAGAAAAGAGCTATAAAATTAATTCTGATAAAAAGATAATTATTCATATCATTTGAAGTGAACACAAAATTTAGCTTGGCATCAAGAAGGGAACATTTTATTAGAAAAGAGCGGACACTGTCTAGAGAAAAGGAAAGGGATCATTTGATAAAGTGTGATCAAATTTGACTAGCATCCTAAACATAAATATATATATATATATATATTTGATAATTTATGAGACCATCATTACATAATATATTAATCAAGCATCCTGTAAATAAGTCATAAGAAAGATTACCCATATTAACCATGGCCATGTAAACTATTCAGCCATTACGAAGAAGGCCTGAAAACAGAATTTTTTAGAGGTAAACAAAATAGAAAAAAGAAAACAAAAAAAAAAAAAGAAAAGTGCAAATTTCTGCTACTTTTCTAACCATTTAACAAGATAAGCTAAACAAAAGCTAATGGTAAAAGCAACCCAAAGATGACTCAAATCGGTGATTGCCAAACACCCCAACAAAACAAGCTATATGGGTGTGAACTAGATAAACTAATCTAATCTTATTTGATGCTCCAAGGAATGATTGCAAAGACAAAATAAAAAGAAAATGAAAGCACTTATTCTAATAGAAGATGTTCAACAAGAAACTGAGAATTATGGGATTGCTAATAGCAACAGCAATTCAAATTAATAAGAACTAATGAAAGCTAGAACCAAGAAAAAAATAGAAAAACCTGAAGACAAAAAACACGTGGATTCACTATTTGAAAGGAAATAACCAAGAAAATCAGAAAAATAAAAGAAAGGTTTAATGGCTGATACAAAATTAAAAACTCAATGAGAAAGAAATGAGAATGGTTTTCAAGATAAAATACATACAAGAATTACAACAAGTTCAAACAATTAATATTGCCTTCAACAGATCAAGGACGCTTGATTGACTGATTATAATGGCAGCTTACAAACAGGGATGGTTGGAATACTTCGAGTTGCAACCAAAGCCAGGTGGAAGGAGTTGAGAGTTATAAAGAGTTTGGTGATCCTATGCATGGATTTGATGACTGGTATGCTGAACTGATTTAATGGCAGCAATCGAAGCAGTGGCTGCTCTGTTCAGAGTTATCTACAGTGGCAGAGTCGGAGTGGACAAGTATCATTCAATAACTGCAATGGGAGTTTGTTATACTTATTTGAACTACGACCATGAACTTGGTGTTTTCTACCAGATTGCAACCGGAACGGACAAATGCTTAACAACCTACTTCGAGCATAGTGGGATGCTCTTGTAACCCTTCAACTGTGTCGACTCATAGTTGCATACCCCTCTTTCTACTAAGAGGAGAAAACACTGCCGTATTCCACGAAAAACGACGAGCCGGTAATAAGGATGAACATGACAGGGTCGTTGTAGTCTCGTAGAGAGGGAATGGGTGATCGGAGAGAAGAAAGGAAGTGAGAGGGTAAATGGAGGTTGGGAACTGGAAAGGTTGAGGAAGACAAGGAAACAGAGGTGAGGTAGGGTGATAACGAATGGTAGGGAACCAACCAATAAAATAGAAGAGAACAGTGCTCGAATGTTGTCGGTTCTCAAGGACGGTGAACAGAGCAGGTTGCTATGTAGGTTGAGAGCATGACGAGAGAGGAAGAGAAAAAGATAGAGAGAGATCAGAGGAGAGGGGAGAAGAAACCGAAGGGAGTAAAGGTTGTCATTGCCTTGCCCGGTGTCATGATGGGAAGACAATGAACAGTAGATTACAATGAGAGAGGGGGAGAGAGAAATGAGAGAATGAGAGAATGAGAAGAGGGTCGGGGAAGGAGTCGCCGCTCGGGTATTCTGTGGAGGAAGATGAACAGTGAAGTTTTGAAAAAAAAAAGACTAATAAGAAAGTGATTCAGATTTATATTAGGCATAGTGGCATTTTTGTAATTTTGAGGGGCCTCAGGGGTAATTTGGTAATTTTAAAAAGGGGTATTTTGGTTCAACCGGGTCTAAGGGGGTCCGATCAAGAGGATGGATGGGATTTTGAATCGGAAAATGGGGGGACAGGATATTTTTGGGTGTTCACAATGATTTGTTTTTTACAAGTTAATGAAATTGACCAAAATGGAATCTTTTCAAATAAAGGGTCAAATGAGGATATTTTTAGCTGAAATTTTATGGAGAGGATTTTTTAGTCATTTTAGATCGAATGATGGGGTCAGATTGGCCCAACTCAGCCCGGATCTAACAGTTCAGTTAATACGAGGCCTTAAAATGAAATCTTTTTTAGATGAAAGGGAAAATAAAGGAATTTCAAGTTTAAATTTGACAAGGTGGTATTTGTAAGGCACCTAGGCGACTTGGCAAGGTTTGATTGATTAAAATGTGTTTGGATTAGGGGAATTCAAGGTACGAGCATTTTGACATATAAGAAAGCCTGAAATGAAATCTCCATTCAATAAATTGGTAGATAGAGGAATTTTGAGTTGAAATTTTGTAAGATGATATTTTTTTGTGTCTTGGATGAATTGGAAAGGTTCAATTGGTTCAAATGTGTTCGAATTAGGGGAATTCAGACACATGTGGTATGACCAATGAAAATGCTTGGTACGGAATCTTTGTTTGATGATAGGTAGATGAAAGAATTTTGAACTGAAATTTCATAGGATGGTATTTCTAAGTGTCCTAGGTGAATTAACAAGATTTGATTGGTTCAAATGTGTCTGGGTGGATGGAATTTACGATATAAACAATCCGACGCACGAGAAAGCCCAAAATGAAATCTTCATTTGATGGATAGGTAGATCGAGGAATTTTGAGTTGATATTTTTTAGGATCATAGTTTTGAATGTCTTAGATGAATTGATAAGATTTGGTTAGTTCAAATGTGTTCGTATTGAGGGAATTTGATGTATGGGTAGTCTGACCAATGAAAATGCTCGAATCAGAATCTTTTTTATATGAGGGGCTGAATGAGAGTTTTTGGTTTGAAATTCAGAGTTTTTGGTCATAGTATCTAGTTCATCAAAATGGGATCTTTGATTGGTGGATGGCAAAATCAAGAAATTTAGGGCTAAAATTTGTTGTGATTGGATTTTATAGGTATTTTTTTTTCATATGATACGGTCTGATCATGTGATAGGTGTGGTGATGGGGTGCAATCATGGTCATCAAAAGGGAATCTTATAGTTTTAACGGTGGATTTGAGGGGTTTTGAGTCAAAATTTGGTCTTTTTGAAGGGATAGGATATTCATCACATGGATGCCCAAAGGTTGCGGATTAAGGGGGCAAATTTCAAAAATTTTTCTCTTCCTTCAACTGGGAACCGAATTCCCTATTTAGAAAATCATATTTTCAATGATCATTCTTGAACGACAAACTGAACCAGATCTGAACCAAAAGGAGTAGGGAGGGATTATACCTGATACAGAGAAGCAGTATCTCCCAATTGAGGTGTTCACGCCCAAGGAATGATCCAAAATCTGCTCCCACTGAAGATGGCACAATGCAGGGTGGAGCAGAATCAGTAGTGTTCTTCCAAAGGAACTTGACCCTTCGCAAGAATCTTTTCTCCAAAAGATTGGTATCAAGATCAAATCTTGATTTCTCCCAAGAACTGGAGATCGAACTGTTGGAGGCTACGGCTGCAGGAAAGAGGCGGCAAGAGAGTATTTGCAGGGCGCAGAATTCTCTCTTCTAGTAATCTCATTTCTGAAGACAAGGATCTGTCGATTGCATGTCTAAAGGCTGCCGCCCCCTCCCCTTTTTATAATCTCAAAGGGATCAGCTCCTAATTCCATTAGGAGTTGTTAATCCAAATCATATTTGGATTAGAAATCCCTTTAAGTGATAAAGGATAACCCTTATCTTATCTACAAATTAGATCAGCCATCTCCTAATCTAATTAGGAGGCTTTCAGATCTAAATCTCATTTAGATCTTGGACTCTCTAAGTGGATAGGGTCTGGGCCCAATCCTATCAGTTGATCCATCTCAGAATTCGCTCCTTAAGTGACTAATCAAATTAGCCCAATTCGAAATGGGCTCAAGGCCCATTTAAGGTTATGTATTCATTTAGCCTTCCAAACTACTGCCCAGTTGGGCTTCCTTGTATGGCGTGGGACCCTAACATTGATCTAAACATCAGCCACATGGGTTCAACCCAGCCTTTGTTACAAGGCCTGCCCGAATATACTGTTATGGACAGTGCACCCCCTGAAAACCATCTCATAGTCTCTATGGGCCCAACACTTACCCTAAGTGGTCCCTGGGCCAAGTCACCTTGTAACACCTAGGGACTGTGGGCAGATGCAAGATTAGCCCATCAGGTATTATCCTCAATGGTCTTACACTTAACCTCTCAGCCCATAATGATCATACACTGCCCAACAAGAGAGGACCTCTCCCTCGGTTGCAAGGAACAGTGTTGCACTCTCTGCGTATATGGATCCTGGGAATTAAAACCTTTTGCAAATCTTTTAGAAACCATAATATATATACTTTTATATCTCATATAAAATATTTTGCAAAACAAATCTCAACGATTGGAATTAGCTGCCGGAAGTCTTGGTTTCCATTAGTGAGAGTGCATCCCCGATCATTACCTTTGTCCAACAAAGGGGCTGATCCTGTCACTATGATCACCCACTCAGATGAATTCTTAGACTGTCCCAACATACCCAAGTTTTGACCCCCGCTAAGGATCTCACTGAATGGCATATCAAAGACAGCCCAATCCGACACCTAATGCAGTATCATAATCGAGTCTAGGAGTTGGGTGTAACTTTTCAGTTTTGCCCATCAATCTCCAAGGTCCAGGGCAATACTGAAAATCTGGTTCAGTTCAAAGATTCAATTAATCCTACACTGTATGTGCTTAGGGTCTCACTCTGGCGGCTGAGACAGGCCACCCTAACCGACTTGGTGGCACCACAGTGTCAGCCTTGTCAGGATAGGTCTCCCCAGACTGCCCCACTGGCTGGGAACATTCTAAACTAACATGAGTCTCATTAAGTGTCCAGTTTAAGGGTATTACACAGAAACATACCAAGGGAACATGAATCAAATATGCACTTTTATTCATTTACAATAAACTCATAATAAAGTACATCATCTTGATTGAAATTAAGGGCATACAAAACTATCTAACACTTTTAGGGTTTTGACATATTCTAGAGAGAATGGTTAGGTCTGATTGGGCATTTGGAGTGTGAGGACTGGGTCAGAGAGGGAACTGAGCAAAAATCGAGTGCTGACACCAACTCACATGTATTATTGGTGTTGGGAAATTCCAAACAAATGGCTAAGGAAAAGTGAGTGCTTTGAAGGTCCACATGAACCATTTCCCACTTGTATCTCCAAAATGATTCCATCTAGAAAGTTTGTTGGGATTGCTTCATACTCCAAGGTAGGGTTATCAACTAAATGGTCTGCGATGGTCTACCCCTTGATTGACTTTTGTGTTACATAGTCATTGTCATATTCAGAAATGAGCATGACTTAATGGGAGACTCGACTGTTTACCATAGATCTATCAAACATATACTTGATTGGGTCCATTATAGATACAAGCAACACCGGGTGAGCAAACAAGTAATGATGTATATTCTAATAGGCCCAAACGAGGGCTATACATGTTTTCTCTAGCATAGTGTATCTTGTCTCATAGTCATAGAACTTCCAACTCAAGTTGTAAATGGCTCTTTCCTTTTTTCCAATCCCATCATGTTGTCCCAGCATGCATCAAACAAAGTCTTCTTGTACTAACAAATACATGAGTAAGGGTTCCCTATACCTAGGGGAACTAATATTGGTGGATTGTTCAAGTACTCTTTAATTTTGTCAAATGCATCTTGGCAATCCTCATTCCATATCACCAGGGTATTCTTCCTTAGTAAATTGAAAATTGGCTAACGTATTGGTGTAAGTTGCATTATGAACCTAAGAACATACTATAATCTTCCCAAAGAACTTTTGACTTCCTTTTCCATCTATGGAGGAGGCATTTCAACAATTGCTTTGATCCTAGCAAGGTCAATCTTAATTGCTCTTTGATTAACAATGAAATTCAATAGCTTTCCTAAGGATGCTTCAAATATGCATTTCTGGGGGTTTAATCTAAGGCGAAATCATCTAAGTCTCTCAAAGAGATTGCTAAGTTCCTTCAAATGGTTTTCTTCCTTTTTAGCCTTGGCAATCATATCACCCACGTAGATCTCTAACTCTCTATGGATCATGTCATGAAAGAGCGTTGTCATTGTTCCCTGATAGGTTTCCCTGGCATTCCTAAGCCCAAATGGCATGACCTTGTAGTAAAAAGTGCTCTACAATGTTATGAAAGTTATCATTTCTTTGTCTAGATCATTGCCATGCCCTACTGTGTCATCGATAACAATGTCAATGCTTGGTAAGGGAAAGTTGTCATTGGGACTGATTCTATTTAAATCCCAAAAATCTACGCACACTCTGACCTTCCCATCCTTCATAAGCACCAATACAATATTGGCTAACCACTCAGTGTAGGTTGCCACTTTTAGAAATCTTGGTTCAAGTTGTTTCTTAACCTCTTCTTGAATCTTTAGAGACCATTTTGGATGAAGCTTTTTGAGTTTTTGCTTTATTGGCTTTGTAATGGGAAATATGGGAATCTTATGTACCACCAAGTTTATATCTAATCTTGGCATGCCTTTATAGGACCATACAAACACATCTTTGAATTCATTCAACAATTTAATCACGTCAATCCTCATTTTTGGGCTCAAATTATGTCCAATTTTAATCAACTTTGGATCATAATTAGTTTCAAGGTTAACTTCTTCTGAGTCGGCTTCTATTCTTATTTCTTCTTGCTGCCCAATTTGATCAAGGATGCTTTGAGGGATCTTGTCCTCTAGAGGTTCCTTTTCTAGAGGTTCCTCCTCTGTCCCCATGAGAACAAAATCTAACTCAATGTTAAAGTCATAGGCTTAGGAGGATGGATTCAAATTCCTTTAAGATCAAAAGAAATAAAGATGGGAACCGGATTTGGACAAAAGGAGATTTTTCAAACAAAGCAGTTGCTCCCACGTTGTGAAGTAAGGCTGCTTATGTACCCTTTTGAGGAGGATTAGGCCAACCGTAGTTTAGATAAAAGGATTTTAATTTCATTTGGATAGACAACCCAATGTTCCAATTAATCTTTCCTTCAGTGGCTCTTTGTAACAATGCCAAGTTTTGCTTCTCTGTCAAGGTTACTAACTATGGATAGGTGCTTAGAATTTCTTTTACCTTGTATGGATGTTGAGATATGAACTTCTTAGTGTGGATGACCAAATGTAGCATATATTATATCAAACAAAGCAGCAAGATTTAAAAGGAGCTGTAAAATGAAAACGGCCATGTTTTGCATGTATGTAACATGGTTAGACCTCGTACATAGTATTTTACTATGATCATGGGGACCAAGGTCACTGACGATGCTTCCTTGATTTGGTGCAACATTATCACTAGTCTTGCATGGATCCTTTTGAGGTCAAGTGGGAAGAGAAAATGTTCCGTGATGGCTATGAATAAGGTGTTTTTCTATCCCTCACTCTTCTGTTCTTCTTATCTTGTGTGAGCATCGGAAAATGATTCACTTGGGTTAAATTGGAATTGCCATTAATCATTTGAATGAATTGGAGGTGATGAAAACCCCGAGAATGATTTTTCAAAAATATTTTGGTTTGATAGTGACTCCAAAACCCAAGGCACTAACTACACTAGTCTGGGTAAGACTCGGATGGGAGAGGGAAGGGATTGAGCCCCTCTCTCGAGTCCAATAGGTGGGTCCCACATGGGATAATGATAAAGTACAAGCATGAACAAAGTACTATTCAATTAACTAAGAGCACGCTAATAAGAAATAAAGAAAAATAAATTAAGAACATGAAACATAAGAATCACCAACAGTTATATATTTTTAGTTTTTGATTCTGATTTTTATTAATTTTTTATTTATTTTTAATTTTACCATTTGTTTGTGTTTTTTCCGTATGGAACCCTATTTGATTTCATTTAAATCTTTGAATTTTTTATGTTTTTTTTTACTTTTGAGTTTTTTATATTCTTTTATATTTCATTTTTATTGTTTCCCTTTTAATACCATATTCTCTCCTTTTATTATTTTCCATCTATTTTCTCGAATACTATTGCTATTCGATGGTTCATTATTTTCTCTTTTCATTCCTACATAACAAAATCAACTATGCTCCACCTTCCTTTGTCATTGATTATTCCTTTTTTCTCTCTTTTTTCTATCATTCATTGCCCTCAACTCTTTTTTTTATTTTCTCTTTTATATATAATTTTATTTACCCTTTATTTATTTATTGACCTAATGGCTCCCTGAAAATAGGGGCTGACGTTAATAAACTTGTCCAGCCTTAGTTTCAGTGAAGTCGAGAAGGAGGAACATAACCAGTTGTGAACTAACAAAGACTTCACACTTTTATCAACACAAGCAACATGAGTCTAATAGCACAATTGACACAGATGAAATAACAATTAAAATTCAAAATTCATCCATCCTCTATTCAAGCTGAGCTTAACCATGAGTCCATGAGAAAATAAGGACAAAGGAGAACAGATACTAGAAGGTTAAAATGAAAAATGAAGGATGTAATTAACAGAGATGAAAAATCAAAGATAGAAATGTTCAAATCGATTCTTTATATGAGAAAAGAAATAAGTTCGTACAATGACAAGAACAGAAAGATGGATGTGTGGATGGTGAGATTGGGGTCGGTACTAAGAGCCTATAGGAGCTGGTTTGACAGAACCTAGCTCTGCCGATTCTTACTTCCCCCCATCTAACAACTCCAAATTGATTCAAACATGGGATGAATGCAACAAAATATAACTAAACAAGACTACTACAGAGGGGGAATAATGAGGTTTAACTAGGATTTTGGCCTGTCATGAACGGCGAACCAAGAATGTTCATTGTTCCTAACCATCCTTTGGCTTCGGATGGTTGTAGTTGATAACTTGGAGAAAAGAAATATCAACTTGAGTATGGGTTTTTCCTGAGATTCAAAAAATTATTGTGTTGTTGCTATCGTGTTCTACTCTCAACTGATTAGCGAAACCAGGCTCTAATGTTGAAGGAGACCGATGTGAATATCAAGGAAAGAAGGGAAATCTAATAGAACATTGAAGAATCACCAAAAACACGAACTGGAACCGAGTGAGATGGACTTGTACATACATACGCACAAGACTTGTACACAAGAGATGGACACCACTTACAACCCAAACGCCTAAGCTATTGAGTTATGGGCCACTCTTGTATATAAGTCTTTTGCACTTGTGTCTTTCCAATGTGGGACTCTCTTTCATTCCTTATTCCATACACCTACTCACATGTGCATCCCAATGGGATAATGGTCTTAATGGTAGAAGAAAAGTCAGATAGAAAGAGGAAAAGCCTATTAGAGAGGGAAGAAGAGAAGGGTAGAATATGAGAAACGTAGTACGAAATAAGAAAGGGAAGAGAGGAAATCATCACCACTGCTAGAAGTTGCAACGGTGGTGGTGGTATCCGAAAATAGAGGAAGGGAGGTGTTGGAACAATTAAGATAAAAGGAAAATATGAGGGAGAAGGTGAGAGGATGAAAGACCGAAATGAGAGAAGGAGAGAGGGAAAGACGAGGGAGAAGAGATCAGGAAAGGAATCGCCGCCATCAACCCTGTTGAGAGAAGGTGAACTATAAATTCAAATTATGTTCAATTTGAAACTTAGTTTTGAATTTTTAATATGGCATAGTGGAAATTTCATAAAATTAAGGAAGTCCAAGAATAGTTTCATAATTTAGAAAAATTTGGGTTAAACTGGGATTCTGGATGGATGACTTAGATTTTGGGTTAAAATGTGAACGGTTGAGATGGGTTTGAATGTGGTTTTGCATATGTGGGCATTTTGGATTAATTGGTGAGGTCAGATTGGCCCAACTAGGCCTGGATCTAATAGATTTAGATGATGAGTGATTTGGTCAATCCGAAACTTCAAAATGGAATCTTTGTGTGATAGGGGGCTAATAAGGGTATTTTTGATTGAAATTTTAAGGGGTAGGGTTTCTTAGAATTTTAGGTTGATTAGTAAGGTCAGGTTAACCCAAATAGGACTGGATCAGATAGATTTGGGATTTAGTTAATTTAGAGCCTTAAATGGAATCTTTTTAGATGAGAGGGCAAATGAGGGTAGTTTTGGTTAAAACTTCATAGGTAGGAGCTTTAGGGTGTCTAGGATTTGATGGTAATGATTGATTGGTTCAGGAGGGTCAAGATCAGGAGAATTTGGATCAATGAGATGATCTAAAATGATATCTTGTCTTGATAAAGGGCTAAAATGGGGAATCTAACATTGAAATTTAATGGGTAGATGTTTTGTGTCTAGGATTCAGTAATTTGGTCTGATTGGTTTAGATGTATTAGGATCAAAGGAATCTGGGTTATGGGTGTTTTAGGCCAACGAGATGACTCAAAATGGAATCTTTGCTTGATAGAAGGGTAAATGAAGGAATATTAGGTTAAAAATTTATGAAAAAGTATTTTAAGAAGTCTTGGGTCTGATGATGGCTTCTGATCTAGTGGTCAACGTGTTAATAAGGGTTGATTGGGGTCATTAGATTGGTATCGGGTAGATTTAATGGTGGATCTGAGTGTTTTTGGGCTGAAACTTGGGTTCTTTTGGTTTTTTGATGTTTCAAAAAGACTGGAAAGGTATGATTAGGTGTTTGGGGTGAATTAGTGGTTCAAGTAGCGGGCTAAGAAAAAATTGGGTGCTAATAACTGGCATGAAAACTTGAGTGCTTCAATTTAGGAGGAATTGGATTGTGATGAATTCTTCATATACCATTTATAGCTGGGGCTTTTTACATGTTAAGAATTGATAGAGATCTACTTTGTATCCTTATTTGGCAATTGGGAAGATAATCTTATCCTCAATGGGCATTCGCAAAAGATAAGCCACCTCTTCTAATGTTGGGCACATTTCAATTTCCCCAAAGCAAAAGATAATCTTTTCTAGATCTCAACATTCAAAGGTTGCCTTTAGAAAATACCTCTGCTTTTTTATAACACTCTTAATTTATTTTAAACAAATTAAAGCCTGACCAAATAGTGAACATGACTACAAGAGGCATCACTAGAAAAAGGCATGCACATTAATGAAACTGATGAAAGTTTTGTTTAATACTAGTAAAAGGATGATTAGTCCCTTAGCCATATGTGTACTTACTAGATACTCATGGATTTTAAGATTACAATAATTTTTGAAGGTTATAACAAGCAAAGAAGCAGAGTATCTTTTGGTATTGGTTAAGCGGGGAGGGAGTTAGGCCCTTTATCATATGCATACCTACTAGATACTCTAGGATTTAGAAACCATAGAGCAAATTTGAAGTGGCCTTTTGATGCTACATCTCAAGAGTTAAGTCATGGAATCATGCATTTACTTAGCCTTGTGTTTATCAAGAGGTTAAGCATCTTTTAATACTGGTTAAGGGAGGGTTAGATCCATGCCATATGTGTACCTACTAAATACTCAAAGAAAGAATGAGGGTCAATATAGCATTTTTTGTGTTACATCAAAGGAGATGAATTCATAGAGTCATGCATCCACTTAGCCTTGAGATGAACACCAACTAAAGCATAAAAGGAGTCAAAATGGCTTTTTTTATACTTCTTCTTAAGAGTTGAGCTCATAGTGTCATGCATCTACTTGGCCCTGAGGCAAACTAAATGAGATGAAGTATCAAGTGGGGGGGTGTCAAAATGGCCTTTCGATGCTACTTCTCAAGAGTAGAGCTCATAGAGTCATGCACCTACTTACCCAAGGTAGGGGCAACAATCTTGAATAGAGAGTTTGACTCTTTAAAGATTTTAAATGAGAGTTTTAGATGAAGGTTGTATACTTGATTTTGATCCCAAATTTGATTAAATTTTCATTATCATTATTACTTTCCTTTGAGCTTGGGTGTAACTTTTGATAAATTAAAAAGTATTTTAATGCTTTTAAATCAAATTTCTTTCCATTTTTTGAATGGATTTAAGGTTTATTTTGGTATTGTTTCTAAGGATGAAAACCACATGGTGCAACCCTTTTAGTGTCATACTCCTAGTTACACTAAGGTTCTATTCTACTATCATCTAACGCTTCTATTTATGAGTATTCTATGTGCAATGCATGAAGTTGTTAGAGGAATTGTAAACTAAAGGTTCTGACAATGTTGCTAACCTTCAAACCTCCACCCATGGACAAATGTGCTTCTTTAGTTGATCAATAATTCAATGGGTTTTGGTGGAGCTTCTAAGGACCAAAGTTCAGGGGCACATGCTTATTATCCTTCCTCTAATAGGTAAGATGGCATTCTAATTCTATTTAAATGAGTGTGTGTGGTTGTGAGTGTTTAAGCAAGCAAGAGAGATACAAAGATAAAAGCAATGAGTAAGGGGAGAATGCAATCACATATTTAAATTTATAACCGCAATCACGACTGTGCCACAATACCACACCCATTACATGATTACTCCATTACATGAAACAAGACCTTTTAACAATCATGCTAAATTTCATCTCTAAATGCGTTGATTTTAACATTCATCTATTAGAGATTCCATTTTGACGCATCTGACCCTACAACACTTCTCGAGCTAAAGACTAGTGACCTACATGTCCTTGACACGATCAAACCTTCCCAACATATTCATAATTTGAATCCATGCCATTCCACCAGGTTTACCCATCTATTAAACCTTCCCTCATTTACCCATCTATTAAACCAAGATTTCATTATGAGCCCCCTTAGTGGTCAAAACACCCACGACTCAGATCCCTTTGATTCTAACACATCTAAAACCATCATACACTCCCATTAGACCATAAATATCCCAAGATATACACCACCTAAATTCTATACCTTGAAATCCCCAATTTGCTCTTCATACGTAAATATTCTAAATTAACGACTCTCATTGTTCGCTACTATCAAAATCACAAGTCTTCATCACCATACCTAAAGCTCACCAAAAATTTAATCAACCACCAGATTGACCACCCATAAAATTTTAGACCTAAAAAAAACCTTTTTGCCTATAATTTGAAAAGATTCTAAATCGACCATCCTCATTAGCCACTACTCTCCTATTTCAAGATCTTCTTTGTAACACCCTTTCATGACACCCAAACCTTACTAAAACCTTCATCAACCTCCTGATAAACCACCTAACAAATTTTAGAACCAAAATTAACTATTTTTTCCCTCATCTAAAAAGATTTCAAATTGACCACTCCCGTTACTCGTTACCCTCAAAATCATAAATCTCCATCACAATACCACACCTAAGACACCCAAAACTTACCAAAACCTTCATCAAACTCCCAATTGACCACTCATCCAATTTCAAACCCAAAAGTTCTGATTTTATCCTTTGTATAAAAGATTCCAAATCGATCACTCTCATTTGCTCGTTACTCTCAAAATCTTAGTTCTCTATCATAACACTCCATCCAAAATCCCCCAAACCCTACCAAAATCTCCATTAACCTCTCGATCAACCACCCATCAAATTTTAAACATCAAAATACCCATTTTTCCCTTTATCCAAAAAGATTCCAAACCGATTATCATCATTGGCCACCACCCTCCAAACCTTTATTAGCTTCCCAATTGATCACCCAACGAATTTTAGACTAAAAAATTCTAATCTTACCCTTCATATAAAAAGATTTCAAACTGATTATCCTCATTAGCCGCCACACTCAAAATCCAAGATCTTCATTGCGACACATCATCTATGACCTTCAAACCCTACCAAAACCTTCATCAGCATCACAATTAATCACCCATCCAATAGTAGACCCAAAAACTCTAATCTTAACCTTCGTATAAAAAGATTCCAAATCAACTATCTTTATTGGTTGGCACTCTCCAAATCCAAGATCTTATAGAGACACATCATCTAGGACCTTCAAACCCTACAAAAACCTTTAAACCTATTTTGCCCTTCATCCAAAAAGGTTCTAAACTGACTACCCTCATTGGCTGTTACTTTCCAAATTCAAGATCTTTGTCGAGACACATTATCTAAGACCTTCAAAGCCTACCAAAACCTTCATCAACCTCTAGATTAATCACCCATCCAATAGAAGAACTAAAAATTCCAATCATAACCTTTGTATAAAAAGATTTCAAACCAACTATCCAAATTAGGTGCCACTTTCCAAATCTAAGATCTTTAACGAGATACATCATCTAGGACCGTCAAACTCTACCAAAACCTTTATCAATGCCTTGATCGACCCCCATCAGATTTCAAACCCAAAAATTCTAATCCTACCTTTCGTATAAAAAGATTCCAAATAAACTACTCTCAAAATCTTAGATCTCCATCATGATACTCCACTTAAGACCCCCAAACCCTACCAAAACCTTTATCAACCTCCCAATAAACCATCCATCCAATTTTAGACCACAAAATAAGCATGTTGCCCCTCATCCAAAAAGATTCTAAACCAATTATCCTCATTGGATGCCACTCTCCAAATTTAAGATCTTCATCAAGTTACACCATCTAGGACCTCCAAACCCTAGCAAAATAATCATTAATCTCTAGATCGATTATCCACCCAATTTCAAACCTCAAAACACCTATTTTTCCCCTTATCCAAAATGATTCTAAATCGATCATCCTCGTTGGTTTCTACTCTTCTATTTCATGATCTTCAATGCAACATGCCTCCCAAGACCTCCAAATCCTATTAATGGCTTTCTAAACTCTCTGATTGACCCCTGTAAGATTTAAGACCTTGAAATGACATTTTTGCATTTCATTTATAAAGATTTCAAATCGAATCCTCTTATTAACCGTAATTATCCACACTATCCAAGACCACCAAGCTATATCAAAACTCTCATTAACCTCCTGATCAACCATCCATCAAATTTTAAACCTCAAAATGATCATTTTACCCTTTATTTAGAAAGATTCCAAATCAATCCCTTTTATTAACCATAACTATCCAATTCCAAGATTTCAATCGCAACACACTATTTGAGACTTTCAAACCATATCAAGACCTTCATGAACCTCTCGATCGATAAGCCAATGAATTTCATACCCTAAAATGATCATTTTACCCCTTATCTAAAATGGTTCCAAATCGAAGGCTTTCATTGGCCATAACTACCCAAATTTGAGATCATCGCAATACACCCTCCAATACACCTAGACCCTACCATCACCTTCCTAGACAGCCCGATCAACCCTCCTCCATTTTGTAGACCCAAAATAACCATTTTATTCCTCCATCAAGAAAGATCTCAATTTGGTGGTCCTCGTTTCTTTATACACTCCAAAGCATGATTTCCCACTCTAACACACCCCCCTGAGGCTATAATACCCCATTGTTACCATTTTTGGACACCTTGGAACCTTCATGGAAAATTCCGTTACATAATTTCCCATTTTACCCTCCATCTATGAAGATTTTAATTTGTGTGATCTTGTTAATCGAGATAAACCCTAGAATCTTGATATTTAATTCTAACCCTTGTATCCTGCACCTCACACCCCCTTAGACTTGCCCTTTCATTGCAAAAACACCCTCTAATTTTTTGTTTAGGCTGTTGCATCTTTTAGAAATTACCTAGAGCCCTCACTAAACTTAGAATCATTCTTAGCCTTACATTTGAGCCCCCTTGCTTTTCCACTAAAACAATAAAATAAGCAACCCAAAGAGGAGTAGAATAAAAAAGGAAAAAAACACAAAAGAAGATAAGAAAAAACACATAAAAAATAACTAGGGGTAGCAAAAAATAAAAATTGGAGAGGTTAACATGTGTGATCCTTAGGTAACTAGTAAGGTAAGAGGTGAAGGAAATAGGGGTAGCAAGGCTTGCTTTAGGATAATTGAATCAAGCATAGGATCCATTGTGCAATGTTTGGGAAAATAAATCATTAGATAATAATCCAACTTTAGGAAAGGTAATTGGTTGTTAACTTACTTGAAGTAAGGGATTAATTTAAGGTTTAGGACATCATATAACTTGTTTTTGTTAAAAAAAATTAATCAATCTATGGTTTTGGGAGTGTAATGGGAGTATAGTGCTCTTTTTTCTTTGAGGTTAGGTGATGTGAAGTGCTTTGGTATGAGGAGGGGGGGGGGGGCTAGTTCATGAGAATTCTTTGGAAGCTTAATTTAATCAAATTATTTTAGGCCTTGTTTGAGATAATGATAAGATAGCCAACTAGGGGATCAAGATAAGGAATTAATTAGTGTGTAGGTAGAATGAGTGAAAACATATTCTTTCCTTAGGATTTTTAAAAAGTAAATAAAGTAAAAATCGAAAAAAAAGAAGAAAATTCAAGAAGCAAAGGGATAAAAGGTTTCAAAGGGGAGAGCCAAACCTAGAACCAAGCCCATATTCCCTTAGAGTCCAACTATAGTCTCTAACCCAACTCCATAGCAACCTAGAAGTCTAACCTATGACAAAGTCAAATAAGCTTAAGTCCAAGCCCACTTACCCTTAATGCCCAATTGAATCTTGGCTCAAACCCACTATAACCTAGAAAGCTAGGAGCCTAACTTAGGCCAAAACCAAACAGGCTTTAGACCAAGACCACTTACCCTTAATGCCTAATTGAGCCTTGACTCAAACTCACTATAAACTAGAAACCTAGGAGACTAAAATTGGCCAAAGCTAAATAGGCATGAGCCCAAGCCCATTTCCCACTAGTATCTAACTAAGGATAATCTTAAACCCATTGCAAATTGGAGGCTTACCTTAGGCCCAACACCAAGCCCAATTCGGCCAAGGCCATACAAGCCATGTTTGGCATAAGGCCTTACCCATTTCAGAATTAAAAACCAAGCCTAGCCCAATTCCCCAGTCAAATAGGCCTAGGCCAAAAAACCACTCAGGCCATAGCCCAACCACATAGGTTGCTCAAGCCATAGCCTAGGCAGCCCAAGCCATCCCAAAACCGCTAAAGCCATAGCCTTGCCATAGCCTATCCGTAGCCTAGGCCACCTAGGCCATAGCCTAGCCGTAACCCAGGCTGCCCAGGCCACAGTCCAGTCATAGCCTAGGCCCCCAGGCCAACCAGGCTATAGCCCAGCCATTGCTAAAGCCGCCTAGGTCAGCTTGCCCATGGCCCTTGTGCAAGCCGCCCAAGCCACAACCCAGCCGTAGCCCAGGCCGCCCAGGCCATAGACCATCTTGTCCAAGCTATAGGCCAGCCTGACCCAGTCCATGGCCTGGGCCCGAATCATGACCCTGAAGTAGTCGATGCCCCTACCCGAGACCCATGACCTAAGGAATAGGACCTATAACCTAGAACCCTTGACCCATGACCCATATCCATGATCTGTGATCTAGGTAGGATCCATGATACAAGAACTAGGACCCATGACCCATATCCATGACCCGTGATCTAACATTCATGACCCATGAACCATGTCCCATATCCATGATCCAGACATAGGACCCATGACCCATGTCCCATATCCATGACCCAAGACCTAAGACCCATGACCCATACCCATGATTCAGGACACATAACCCATGACCCATATCCTAAACCCATGACCTTAGACCTATAACCCCTGACGTAGATCCTTGATCCATGACTTAACCCAAATTTGAACAATGCCAAAATCAACCTATCTAGGCCCATCTCAACCCAACCCTTCTATCCTTAAGAATAAAAATTAAGGTGTTTGAGATTTGAAGATATGTTCATTGTTTTTTATATGATTTGACATGTTATATTTGTTCTTTTCCCTTTATTGTCTTTTGTACATTTTCATACATTGTATATCATCTTAAAATGCTAGCAACCTACTGTCTTATAGGTGGGGGCCAGTACACAAAGGCCATTGGGACTTAACACCTAGTGGTTCTTGTGAAAGGCTTCCAACCAGTCACCAACCTGAGAAGTCTATTGATCCAATGGGTGGAGGTTTAAAGACTAATGACCTTGTTGGAACCTTAAGTCTAGGTGCCAAACCCAACCCTCATACATCACATATTGTGTGTCAGCTTAGTCACTAAAGAGTCATCCATTCATGCTTCATTGATTGTTCCTTTGCATGTGTTATTTATTTATTTATTTTAGAAGGCCCCACATTAAAACGAAAGTTCAAAATAAAAAATAAGGAAAATAAATAAAATAAAAATAAATCCTATCTTCCAAGTCTTCAATCCTAGTTGCCCTTGGGAACTAGAATCAACCCATGACCCATACCCAAACTTAGATCTAGAATCCAAACTTAGATCCAAATCCTACGCCTATGATGAAGATTTAGATCCATATCTAGATCCACACCTAGACCTAGATTCAAGTCTAGATCTAGATCCAAACCTAAATCTAGATATAATCCCTTACCTAGATCCTAGGTCCAAACCCAAATCAAAATCTTAGATCCATGGCCTAGACATAGATACAAATCCAAATCGAGTTCTAAATCCATATCCAAACTAGATCTAGACCTAAACCTAGATTCAGACTTAGATCCAAAAAAAGATCCAAATGCTAGATACCTATCCAGATCTAAACCCAAACCTAGATCCAGATCATAGGCACCTATGCAGACCTAAACCTAGATCCAGATGCTAGACACTTATCCATATCCAAACCTAAATCTAGATCTAAATATTCTAAAGAATTTTGCAGCTCCAAACCCAAATCCAGATCTAAACTCCAAATCCAAACCCAAATCTATATCCTAGACCCATCATCCAGGTACTAGGCCCATTTCAAACCAAAATCCAAACCTAGATCTAGATTCCACAAATCTATACAAATCCAAAATGCCTATACTGATCTAAACCCAGACCTAGATCCATATCACAGATACCTACGTGGATCCAAACACACATGCTAGTTTAGACCTAAATCCCAAATCCATGACCTAAACCCCTAGATCTAGAACCTAAGCCCAGTCTATGAACCTGGCATAAACTTAGTCCTAAACCATGATCCAAAC
Organism: Nelumbo lutea; assembly: GCF_056320005.1. Lineage (NCBI taxonomy): Eukaryota > Viridiplantae > Streptophyta > Magnoliopsida > Proteales > Nelumbonaceae > Nelumbo > Nelumbo lutea. Next base: position 41,942,944 of record NC_142684.1, on the reverse strand, counting down.
CTAGACTACCAAGTCAAAACCAAGACCCAAACTGGAACCAAGTCCATAACTCATCATGACCAAGCCATTCCTTTTTCCTAGTCCAAATAGCTCAACCCTTAACCTTAGTCAATCAATCCTCTCGGCCTAAGATCACATATCTCATATCCTTCTAAGTCCTAGATTAAGCTCCACAAGGACCAACCTCAATTGAGCAACCTACATCTTAGGGATCCAAAACCTGTCCAGCTAGCCCATGAACAATACTGATAACCTTAGCTTCAATGAACACATCTTGATCCTCCAAAACCGAACCCAACACAGTTAGGGCGAATGAAGCTTGGACAAATTTGCACTTCATTGAAGCCTAACTTAACTTAGTCAACCCTATTAAGCCTCTTAGAATTAAATTTAGCTGACACAATCAAACCAACTAGGGCCCAAAAAATCGAGTCCACCCAATCTACCTGAACCCTTTAGGATAAACTAGACCGACCTAAATTGAGCCTATTTAACCCACTTGAATCCAACCTAACCTACTTGTCGAACAACAACCTATTCAGGCCCATCATCCAAAACCAAACCTAACTTTCCTGAACCAGTTAGAACCAACCCAACAAAGGTTCAACCCATCCTTGCACATCTTAGAGGCCAAACCAACTCCACATAGGTCCAACCTAAATTGAGCCTATTTAACCCACTTGAATCCAACTTAACCTACTTGCCGAACAACAACCTATTCAGGCCCATCATCCAAAACCAAACCTAACTTTCTTGAACCAGTTAGAACTAACCCAACAAAGGTTCAACCCATCCTTCCACATCTTAGAGCCCAAACCAACTCCACATCGGTCCAACCCACCCTCCCACACCTTAGATCCTGCCTAAGTAGGCGTATCGCATCTAGACTTCCTGCAACATAGAATCAATTTTAGGCATTTCCATTCACCCTCAACCTAAAACCTACCTTCTAGCCACCTCCTTACACCTAGACTGAGAGGTGCATGCAAGACCTATAAAAAAATATAATAAAAATGACAAAAAATCCAAAAAGATGAAAAGGAAAACTAATAAAATAGTAAAAAATAAACAAAAATGGGTAAAAGGAAGGGACCAAATGACAAAATAATAAATAAAATATAGAAGTAAATCAGAAGAGATTTTATCCACATTCCTAGTCTACCACATCTTTAGGAGATGGAATCTAGATTGGAAGAATTTGTGCCCTCCAAAAGAATCAAGACTTCAGACTAGGAGAGAGGCACTAGAAATCAACACCAATTTGCTAGTGGACAAGTATTTGAATTAATTAGCCTCTCACTTTGTATCTTTTTATTAGAAAGGTTTATAGCTCGCGAGTTTATTTTGGTTCTGGGTTGGTTGAAGTGTTAAAAACTTGGGGAACATTCATTTCTAGCTTCTTTTAGGTTGGGATAAATAAATAGAAAGGCAAAGGTCTTAGGGAAATTAGTACATAAGGCTCGATAACATCTCCTAAAACCAGTTTTAGAAGAAGTTGGAAGCATTTTTCACAAGATATTGGGGATCCTTAGCATCTTTCTTACTGATTTATCAGAAATTAAGCCTAAAGAACTCCCATATTAGTTTACTACCAACTTGGAGAGAGGGGTGCCTAACACCTTCCCTCTCCTAATTCATTTGAATCCAAAATCTCTTGGTTAAATGTCTTTCTTATGGAAAATGGAGTCACTATTTCAGAAATAAAATCAATTTTTCATAGTAGAAATGATGGCTCATTTCCTCTAAAAATGGATGGTGACTCCTTTGTGTTTGACATGATTCCCAGATCTCATAGTAGGGGTTAAGTAATATAGAATAATCTTAGAATGACCAATCCAATTTGGAAAGAATGCTTACTAATGGAATCGTAATTGCTCCATCAATAAGGGGGCTAATGTATGAACATGGAATGGTAAAGGCTTCATTGCCCACTGCATGATAAGGCAACAACAACATTGGACCAAGTGGAACCCATTACCAAATGACAAGTAAAGAAGATCCCAACCTGCAATGGATCAAATAACCATTGTAACACACCCATGGGTCAAATCGCAATGGAAGGGTGTCATAGCTAGCGTATTCAAGGAAATTGTTGAGAAAAGGGAAAACCTGAGTACCGTAGTCCCAAAAAACCACGTAGAAAATCCCTAATAGCCCAAAAGGCAACAGATCAACTTAATCCCAAACTTTTAGAGATTTTTTAAACCCCAAACTTTATTCCTAGTGAAGGTGGGCCACCATTAAATTTTATTAATGTATTAAAAAAGAATAGAAACCTAGGAGGGAGGATGTAAAACCCTTACCCTCGAGAGAATCTATTTACATAGAGATCATTAACTCCATATCTGCTTGGTAGTTTTCCATGATGCCCATCCAATACCAAAGATGCCAAGGTGCTATACAACATTTCATGACCACATCATATAAGATTTTTGAATCCATTTCAATCCACAGTTTAGTGATTCCCATGGATCAAGTTATTTCAAATCCTTGAAGAATAGTTGTCACCTCGGCAATTAAGTTTGTCATTGTTCCATACCAGTTATGAAAAGCCACCACAAAATTATTTCTACCATATCAAATTATTCCTCCCCCACCACTCGGACCTGGATTTCCTCTTGAAGATTCACCAATATTCACTTTAATGAAACCCATAGGGACTGGTTGGATGTGAAGTAATTTTAAATGCGAACACTTCAATGGTGGAATTTTAATACGCAAGGAGGTTTCCTTACTTAGGCCTGCAATTTCCTGAACCCAAAATTTTATCTTCCATATAACTTATTAGCAACATGTGAATTTCCCTTCCATCTGCCTCCAGCATCGCTCATTCCAGATCTCCTAAGGAATCAAATAAACTAAAGCCTTCACCATTCTAGCCCTTTGATTTTATGCTTTTTCAAATGCTGATATCCACCTATTTATCACTACCCATATGGGCTCATGGGGAAAGAAGTCAATTTCCACCAAAGTACTAAAGTAAGACTAGATTTTCCTCGCCAAAATACTTAAGAAAATAAGTGATCCATATCCTCAATTTGAGAATTGTTAAACAACATAAAATAACTTTGATACTATGTCAACCAATATAAAATAGAATAGCAACTCAAGGAAGAAATAAGAAGAATAAATAGAGAAACACCAAGGTTTAACGTAGTTTGGCTTGGTAACCCACATCCACGGGAGGAGAGGAAGCATATCCACTATGAGAACAAGAGATACAACTCTCTCTTTCTCTCTCTCTTACTCTCTTCCTCACTCAGCGTTCCTCACTCCCACTTGCTTAAATTAACAAAAGACCGAAATACATCAGAATTACACATAAGCCTCTTTTTCTAACATAAATACATATAGGTCTCCATAATTTATCAATATTACAAATACAACCAAATACAATATATTTCTCAACACACCCCTTAAACTCAAGGTGGTAAAACTAGATCGAATTTGCAAGTAAGGATGTTGAAACAACCTCCATGGAAATAGATTTAGCTATTGAAGTAGCAACGATGAACCTTGAGATGTTGAAAGGACTTCTAAAATAATAGTTCACCGATACACTAAGGGAGCTTAACACATTTACCAACAAAGTTATCACCACACCACAAACCATTGCCAACTCATAAACATCCACAACTTAAGGCATCACAACCTCTTTTTCCAATTCACAAACACCACTAACTCACAAACAACCACAACTTGAGGCAGCAAAGCCTCTTTTCCATCTCACAAAACCACCACCAACTCACAAACAACTACAACTTGAAGTTAGTAGTTGATTAGTATAAAATCTCTTCTTATAGTAATTAACTATTATTAGTATCAAACTCCTAGTAGTCGACTACTGCATGAAGAGATTTCATAGTAGTTGACTATTACCCTAACTGAAGATGAAATAGTAGCAACCAGAACACCTTTACAACTCACAAAATCAATTATTACACCACTATTAAACTCTTCACAACAATTGGAATACCTTCACAACAATCAGAACACCTTTACAACAACATGAACACCTTCACAACAATTGAAATACTTTCATAATAATCGAAACACCTTTACAATGACTTGAACACCTTCATAGCAACCAGAACACCTTTACAACAACTAAAAAACCTGCTCTGATACCATGTTAAATATAAAATAGCTCAAATACCATGTTAACCAACATAAAATAGAATAGCAACTTAAGGAAGAAACACCAAGTTTTAATGTGGGTGGACATGGTAGCCTACATCCATGGGAGGAGAGGAAACATATCCATTATGAGAACAAGAAATATAACTCTGTCTCTCACTCTTACTCTCTTCCTCACTCACTCTCCTTACTCCCTCATCTCATACAATCACTTGCTTAAATAAGTAAAAGACCAAAATATATCAAAGTTACACATAAGTCCATTTTTCTAACATATATACATATAGGTCCTCATAACTTATTAATATTACAAATACAACCAAATAAAATATATCTCTTAACAAGAATGTTTACAACAATAGCACTTCGACACCATAGGATCCCTAGGTTTTGAATGTCAAGGTCAACCCCAATTTTTGCTTTCATCAACCACCTATTAAAGAAGTTGATTTTTGTGGGTGTTGTATGGCTCTAAATCACCTCCTGGCCCCCAAGCAACTTCTCACTGTCTATATCGAATCAAGTTCCAAGTGGACTTAATAGTCAAAACACCATCCTTGCTATCAATCCAAATCAGTTTTTCCTATCTATTGGATAACCAAATCTCAGAGCCTCTAATTAAGGGGGTGTTTGGAAACGTGGCCGTTTTCCAAAAAAATGGTGCCATGTCGGATCCACATAGGCGTTTTAACAAACTTCCATGTATCTCATTGTTTGTTCAGCCGATTATTAAAAAATCAGGCATGCCTTGAAAATCGGGACCCGACTGATGCATGAAACGGCATCAGGCATTTCATGCATTAGTGAACCGTTTCCCCCAACGGTTGATTGATGTGTATCCTATGTGGTGCTTACCTGTCAGCACATATATGAAAAATAGTGATGAAAATCATCTTACCAAACAGCATAGTGTTGCTCACTGCCCACATGACAGAAGCGCTTTTTTGTGAAAAACGGGTCTTGAAAGCATGAACGTTTTTTTCTTGAAAGTCAGTCCCAAAAAATGCCCACGCTTCCAAACACCATGTAAATTAATCATGTCACTATTCAGGCCGATATTTTGTAAATGCCAGTCCCCATTCTCATCTAGAACATCTTGAACCTGTAGTTGAATATCTATTCCGTCTATGCTGGAAACCATATCAATCAAAGCTCCCGTATCTATAAGCCGTTTAGAACCTTTCACCACTTCTTCAATGAGCCCGAAATTAATTTTCCAGGTCCGACTAGCTCATAGGGGGCAAGAGGAAATGTAGAAGTGTTGATGTTTCAGGTGTTTGGCTTAAAGAAAGATGCCCACAGAGTGACAGAGGGTTCTGAAATAATGTTCTCCACAAAGCCTTAAGCCTGAGTGAATGGTGGATATAATCCCAAACTTTTAAAGATCGTTTTCAGTCGCGTCTCATAAAATGGGAACTTCCCAACAAGGGAGGATCTCATAATCCCCATGCAACGGGATAAATAGACAACAGATTTCCTAAGGAATCCTGACAACCCTTCGTTTGCCTCATATCACCTCATATCAGAAGAGCTTCCCTTACATCACGAAGGCCCACTCCCCATCCTCCAGGCAAAACTCTTTCGTAGTAAAGCCCTATCCTCTTACAATATCAATTCTAGATCTTTTAAGGTATTCATGAGCTTAGGCCAAATACGAATGCTCAGCTTGGATTTTAATGAATTAACCAAATAACATATAAAGAGAACAAAAAAAAAAAAAAACATATAAAGAGGTACATGGTTTTTTTTCTTCTATTTTTCTTTGACATTTAACAACTGATATTCTGCTGTTTTCCATACTATTAAATGATAATAAGTATGTAAAATGCAGATACTTTTATTTTAATTCATTAATGGTATATATAATTCAAGGTTTGATCTAGAGCTCTTGAATGAATTAACCATTTTGAATAGCTTATACCTAGGAAGATAAATGTTTAATAGTGAATTGTAAAGCTTACCATGGAGCCGTTTGATAAATGGCTGGAGTGATTAAATTGAGTAACTTATTGCTTGTTTTTTAGAGATAAAATAGTCATATAACAAAATATCTACGGGTATAAATGTTCAACCCAAGATCTCATTCATACATTAAGGGGGCGTTCGTTTTTGAATTTTTGAGAGGAAAAAGTTGGTCAACCAGATTGTGAATCCTATTGATCAAGAAATCCATGTTCTTTTTCTGATTTATGTAGGGATTAGGAAAAGTTTATTGTCCCGGGTATCACTTTCTTAGGTGGATAAATTAACTTTCCCATCTTGGAAAAATTGTTAACACTTGGATGGGACAAAAATGCCCCTTTAGATAATGGAATTTTAATGATTAAAATGGTCATTATCTTACTTATTACCTTAAAACTAAAAGAACATGCATGGGTAAATGCGTTTAACTGGATATATGTTTCTCAAAAAATACTTATTTGAGTAAGTACATTTACTCGAATTAATAACTTACCAAAAAGCGAACACGGCCTAAGGAATCCATAACCTACTTTATGACTTTACTCAAAAGCAATGCAATAAGTTATTCAGTTCAGCATCTTCCGTCCTTATCAAAAGGCCCCTTTCTCTTTGTCTTGTCAGATATCATTGACATAAAACAAATGGTGAATTATTAGCTAAATGAATATGTACATCAATTACAACCATCAATTGAATCAGAATGATCCAAAAACGAAGAAAAAAAAAATCAAAATAGGCAACTATGCAGATACACAAATGGCAATTAATATAAAATACATAGTACAATGACTTCTTGTTATCAGTTGATAATATTAAATGGCTCTGACTGGACAACTATATAAGCATTGTCAAGGGCTATTTAGCGAATCTCTTTGGGAAAAAAAAAAAAAAAAGACAAGAGAAAGCATGTATATTGACAATGTACCTTAAAATTAGCTTTGATAATTTTACCTCATAACTCTGGTTTGGGGTTTGTGTGTGAATAAAGAAAGCTCGATGAGTGATGGGCAATATATAAACCTAAATATCTTATAGATGAAGTTGAAAAGATTCTTTTATGACTGAAAAATGTAGCTTGATCATGGTACTATTTACTCTGAGCATGAATTCTTTCTGTGCTTATTTCAGTCCTCATATACATCAAACAGTGATACATCCACAAAACATTAATTTCTTTTCTGATGTCTTGAGATAAATTATAATCGTACATATGGATATTGAAATGATACTTGTTCTGCTTTAAAAGCCTTTTTTGAGTGTAATTTGTACATCCAAGGTAAAAGGAAAAACACATTTATTGATGGTGTCCCATCTAAAGACTCCTTGAAAATACAGATGATGTGTGCCCCATGTGATAATTCCCAGTCTGTGGTTTGGCAATTGAAAAATTACTATTTTGGACACATCAGGCAATAAAGTCTGGTAATTTTGAGTGGGTAGGGGTCAATTTCAAAAAGTGGATCCATAAGGTGAGGTACATTTGGACACTTGAAAATACTTCAGAGGTTGATTTGATAATTCATGGACTTTCAGGCCCATTCCCAGGTGTAGTAAAAATATTAATGAACTGTAGTGGGTAAGAGATGATCCCTTTTCAATATTTCATAGACTCTGAGCTAATGAGACAATTTTCAGGTTAGGAATGCAAAATTGAGTTCTTTCCCTGTTTCAATAATTATGGGGCTTTTGGCCAAATTGCTTTGGTTGGGCACTTAATCTACCATATCAGGTTATGAGCATTTAGCCCAATTAAATAAGCCTGACGGTAGAGCTAAAGTCTTGAACAAAGGAGAGCTGCGTTTTAGTTTGTTATAGTCTGAATCTAGTTCACAATAATGACAAAGGTTGCAGTTCTATCTTGAGTAGAACATGACCTTGAACAGATTTCCCTATGAAACTTCTATATTGACAAGAAAGCTAGGTGCGTTAATGGGTCGACAGTCGACTCAATAAATACCATACCTCTACCCTATTAGATTAGTGGGCCCGAGCCCATCTTCCCTGGTTCTGCAGCCACCCTTGGCTCCAAACCCTCTTAAGCATTCACATACACAATATTTAATGCATTGTACCACATATACAGATATCTGATTGAGGTGGGCCTGGTCAAGCTTAGAGATGGGCCCCACCATGAGCTAAGCACTTAAAAGGTCAGCCCACGTGCATACAACGTATGCTTCAAACACCACAAATGAAAGAATATCTTGACATTACATGCTACATGTGGAATATCATTCCATTCAAATATAATAAATATTCTTCATAAATGGTGGCTGGCACAGGAGAGGCATCTAGAATATCTACATGCAAGGCTCTGTTTACAGTGCAAATCTGAAATGCATCTGGTTCAGTTATGCATTCATGTGTTTATAATTACGATTTGCACTTTTATTTGATGCAAAATTTGTACGTATTGTCTCATTTGCACTTATTGGTGTTACAAAGTTTACATCCCAAAAACTGATGCAAATTTTTCATCACCTTCCCCTTACCTCCATTCTCTATCATATAGGGTGGGGACCACATTAATATCAAATCTGAAGCAAAAGTAAACTGGAATTTATACTCAACCTATTTAAACTAGTATACATTTACACCAATGAAAATGAAACCTGCACTGCAAACAAACTGAGCCAAATTAAAGCCAAAATTTGTACCATCTTCAGAACCAATCCAATTTCTAAGAAGCTATAAGAAGCGCTTTTCTTTAGTCACGGTACCTGTGGGAATAATTATGGCAAACAAAAAAAATCAAAGAGAAAGAAGTGGTTTTATTGAAAATGGAAATTTAAGGAGAAGCAGCCAAACAAGGAAATCACATTGTCGGTAAGAATAAACAAAAAAATGAAATTTTGGAGTGTTGACTACGCATTCTTGCCAGCACGGCACGCATGTGTAATTGTCATCCGCATAGATTCTCCACCTATATCTATGAGGCATATAATTAATGAAAGGTACTCTCGCATACGTCCACACAATTCTCTTTCATGTCTGATGTAAAACTAGAACTAGTTGGTGGAGAAAGATCACAAGAAGTAGAAAGTTCGTTTCACTAGAAGAGTAGGCATGTTATTTGTATTTAATTATTATTTTATTTTTGATAAAATATTTGAACATAACCATTATGCTCTGGACCATGTACTTGATAGATGACATTTTGATGCCCAATGCTGATTTGTGAATATTCTCCATCCATCTCCATCAAATTTAAACTTCTCTACAATTTAAATTAAATCTTACGGTTCATTTTGAATGTGTACAGTACAAATCTATAAAAATAATACAAAATATAAGGTTTTGTATTTGTACTCTTTCCAAATGGAGCCTAAAAGATTTTTTAACTTCATAGACATAAATTTCTCATTAAATGATAAAATAACAATAATGCTTAAGATATTGTGAGAAACATCTTCATTTAGCGCATATCCACTCTTCCTTTCACATGTGGCTCTTAATATCTCTATCCGCATAGATTCCCACTTTTGTTGGTTCTTGTTTTTCTTATTTTTTAACATACAATAATTATAAGTTTACAACTCATAAATATAAGTCTAACTTGCAATTTATTTCAATTATAAATAGAATTACCAATTCTTCTCAAATTTGTGGAAAATACATTAAACCAGAAACATGAACCATGATATGTTTCACTTGATTTGATTTACCTCTTCCATTCCAAGCCTGAATTGTACATTCATGTAAATAAGTTATTTAAAATAAGAGTTAACAATACAGAGTAGATACATAAATATGTTTTGATATTATAGCATGCATCAAATAAATCACTTGAAAAATTATTCTTTCCATTGATTCAAATGAACATTAAGAGGGCAATTTATAATTCTCTCCATATCAATTTCATATTTATCATAATATTTCACCTTTATTTTATTTCAGTATGCCTTCCATCTATCTCCAAGCTTTCTCATGACCCAATCTTTATGATTTTCTTCAAGTACAAACTTCTTTTGCAATCAAACAACAAATTATAAACTAAAATATATTAATCATTGATTGATGATGCAAATATAACAATAGAAAATGTATGATGATAATATCACCTCAAATACCTATCCTACTTCCTGGTGCCTTTGAGAAACCTCATGCCAATCCACATAATGGATAGGTATAAGTCCCTTTATAATTTACAAAATTTTCTTTGTTTTCCCCAAAAGAATGTAAATTATCATTGCATTGTATTTTAATTCTTTGATCATTGGGTAGTTCAACAATGTCTCTAAGGATTGTATGCTCTCGACCTCGAATCTGTTTTCTTGTGTTATTAGAAGTATATAAATAAATAATACATATTATTAGAAGTTGTGCCAATAGACGGGGTATCTCTTTGTAAATTGGATGGAATAGGACCTTGAGAGCTTGAAGCCTCACTTTGGTTAGTAGTAGGCATGCTGGTTCCCATATTTGTATTAGAAGGCTGATTTTTCTTTCTTGGTACTGATTCTTGGGGTGGCATCTCAATATGATTATTGGATGGAGAGCTCTAAATTGATATATCAGCCGTTCTTAATTCATTTTGCCAGGATCTTCTAAGAAATAATTAATGTTTTTAAGATCTCCTCATTTCTTGTGCAATATTCCAACACCTTAAAACATATACACATAAATTATTCAAAATAACACATAGCTAATAGGAACAAAAATAATGCATAAAGAAAAGGCAAATAAAAATGATCCATATTTTAACCCAATTATATTGAGAAAGAATAAAAAAGTTATTATAAAAATCATGAGAAAGAGCCAATCAGATTGAACTGAAGCATGAGGCCAAGCTGAAAGGTGGTTTCTATGTCAGCACAAAAGCCAAATTGTCATTCATTATTTGCAATCCATGGCATGTTTCTATGTTATCCAGAAGCCAAATTGTTGTTCATTATTCATATCAGTGGTATAAATGCAACCCTGCCCCAGTTTTTTTCACCACTTCTTTCCTTTTCAACCCTTTGCAAAATTTTCTCTATTATTCTCTCTCACTTTTTATTTGCCCCAAATTTCCAACTTCGATTTTCCATGACTAAAATTTTCTTGAAGATTTCCAATTTTTCCATTATTCCTTGACCATTCCTCCATACTAAGTTGCCCCAGTTTCTTCTTTATTGCTCATTCTTCTTCCTCTTTTCTTTTATTTTTCTTTTATTTTTCACTTTTTTCTTTTTTTTTTTTTAATTTTTTTCACTTTTTTGGCCCTGCAAAAGGCACATTGGGAATTTAACAAATTCACCAAAGAAAAGGTATTTATGCATTGGCTAAATTGGGATGACTAGTGGATTATACGAAATAATAGGGTCACTTGATAATTAAAAATGACCAAAGGTGGCCTCCAATCCTTTCCTTTATCAATTGGTGAAGCACTAGGTCATTGTGATATCGTTACTCTATGCTATCTTAGGGGGAATAGGTAGGGGATACATACTTAAATGGTCAAAATTACCCCAGTTTAGGATATTTAGGTGTTCTTGAAAAATGATTAAGATTTATTTTCAAGATTGTTTGAAATGTTTAATGAGCTGGGTAAGGGTGGGCATCGGCGCTTTTATTCATTGGGCTATTCCCTTTTGTTAAGTATTTCCAAATGCAAGTCAAAGATGGTCAACTAGGATTTTACTAGGACATGTCTTTGTGATTCATTGCAAACCCACAATTATCTTAGGTTTCAATTATGCAACTTTCATAGAAATGGGAATCTTCATCTTCCTCTAAGGGTAATAAGACCCAATATGATTTATTTTTCAATCATGTGTAGGCAACTCATGCAAAAGTGAATGGCAGAAAGAGTCATTGGAAAAACTAATATTTTATTCATGGAAGAAGTCAGACCCATGAGATGGGATGCTTTAAGTACCCCCTTTGAAAGGTATTAGGTGAACGTAGTTTAATTTGTGCCTTTGAATGAAACTGAGACAAAAAGGGATAGGGACTATGTACAATGACGAAAAGATGCTTTCGTTGAATGTGGAAGTAGGGTAGTGTGCATTGTCCCCCTACTTCAAAAGTTACATCTAAACTGACAAAGGTGCCCCAGTATTAGAGGCGACGCTTAAAATACTCAGGAAAACTGACAAATTATTCTCATCTCTTGTAGAAACATCCAAATTGATCACAAAGGTGTCCTCCTTGTGTGGGCTTTCAATAACACACTCTTTAGTATGCACAAAGGTCATGTCCTCCACACTAACGATGGCTCAAAATTGGAATTAATGACTTTGCTTGGTCAAGGCTACAATGACATCAAAATTTTCACCTTATAATGACTACCTCCTCAGAGAGTTGGCAGAGAATTAATAGTATGCTTTGGTCAAGGCCGAGAAGTCCAACTAGTTGATGATTTGACTCTAAGAGAATGGGCCATTGGTGTTGGAAGGGTTAGGATCTATCATATGGTTGGTAGAACCATGGTAGATGGTTGGGTGAAATTTCAAAAATTTTCTAATCCTTTTGGGAATCAAATTATGAATGTTTTGAAAAATTGTATTTTTGCATTTTTCAAGGTCGGTCTTCCACTGAATCGGATCAGATTTGAAACCAAACAAAAAGAGAGATTTATACCTGATACAGATACCACAAGCATAGATCTTGAGGTGGAAGTTCATGTCCAAATCAGTCATAAAACCAACCTCCACTAAAAATGGCACAGTGTATAAGTGAAGCTGATATAGCAACACAATTTTTAGCAAAACTACAACCTAACTGCTTGGATCAAACTAGGAAGGTGAGTCTGAAATTCCTCTAAATTTTTCTTGAAAAAATCAGAAGAAAAATGATCTCTATCAGTCCTTGAAAGCCTAGGTCATGATAGGGTTTCTTGGAAGACAAAAGAGAACAAGAGAGAACAAGAGAGAGTGGTCTTTTAGTCTGGTTCACCCTTTTCTTCTTTTATCTCCTTATGGACCACTCTCCTAATCAAATTAGGAGATTATCTAAATCTAATTTGGATTTGAACTCTATTAAGAGATAAGCCTTATCCTCTTAAGAGGATTAATGCTTCATCTCATACCTTATTGATTGTACAACCAGACTAGTAGCTGCAACAGTTGTAGTTGTCCCTAAATAAGGCATAACCACATCATCATTCAACCTTCTGCTTTCCTTAAAGCCCTGCAATGTGTTACATGCACGAGTGGAAGCCCTAGAATCAATACACCAAGATGTAAAAGTGACCAACATATTAGTCTCTATGATAAGAGATTCAAAATTACATTCTTTATTCTTGTAAGATTCAATATATTAAGGACAATTTTTCTTCCAATGCCTAATCTATTTGCAAAAGTGATATTCATTAGATGACTTGTCTCTCTTTTGCTTATTCAGTTTGCCTCCCTTTTTCTGACGTTTCTTCTTACCTTTCCTTTTCTTCTTGCTAGATTTTCCACCTTCAATAAGCATGGCTACCAGTTTATCCTTCTTAATCAATTCTTCAAATCTTTGCAACATATTGTTGAGCTCACTAACTTTTAACTTGTTCATGTTGTAGTTCATAACAAACTGATTAAAGGATGAGGGTAGAGATCAATCTTGGTGTCATCGTCAAGTTGGAAGCCAAGAGCCTCTAATTCATTTATGTAACCTATCATTCACATGACATGGTCATGAACTAGTTGGCTTTCATTTATCCTCATGGTCATCAATATTTTGAGGACCTTTTGTCTTGCAAAACAAATTTTCTCCTCAAACATGGTTTTAAGACTATACAAGATATCTTTGTAGATATCAATTTTGTCAAATTATCTCTGGATGGAATTATCCAAGGAGGTTATGACATAACACTGAGCAAGAGAATTTTTATTTTCCCATTCCTGATATTCCCTCATTTTTGCCTGATAATCTCTATCACCCAAACATTCCAATGCTGAGTTTTTGGCAACTTTTCCAAGTTCTCAGACATGAGCAAGAGGTTTAGGTTACGAAACTAGTCTCCATAGTTGGGTCCTTTCAATTTTTTGTCGTCTAACAACTTAGTAAACTATTTGTGTGCCATTTTTGATAAAAGACACGATTAATTAGTCCATGACCTTAATATTGTTTCATGTTATCTTTCACATGATGGACTTTTATCCATGTTCCATATCCATTTGTTCATCTATGAGATTTCCCTCCTATCTCAGTGACGAGGACATAGTTCATGTCCCTAAAAATGTGAAAAATTACATAGATGCATGGGGCCAACTGTTTTAGTTGGATAACCCCATCACTTTCTATGAAGGATCACATATCCACCCATTCAATGAGCTAGTATTGCTTTAATCTAACATAAAAGGGTTTTTCAAGTATGGGCCAAATTGGTCCATGCAATAGGCCATCAAATCCCTGGCTTAAAATCGATATGATTTTGGGTCACTTAAACAATAATGAAAGGGGTTGTGATTAGACCCCAAAAAACCATAGGTTCGGCCCAACAAGATTGGACCAAAACTAGGTTATACTGGCCTAGGGTTTGGTGTCCAAAATATGCATCAATTGACATAAGCAATTATCTAAAATTATCAGTTATGATTTACAATCATATCAACAAATAAATAGCATATAATAAAAAATAAATGGCTAGGGCTGATAGTGTGATGGTCCGAATCCAATCTGAACAAAAAGTACAATCTGCAGATCGATCTCCATCTGCGATCTCTGTATTCTCTACACACTCCAGCAATTTCTCCGATGTAAAAAAATAAGAAAACCCTAATTTCTATTGCTTACATCAGAAAAAGCTAATACATTCTTTCTAGAAAAGAAAAAATAATTAATTACAGGCCACATAATCAAATTAATAAATTCAGTTTGCACAAATGTTGTCACCATCAAGAGTTCAATCTCCATAACACTTTTGGCCCAAGATTTCAAGAATCCATAATAGAACAATTCTATAATATATATATATATATATATATATTAGATCATTGGCCCACTCTAGGAACTAAATTCTTAGAGATTTCTACTAACTGCTCAAATCGGCAAGACTAGTTCTTGTCGATTTGAATTTTGGTTCAAATTTGGTTTGGTTCAGTTCAATGGCTGAACTTAGTGCTATAATGCCACTGTTGGAAGGGTTAGGACCCATCATATGGATGACCGAACCATGCTAGATGGCTGGGTGAAATTTCAAAAATTTCCTAATCCCTCTAGGAATCGAATTCTCTATATTTTGAAAAACTGCATTTTTTTGAATTGGTCTTCCATTAAACCAAACCAGATTTAAATCCAAACAAAGAGGGAGGTGAAGTTGATTCTGGAGGAATTCCAAGGTGGAAGTTCACGTCCAATTCAGTCCTAAAACTAGCCTCCACTGAAAATGTCGCAATGTATAGGTGAAGTTGATTTTGGAGGAAGGTGAAGTCCATTATTTGGATGGCCAAACCATGCTAGACGGTTGGGAAAATTTTCAAAAATTTCTTTCATCCTTCTAGTAATCGCATTCCCTAGTTTCAGAAAAACTACATTTTTCTAGGGTCATTCTTGCACTAGAACCGGATCTGATTTGAAACCAAAAGGAGGGAGATGTATACCTGATACGAATTCCACAGATGTAGCTCCCAAAGTGGTAGCGAAGGGATGAAAAATCCATCATATGGATGGCCGAACCCTGTAGGAAGGTTAGGCAAATTTTCAAAAATTTCTCTTTCTCCCATGTAGGAATCACATTCCCTATTTTGGAAAACTGCATTTTCAATGATCAATCTTAAACCTAAACCAGATCAGGTCTGAAACCAAAAGGGAGTGGAGGGATATTCCTGATATGAAGTACTAATAACCTCCAATGAAGGTGTTCACACCCAAGGAAAGATCCAGAGACTACTTCCACCAAAGATGACACGATGCAAGATGAAGCAAAATCAACAGGATGGTTCTTTAGCAAGAATCAAATTCTTTAGTAAGAATCTGATGGAGGGCTGGTGAGCACGACTTCATATTACATTTTCTACCAAAACTTAATATCAAGAACTCTTCTTGATCACTTCCATAGGTGGAGATCGAACTGGTATGGTAGAAAGAGCAGGAGAGAAGGAGACAGTGCAGTCAAATTATGTTGTCTCTCTCTGGAAATCAATAGTCACTCAGATGATTTCTATTGTATGTTGAGGGTTCGCCCTACTCTCCTATTTATAGCCTTAAAGAGAGGTTCTCCTAATCCCATTAGGAGTTTCCTAATCCAAATCTTGTATTTGGATCTATACTCTCTTTAAGAGATAAGGATAATCCCTTATCTTATTTGCAGATAAAGATTAGCCCTCCTAATCTAATTAGGAGTTTCCTGATCCAAATCTTTATTTGGATCTAGACTCTCTTAGTGGATAGGGATAACCCCTTATCCTATATGCTGATCTAAATCCTAGAAACACACCATAATAACATGAATCAAATACATACTTTATTCATTTACATTAAATGTCATAATGTACATCATTTTGATTGGGAAATTTTCAAAAATTTCTTTCATCCTTACAGTAATCGCATTCCCTAGTTTCAGAAAAACTGCATTTTTCCGTGGTTGTTCTTGCATAGAATAGGATCAGATTTGAAACTAAAAGGAGGGAGATGTATACCTGATATAAATTCCACAAATGTAGCTCCCAAAGTGGTAGTTCATGTCCAAATCAAATCCCAAAACCAGCTTTCACTGAAGATGGCATAGCTTGGAATGAAGTCGGTTCAGCAATGCAGTTTTCAACAAAACTGCAACCCAACTGTATGGATCGAACAAGTGAGATGAGCATGGTTTTTCTCCACAATTTTCTTGCAAAATTTAGAGAAAGAACTGATCAAAATCAGTCCCAAGAATTGGAAATCAATCTAGGGTTTTCGGGCGCAAAGAGTAGAGAGAGAAAACTGAAAGCAAAGAGTGATATAAAGCAGTTTGATATCTCTTTTCTTAATTCTTAAGAAGCACCACTCTTAATCAAATTAGGAGGTTTGTAACCCAAATCTTTATTTGGATCTAGACTCTATTAGTGGATAGGTCTTATCATCTTATGAGAATGGGTGCTCCAAACCCATATTCGCCCAAGACACATGACAACTTAAGTAGTCATGTGACCACTTGATTAATCATATTAATCATGGGCTTTAGGCCCATTAACTAAAGTGGCTCACGTCCCAAGAGAGTTGTTGGCCCATTTAGGTTCAATTTATATGGCGTGGGACCCCAACAATGACCTCACATAAGCCCACATGGGTTTGGCCCAGCCTCTGTGAAAAGGCTATGCTGAATTCACTATAAATGCAATAAACCCCTGAGTCCATCAGTATGGGCTCAAAATGGGCCGAACATTTACAGTTAAATGATCCCTGAGTCCAGCCATCCTATGAAGGCCCAAGGATAATGGACTTAATTAAGATATATCCCATCAGGTAAACAACCCTTAATGGTCTCTTACACTTAACCTCTCAGCCCACAATGATCAAACACTACCCGACAGGAAAGGATCTCTTCCCTGAATGCAAGGTGCAGTGTTACACTCTCTGCTTAGATGGGTCCTAGGAATTAAAACATTTTTGCAAACACTTTTCTTAAAATATAATATATATCATATAAATATATTCTACAAAACAAATTTCAAACATGGTTGAAATCCACTGTCGGAAGTTTTGGTTTCCATCAGAGAGAGTGTAGTCCCAATCATTCACTTTGTCCGACAAAGGGGCTGATCATATCAACATACCCAAATTTTGATCCCCAAAAGATCTCACAAATTGGCATATCAAAGACAACCCTATCCAACACTTGGTATAGTACCACAATCAAGTCCAGGGGTTATGTGTAACTTTCCAATTTTGCCCATCAGTCTCCAAGGTCTAGGGCATAACTGGAGAATGGTCCGGATTCAATGCTTCAATCAAAAACACACTACATGTTCTTTGGGTCTAACCTTAGCATCTGAGACAATCTGCCCCAACTTCTTTGGTAGCACATCAGTGTCAGCCTTGGTAGGATAAACTCCCCAAGTCTATCCAATGGCTAAGAACATTTTAAGTTAGCACGAGTCTCATAAGTGTCCAGTTTAAGGGATAGTTTTCATAGAAACATACCTATGATAACATGAAACAACTATGTACTTTTATTCATTCACAATAAATGTAATCTGTACATCAATCTAATTGGAGCTTAAGACATACACTATCTAACAACTCCCACTTGCACTTAGGTCCAATCTGGTACAAGCCTCAGTTCCATACTATCCACGTGTTTCTCAAACACTTTGTGTCAGTGGCTTGGTTAATGGGTCTACCACATTCTCTACTAATGCTAACTTCTGAACCTGGACATCCCCTCTACCAACAATCTCCCATAGATACAGTGTTGTTACACAATAGTGGAATGGGTGATGTGGTAGGATATCAAATTCCAAGATGAATTTCTTCATTCATATTACTTAGACCTTACTTATGGCAATGTGCTTAGCGTCGTGGACTACCTTTCTTACTACTTAGGGTCCTAAAGTATCCAGATATAGAATTTCTATCATCTGGGTCAGGCTGAAAATCAATATCAATATGCCCGACCATCTGTAGTGAACTACCATCGAAGACAAGACAATATTCTTTAGTTCTCCGTAGGTATTTGACTTGTATCTACTTCACAGCAGTTCAATGCTCCTGTTCTGGGTTCAATTGGTATCTACTTACTACACTCACAGCCTAAGCAATGTCTGGCCAAATGCACAACATGACACACATGATGCTCCCTATGGTTGAGGCATAGGGAACCTTTCTCATGCCCTCAATTTCCTTAGGGGTCTTAAGTGACATACTCTTGGAGAGAGTGACTCCATACTTGAAAGGAACGAATCCCTTCTTGGAGTTCTCCATTGTGCACTTATTGATTATCTTGTCAATATAAGTAGATTGGATAATCTTATTATCCTTTTTGATCTATCTCTATAGAGTCAAAGTCCAAAGATATATGAGGCTTCTCCAAGATCTTTCATGGAGAATTGCTGTGAAAGTCATACCTTCACCGTAACGACCATTCATACATTATTTTCAATGAGTAGAATGTCATTTACATATAGAATTAAGAATGTAACATTTTCTTCCACTGTCTTTCTGTAAACATAGGGTTCATCTGGATTCTACTCAAAGTCAAACTGTTTGCACATAGACTCAAATTGGTTGTTTCAACTTCTACAAATTTGCTTCAATCCATAAATGGACCTGTTCAACTTACACACCATATGTTCTTGACCCGAGGCAACAAAGCCTTGCGGCTATTGCATATAGATATCTTTAGTAAGATCTCCATTTAGGAATGTAGTTTTGACATCCATTTGTCAAATCTCGTAGTCATACTGCAAAGCTATATCTAATAGAATCCGAATGGATTTAAACATGGCCATAGGCGAAAATGTTTCCTCATAATTGACTCTTTCTTTCCGATTATACCCTTTCACTACAAGATGACCTTTATAGGTCTCAACGTTTCCATCAGGGCCCTTCTTTCTCTTGTAGATTCATTTGCAACCAATTTCCTCCACCCCAGGGGGCGGGTCTACTAGAGTCCAGACTCCATTGGTTTTCATTGAGTCCATCTCAACTTTCATGGCATCTACCCACTTCAAGGAATCTATGTCCAACATAGCTTCTGTATAATTCACGGGATCTTCCTCATTGTTTGTAGCTTCCATCAAGTAACTTTCTTGATCATAGCCATAACAAACCAGAGGTCTAGACACCCAGGTAGATCTTCTAAGTTGGGTGTTATCTGGAACCTGTGGTTTGTCTCCCACTATTCCTGAGCTCTCTTTATGAAGAATAATTTCCTGATGATGATTGTTCAAGATATACTCTTCTTCCAAGAAGTAGGCATTTTGACTAACAAACACATTTTGTTCTCTTGGGTCATAGAAAAGATACCCTATAGAACTCTTGGGGTAGCTTACAAATAGTCAACAATTAGTCTTGAATTCCAATTTGTCTGCACTTGTTCTTTTAACATCTGTTAGACAACCCCAAATCTTCAAGTGTCTTACACATAGTTTCTTACTGGTCCATAGCTTATAAGGAGTCTTAGGAACCGGTTTGGTTGGAACTCAGTTCAACACTCCAATGCATGTCCCCAAAAGGATATAGGTGGTTCTGAATGGACAAGGAGTAACCGGATCATATCTAATAGAGTCTAGTTTTTTCTCTCTAACACACTGTTTAATTGTGGTGTAACAGGAGGAGACAACTGTGATATAATCCTATTTTCCTTTAAGTAGTCTATGAATTAGTTAGAGAGATATTCACCTCCTCGATCTGATCGAAGGGTTTTGATGTGTTTCCTTAACTGTTTCTTGACTTCTTATCTAAAATCCTTGAACTTTTCAAAGGATTTAGAATTATTTCTCATTAGGTGCACATAACCATCCCAAGAATAGTCATGGGTGAAAGTTATGAAATAACAGTGTTGGTTCCCGTGTCCGAACTTTAATGGGACCACATACATTAGTATGTATCAGGTCAAATGTGCATGTTGATCTTTCAGTCTTACCCATAAATGGCCATTTTGTCATCTTACCTTAGAGGCAAGGCTCATAAGTTGGTAGATTTTCTATAGTTAGAAAATCTAGAGGGCCATCCTTCACCAATTTTGTGATACTCTCTATATTAATATGGCCAAGTCAGTAATGCCATAGGTACATGGGATTAACTATATCACGTGTTCTTTTTCTTGGGGATATGTTCTGACGTAATTTCGGATATATTTGTTTCCAGAAAAAGAAAGAGGACATAGAGACCATTCTCAAGTTCTCTATAAGTAAGGGATTTGTTATTCAATTTAATTGTAATCTTATCAGTGAATAAAACAAAATAACCATCCTTACACAACATAGAAACTAAAATCAAATTTCTTCAAAGTAATGGTACATAAAGATAATCTTTTAATGTTACAATTCCTCTGAAGATTAAATCTACTATTCCCATAACAGTAGTTGCAACCGTTGCAGAAGTCCCCAAGTAGAGAACCATCTTGTTGCCATTAAGCCTTCTGATTTCCTTGAACCCCTGCAATGTGTTATATGCTTGAGTGGAAGACTCTAAATCAATACACCAGGATGTAGAAGTAACCAACATATTGGTCTCTATGACAAGAGATTCGAAATTACCTTCTTTGTTCTTGCGTGATTCCAGATATTGAGGACAATTCCTCTTCCAATGTCTAGTCTGCTTGTAGAAGTGACATTCATCTGATGACTTATCTCTCTTCTTCTTCATTGGCTTACCTGCCTTCTTCTGAGGCCTCTTCTTACCCTTTTTCTTTCTCTTGCCAGATTTGCCACTTTCAACAAGCATGGCTACTGGCTTATCTTTCTTAATCAGTTCCTCATCCCTCTACAACATATTGATGAGTTCTTGCAAGCTAAAGGTTAGCTTGTTCATGTTATAGTTCATGACAAACTAATTGAAAGACGAGGGTAAAGAGTTTAGGATGGCATCAATCTTGGTGTCATCGTCAAGCTAGGAACCAAGAGGCTCTAGTTCAATTATACCCCATTATCTACATGACATGGTCATAAACTGGTTGGCTTTTGGTCATCCTGGTGGTCATCAACAGTTTAAGGACCTTCTGTCTGGTAGAACGATTCTACTCTCCAAACATCGTCTTTAGGCTATCCAAAATATCCTTGCATATTTCAATATTATTGAATTGCCTATGGATAGATTTGTCTAAAGAGGCTACGATGTAACATCCGGCAAGAGAGTTCTTCTCCTCCCATTCCTGATACTCCCTCCTCTGTGCTTCAGAAGCCTTGTCACTCGAACGTTCCAATGCTGGTTTCTCGGCAACCTTGTCCAATTTCTCAGATGTGAGCACCAAATTAATGTTATGGTGCCAGTTAGTATAATTAGGTCATTTTAGTTTGTTGTCATCTAACAACTTAGCAAGCTATCCGTGTGCCATTTATGATAAAATGCAACAATTATTAGTCCACGACCTGAAAATGTATCATGTTATCTTACATAGAATGGTCTTTTATTTATCTTCCATCTCCATTTATTTATCTCTGAGATTTCCTTCCTATCTTAGTGATGAGGAGACACGATGCATGTCCTTGGAAATGTAGGAAATCACATAGGTGCATGGGGCGAACTATTTCAGCTGTATATCCCCACCACTTTTTATGAAGGATCAAATATCCACCCATCCAATGAGCTTTCCCTTTCTCCTCCATCAGGCAAGATCCATCGCCATTTTAGGTTAAACATTTCTGTCTGGTAAGTGCTGACCCATCATATTATGGGCCCCAGGGTACCATGAAAGAGTCTTCTATTTTAGGATAGGCTTCTCCCACCTCGGTATATGATGCACCTATCATCTCAGGAAACAATCCTACCGACTGCATCAGCAAAATGGATAGCACAGTTTTATGGTGCATCTCCACTCAACGATTCAACCCGCTTTCGTGCTAATGATAGAAGGCCTTTAGAGAATTCATCCTATGATATTTTTTTTCTCATTGCACTTATATTAATCTAGAGGGAATGAGAAAATCAGTCCCTAGGTCCGATTTAGTCCATTCTAAAGTGGCTCCCACTGATTTTCATAAAGTCAGATTCGAATGGGCCCATAATGGGTTAGGGCTCCGTGAGGTTCCTCTTGGGGAGGAAGCCGATTAGGGGCGCATCGGTTATGCCTGTGGTGTTGGATTTAGAATTTTGGGATCTATGTGCCTGTGGTGTTGGATTTCTTTTTTGATGTGATATAAGGTTTAAGATCAAAATGATCTTGCTTGGACAATCAAAATCGGTTAAGGTTTTGGTTCTTAAGATGAAGGGGTAAACTTTGTCAAATTTTAGTGATTTTGGTGTCATCATATTTGGATTTTTGGGATCTACATGCCAATGGTGTTGGATTTCTTTTTTGAGTTAAGATAAGCTTTAGGATCAAAATGATCCCAATCAGATAATCAAAATCGGTTCCAACTTTGGGTCTTAAGATGGAGGGTAAACGACATTGGGTTTGGGTGATCTTGGTGTCATCAAATCTGGATTTTTGGGCTCTATGTACCTATGGCATTGGATTTCTGATCAAAATGATCCCAACCAGACAATCAGAATTGATTTTAGCTTCTGGTTTTAAGATGAAGGGATAAATGGTGTTGGATTTTAGTGATTTGGGTGTCATTGGATTTGGATTTTTGGGCTTTACGTACCTATGGTCTTAGATACTTGAGGTCCTAACTTTTATAAGAATCCAAGAATGGCTCCGAGTCAGTTGAGAGATTATTGAAGCATGCTTCGAAACTCAAACTATTGCAGAAAGACTAAAGAGTGCAAAAATGGGGTGTCTACACGTACAATCCTTCTAAGGGATGTGGTAACTTTATCTCTTTCTAAGGTTGGGAGACCCCCTTCTTATTAAAACTTATTGCTTTATTAGAAGAACAAAAGGCAAAAAATAAAATGAGACACCTAAGCAAAAACTTACATTAATGCAAAAGATAAGTTGTTTAATGATCATATTCCTTTCCAAGAAAACATTAAAGCAAAATGTGACTAGAGATTAGTCCAAATGCAACAAAATAAACACAATGAAAGCTTCTAATGAATTAGCTTCTTGGGCATTGGTGGCACCATGTTTGGAATTTCCTTGGTGGGATCGAATACACCCTCATCGATGAGGTCTTGGATAGAAAATTTTAGTGATCAACAATGATTGGTTGCATACTTGGGCCCCTAATGATAAGTACAGAACACACTTTCGTTGTACTTATAAGGCTTCAGTTATGGGGGTGATTTCCATGTTAATGGTCGGAGGTATCCCTCTAAAACAAGAAAAGGTGACAGTTGAGCATGAGAACAGGGTAATTGGTGAGTACCATTCTTTCTTTCTTCTGGGGTGGTTGGTTATGGCATGTTGCTTGGGATAAAGCAAGTGGTAATACTTGAGGTGTTGGATTAGATGGCGAAGATGCATAGAGTGAAGTTGTTGGAGGTGGGATTGATATAACCAATGGTTTTTTGGCAATTACATGTTAGACAATTTTGAATGCCCTTAGCTTCAATCAGAATGATGTACATTATGAATTTATTGTAAATGAATAAAAGTACATATTTGATTCATGTTCCCTTGTTATGTTTCTGTGTAATACCCTTAAATTGGACACTTAATGAGACTCGTATTTAGAACATTCATAGCTAGTGGGTCGGTTTGGGGAGACCTATCCTGATAAGGTTGACACTGTTGTGCCACCAAGTTAGTTAGGGTGGCCTATCTCAGCTGCCAGGGTGAGACCCTAGGCACATACAGTGTAAGATTAATTGAATCTTTGAACTGGACCGGATTTTCAGTATTGCCCTAGACCTTGGAGATTAATGGGAAAAACTGGAAAGTTACACCCGACCCCTAGACTCGATTATGATACTGCACTAGGTGTCGGATTGGGATGCGTTTGATGTACCAATTGGTGAGATCCTTAGTGGGGGTCAAAACCTGGGTATGTTGGGACAGTCTGAGAATTCATCTGAGCGGTGATCATAGTGACAGGATCAGCGCTTTTGTCAGACAAAGGTAATGATCAGGGATGCACTCTCACTGATGGAAACCAAGACTGTTGGTAGCCGATTTCAATCGTTGAGATTTGTTTTGCAAAGTATTTTTTATATGAGATATAAAAGTATATATATTATGGTTTCTAAAATTTTTGATCATTATGGGCTGAGAGGTTGAGTGTAAGACCATTTCGAGCAATACCTGATGGACTAATCTTGCATCTGCCCACAGTCCCTGGGTGTTACAAGGTGGCTTGGCCCAGGGACCACTTAGGGTAAGTGTTGGGCCCATAGAGCCCATTTGATGGGTTTCAGGGGGTGCATTGTCCATAGCAGTGTATTCGGCCAGGCCTTGTAACAAATGCTGGGCTGAACCCACGTGGCTGATGTGTAGATCAATGTTTGGGTCCCACACCATACAAGGAAGCCCAACTGGGCAGCAGTTTGGAAGGCTAAGTGAGCACACAAACTTAATGAGCCTAAAGCCCATTTCGAACTGGGCTGATTTGATCGGTATAAATGAGGGGTGGATCTGAGATTAAATCAGTTGATAGGATTGGGACTTAACTCTATCCACTCAGAGAGCCCAAGATCTAAATAAGATTTAGATCTAGGAGCCTCCTAATAGGATTAGGAGAGGGCTGATCTAATCTACAGATAAGATAAGGATTCTTCCTTATCACTTAGAGGGACTTCTAATCCAAATATGATTTGGATCAGCAATTCCTAATGGGATTAGGAGCTGATCCTTTTAAGCCTATAAAAGGAGGAGGGAATGGCAGCCTTTACACACAATAGAAAACACAAGAGAGAAAAAGGTCTCTAGTCTTCAGAGCTGAAATCATAGAAGAAAGATTTCTGCAATCTCTGCAAAAACTCTTTCATGTCGCCTCCTTCCTGCTACCACTAGACCTCCAGTTTGATCTCCAACTTTGTGAGAGAGATCAAGATTCGATCTTGATATCAGCCCTTTGTGAAAGGACTGATTGAAAGCAGTGCTCACGTGCCATCCAGTTATTCTTACGAAGGATCAGGTTCTTGGAAAACGATGCTGATTTTGCTCTATCCTGCACTGCGCCATCTTCCGTGGGAGCAGTCTTTGGATCCTTCCTTGGGCGAGAACACCTTGATTGAGAGATAATGTTTCTCTGTATCAGGTATACCTCTCTCCTACTTCTTTTGGTTCAGATCTGGTTTAGTTCATTGTTCAAGATTGATCATTGAAAATGTAATTTTCTAAATAAGGAATGCGATTCCCAGTTGAAAGGAGAGAAAAATTTTTGAAATTTGCCCCCTTCATTTTGCAAGATTTGGGCATCCATACGATGGATCTCTCATCCCTTCATGACAGATGCACCAAGTGAACATCCATGAATTGATGGTTTGTGGGATGGGGATGCTATTTGTGGAAGTGGCTTGAAGGTTGCGAGTGTAGGTATGGATATTGCAGATGCATATGGTGGAATTGTTGGAGTTGGGATTGATATGACAAACAGTTTGTTGGCCATTACAAATGCACCGGGTGAACATCTAGGAACCAATGGTTTATGTGATGGAGATGTTATTTGTGGTTGTGGCTTGGAGGTTGTGAATGCGGGTATAGATGTTAAGAGGGCCGGTAGGAATAAGGGTACACCCAGTGGGGGAGTGTGAGGTGGGTTTGTCCCGATATGAGATATTAGTCAATCCATCTTGGAAACCAAGACAACCATCATTTTTTTTAAGCTTGTTAAACTCTGAGTGAGTTACAAACTGATTGTCTACAGGAGAAGGCATTTCTCTAAACAAACTCTAGACCAAAGAAGTTGAACTTATTATGCAAAACGAAAAATGGATGAAAAAAAGGAGATGATGAAAAGATGATTTCATAACGACGCCTTTATTAAACAAAACTGAGTAATCCAAGAATTAGGTCACTTTTGCAATTATCTTTATGAAGCAACGACAGCATGTCTAGAACATTCAGGTTAACCTCATCTTGTTTTTGCTTTTCTTTTACTTCTTCTCTCCCCCTTTTTATCTTAAGGGAGCACCAAACCTCAAGAGTGGAGAATTATATGCATGAAACAAAATATAGGGAAAAGACAGGAACATGCACATGTGTGTGTGCCGTTGGTGGTGTGTATGAAATGCAAGAAGGGATGCAAGGAATTTTTGAACTTTCTAACATTGCAACTGTCCTCTTCATCTCAGACGACAAAGGTAACTAGAAAATCTTGAATCCATTATCACAGTATCATGAAACTAAAACCAAAGAGACAATATGTTTCTAACAGATCCACTCAGCCAAGATGAATAAAAAGAGAAACAAAATAGTATACTTAGTCTAAACAGCAACTAGCAAAACACATCGGATCTTAGCTTCAGATCCCCAAACAAAACAAACAT
Source organism: Nelumbo lutea (assembly GCF_056320005.1). Taxonomy (NCBI): domain Eukaryota; kingdom Viridiplantae; phylum Streptophyta; class Magnoliopsida; order Proteales; family Nelumbonaceae; genus Nelumbo; species Nelumbo lutea. Next base: position 41,915,977 of record NC_142684.1, on the reverse strand, counting down.
AATGATCCGCTAAGCTACCTTATTCAAATGGAATTGGGATTACAATGATTGAGAAAACTAAAACATAATAAAGCGAATAGTATTTTTATTGGCAATACATCCAGGTTGAAAATCCTAACAAAGAGATACCGAGGGTACTAGCTTTCTCTCTGAGTAGCTAAATGAAAATAAAATCAAGGCACAAGAAGAAAACTGCGGCATGTCTGTGTAGGCTCTGAAGACTTTAAAGAAACTGATTTGGTAGAGGCTCCATTGCCAGCTTTGACAAACACCTAGATGTTCATTACTCCAAAAAAAATGACAAGAAAGAAATCAAAAATAGAGGAAAAGAGTATGAGAAGATGACGTGATAATGTAAGAGGGGATTTTGTTTAAACTTGGTCATGGATCACTTGCCTTAAGTAACAGTTTTATCATGGCTGAAATTTATCCAGGATTGTGTCCAAGAGATTGATGAGAAGGAACGATTCTTTGTGTGTGAATTTTTCCCAATCAGATGAGAAAATATCCCGAGTGATAGCTGCTACTCTGTTTTGCCTAACTGACGAAGAACAGGGAAGGTTGATGAGTTGAGGGAGTTAAAGTTATGAGCCACCTATGTAGATTTTAGGGAATGAGAAGAATTGTGAAAACGGTGAGGGATCATCAACACTTGAATGGAAACGTGATGGATGTGGCTGTTGTAATGATCGGAGTATAGTGGTAGAAAACGATTCAAAAATGGGTATCAACAAGAAGAAAGGAGGGAAAGGAGAAGAAATAAAGAGAAGAAGAAGAAGAATGAGATGGAAAAACCGTAGGTGGAGGGGCTACTATAGCCGCACTTTGTTCTTGTCGAGAGTTGGAAGATAAAAGTGCTAAAACTGGATTAGGTCGAATGATAACCTTTCTTTCAATTTATAATAGGTCATAATGATAATCTTGTAAATTTAGGTAAGTTTAGGGAGAGTTTGGTAATTTTGAGAAATTTGGGTTAAACCGGGTCTATGGGCATCAAACCGGGATTCTAGATGGATAGTGTGAGCATTGGGAAACAGCTAACCTGGGCTGACTTGGAGTCACCACCCATTTGTTACGTGAAATGGAGGTGATGGGACCTCCGAGTATGGCATAAAAAATCATTTTCGTTTGTAGTAACTCCAAAGCCCGAGGCACTAGCTACACTACTCTAGCTAAGAATCAGATGGGAGAGAGAAGGGGTTAGGCACCCCACTCCCAAGTCCAATAGATGGGGCCCATATGGGGTTCCAAAGTAAGCACAAATAACAATTAATTAAGAAAACTAAAAAAAGCAAAGCAAACCACTAGAATAAATTTTTCCTATTTTTATTTTTTATTTTTTTACATTTATTTTTATTGCTATACTTTTATCATTTTTTCTCTCTTTTTTTTTTTAATTTTCTTTCTTTTTTTTTTGTCTTCTCATGGCACACTACTTGTGTATTTATTATTTAATTGGTCACTAGCCTACTTTTTCTCCTCTAACCTTTCCAAACTTGCCAATATATTTGAGGGTAAGTTTCTTAAACTACCCTTATGGTTTAGCTAATTCACTAAGTGTACCCTTACTTTTTAAAAATTGACTGACGCTACCCCTACTATTTCTGACAATTGACTAATACTTTCCTTACCATTAGCATTTGTTATCATTCCGTCAAAACCCGTATACACGTGAGACCACGTGATGTTTAAAATTCTTTTAAAACCAAACATTACCCCCTCCCTCATCCCAAATTCCTTTTCAAGAGAACCGAAAAACCATTGTTCATTGTCTCTTCCATTTCTCGACACAATGGCGGCGAACCGGTATTGACCCTCTCCACCTCCATCCAGGTCCCTTCCTCGATCTCTCTCTCTCCTCTTTCTCTCTCTTTCCCCCTCTTCTTCTTCGTGAAAATTCTACTAATTTCGTGGACTGTTTGTTTCTATCTTTGGTTAATTTGAATCTGAAATTTCCCCATGAATCTGCTCAACAAGAAGAGACAAGGTAGAGAATGAAGCTCAACCTTGTCATCCAACGCCATCAAGTCTCTGCTACTCCCCCTATCATAGACAAAAAGGTTAAGGACAATAAATAGGAGGTTGGAGAGCCAAAGGAAAGCAGGCTGGATGAGACCATGATGAAGCCATTCTTGAGGTGAAGGGAAGAGAGATCCATCATATGGATGGCTGAACCCTACAGAAAGGTAGGGCAAAATTTAAAAAATTTCTCTCTCTCACCTGGGAATCACATTCCTTGTTTTAGAAAAACTACGTTTTTCAAGGATCAATCTTGAACCAAGAATCGAACCAGATCTGAACCAAAATAGTAGGAGAGGGATAAACCAGATATGATGAAACAATATTCTCCAATGAAGGTGTTCACGCCCAAAGAAGTCTCCAAAGACTACTCCCACTGAAAATGACACAATGTAGGGTGGAGCAGAATCAATAGTGTTCTTCCCAAGAACCGAACCGGTCTAACAAGAATTCGATGGAGGCTATGAACACGACTTCAGATCAACCTTTCTCCAAAGACTGATATCAAGAACTATTCTTGATTGCTCCTACAAAACTAGAAACCGAATTGACAGTAGGCGGCAACTGGAGGAGAATGCAGGGAGAAGATAGTGCAGTCACACTATTGCTGTCTTCTCTCTGTATGATCTGAGCTCTGATCTCTGGGGTGTTGGGATATGATGGGATGAACTGAATGGTTCACCCCTCCTCCTTTTCTAGACTTAAAGAGATCAACTTCTAATCCCATTAGGAGTTTCCTAATTCAAATCCTTATTTGAATTTGGACTCTCTTTAAGTGATAAGGATAAATCCTTATCTTATCTGCAGATTAGATCAACTCTCTCATAATCTCATTAGGAGGTTTCCAGATCCAAATTTAGATCTGGACTCTCTGAGTGGATAGGGATAACTCCCTATCCTATCTACTGATCTAATCCTAGACCCGCCCCTCTCTTTAATTAGTCTAACTAAACCAGTTCAAAATGGGCTTTAGGCCCAATAAGTCTATGTGCTCATTAACCTTCCAAACTGTTGTCCAGTTGGGCTTCTCTATATGGCGTGAGACCAAAACATTGATCTACACATCAGCCACATGGGTTCCGCCCAGCCTCCATTACAAGGTCGGGCCGAATTCACTAGAAAGACAGTGAACCCCCTAAAGCCCATCACATGGGCTCTTAATGGGCCCAACACTTACACTAAGTGGTCCCTGGGCTAAGCCACCTTATAAAAACCCAGGGGCTGTGGGCAGATGCAAGATTAGCCCATCAAGTATTACTCTCAATGGTCTTATACTTAAACTCTAAGTCCATAATGATCAAACATTGTCCGACAAGAGAAAACCTCTCCCTTGGCTGCAAGGAACAGTGATGCACTCTCTACTCACAGGGATCCCGGGAATTAAAACCTTTTGCAAACATTTTGAAACCATAATATATATATATATTGTATGTATATCTGTATATAAATATATTTTGCAAAACAAATTTCAATGATTGAAATCGGCTGCCGGCAGTCTTGGTTTCCATTAGAGAGAGTGCATCCTCGATCATTACCTTTGTCCGACAAAGGGGCTGATCTTGTCACTATGATCACCCACTCAGATGAATTCTCAGATTGTCCCAACATACCTAGGTTTTGACCCCCACTAATGATCTCACTGATTGGCATATCAATGACAGCCCAATCCAACACCTAGTGCAGTATCATAATCGAGTCTAGGGGTTAGGTGTAACTTTCCAGTTTTGCCCATCAATCTCCAAGGTATAGGGCAATACTGAAAATCTGGTCCGGTTCAGGTTTTCAAATAAACCTACACTACATGTACCTCGGGTCTCACTCTAGTAGCTGAGACAGGCTACACCAACACTTGGCGGCACATCAGTGTCAGTCTTGGTAGGATAAATCTCCCTAGACTTATCCAATGACTATGAACATTTTAAACTAACACTAGTCTCATAAGTGTCCAGTTTAAGGGTATTACATAGAAACACATCATTATAACATGAATCAAATATGTACTTTATTCATTTACAATAAATTTCATAATGTACATCAATTTGATTGGAGCTAAGGGCATACACTGTCTAACAGCTCCCACTTGCACTTAGGTCCAATCTGGTATAAGCCAGAGTCCCAGACTTTCCACGTGTTTCTCAAACACTTTCTATGTGGGTGGCTTATTCAATGGGTCTGCTACATTCTCCGCTGACGCAACCTTCTGAATCAGGACGTCCCCTCTACCAACAATCTCCCATAGTACGTGGTACTTCCTCTCGATGTGCTTCAACTTTGAGTGGGCCTGTGGCTCCTTAGCCTGAGCGATAGCTCCATTGCTATCACACAACAACGGGATGGGTGATGTGCTGGATAAAACTACTCCCAATTCATGAATGAACTTTTTCATCCACACGACTTCTTTGGCAGCTTCACTTGCGGCAATGTATTCGACTTTATTTATGGAATCTATCGTAAACCCCTGTTTGCTACTTTTCCAGCTGATGAACCTACAATTTATTTATAATTTTTGAGGACTTTAGCATGGATTTTTATGCCGGTTTTATTAATTTTTACCTTAATTTAGCTTAATGCTAAGAATAAGTTTCAGGGGTAATTAATCCAAGAAAATGAAGGAAAAAGGCAAGAAAAGAATGTTCAAAAAGATCAAATCCAGCCCAGCCCGGTTGTGGAAGCAAGAGAGAGCACTTCGGCCCAAGAAGAGCAAGTGGATTCCTTGAGAAAACCCAAGAAAAGAAAGCCTAGCTAAGAGTAGAATTCGGCCCAGTAAGGAAGGCCCATTCTCAGCCCAAAAGAGCAGCTCAATGTATAGCTATCATGTGCTAAGAGAGAGCCTAAGTGCAGCCCAAATAGCAGCCCTTAGGAAGCTTTCAAGAGAGCTCTAGAAAGCTCAAGAAAGGGGTGTAATACACCCCATTCTAGAGGCTTCAAGAAGGGGCAAGAACCCCCTTGAAAAACTATATAAGGAGGCCTCTAGGAGGGGTGAGAGGTGTTCAATTGCTTGAGAGGAAGGCTCTCCCACTCTTAGAGGTTCGGCCACCTTGAGAGAAGAGAAGAGAAGAAGGTTAGGCGCAAGGAAGAAGAAGAAGAAGGGCTGAAGGAAGTTCAAGACAAGCAATCTAGAAGAGAAGGTGAGTTCGAAATTGGGGGTTTGTGATTCAAAGATCATTTGTAATAACTCAATTGTAGTTTCATTCTCCTTTAATTTGAATTCTGTTTCTTTGTTTTATTTTTTTTCTTCTTTCTCCTTCTTTCATTCTTCCTTGATGTATTTCAGCTTGTAAAATTTCAGTTCAGCAATCTAATTCTTTTTTTATTCATTCGAATGGTCATGAATTGTACTTGGAGTTTCTTGAATAAGGGTGTTTTTGTAGATTAATTCAGCCAACTAACCTTCAAAACTCAGATATGAATTCTCAGATCTAAGATTGCAAGATCTGAATTGCTTGAAAGAGAATTCAGATCTTCAATTTTCAGATTGGCCGAATGGATCTAAATCTTGGAATTCCTAGAGTGCTTGAGAGAGACTCTAGGAATTCAAATCTACTATTCAAGAACTGAATTGGATGCAAGATTAGAGATAACTTGCACAATTCAATTGGTGATCAATTCAGTTTTGAATTGATGCCTTAGAAGTGTTTGAAGAAATGCATGTATGGGGATTAGATTCTTGTTAGAGATAGAAGAATTGTCACTCATGCATAGGATGAAAATGCGCTTGAGAGAGGCTGTTCATGACCTTGGGGTTTCACCAAACCAAGGTTCAATTATGATTTATTTGAATGATCCAAATTGATAGATTGCTGAATTCTGAGATTGAAATTTACTGCTTACTCTTCTAACCTGGTTTGAAGGCAATTGGACCAATGATTTAGATAGATTTTAATTTTGGATTTTTAGCTTTCATTAAAGTTTTGATTTATTTGTTAATCAGATAAGAAATACTCAATTTAGTATTGATACTTGTTTCCTAAATCCTCGTGGGAATGATACTTCACTCACTACTTTATTACTTGAACGGTTAGTGCACTTGCTAGTGTCAGAATGAGCCACACATCAAGTTTTTGGCACCGTTGCCGGGGATTTATAGAAGCAATATTAGGAACGATTGATCATTCTTAATCTGATTTTTTGCATTGCATTCACGGCTGGTTTTTAAATTTTCATCTTACATTTCAGCCTTGAATGCAAGGGCTGCATTGATGGAGCCATGGTTCTTCTATTGATATTTGATTGTTCCATCATTTGTTTTAGTTTTAGTGTAGCTGAAGTAGATCTGATTTCTCTTATTTGGATTCTATTACCTCCAAAAAGAAAAAAAAAATTTATAAATCTCAAAATGAGTTCAGATCTGAATTGCATTCAGCAATCAGAGCTACACTCATCCAAAAAGATTTTGGTTGCATTGCTGTATTTTGTTTTAGCTTTCTTCATTTCTAAAAAAAAAAATACATATATATATATATATAGAAAAAGAAAAAAAAACAATGAAAGAATAGCATGAAAGCTTTCAGATCTGAACTTCAAATCTAACTTTCAAATCTGAAACTCAAATCTGAAGTTCAGATCTGAGTTCAGCCAAGTGCAGGTCTGCATTTTGCTAGGTTCAGATTTGAGTTCATCTGAACTCAGACCTGAACCTACTCAATTATGACTGATATTTTGATACATCAAACTTGTCTCATGGCTGAAATTGTAGCAAAGAATGAAAGAAATTTGATGTGAACTCAGACTTGGGGTCAGATCTGAGTTCAGTTGGTTGCAAATCTGCTAGGTTCAGATCTGAGTTCATCTGAACTCAAACCTGAACCTACTCACTTCTGATGTGAATTTGGCACCCCATTCATATTGTGAGATATCAGATTTGCTTCGAGAATCAAAGGGTAGCAAGTAATGAAAAATATTTGAAAGAATGACATGTGAGCCTTCAAATCTGAACCTCAGATTTGAACTCAAATCTGAGCTCAGTTGGTTGCAGGTCTGAATGCATTTGGGTTCAGATCTGAGTTCATCTGAACTCAAACCTGAACCCACTCTATTCCGATGTGAATTCGGGTAGTAACAGCACCCAATTCACAATTTGATGCATCAGACTTGCCTCATTGATGAAAATATAAGCCATGAATGGTAAAATCAGATCTGAAATGCATGAGAATCTGAGGCAGTATGAGTACATGATCTGAAATTTCTTTGAACTTGATGTTTTATTATCATTTAAATCTCTTGCACCCAATCTGAATTGATGTTTGGATTAGATTAGGACTGATGTTTGTAAGGCCTGAAAGGTCCAAAAAGAGCTTCATATTTTAGATTGTAATATACTGGCATTCAGATCTGAATCCAGGCTGCTTACAGTATAAACATTGTAGACCTGATTTCAGGTTTCGGCAATCACTGAACATGAGCCACTCAGGCTTGGATGTCCATTTCTAAATTTAAAGTTTTTGTTGGCCAACTCTGTTTTCTAATAAAGTTACAGATATGAAGTGCAGGTGGTTTGATATGAGATCTGATCTGAAATATCTTTGGACTGAGTTTTGTTCTGTAAAACTGCTAACATCAGATCTGAATTGCAGCAATTAACAATACCAAATATTGCAGACCCGATTTTCAGGTCTTAGCAAGTGTTTGATATGCATCAGCTATACAGGTTTGGGCTTCAATTGTAGAGCTTAAAATTCTTAAATCAAGCCTAACTCAGGACTGGTTTTAGTTTATTTCAGGTCCTTTTAATATATTTTTCAGATCAGATCTGATATCAGCCCTAAAGCATCACAGATTTGATTCCAACCTTAATGGTTGTATATTGCAGTGTATACCAATGAGTGTGTATGAGATATACAGCTCAGATCTGAATTATTATTTATTAATTTTCTCTAGACTAACAATACCAAAGACTTGCAGATCTGAACTCAACTAAATTGGATCTGAATTCATATGTTGCAATCGATGGATGTAGATAAAGGAACCTTGAATAAGATGTTGATCTACTTTTAGTTAGCTGCATTTATTTGTTTTAAGATGTAGGTTTGTATATTCCAATACTTCACTATACATTTTCAGTTGTAATAAGGTTAGTTATTTTGTAAATATTGGCTTGTTTATTGCCTTGACTTTCGCAGTTTCTGACAAGCAGAGTCGAGCTGGAGGAAATCCTCTAAGACCCGGAGATTGAAAGAACTCTCCGTGTCTGACTAAGAGCAGCCAAACAAGTCCAGCAAGAAGCTCAAGAAGCTCAAGAGGCTCAAGAAATGGCTGAGCAGAGGACTATGATGGACTATGCCAAACCCACTCTCACTGGAGCTGCCTCCAGCATTATCAGGCCCAATATTGCTGCTAACAACTTTGAGATCAAACCTGGCATCATACAAATGATTCAAAACATGGTGCAATTCTGTGGATTGGCCCACGAAGATCTCAATGCACACATTTCTAACTTTTTAGAAGTTTGTGACACCTTCAAACACAATGGGGTAAGTGATGATGCCATTAGATTGAGGTTATTCCCATTTTCTTTGAAGGATAAAGCCAAAGCATGGCTGAATTCATTACCGGCAGGATCAATAGCTACGTGGGATGAAATGGCCAGCCGTTTTCTCTCTAAATATTTTCCCCTTTCAAAAACTGCTAAAATGAAGAATGACATCACTATTTTTTTCCAGCAAGAGGGGGAATCTTTATACGAGTCATGGGAACGATACAAGAAGCTATTAAGGAGAGTTCCTCACCATGGCCTCCCCATTTGGCTGCAAGTGCAGACTTTCTATAATGGTCTTACTGACTCAAATAAGACCATATTAGATGCTGTAGCCAGAGGGTCCATAAATAATAAAACTCCTGAGGTCGCCCATGCACTTATTGAGGAAATGACAGTCAACAACTATCAATGGCATTCTGAAAGAACTCAAACTAGGAAGCAGCATGGCTTGCATAATGTTGATACTTATACGGCACTATCTGCACAAATAGGAGCACTCAGTAAGAGAATAGATGAAATGCAGATAGCCGCCATGCATGTGCAGCCTCTTAATTATGAATTGTGTGGGGGAGGCCACATCAGTACTGACTACCAAGTTGGCAATCAGTTCAGGCCATCTACTGAACAAGTTGACTATGTCAGCAATTCGTCAAGACAACAGGGTTATCAGAGTCACCATACTTTTCATCCAGGATGGAGGGGACATTCAAATAAGTCCTGGCCAAATCAGCACACTTCCAAGCCATTCCACCAGACTTATCATCAACCTGAACCAAAGTGCAATTTGGAGGAACTGATGACAAAATTTATAGCAGGTGCAAAAACCAGGTTCCAGAACCAGGAAGCCTCAATCAAAAACCTGAAAAACATAGTGGGGCAATTGGTACAATTAATCTCTTCCAGACTGCCAGGAACTCTTCCAAGCAACACTGAAGTGAATCCACGAGAGCAGGTGCAAGCTATTACCTTAAGGAATGGAAAAGAGTTGCCCGAGGTAGAAAAGAAGAATTGGGCTGAACCCAAGGCAGAAACAAGCCTTAGGACCGGACAACAGAAGACGAAACAACCAGAAGCACAACAAGGGATGCACCAGCAGCCACAAGTTCCATTCCCTAACAGGCTGAAGCAACAAAATTTGGAAAAGGAATTTGGTAAGTTTCTTGAAATATTTAAAAGTTTATATATTAATATTCCTTTTGCTAATGCTTTAGCCCAGATGCCACACTATGCAAGGTTTTTGAAGGAATTATTGGCAAACAAAAGGAAACTGGGAGATGTGGCTACAGTTGCTTTAAATGAGGAATGTTCTGCTATCCTTCTGAACAAGCTGCCATAGAAACTCAAAGATCCAGGGAGTTTCACTATTCCTTGTACAATTGGTAGTTTAAAAATTGAAAAAGCTTTATGTGACCTGGGAGCTAGCATCAATTTAATGCCATATTCTATCTTCAAGATATTGGGGTTGAATGAACCCCAACCCACTAGAGTGGCATTACAATTGGCTGATAGATCCATTAGACATCCTAGGGGGATCATAGAAGATGTGTTAGTTAAAGTTGATAAATTCATTTTTCCATTTGATTTCATTGTGTTAGACATGCAAGAAGATGTGGAGGTCCCGCTTATCCTAGGGAGACCTTTCCTGGCTACCGGGAAAGCAATGATTGATGTCCAACAAGGACAACTCAGCCTTAGGATACAAGATGAGGAGATAATTTTGATGGAAGAGGACAGCAAGCCTTCCGTTCAGCCCCAAAGGCGCCTGAACCCCAACATGAAAGAAGTGGTAAAGGCTGAAATAATTAAGTTGTTAGATGCTGGGATCATTTATCCTATTTCTGATAGTTTTTGGATAAGCCCTGTGCAAGTTGTGCCCAAGAAAGGGGGTATGACTATTGTTCCAAATGAGAAAAATGAACTCATCCCTACTAGAACCGTCACCGGATGGCGTGTGTGTATTGACTATAGAAAATTAAATGAAGCCACCCGAAAGGACCATTTCCCTCTCCCATTTATGGACCAAATGTTGGAGAGGCTAGCCGGATTGTTTCTTGGATGGATATTCAGGGTATAACCAGATACCAATTGCACCAGATGATCAAGAAAAGACCACTTTTACTTGCCCATATGGAACCTTTGCATACCGAAGGATGCCCTTTGGGTTATGCAATGCCCTAACTACCTTTCAGCGATGTATGATGTCTATATTTTCTGATATGGTTAAAAAATTTATTGAGATCTTTATGGATGATTTTTCAGTTTTTGGCTCTTCGTTTGATGCATGTTTGAATAATCTGGAACAGGTGCTTACTAGATGCAAAGAAACAAATCTTGTGTTGAATTGGGAGAAATGTCATTTTATGGTGCAAGAAGGCATAGTGCTTGGACACAAGATCTCTCAAAGAGGTATCGAAGTCGACAAGGCCAAGGTGGAGGCAATTGAAAAACTACCACCCCCAACATCTGTTCGTTTGTTGAGAAGTTTCTTAGGACATGTCGGATTCTATAGGAGGTTTATTAAGGATTTCTCAAAAATTGCCAAGCCCATTATCTACCTTGCTTCAAAAAGAAGTGACTTTTGAATTTTCAACTGAATGCCTTCATGGTTTCAACATCTTGAAAGACAAATTGATCCATGCACCTATCATGGTGGCACCAGATTGGACCCTCCCATTTGAATTAATGTGTGATGCGAGTGATTCTGCTATAGGAGCTATTTTAGGACAAAGAATGAACAAACATTTTCAGCCAATTTACTATGCTAGCAGAACCTTGACTGGACCCCAACTCAATTACACCACCACAGAAAAGGAGCTACTAGTAGTAATATTTGCACTTGACAAGTTTCGTTCATATCTGATATTATCCAAAGTTGTTGTCTACACAGATCACTCGGCATTAAGGCACTTTCTTACCAAGCAAAACTCAAAACCAAGACTGATCAGGTGGATCCTTTTATTGCAAGAGTTTGACATTGAGATTAGAGACATGAAGGGTACTGCAAACCTGGCTGCTGACCATTTCTCCCGGTTGGACAAGGTAAGCTCGAAAGAGGAGATAACCAACAACATTCAAGAAGAATTTCCGGATGAGCAGCTGTACTCAATACAGAAATACTCATATCCTTGGTGTGCTGATTTTGCTAATTATCTAGCTGCACAAGTCCTTCCTCCTAACCTTTCATATCAACAGAAAAAGAAATTCCTTTCTAATGTAAAATACTATCTGTGGGAGGAACCCTTTTTGTATAAATTGTGTGCAGATCAGATCATAAGGAGATGTGTCCCTGAGGAGGAGATGGAGTCGGTACTCCAATTTTGCCATGATAAAGAAGCAGGAGGTCATTTTGGAGCTAGTCGCACTGCAGCCAAGGTTTTTATTGGCCCACACTTTTCAAAGATGCCCATAGGTATGTGTCCACATGTGACAAATGCCAAAGATCGGGAAACATTTCCCGACGAAATGAAATACCCCTTTCCAATATTTTGATATGTGAAATCTTTGATGTTTGGGGTATAGATTTCATGGGACCTTTCCCGAATTCTTTTGGGAATAAGTACATCCTCGTTGCAGTTGACTATGTATCCAAATGGGTAAAAGCCATGGCTTTACCCACAAATGACTCAAGAAGGGTGGTACACTTCCTAATAAAGCTATTCTCCCGATTTGGCACTCCGCGAGCTATAATTAGTGATAGGGGAACTCACTTCTGCAATAGCCAATTTGAAAGGTTAATGCAGAAATATGGAATTACACATAAATTAGCTACCCCTTATCACCCTCAAACTAGTGGCCAAGTGGAGTTGGCTAATAGGGAACTCGAAAGATTTCTAGAAAAGACCATAGCATCTGCCAGAAAAGATTGGTCCATCAAATTAGATGATGCATTATGGGCATACAGAATTGCATTTAAGACACCCATTGGCATGTCCCCCTACAGATTGGTCTTTGGTAAAGCATGCCATTTACTAGTTGAATTAGAACAGAAGGCCTATTGGGCTCTTAAATTCTTAAATTTTGACATTCAGGCCACAGGGGCTAAAAGGCGGTTGCAATTGAATGAATTTGATGAATTCAGACTTGCCGCCTATGAGAATGCCAAAGTTTATAAAGAAAGAATAAAAAATTGGCATGATAAGAACTTGCTGAGACGGGACTTTTATGTAGGCCAACATGTATTGTTATATAATTCCTGTCTCCGCTTGTTTCTAGGTAAGCTGAGATCCAGGTGGTCTGGACCCTTTACCATTTCACAGGTTTTTCCCCATGGGGCTATAGAACTCACTCACCCGGTTCAGGGCACGTTTAAAGTAAATGGTCAGCGCCTGAAAACATATTTAATGGGCGGTACTGTACCCCCTCCATCCACTATTTATCTTGATAACCAATAATCTTTTATGCTTGCTCATGAATAGGTTAAGGCATCTTTTTGTCATTTATCTTTTTAGAATATTAGTTAGTAAAATAAAGTTCTTTTTCTCAAAATTCCAATTCTTTAAGGACTCAGTTCATCCATTTCTTTTCTTCAGTTTGTTCTAGCAAGTGTGATTCCCTAACACTACGAACATTGAGGACAATGTTCATCTTAAGTGTGGGGGAGTGAGCCTGAGGCTAGGGTATGGGGGCTAAAACCATGCACCTCATTCACCCCAACACACATATGCAGGCAATGACATAACCAAAAAAAATAAAAGACTGGAACTCCTCAAGTTCATTACTATCTATTTGATGATTTTTAAGAAGGATTTCAATAAGTTGAGGGAGACTGTCGTACTTGTTAAGTTTTTATTCTTGTGAATGACCCAATTTGATATATGCATGAGAAAAGGGGAGTTGAATATGCCTTTTAGCATGACTAGCCCTAACTATCTTCATGTGTATGGAAGCCCTTGATTTCATGGTTAATGATCAAGAGAGCTAGTGCACATCTGAAGTGCTGATTCTTGAGGTTCAATAATTGCAAAGAATGACAAAAGCCCAAATTGACTCCGCTATTTTGAGCTGAATAGTAAAACTAGCAGCTCAGAACATGAGTCCTATTTACCTACCTCAAGTAAGTGACCAGTGTGAGATGGAGCATAAGATGCACTCACATCAAAAAAAAAAAAAAAAGAGAAAAGTGTGTGAGATGGAGCATAAAATACACTCACACCAGAAAAAGAAGAAGAAAAGAGTGAGATGGAGCATAAGATGCACTCACCCTTAGAAATAAGTAATTGTGGTGACAACTAAGGTTCAAAGGGGCACTCTAAAGTTGAACTCTCATTGAGATTTAGTTACAGATGTGAAACGTAGTGAAATTTGATTATTAACCTTGACAATTAAGGAGCTGATTTATATATGAATTAGGAGTGAAGGCTAGACTATGATGAAACTCATATTCTCCTTTCCTTGGATCTTATACTTATGTTAAATTGAAATTTACAAGAATAAGAGCTGAGTACTTACAAAAGTTCCCCGACTACTCAATTCATTTCTATCTTAAAAAGTTCACCAAGTAAATGGTAAGAACAAAAGGGGGGAATGTTCAGTTTATGGCTGATGTCTTTGCTTGAGGACAAGCAAAAGCTTAAGTGTGAGGGTATTTGATGAACCTACAATTTATCTATAATTTTTGAGGACTTTAGCATGGATTTTTATGCTGGTTTTATTAATTTTTGCCTTAATTTAGCTTAATGCTAAGAATAAGTTTCAGGGGTAATTAATCCAAGAAAATGAAGGAAAAAGGCAAGAAAAGAAGGTTGAAAAAGATCAAATCCAGCCCAGCCCGGTTGTGGAAGCAAGAGAGAGCACTTCAGCCCAAGAAGAGCAAGTGGATTCCTTGAGAAAACCCAAGAAAAGAAAGCCTAGCTAAGAGTAGAATTCGGCCCAGCAAGGCCCATTTTCAGCCCAAAAGAGCAGCTCAATGTATAGCTATCATGTGCTAAGAGAGAGCCTAAGTGCAACCCAAATAGCAGCCCTTAGGAAGCTTTCAAGAGAGCTCTAGAAAGCTCAAGAAAGGGGTGTAATACACCCCATTCTAGAGGCTTCAAGAAGGGGCAAGAGCCCCATTGAAAAACTATATAAGGAGGCCTCTAGGAGGGGTGAGAGGTGTTCAATTGCTTGAGAGGAAGGCTCTCCCACTCTTAGAGGTTCAGCCACCTTGAGAGAAGAGAAGAGAAGAAGGTTAGGCGCAAGGAAGAAGAAGAAGAAGGGCTGAAGGAAGTTCAAGACAAGCAATCTAGAAGAGAAGGTGAGTTCGAAATTGGGGGTTTATGATTCAAAGATCATTTGTAATAACTCAATTATAGTTTCATTCTCCTTTAATTTGAATTCTGTTTCTTTGTTATATTTTTTTTCTTCTTTCTCTTTCTTCCATTCTTCCTTGATGTATTTCAGCTTGTAAAATTTCAGTTCAGCAATCTAATTCATTTTTTATTCATTCGAATGGTCATGAATTGTACTTGGAGTTTCTTGAATAAGGGTGTTTTTGTAGATTAATTTGACCAACTAACCTTCAAAACTCAGATCTGAATTCTCAGATCTGAGATTGCAAGATCTGAATTGCTTGAAAGATAATTCAGATCTACAATTTTCTTATTGGCCGAATGGATCTAAAGCTTGGAATTCCGAGAGTGCTTGAGAGAGACTCTAGGAATTTAGATCTACTATTCAAGAACTGAATTGGATGCAAGATTAGAGATAACTTGTACAATTCAGTTGGTGATCAATTCAGTTTTGAATTGATGCCTTAAAAGTGTTTGAAGAAATGCATGTATGGGGATTAGATTCTTGTTAGAGATAGAAGAATTGTCACTCATGCATAGGATGAACATGCGCTTGAGAGAGGCTGTTCATGACCTTGGGGTTTCACCAAACCAATGCTCAATTATGATTTATTCGAATGATCCAAATTGATAGATTGCTGAATTTTGAGATTGAAATTTACTGCTTACTCTTCTAACTTTATTTGAAGGCAATTGGACCAATAATTTAGATAGATTTTAATTTAGGATTTTTAGCTTTCATTAAAGTTTTGATTTATTTGTTAATCAGATAAGAAATACTCAATTTAGTATTGATACTTGTTTCCTAAATTCTCGTGGGAACGATACTTCACTCACTACTTTATTACTTGAACGGCTAGTGCACTTGCTAGTGTCACAGTGAACCACACATCACCAGCAAACAACACACGATCCTATGGTGAAAACATACCCGGATGTAGACTTGAAGGAAGAGATAGACCCATCGTATGAACGCCCAAATCTTGTGGAATAAAGGGGCGAATTTCAAAAATTTTTCTCTCCCTTTCAACTAGGAATCACATACCCTATTTAGAAAATCATATTTCCAATGATCAATCTTGAACCAAAAACTGAACCAAAAGTAATAGGAGAAGGTTATACCTGATACGGAGAAGTAATATCTCCCAATGAAGGTGTTCACGCCCAAGGAAGTATCCAAAGACGGTTCCCACTGAAGATGGCGCAGTGCAGGATAGAGAAGAATAAACAGTATTCTTCTCCAATAATTATGTCCTTCGCAATAAACAACTGGATGGCACATGAGCATAGCTTCCTATCTATTCATTCTCAAAGAACTGATGTCAAGATCGAATCTTGACTTCTCCCACAACTGGAGATCGAACTGGAAAACAGAGCGGCAAGAACAAGGAGGCGGCAAGAAAGAATTCTGCAAGGTTGCTTAATTCTTT
The DNA here is from genome assembly GCF_056320005.1 of Nelumbo lutea. Lineage (NCBI taxonomy): Eukaryota > Viridiplantae > Streptophyta > Magnoliopsida > Proteales > Nelumbonaceae > Nelumbo > Nelumbo lutea. The sequence goes on along the minus strand of NC_142684.1, from coordinate 41,899,787 downwards.
CTTCTGTGTCTTTCAACACTCAAGAGAATGTGAGTATGTCTATTCTAAAGGTTGTTACCCCCTCCTTAATTGTAAACCCAAACGATCAGCTCCTAATCCAATTAGGAGTTGCTGATCCAAATCTTATTTGGATCAAAACATCTCATTAGGTGATAAGGGTTAACCCCTATCTTATCTGTAGATTAGATTAGCTTTCTTGTAATCTCAATAGGAGGTTTCTAGATCTGAATCACATTTAGATCTGGACTCTCTGAGTGGATAGGGTCAAAACCCTATCCTATCTGCTAATCCATCTCAGAATTTGCCCCATATTTAACTAATTAAATAGCCTAGTTCGAAATGGTCTTTAGGCTCATTACGCTTATGTGCTCACTTAACCTTCCTAACTACTGCCCAATTGGGCTTCCTTGTATGGTGTGGGACTAAAGCATTGATCTACACATCAGCCACATGGGTTCGACCCAGCCTTTGTTACAAGGCCTGGCCGAATACACTGTTATGGACAATGCACCCACTAAAACCCATCAAATGGGCTCTATGGGCCCAACACTTACCCTAAGTGGACCCTGGACCAAGCCACCTTACCTAGGGACTGTGGGCAGATGCAAGATTAGCCCATCAGGTATTATCCTCAATGGTCTTACACTTAACCTCTCAGCCCATAATGATCATACACTACTGGACAAGAGAGGACCTCTCCCTTGGCTACAAGGAACAGTGTTGCACTCTCTACTTATATGGATCCTGGGAATTAAAACCTTTTTGCAAACCTTTTAGAAACAATAATATATATACTTTTATATCTCATATAAAATATACTTTGCAAAACAAATCTCAATGATTGAAATCGGTTGTCGGCAGTCTTGGTTTCCATCAGTGAGAGTGCATCCCCGATCATTACCTTTGTTTGACAAAGGGGCTGATCCTGTCACTATGATCACACACTCAGATGAATTCTCAAACTGTCCCAACATACCTAGGTTTTGACCCCCACTAAGGATCTCACTAATAGGTACATCAAAGACAGCCCAATCTGACACCCAGTCAGTATCATAATCGAGTCTAGGGGTCGGGTGTAACTTTCCAGTTTTGCCCATCAATCTCCAAGGTCTAGGGCAATGCTGGAAATCTGGTCCGGTTTAAAAATTCAATTAATACTATACTGTATGCACCTAGGGTCTCACCCTGGTAGCTGAGACAGGCCACCCCAACCGACTTGGTGGCACAACAATGTCAGCCTTGTCAGGATAGGTCTCCCTAGACCGACCCACTAGCTGTGAACATTGTAAACTAACACAAGTCTCATTAAGTGTCCAGTTTAAGGGTATTACACAGAAACATACCAAGGGAACATGAATCAAATATGTACTTTTATTCATTTACAATAAACTCATAATGTACAACATTCTGATTGAAGCTAAGGGCATACAAAACTATCTAGCAGCTTCCACTTGCACTTATGTCCAATCAGGTAGAAGTCGGAGTCCCATGCTTTCCACGTGTTTCTCAAACACTTTCTATGATAGTGGCTTCATCAATGGGTTTGCTACATTTTCTGCTGACGCTACCTTTTGAATCAGAACATCCCCTCTACCAACAATATCCCATAGTACGTGGTACTTCCTCTCGATGTGCTTCGACTTCGAGTTGGCTCGTGGCTCCTTAGCCGGAGCAATGGCTCCATTGTTGTCACACAACAACAGGATGGGTGATGTGCTGGATGGAACTACTCCCAATTCGTGAATGAACTTCTTCATCCGCACGGCTTCTTTGGCAGCATCACTTGCGGCAATGTACTCTGCCTCGGTCGTGGAGTCTGTAGTGGACCCCTATTTTCTGCTTTTCCAGCAAACAACACACAATCCTATCGTGAAAACATATCCAGATGTAGACTTTCTATCATCTGGATTTGACTGAAAATCAGCATCTGTATACCATTGGATCTATAGTAAGCTACCATCGAATACTAGACAAAACTCTTTTGCCCTTCGAAGGTACTTAAATATGTTTTTCACAACAGTCCAGTGCTCCTGCCCTGGGTTGGCCTGAAATCTTCTTACTACTCTCACTGCCTGAGCAATGTCAAGACGAGTGCACAACATGGCATACATGATGCTCCCTATGGCAGAGGCATAGGGAATGTCTTTCAAGCCATCAATCTCCTCAGAAGTCTTGGGAGACATCTTCTTGGAGAGAGTGACTCCGTGCCTGAAAGGAACATTTCCTTTCTTGGAGTTTTCTATGCTATATCTTTTGACTATTTTGTCAATGTAAGCAGATTGGGATAACACTATTATCTGCTTCGATCTATTTCTATAGAGTCGAAGACCCAATATATAGGAGGCTTCTCCAAGATATTTCATGGAGAATTGCTATGAAAGCCATACTTTCACCGTAGTTAACATTCCTACATCATTCCCAATGAGTAGAATGTCATCTACATACAGAACCAAAAAGGTAACCTTATCTCCACTGTACTTCCTATAGACACAGGGTTCGTTCGGATTTTGCTTGAAGTCAAACGATTTGACAGCAGAGTCCAAACGGATGTTCCAATGTCTAGAAGCTTGCTTAAGTCCATAAATGGATCTGTTATGTTTACATCCCATGTTTTCCAGACCTGCAGCAATGAAGCCTTGCGGCTGCTGCAAATTGATATCTTCAGTAAGATATCCATTTAGGAATGGAATTTTGACATCCATCTGCCAAATCTCATAATCATGGTATGCTGCTATAGCTAGCAAGATCCTAATGGATTTAAGCATGGCCACAGGCAAAAAGGTTTTCTTAAAGTCGATGCCCTCTTTGTGAGTGTACCCTTTCGCCACTAGACGAGCTTTGAAGGTCTCAACACTACCATCAAGGCCCTTCTTCCTCTTGAAAATCCATTTGCAACCAATTACTTTTACCCCAGAGGGTGGATCTACTAGAGTCCAGACTCCATTGGTCTCCATTGAATCCATCTCTGCTCTCATGGCCTCCACCCACTTCTGGGAATCTATGTCCAACATAGCTTCCGTGTAAGTCACGGGATCCTCCTCACTAGTTAAGGTTTCCACCAAGTAACTATCCTGGTCACAACCATAACGGACTGGTGGCCTGGATGCTCGAGTGGATCTTCTAGGTTGGTCACTACCTGGAACTTGTGGGACATCTCCCACTGCTCCTGAGCCCTCCTCATTTCGGCTACAGAACACCTTCTGCTCACTTGGGTCATAGAATAGGTAACCCACAGAGCCTTTTGAGTAGCCTACAAATAGGCAACGAATGGTTTTGGATTCCAACTTGTCTACACTTGTTCTTTTAACATGTGCTGGACAACCCCAAATCTTCAAGTGTCTGACACTTGGTTTATTTCTGGTCCAAAGTTCATATGGAGTGTTCATAACTGATTTGGTTGGAACCCGATTCAGCACGTAAATCGCAGTCACTAATGCGTAACCCCAAAAGGATGTGGGTAACTCTAAGTGTATGAGAAGTGACCGGACCATATCCAAAAATGTCCTATTCCTCCTCTCTAAAACACCGTTAAGTTGTGGTGTAGCAGGAGGAGCTAATTGTGATACTATCCCATTGTCCTTCAAATAGTCCCTAAATTCATCAGAGAGATACTGTTTCTCTCCCTAACTGTTTCTTGACCTCTTGTCTAAACTCTTTGAACTTTTTAAAGGATTCAGACTTGTGTTTCATTAGGTACACATGACCATATCGTGAAAAATCCTCGGCAAAGGTGATGAAGTACACGTGTTGATTTCGTGTCCTAACACTCAGGGGACCACATACATCAGTATGTATAAGGTCAAGTGTGCCTGTACATCTTTCAGGCTTACCGTTAAATGGTTGTTTCATTATCTTGCCTTGCAGGCAAGGCTCATAAGTGGGGAGATCTTCTACAATTAGAAAATCAAAAGGACAATCCTTCACCAACCTTGTGATTCGGTCAACACCGATGTGGCCAAGTTGGTAATGCCACAGACATGTGGGATTAACCATCTGCACACAGTTTTGAGACAGAAATCAAATTTCTCCTTAAATTTTGTACATAAAGACAATCTTTCAGTACAATTGTTCATTCTCTAAAAAATAATTCCACGGTTCCTATGGCCATGGCTGCAACAGTTGCAGTGGTCCCCAAGTAGAGCGTGACTTCTCCTTCACTCAGCCTTCTACTTACTTTGAACCCCTACAGTGAGTTACATGCATGAGTTGAAGCCCAGAGTCAATACACTAGGATGCAGAAGCTACCAATAGATTGGTTTCTATAACACAAGTTTCAAAATTACCTTTCTTGGATTCCAGGTAGGCAGGACAGTTCCTTTTCCAGTGGCCGGTCTTCATGCAGAAGTGACCGGCATCCGATGCTTTGTCTTTCTTCTGCTTCTTGCCCTTAGTGACTTTCTTCTAAGGCTTCTTTGCCTTTCTCTTTCTCTTGCCTATCTTGCTAGCTTCGACAAGAATAGCTACAAGCTTATCCTTTTTAATCAGTTCTTCAGCTCTTCGCAACATATTGCTAAGCTCTTGCAAGCTAACATTCAGCTTGTTCATGTTATAGTTCAACGGATTAAAGGAAGGAGACAAAGAATTAAGGGTAGCATCTATCTGGGTCGCAAGGTCCAGCCCAGATCCAAAAGCCTCTAGTTCGTTGATGTATCCCATCATCCGAGGACAATGGTCATGAACTTATTGGCCCTTGGACATTTGTGCAGTCATGAACTGTTTCAAGACCTTCTGTCAAGTAGAACGATTCTGCTCTTCATACATCATCTTGTGACTGTCCAATATATCCTTGGCAAGGTCGATCTGATCGAACTGCCTCTGTATTGGGTTGTCTAAGGAGGCAATGATGTAACACCGGGCAAGGGACTTTTTCTCCTCCCTTTCCTGATAGTCTCTCCTTCGAGCCTCAGAAGCCCTATCCCCCAGACGCTCCGGGGAAGGATTCTTTGCCACTTTGTCTAACTTTTCAAAAGTTAGGACCAGCATAAGGTTCCTATCCCAGTCGGCATAGTTTGGGCCCTTTAGCTTGTTGTCATTAAGCAACTTTGCAAATTGTCCGTTTGCCATTTTCTGATAAAAGAGAAAACATCAGTCCATAACCTAATTTGATTCATGTTCATTACATAGATATGGATTTTAATCTACATTCCATTTCCATTTATTCATCTCTGAGATTTCTCTCCTTTCTCAGTGATGGAGACTGCGAGTTGTCTCTGGAAATGTGGGAAATCACATAGGGTGCATGGAGCCAACTGTTTCAGCTGCATAACCCCACCACCTTTCTGTGAAGGATCATATCCACTCATCATATGAGTTTTTCATTTTGGCCTCTGCCAGACAAGGTTCATAGTCATTTTCAGGTAAACCTTTCTATCCAGTGAGTGCTTACCCATCATATTCGTGAACGCCAAGGTACCGTGAGAGAGTTCCCATTTTTTGGTGAAGCCCCTCCCACATCGGTCTATGACGCCCCTATCATCTTATGAAACACTCAGACAAACCCAACAGCAAATGGATAGCCCCTTTTCTAGTGTGTTTCCTCATTATTGAAGGACCCATCCTCATGCTAATGATGGAAGACCTTTAGAGAGTTCATCATATGAATCTCCCTATCACATGCAGTCATATTAGCTGGAGGGAACAATTAATTATGCCTTAGTTTGATCTAAGTCAAACCAAAGTGGCTTTCCACTGACTTTCATAAAGCTAGATTTTGGTGGGCCTAAATCGGCTAGGGTTCCGCACATAACCTCTCCATGAGGTGTGGGGCACACCACATTGAGAGGTCATCCAATGACTAGAAGGGACACCATGGCAATGATGTGCATTCAGCCATGGTGTGCGCAAGAGCCACTGTCGATTGAGCATGGGCCAAACACTTATGGCCCATGTATCTAGCACATAACACATCCAAACATCTCATGCAGGAATAAATTGATCCAATCAATTAATTATCCATAAAGCCCATTTGAAGCCCATTTTATATCCATAATATTAACCATTAATATTATCTAGGTATATGGGCCGAATTAGGGTTGAATGGTTCGGCCCATATAGCTTTAAGAGTTAATTGGGCTTTTAGCAGTTTTAACTATTTAAAATTGGGCCTTTACAAGTTGGGTCAAATTAACCATTTAATTAAACATCAATCCTTAGGCCCATTGGTTGGAAAATTAGGGCTGACTTTCAGCCTTGATTAAACCCTAGATTTGGTCCAAACAATTTGAACCAATCTTGGTTCGAATGGGTTTAGGGTTTGATCTTTAATTAATTCTTTAATTCGAGAAAATAATCTGAAATTATATACTGATAAAAGAAAAACAAGAATCAGTCAAATAGGGCTGTTCGCAAAATCGTTCCTGCAAAACAGAGGTTAGATCACAGGTTGCAGTTTCACAAACTGCAAATCGCAGATAGCATTTCTCCTGTCTGTGAAATCTCTTCCTCTGCGAGTTCTCCTTTTCTGCACCGCCATCTTCGATCCAAAATAAAATAAATAGAAATCCTAATTTCTATTAATAATTACAATAGATCGAACACCTATACATTCAGTCTAAAAATAAAAAAATATAAATATATATTTTACAGACCAAATGTAACAAAATAACCCATAATCTACAAAATCGCAGGTTCCCTACGCAAATCAAGATTTTGATCTCCTCTTGTATGAACAGCCCATAAATTAAGAAAATCATAAAGAACAATTATAAACAATAATCAAATTTATATAAAATTAATTTCAGATTATTCGCCCATTAATTTTGGGAACAAATTTCCCAAAACCCATATCTGCACAAATCGGGTAGAACGCCTTCTGTCCATTTGCGCAGGTTCAGATCTGAAATAAATTGGTTCAAGATTTGAACCATGGCTCTGATACCACTGAAGGAAGAGATAGATCCATCGTATGGATGCCCAAATCTTGCAGAATAAAGGGGCGAATTTCAAAAATTTTTCTCTCCTTTTCAACTAGGAATCGTGTTCCCTATTTAGAAAATCATATTTTCAAGGATCAATCTTGAACCAAAAACTAAACCAGATCTAAACCAAAAATAGTAGGAGAAGATTATACTTGATACAGAGAAGTAATATCTCCCAACGAATGTGTTCACGCCTAAGGAAGGATCCAAAGACTGCTCCCACTAAAGATGGCGCAGTGCAGGATGGAGTAGAATCAGCATTATTCTTCTCCAAGAATTTTGTCCTTCGCAAGAAATAGCAGGATGGCACGTGAACACAGCTTCCTATCTATTCTTTCTCAAAGAATTGTTGTCAAGATTGAATCTTGACTTCTTCCACAACTGGATATCGAATTGGCAAACAGGGCGGCAAGAAAGAATTCTGCACGGTTGCTTAATTCTTTCTTCTGTGTCTTTCAGCACTACAGAGAATGTGAGTATGTCTATCTAAAGGCTGCCACCCCCTCCTTAATTGTAACTCCAAAGGATCAGCTCCTAATCCAATTAGGAGTTGCTGATCCAAATCTTATTTGGATCAAAACATCTCTTTAGGTGATAAGGATTAACCCCTATCTTATCTGTAGATTAGATTAGCTTTCTCCTAATCTCATTAGGAGGTTTCTAGATCTGAATCACATTAACTAATTAAATAGCCTATCCTATCTGCTAATCTCTGAGAGGTTAGGGTCAAAACCCTATCCTATCTGCTAATCCATCTCAGAATTTGCCACATATTTAACTAATTAAATAGCCTAGTTTGAAATGGGCTTTAGGCCCATTAAGCTTATGTGCTCACTTAACCTTCCTAAGCATTGATATATACATCAATCACATGGGTTCGGCCAAGTCTTTGTTACAATGCCTGGCTGAATACACTGTTATGGACAGTGCACCCCCTGAAACCCATCAAATGGGCTCTATGGACCCAACACTTACCCTAAGTGGTCTCTGGACCAAGCCACCTTGTAACACCCAGGGCTGTGGGCAGGTGCAAGATTAGCCCATCAGGTATTATCCTCAATGGTCTTACACTTAACCTCTCAGTGCATAATGATCATACACTGCCCGACAAGAGAGGACCTTTCCCTCGGCTATAAGGAACAGTGTTGCACTCTCTACTTATATGGATCCTGGGAATTAAAACAATTTTGCAAACCTTTTAGAAACCATAATATATATACTTTTATATCTCATATAAAATATACTTTGCAAAACAAATCTCAACGATTGAAATCGGCTGCCGACAGTCTTGTTTTCCATCAATGAGAGTGCATCCCCGATCATTACCTTTGTCCGACAAAGGGGCTGATCCTGTCACTATGATCACCCACTCAGATGAATTCTCAAACTGTCCCAACATACCCAGGTTTTGACCCCCGCTAAGGATCTCACCGATTGGCACATCAAAGACAGCCCAATCTGACACCTAGTGCAGTATCATAATCGAGCCTAGGGGTCGGATGTAACTTTCCAGTTTTGCCCATCAATCTCCAAGGTTCAGGACAATACTGGAAATCTGTTCCAGTTCAAAGATTCAATTAATCCCACACTGTATGTGCCTAGGGTCTCACCCTGGCAGCTGAGACAGGCCACCCCAACTGACTTGATGGCACAACTGTGTCAGTCTTGTCAAGATAGGTCTCCCCAGACCGACCCACTGGCTATGAACATTCTAAACTAACACGAGTCTCATTAAGTGTTCAGTTTAAGGGTATTACATAGAAACATACCAAGGGAACATGAATAAAAAATATACTTTTATTTAATTACAATAAACTCATAATGTACATCATTTTGATTGAAGCTAGGGGCACACAAAACTGTCTAATAAATCCCGCTTGCACTTAGGTCCAATCAGGTATAAGCCAGAGTCCCATCCTTTCCACGTGTTTCTCAAACACCTTCTGTGATAGTGGCTTTGTCAATGGGACTGCTACATTTTCTGCTGATGCTACTTTCTGAATTAGGACGTCCCCTCTACAAACAATCTCCCGCAGCACGTGGTACTTCCTCTCGATGTGCTTCAACTTCGAGTGGGCTTGTGGCTCCTTAGCCTGAGCAATGGCTCCATTGTTGTCACACAACAATGGGATGGGTGAAGTTTTGGATGGAACTACTTCCAATTCATAAATGAACTTCTTCACCCACACGACTTCTTTGGCAGCCTCATTTGCGGCAATGTACTCGACCTCGGTCATGGAGTCTGTAGTGGACCCCTGTTTGCTGCTTTTTCAGCAAACAGCACACGATCCTATCGTGAAAACAGCAAACGATCACATAGGGTGCATGGAGCCAACTGTTTCAGCTGCATAACCCCACCACTTTTCTGTAAAGGATCATATCCACTCATCATATGAGTTTTCCCTTTGGCCTCTGTTAGACAAGGTTCAAAGTTGTTTTTAGGTAAACCTTTCTGTCCAGTGAGTGCTTACCCATCATGTTTGTGAATGCCAAGGTACCGTGAGAGAGTTCCCATTTTCTGGTGAAGCCCCTCCCACATCAGTCTATGATGCCCCTATCATCTTATGAAACACTTAGACAAAGTGGCTGGAGGGAACAGTTAATTATGCCCTAGTTTGATTTAGGTCAAACCAAAGTGGCTCCCACTGACTTTCATAAAGCCAGATTTCGGTGGGTCTTAAATCGGCTAGGGTTCCGTACATAACCTCTTGATGAGGTGTAGGGCTCACCACTGAGGGAGGTCTTCCAATGACCAAAAGGGACACCATGGCAATGATGTGCATTCAGCCATGGTATGCGCAAGAGCCACTATCGAATGAGCATGGGCCAAGTACTTATGGCCCATGTATGCAGCACATTACACATCCATGCATCTCATGCAGGGATAAATTGATCCATCAATCAATTATCTGTAAGGTCCATTTGAAGCCCATTGAAAATCCATAATATTAACCATTAATGTTATCTAGGTATATGGGCTGAATTAGGGTTACCCAGTTTGGCCCATATAGCTTTATCCTTTGAAGTGGGCTTTTTGTAGTTTTAACTATTCAAAACTGGGCCTTTACAGGTTGGGCCGAATTAACCATTTAATTAAATTTCAATCCTTAGACCCATTAGTGGGAAAATTAGTGCTGACTTTCAGCCTTGATTAAACCCTAGATTTGGTCCAAATAGTTTGAACCAATCTTGGTTCGAATGGGTCTAGGGTTTGATCTTTAATTAAATCCTTAATTCAAGAAAATAATCTGAAATTAAATTACTGATAAAAGAAAATCAAGAATCAATTAATCAGGGCTATTCGCACACTCCATCCTGCAAAACAGAGGTTAGATCACATATTGTAGTTTCTCAAATTGCAAATCGCAGATATCGAATCTCCCATCTGCGAAATCTCCTTCTCTGCGCCGCCATCTTCGATCCAAAATTAAAATTAAATAGAAATCCTATTTCTATTAATAATTACATCAGATCGAATGCCTATACATTGAGTCTAAAAATAAAAAAATATATATTTACAGACCAAATGTAATAAATAAATTCAATAAACTGCAAATCTTGCAGTTCTCCCTGCGCAAGCCAAGAATTTGATCTCCTCTTGTACGAACCCATAAATCAAGAAAATTATAAAAAACTATTCTAAATAATAATCAGATTTATATAAAATTAATTTCAAATTATTTGCCCATCTGTTTTGGGAACAAATTTCCCAAAACCCATATCTGCGCAAATTGGGTAGAACGTCTTCTCCCTATTTGCGCAGGTTCAGATCTGAAATAGAATGGTTCAAGATTTGAACCTGACTCTGATACCACTGAAGGGATAGGAAATCCATCACATGGACGCCCAAAGATTGTGGAATAAGGGGGGCAAATTTCAAAAATTTGTCTCTCCCTTCAAATGGGAATCGAATTCCCTATTTAGAAAATCATATTTTCAAGGATCATTCTTGAACCATAAACTGAACCAGATCTGAACCAAAAGGAGTAGAGAGAGATAATACCTGATACAGCGAAATAATATCTCTCAATGGAGGTGTTCACGCCCAAGGTAGGATCAAAAAACTACTCCCACTGAAGATGGTGCAGTGCAGGGTGGAGAAGAATTAACAGTGTTCTTCCAAAAGAACTTGATCCTTCTCAAGAATCACCTAGACGGCTTGTGAATACAACTCCCACCAACCATTTTGATGTGTGGCTCATTGTGACACTGGCAAGTGCACTAGCCGTTCAAGTAATAAAGTAGTGAGTGAAGTATCGTTCCCACGAGGATTTAGGAAACAATTACCAATACTAAATTGAGCACTTCTTATCTGATCAACAAATAAATCAAAACTTTAATGAAAGCTAAAAAAATCCTAAATTAAAATCTATCTAATCATTGGCCCAATTGCCTTCAAATCAAGTTAGAAGAGTAAGCAGTAAATGTCAATCTCAGAATTCAACAATTTATCAATTTGGATCATTCGAATAAATCATGATTGAGCCTTGGTTTGGTGAAACCCCAAGGTCATGAACAGCCTCTCTCAAGCGCATGTTCATCCTATGCATGAGTGACGGTTCTTCTATCTCTAGCAAGAATCTAATCCCCATGCATGCATTTTTTCAAACACTTCTAAGGCATCAATTCAAATCTGAATTGATCACCAACTGAATTGTGCAAGTTATCTCTAACCTTGCACTCAATTCAGTTCTTGAATAGTAGATCTGAATTCCTAGAGTCTCTCTCAAGCACTCTAGGAATTCTAAGCTTTAGATCCATTCGGCCAATCTGAAAATTGCAGATCTGAATTCTCTTTCAAGCAATTCAGATCTTGCAATCTCAGATCTGAGAATTCAGATCTGAGTTTTGAAGGTTAGTTGGCCGAATTAATCTACAATAACACCCTTATTCAAGAAACTCCAAGTACAATTCATGACCATTTGAATGAATCAAAAAGAATTAGATTGCTGAACTGAAATTTTACAAGCTGAAATACATCAAGGAAGAATGGAAACAAGGAGAAAGAAGAAAGAAAATATAACAAAGAAACTGAATTCGAATCAAAAGAGAATGAAACTACAATTGATTTATTACAAAAGATCTTTGAATCACAAACCCTCAATTTGAACTCACCTTCTCTTCTAGCTTGCTTGTGTTGAACTTCCTTCAGCCCTTCTTCTTCTTCTTCCTTGCGCCTAGCCTTCTTCTCTTCTCTTCTCTCAAGGTGGCCGAACCTCTAAGAGTGGGAGAGCCTTCCTCTCAAGCAATTGAACACCTCTCCCCCCTCCTAGAGGCCTCCTTATATAGTTTTTCAAGTGGGCTCTTGCCTCTTCTTGAAGTCTCTAGAATTGGGTGTATTACACCCCTCATGAACCTTCTAGAGTGCTCCCTCCTTCTCTTCAAGAAACATCTAGGAGTTGCTGCCCCTAGCTCCCTTTGGGCTGCTATTTGGGCTACAACTTAGCTTGCTTTTGAGCTCATGTGGGCTACACTCTAGGCTGTTATTTGCGCTAAAAATGGGCTGGGCCGAAATTTCCTTCTTGCTAGGCTTCTTCCCTTGGGTTTTCCAAAGAGTTAGATTGTACTACTTGGGCCGAATGAAACTCCCTTGTTCTCATGGCTGGGCCGGGCTGAACTTGATAAATTTTGGGCTTTCTTTTTTTGCTTTTGCCTTCTTTTTGTTGATTTGGCTCCCCCTGAAATCTTTCTTGCAATCAAGCTAAAATAGGGCAAAATCTAATTAAACCAGCATAAAATTTCATGCAAAAACCTCATAAAATATAGATAAATTGTAGGTTCATCAAATACCCCCACACTTAAGCTTTTGCTTGTCCTCAAGCAAAGACATCAGCCATAAACTTAACATTCCCCCCTTCTGTTCTCACCATTTACCTGGTGAACTTTTTAAGATAGAAATGCATTGAGTAGTCGGGGAACTTTTGTAAGTGCTCAACTCTTATTCTTGTAAATTACCATTTAAGATATGTATCAAATCCAAGGAAAGGAGAATATGAATTTCATCATAGTCTAGACTTCACTCCTAATTCATATATAAATCAGCTCCTTAATTGTCAAGGTTAATAATCAATTTCACTAAGTTTCACATCTGTAACTAAATCTCAATGAGAGTTCAACTTTAGAGTGCCCCTTTGAACCTCGGTTGTCACCACAATTACTTATTTCTAAGGGTGAGTGCATCTTATGCTCCATCTCACCCTTTTCTTTTTTTTTTTTTTTTTTTTTTTTTTCGGTGTGAGTGCATTTTATGCTCCATCTCACACACTTTTCTCTCTCTTTTACTTTTTTTTTTGGTGTGAGTGCATCTTATGCTCCATCTCACACTGGTCACTTACTTGAAATAAGTTTGATCCCAAGAGCTTAAGACTTCTCTTTCAAGTCCCAACTTAAATGTCTTGTATGCCTCAATTGATTGCAGAGACCTGAAATCAGATCTGCAATTTTATAATGAAAGCAGCCTTAATTCAGATCTGAATACCATTACATCAAAAATATGAAGCTCTTTTTGGACCTCACAAACATCAATCCTAATCCAATACAACCAATTCAGATTGGGTGCAAGTGATTTAAAAGATAACAAAACATCAAGTTCACAAAAATTTCAGATCATGTACTTAAACTGCCTCTGATTCTCATGCACTTCAGAACTGATTTTACCATTCATGGCTTAAATTTTCATCAATGAGGCAAGTCTGATGCATCAAATTGTGAATTGGGTGCTGTCACTACCCGAATTCACATCAAAATAGAGTGGGTTCAGGTCTGAGTTTAGATGAACTCAGATCTGAACCTAGCAGAATGCAGTCCTGCAACCGGCTGAACATAGATCTGAACTTCAAATCTGAGTTTCAGATTTGAAAACTCACATGCTATTTTTTTCATTGTTTTCTTTTTCTTTTCTTTATCTATTTTTTTTCTTTTTTTTTTTTAAATAAATCTAAAACAAAATACAGCAATGCAACCAAAATCTTTTTGGATGAGTGCAGGTCTGATTGATGAATGCAATTCAGATCTGAACTCATTTAATTTTTTTTTTTTTTTTCGGTTGAGTGATGCAGTTCTGCTATAGCAGATCTGAGTGCCGAATGCAACTCAGATCTGCAACACTCATGATTTTGTGATTTTTTTCTTTTAGAGGGTAATAACTTCAAGATAGAAAGCAAAACAGGTCTCCTTTTATTAAAATTAAACTGAAACAAGGAAAATAAAGTAATCTACTAAAGAGAAAAGAAGCATAACTACAGTAATACAACAGTTGCATTCAAAGCAAAAATGAAAAATTAAGCAAATTAAACCAACTATGAATGCAATGCTGAAGAACTACATCTACCAGCTACACTAAATCAGCAATCAAATATGAAGTAGATCATCAATGGGAAAGAGAGCTAACTAGATCAGCAATGGAGTTTCATGCTAATTGTTGTACTGTAGCAGCCCTGCTACAGCTCTAAATGCTAGTGGAATGCACTACTGCTTTTATTGAATATGTGAGGCATCACAATTATTCAATCCAAACACACATCCTCAGCAAATTTAGATTGGGTTCAAGTGGGTAAAGCCAAGAATTCAGTCCACCTAGAATTCATAGTATGCTCTGTATCAGTTCAGTCCTCACATCATATCAACTGCATTTCAGATTTGAATTTCTCTCATTCCTTGCTATCCATTCACCCTTGAGGCAGGTTGGATGTATCATAGGGTGGATTGGGGTAGTGATGGCACCCAATTCACCTCAAACTTGCATCGGTTCAGATCTGAGTTCAGAGGAATTCAGATCTGAACTGAGTAGATCTGTAACAGTAGAATTCAGATCTGAACTCAAGTCTGAGTTTGGATCTGAATTCTCAATTGCCTTACCTTCAGTCATTGTTACCAAATTGCCTTTGAGGAGTAGCAGAAGTGTCCTAGGGTAAATTGGGGTGGTGATGACACCCAATTCCCCTCAAAATTGCATCAGTTCAGGTCTGAGTTCAGAGGAACTCAGATCTGAACTGTTGCAGATCTGCAATAGCAGAACTCAGATCTGAACTCAAATCTGAATTCTGATCCGAATTCTCAATTGCTCCTCTTGTTGTTCAAAAGATCTCCCCTTTTTTTTCATTTTATATATATATATATATTTTTTGTAATGGAAAAAGAAATAAAAGTCTGAAACACAAGCAATTCTTTTCGGCTGAGTGCTGCAGATCTGAAATCTGCTGATCTGAGTGCCGAATGCAACTCAGATCTGCAACACTCATGTTTTTGTGAATTTTTTCTTTTTTTTTTTTTTTTTGAAGGGAACAACACCAAGATTGAATAGAAATCAAATATGCCTTTATTAAAATGAAACTGAAACCAGAAAAAGAAAGTAATCTACTTAAGAAAGAAGAAACATAACTACAATACAGCTGTTGCATTCAAAGCTAAAATATAAAATGAAGCAATTAAAACCATCTATGAATGCAATGATGACTGAGACCAGATTAAGAATGCCCAATGTTTCCTAATATTGCTCCCCTACATCCCCGGCAACGGCGCCAAAAACTTGATGTGTGGCTCATTGTGACACTAGCAAGTGCACTAGCCGTTCAAGTAATAAAGTAGTGAGTGAAGTATCGTTCCCACGAGGATTTAGGAAACAATTATCAATACTAAATTGAGCACTTCTTATCTGATCAACAAATAAATCAAAACTCTAATGAAAGCTAAGAAATCCTAAATTAAAATCTATCTAAATAATTGGCCCAATTGCCTTCAATTCAGGTTAGAAGAGTAAGCAGTAAATGTCAATCTCAGAATTCAGCAATCTATCAATTTGGATCATTCGAATAAATCATGATTGAGCCTTGGGTTGGTGAAACCCCAAGGTCATGAACAGCCTCTCTCAAGCGCATGTTCATCCTATGCATGAGTGACAGTTCTTCTATCTCTAGCAAGAATCTAATCCCCATGCATGCATTTCTTCAAACACTTCTAAGGCATCAATTCAAATCTGAATTGATCACCAACTGAATTGTGCAAGTTATCTCTAACCTTGCACTCAATTCAGTTCTTGAATAGTAGATCTGAATTCCTAGAGTCTCTCTCAAGCACTCTAGGAATTCCAAGCTTTAGATTAATTCGGCCAATCTGAAAATTGCAGATCTGAATTCTCTTTCAAGCAATTCAGATCTTGCAATCTCAGATCTGAGAATTCAGATCTGAGTTTTGAAGGTTAGTTGGCCGAATTAATCTACAATAACACTCTTATTCAAGAAACTTCAAGTACAATTCATGACCATTTGAATGAATCAAAAAGAATTAGATTGCTGAACTGAAATTTTACAAGCTGAAATACATCAAGGAAGAATGGAAGCAAGGAGAAAGAAGAAAGAAAATATAACAAAGAAACTAAATTCAAATCAAAAGAGAATGAAACTACAAATGATTTATTACAAAAGATCTTTGAATCACAAACCCTCAATTCGAACTCACCTTCTCTTCTAGCTTGCTTGTCTTGAACTTCCTTCAGCCCTTCTTCTTCTTCTTCCTTGCGCCTAGCCTTCTTCTCTTCTCTTTTTCTCAAGGTGGCCGAACCTCTAAGAGTGGGAGAGCCTTCCTCTCAAGCAATTGAACACCTCTCTCCCCTCCTAGAGGCCTCCTTATATAGTTTTTCAAGGGGGCTCTTGCCCCTTCTTGAAGTCTCTAGAATTGGGTGTATTACACCCCTCATGAACCTTCTAGAGTGCTCCCTCCTTCTCTTCAAGAAATATCTAGGAGTTGCCGCCCCTAGCTCCCTTTGGGCTGCTATTTGGGCTACAACTTAGCTTGCTTTTGAGCTCATGTGGGCTACACTCTAGGCTGTTATTTGGGCTAAAAATGGGCTGGGCCGAAATTTCCTTCTTGCTAGGCTTCTTCCCTTGGGTTTTCCAAAGAGTTAGCTTGCACTACTTGGGCCGAATGAAACTCCCTTGCTCTCATGGCTGGGCCGGGCTGAACTTGATAAATTTTGGGCTTTCTTTTCTTGCTTTTGCCTTCTTTTTGTTGATTTGGCTCCTTTGAAATCTTTCTTGCAATCAAGCTAAAATAGGGCAAAATCTAATTAAACCAGCATAAAATTTCATGCAAAAACCTCATAAAATATAGATAAATTGTAGGTTCACCACTCCCCTCTGGGAATTGTATTCCTAGTTTTAGAAAAACTACATCTTTCAATGATCATTCTTGATCGAAACCAAACCGGATCTAAAACCAAAAGAAAGTGAGAGCAATACCTGATACGGATCCCACACGTAGCTCCCAAAGTAGGTGTTCACGCCCATTCATGCCCAAAGAGGGTACCAAAACCCATTTCCACTGAAAATGGCGTAGCTTGAGATGAAGTAGGTTCAGCAATACAGTTCTTCAACAAGAACTGCAATCCAACATCTTGGATGAAGCAAGGGAGGTGAGCATGAAATGGGTTCATCACTTTTCTTCAAAAGATTGGAATCAAGATCCAATCTTGATTTCTCCCCAAACAATGGAGATCGAACTGTTGTAGGCGGCGGCTGCAGGATGGAGGTGGTGGCTAGAGAGTATTTGTAGGGAGCAGAATTCTCTCTTATGTGATTTCAGCTCTGAAGACAAGACTATCTGTTGCTGATGATTGTGTGTCTAAAGGCTGCCGCCCCCTCTTCCTTTTATAGACTTAAAGGGATCAGCTCCTAATCCCATTAGGAGTTGCTAACCCAAATCATATCTGGATTAGAAGTCCTTTTAAGGTAAGGGATAACCCTTATCTTATCTACAGATTAGATCAGCCATCTCCTAATCTAATTAGGAAGTTTCCAGATCTAAATCTCAACTAGATCTTGGACTCTCTGAGTGGATAGGGTGTGGGCCCAATCCTATCAGCTGATCTTATCTCAGAATTTTCCCCTTAATGACAAATCAAATTAGCTCAGTTCGAAATGGGCTTAAGGCCCATTTAGGGTTATGTATTCATTTAGCCTTACAAACTGCTGCCCAGTTGGGCTTCCTTGTATGGCGTGGGACCCAAATATTGATCTACACATCAGTCACATGGGTTTGGCCAAGCCTTTGTTACAAGGCCTGGCCGAATACACTGTTATGGACAGTGCACCCCCTGAAACCCATCAGATGGACTCTATGGGCCCAACACTTACCATAAGTGGTCCCTGGGCCAAACCACCTTGTAACACCCAGGGACTGTGGGTAGATGCAAGATTAGCCCATCAGGTATTATCCTCAATGGTCTTACACTTAACCTCTCAGCCCATAATGATCATACACTGCCCGACAAGAGAGGACCTCTCCCTTGGCTGCAAGGAATAGTGTTGCACTCTCTCTAGTATGGATCCCGGGAATTAAAACCTTTTGCAAATCATTTCAAAACCATAATTTGTATACTTTTATATCTCATATAAAATATATTTTGCAAAACAAATCTCAACGATTGAAATCGGCTGCCGACAGTCTTGGTTTCCATCAACGAGAGTGCATCCCCAATCATTACCTTTGTCCGACAAAGGGGCTGATCTTGTCACTATGATCACCCACTCAAATGAATTCTCAAACTGTCCCAACATACCCAAGTTTTGACCCCCACTAAGGATCTCACTGATTGGTACATCAAATACAGCCTAATCCGACACCTAGTGTAGTATCATAAACGAGTCTAGGGGTTGGGTGTAAATTTCTAGTTTTGCCCATCAATCTCCAAGGTCTAGGGCAATACTGGAAATCTGGTCCAGTTCAAAGATTCAATTAATCCCACACTGTATGTGCCTAGGGTCTCACCCCGACAGCTGAAACAAACCACCCCAACCGACTTGGTGGCACCACAGTGTCAGCCTTGTCAGGATAGGTCTCCCCAGACTGACCCACTAGCTGTGAACATTCTAAACTAACATAAGTCTCATTAAGTGTCCAGTTTAAGGGTATTACACAGAAACATACCAAGGGAACATGAATCAAATATGCACTTTGATTCATTTACAATAAACTCATAAAGTACATCATTTTGATTGAAGCTAAGGGCTTACAAAACTGTCTAACAATAGATTTCTTCCGTAAGATCTCCATTCAGGAATGCAGTTTTGACATCCATCTGGCAAATCTCATAATCATGGTATGCTGCTACAGCAAGCAGGATCCTAATGGATTTAAGCATGGCCACAGGAAAAAAGGTTTCCTCATAGTCGATGCCCTCTTTCTGAGTGTACTCTTTCACCATAGTCGATGCCCTCATAGTTCATTTGCAACTGATTGCTTTTACCCCAGAGGGCGGATCTACCAGAGTCCAGTCTCCATTTGTCTCCATTGAATCCATCTCTATTCTCATGGCCTCCACCCACTTCTGGGATCCTCTTCACTAGTCAAGGTTTCCAACAGGTAACTATCTTGGTCATAACCATAACGGACTGGTGGCCTGGATGCTCGAGTTGATCTTCTAGGTTGGTCGTTACTTGGAACTTGTGGGACATCTCCCACTGCTCTTGAGCCCTCCTCATCAAGAACTATTTCCTGACGATGGGTGTCCAGGATATAATCGGTTTCCAAGAACTGTGCATTTCAGCTGTAGAACACCTTCTGCTCACTTGGGTCATAGAATAGGTAACCCACAGAGCCTTTTGGGTAGCCTACAAATAGGCAATGGCTGATTTTGGATTTCAACTTATCTGCACTTGTTCTTTTAACATGTGCTTGACAACCCCAAATCTTCAAGTGTCTGACACTTGGTTTATTTCCGGTCCAAAGTTCATATGGAGTGTTCGAAACTGATTTTGTTCGAACCCGATTCAGCACATAAATCGCAGTCTCTAATGCATTCCCCCAAAAGGATGTGGGTAACTCTATGTGTCTGAGAAGTGACCAAACCATATCAAAAAATGTCTTATTCCTCCTCTCTGAAACACCATTAAGTTGTGGTGTAGCAAGAGGAGCTAACTATGATACTATCCCATTGTCCTTTAAGTAGTCCCTGAATTCGTCAGATAGATACTCGCCACCTCGATCTGATCGAAGGGCTTTAATTTCTCTCCCTAACTGTTTCTCAACCTCTTGTCTAAACTCTTTGAACTTTTCAAAGGATTCAGACTTGTGTCTCATTAGGTACACATAACCATATCGTGAAAAATCATCAGTAAAGGTGATGAAGTACATGTGTTGATTTCGTGTCCTAACACTCAGGGGACCACATACATCAGTATGTATAAGGTCAAGTGTGCCTATACATTTTTCAGGCTTACTGTTAAAGGCCGTTTCATCATCTTGCCTTACAAGCAAGGCTCACAAGTGGGGAGATCTTCTATCAGTTCAAGGGGACAAACTAATATGGGCTCTTAATGGGCCCAACATTTACATTAAATAGTCCTTGAGTCCATCGACCTTATGAAGGCCTAAGGATTGTGGTCTTAAGTGAGATTAGCCCATCAGGTATAAAAGCCCTAAATGGTCTTACACTTGACCTCTCAACTCTTAATGATCAAACATTGCCTGATAAGAGAGGACCTCTCCCTCGGCTACAAGGTATAGAGTTGCATTCTCTGCTCGGATGGATCCCAGGAATTAAAACCTTTTGCAAACATTTTTCATAGAACATAATATATCTATATATTCATATAAATATATTTTTGCAAAACAAATCTCAAATAGAGTTAAAATTGACTACCGATAGTTTTGGTTTCCATCAGAGACAGTGCACTCCCCGATCATTCACTTTGTTCGAAAAAGGGGCTGATCTTGTCACTATGATCACCCACTTGAGTGAATTCTCTAACTGCCCCAACATACCAAGGTTTTGACCCCCAAAGGATCTCACTGATTGGCATATCAAAGATAGCCTAATCCTATACCCAATGTAGTACCATAATCAAGTCTAATGGTTAGGTGTAACTTTCTAGTTTTGCCCACCAGTCTCCATGGTGTAAGGCATAACTGGAAAATGGTTCGAGTTCAGTATTTCAAGCAAACACACACACTACATGTGCTTCTAGTCTAACCCTGGTAGCTGAGACAAGCTACCCCAACCGACTTGGCAGTGTATTAGTGTCAACCTTGGCAG
Organism: Nelumbo lutea; assembly: GCF_056320005.1. NCBI lineage: Eukaryota > Viridiplantae > Streptophyta > Magnoliopsida > Proteales > Nelumbonaceae > Nelumbo > Nelumbo lutea. The sequence goes on along the minus strand of NC_142684.1, from coordinate 41,878,841 downwards.
GATAAACCTCCCCAAGTCTATCCAATGGCTGTGAACATTCTAAACTAACACAAGTCTCATAAGTGTCCAGTTTAAGGGTGATTACACAGAAACATACCAAATATAACATGAATCAATTATGTACTTTTATTCATTGAGAATAAATGTCTAATATACATCAATCTGATTGGAGCTATGGCATACACAATTTAACAGCTCCCATTTGCAGTTAAGTCCAATCGGGTACAAGCCAGAGTCTCATATTGTCCACATATTTCTCAAACACTTCCTATTCTGAGTATTTGTCAATGGGTTTGCTAATTTTTTCGCTAATGCTACCTTCTGAATCTAGACGTTCCCTCTACCAATAATCTCCCGCAATACATGGTACTTCCTCTCGATGTGCTTTGACTTTGAGTGCGCTCTTGGATCCTTAGCCTGAGCAATGGCTTCAATGTTGTCTCACAATAGTGGAATGGGTAGTGTGCTAGATGGGACCACTCCTAATTCGTGAATGAACTTCTTCATCCATATTGCTTCCTTGGCAGCTTCACTTGTGGCAATGTACTTGGCCTCAGTCGTGGACCCTTGTTTGTTATTTTTCTAGCTAATTGCACAAGACCTGATCATAAAGATGTAACCAGATGTAGACTTTTATCATCTGGGTCTGGCTAGAACTCAGTACCGGTATACCTTAGGATCTGTAGTGAACTACCATTAAATACTAGACAAACTCTTTTGTCCTTTGAAGGCATTTGAGTATGTTCTTTACAATTATCCAGTGCTCCTGTCCAGAGTTTGATTGGTATCTACTTACCACACTCACGACCTGAACTATGTCTTCTCGAGTGCACAACATAGCATACGTGATGCTCCCTATGACTGAGGCATAGGGAACTTCCTTCATACCCTCAATCTCCTCAAGAGTCTTGGGAGACATACCCTTGGAGAGAGTGACTCTATGTTTGAAAGGGACAAATCCCTACTTGGAGTTCTCTATGCGGTATCTTTTGGCTATGTTGTCAATGTAAGTAGACTGGGACATTCCTATTATCCTCTTCGATCTATCGCTATAGAGTCGAAGTCCTAAGATGTAGGAGGCCTTGGCCATGCTGTATCTTTTGATTATCTTGTCAATGTAAGTAGATTAGGATAATCTTATTATCCTCTTCGATCTATATCTATAGAGTCAAAGTCCCATGATGTAGGAGGCCTTTCCAAAATTTTTCATGGAGAATTGCTGCAAAAGCCATACCTTCATTGTAGTCAACATTCCTCCATCATTTCCAAAGAGTAGAATGTCATCTACATAAAGAACCAAGAATGTAGTCTTATTTTTCACTAATTTCCTATAAACATAGGGCTCATTCAGATTCTACTCAAAGTCAAACTGTTTGATGGTAGAGTCAAATCGGATGTTCCAACTTCTTAAAGCCTGCTTAAGTCCATAGATGGATCAGTTAAGTTTACACACCATGTGTTCCTGATCTGCAGCAATGAAACCTTGCGGTTGCTACATTTAGATATCTTCAATTAGATTTCCATTCAGGAACATGGTTTTGACATCCATTTTCCAAATCTGATAGTCATAGTGTGCTGCTACAGCTAGCAGGATCCGCATGGATTTAAGCATGGCTACTAGCGAAAGGTTTCTTCATTATCAATTCCATCTTTTTGAGTGTACCCCATTGCTACAAGTCGAGCTTTATAGGTCTCAACCTTCCCATCAGGGCCCTTCTTCCTCTTGTCGAACCATTTGCAACCAATTGCTTTCACCCCGGGGTGGGTCTACGAGAGTCCAGACCTTGTTGGTTTCTATTGAGTCCATCTCGGCTCTTACGACATCTACCCACTTCAAGGAATCTGTGTCCAACATAGCTTCCGTATAAGTTAGAGGATCTTCCTCATTAATCATGGGTTCCATCAATTAACTTTCTTGATCATAGCCGTAATGAACCGGAGGCCTAAAAACCCGAGTAGATCTTCTCAGTTGGGTGTTGTCTGGAGTGTGTGGGACATCTCCCACTACTTATGGGCTCTCCTCATCAAAAACAATTTCCTAGCGATGATTATCCAGAATGTAATCTTCTTCCAAGAAGTAGGCATTTCAACTACAAAACACTTTTTACTTTCTTGGGTCATAGAATAGGTATCCTACATATCTTTTGGGATAGCCTACAAATAGGCTACACCTGGTCTTGGATTCTAATTTGTTAGCACTTATTCTTTTAACATGTGTTGGACAACCCCAAATCTTCAAGTGTCTTACACTTGGTTTATTACTGGTCTAGAGCTCACACAAGGAGTCTTAGGAATGGATTTGGTTGGAACCCAGTTTAGCACATATATCGCAATCTCTAATGCATTCCAAAAGGATGTAGGTAGTTCTGTATGGACGAGAAGTGATCGGACCATATCTAATAGAGTCTAGTTTCCCATTGTCTTGTAAGTAGTCCTTGAATTTGTTAGAGAGATATTTGCCTCTTCGATCTGATCGAAGGGCTTTAATTTATCTTCCCAACTATTTCTCAACCTCTTGTCTACACGCTTTGAACTTTCCAAGTGATTCAGACTTATGTCTCAAAAGGTGCATGTAACCATACCGAGAATGTTCATCGATGAAAGTTATAAAATAAACATGTCAGTTACATGTTTTAACATTCATGAGACCATATACATTAGTATGTATCAGGTAAATTATGCTCATAGATCTTTTAGGCTTTCCCACAAATGGTCATTTCATCATCTTATCCTAAAGGCAAGGTTCACAAGTTGAAAGATCTTTTATGGTTAGAAAATCCAAAGGACCATCCTTTACCAACCTTATGATACGGTCTATATTAATGTGGCTAAGTCGGTAATGCCACAATCATGTGGGATTAACCGTATCACACAATCTTTTCTTGGGGATAATTTTCAATGTAGTTTTAGTTATGCTTGTTTCCAGAGAAGGACGGAGGACATAGAGATCATTCTCAAGTTTTCTGTAAGTGAGGAATTTATTATTCAGTTTAATAGTAATTGTATTATTGAACAAAATAGAATAACCATCCTTGCACAATTTTGAAACAAAAATCAAATTTCTTCTCAAAGTACCTAAAGACAATCTTTAAGCCTAACAATTCCTTCTCTGAAAATTAAATCTACAGTTCCTATAGTTATAGCTGCAACTATTGTAGAAGTCCCCATGTAAAGCATCACTTCATCGTCACTCAGCCTTCTACTTTCTTTGAACCCCTACAATGTGTTGCATGCATGAGTAGAAGCCCCAGAGTCAATACCAGGATGCAGAAGTGACCAACATATTGGTCTCTATGATTAGAGACCTGTTCTTGGTCTCCAAGTACTGAGGACAGTTCCTCTTCTAGTGTCCTGTCTACTTGTAGAAGTAACACGCATTCGATGCCTTATCCTTCTTCTGCATTTTAGGCTTGCTTGCTTTCTTTAGAGGTTTCTTCTTAGCCTTTCTCTTTCTATTGCCTGACTTGCCAACTTCAACAAGCAAGGCTATCGGCTTATCCTTCTTTATCAGATCCTCAAACCTCTGTAGTATATTGTTGAGTTCGTGAAGGCTAACTTTTAGCTTGTTCATATTGTAATTCATGACAAACTGATTGAAGGAGAGAGACAGAGACTTAAAGATAGCATCAGTTTTAGTGTCCTCATCTAGCGAAGAACCAAGAGCCTTCAGTTCATTGATATAACCCATCATTTTTAAACAATAGTCATGGACCTATTGGCTCTCAGTCATCTAGGTGGTCATCAACAGTTTGAGGACCTTCTGACGGGCAGAACGATTCTGCTCCTCAGACATTGTCTTTAGACTATCTATGATATCCTTGGACACTTCGATGTCTTTGTATCTGATTGTCTAAAGATGCTATGATGTAACACTAGGCAAGAGTGTTCTTCTCCTCCCATTCCTAATACTCTTTCTTAAGGCCTCGGAAGCCCTGTCACTCGGACGTTCCAGTGCATGATGTGCATTCAACCATGGTGCTCGCAGAGAGCCACAAACAATTAAACATAGGCCAAGTACATATAGCCCATGTGCGAATCACATTCAACACATCACAGACAATCACATTCACAAATTGATCCAATCAATTAGATAACTTGTAAAACCCTTAATTATTTTAAGTTAACAAAAAATCATCCCATTAAGGTCCATATATTATCCAATAAAATTATTTGGTTATATGGGCTAAACTGCAAAAGGCAGTTCGGCCCATATAGCAATTGGGTTGTTCTTGCTTTAACTTAACATAAATTAGCTTTTACAAGGGAGGGCAGAACTGTATCATGTGATGGCATTAAACCCCTGGCCCATAACCGAATTTGAGTCACTTAAAATGTGACCCATGGGGCTGAAAACTGACACCATCGAACCATGGGTTCGGTCCAACCAGTTTGGGCCAAATTAGGTTAATTCAGCATAGGGTTTGGTGTCCAAAACATGTTACAGTTTTCAAGATTTTGATCTGAATTAATTATCAGCTGAAATTGACATTCAATCATAGCAAGAAAACACATCACATAGGGCTGAAAGTGTGATTGTCCGAATTTGATCCAAAGAAACTCCAAACCTGCAAGAAAAGTGTTAATAGCAGATTGCAGATTTCTTTTCTGCAAAAACTTCTTCTCCACGCACTTTAGCAAGTCTTCCAATGTAAAAAAGAATAGAAAAACCTAATTTTCTATTAATTACATTAGATCGAATCCTATACATTTTGTCTAAAAAGAAAAAAAAATATTTACATACCAAAATTGAATAGAATGAAATTGTAGTGTGCACAAATCTTTGTGCCAATAAAGAATTCGATCTCCATCACACTAACAACCCAAAATTCAAGAAATAATCATAGAACCATTCTAAAATTATTGTAGAAAAATAAAGAATTAATTTCAGATCAAAACACCCAAAATTGAGAACCGATTTCTAAGAAAAAAATTGCTAACTGCGCAAATCGGGTAGAAAAGTTCTGCCAATTTGGATCTGCTTCAGATCTGATCTAATTAGGTTCAAGATTGAACCTGGCTTTAATACCATTGAAGGGAAGGGAAATCCATCATATGGATGGCCGAACCATGTAGGGTAGTTGGGCAAAATTTCAAAAATTTATTTTCTCCCTTTCGTGAATCATATTCCCAATTCTCGAAAAACTGCATTTTTCAAGGATTATTCTTGATCAAAACTGGGCCAGATCTAAAATCAAAAGAAAGTGAGAGCAATACCTGATACACAATCCATACGTGTAGCTCCAAAATTAGGTGTTCACACCCAAAGAGGGTACCAAAACCCGTTTCCACTAAAGATGGCGTAGCTTGAGAAAAAACAGGTTTAGTAATGCAGTCCTTCAGCCAGAACTGCAATACAACAGCTTGGATCAAGCAAGGGAGGCGAGCACTAAATTAGATCTGATTTTTCTTGCAAAAATCAGAATCAGAACTGATCTCTATCAGTTCAAGAATGGAGATCGAATTAGCGTTAGGGCAGCAAGAGCAGAAGGAGAGGGGGAGAACTGAGAGTAATGTGTAAACTTGGAGCAGTTTGCCCTCTTCTATTTATATAGCTTAAAGAGCTGCACTCATAATCCAATTAGGAGCTTCCTATCCAAATCTTTATTTGGATCTGGACTCTTTAAGTGGATAAGACTTATCTTATTATCCTTATCTACAGATTCAAACCCATATCCCTATCCAAATTTGCCCATACTGATTAATCCGATTAATCTAGTTTATTATGGGCCTTAGGCCCATTAAGCAAGTAGGCTCATGTCCCCTTTCGATTGTTGGATAACTTGTCTCTCTTTGTATGGCGTGAGACCCTAACATTAATCTTAACAAAAGCCATATGGGTTCAGCCTACCTTTTGTGACAAAGCCCAGCTGAATTCCCTACTAAACACATTGAACGAGTCCATCAATATGGTCTCTTAATGGGCCCAATGTTTACATTAAATAGTCCTTGAGTCCAGCCACCTTATAACGGCCCAAGGACTGTGGTCTTAAGTGAGATTATCCCATTAGGTATAAAAGCCCAAAATGCTCTTACACTTTACCTCTCAGCCCTTAATGATCAAATACTTCCCGACAAGAGAGGACCTCTCGCTCGGTTGCAAGGTACAGTGTTGTACTGCATGTGCTTCCGGTCTAACTTTGGCAGCTGAGACAAACTACCCCAACCAACTTGGCAGCACATTAGTGTCAACCTTGGTAGGATAAACCTCCCCAGGTCTATCCAATAGATGTGAACATTCTAAACAAACACGAGTCTCATAAGTGTCTAGTTTAAGGGTAATTATACAAAAACACACCAAGTATAACATGAATCAATTATGTACTTTTTGAAGGGTTGAGAGATCCATCACATGGACGCCCAAAGATTGCGGAATAAGGGGAGAATTTCAAAAAATTTTTCTCTCCCTTCAACTGGGCATCACATTCCCTATTTAGAAAATCACGTTTTCAAGGATAAATCTTGAACCTTAAACTGAATCAGATCTGAACCAAAAGGAATGGGAGAGAATGATACCTGATACGGAGAAGCAATATCTCCCAACAAAGGTGTTCACGCCCAAGGAAGGATCCAAAGACTGCTCCCACTGAAGATGGCGCAGTGCAGGATGGAGCAGAATCAGCAGTGTTCTTCCCCAAGAACTCTGTCCTTCTCAAGAAACAGCAGGATGGAACATGAGCACAGCTTCCTTTTCAATCCTTTCTCAAAGAACTGATGTCAACATCCAATCTTGACTTCTCCCACAGCTGGAGATCGAACTGGGAAACCGGGCGGCAAGAGCAGGGAGGCGGCAAGAGAGTATTCGCAGGATGCAGAATTCTCTCTTCTTGATTTCAGCACTAAAGAGGATCTGATGTATTTCTTGTTCTCTCTCAAGGCTGCCGCCCCCTCCTTCCTTTTGTTAACTTGAAAAGATCAGCTCCTAATCCCATTAGGAGGTGCTTATCCAAATCATATTTGGATCAGCCTTCTCTTCTAGTGATAAGGATAAACCCTTATCTTATCTGCAGATTAGATTAGCTTTATCCTAATCTTATTAGGAGGTTTCTAGATCTGAATCACATTCAGATCTGGACTCTCTGAGTGGATAGGATGAAGACCCTATCCTAACTGCTAATCCATCTCAGAATTCGCCCCTTTAATTAACTAAATTAATAGCCCAGTTCGAAATGGCTTTAGGCCCATTAAGCTTATGTGCTCACTTAACCTTCCTAACTGCTGCCCAGTTGGGCTTCCTTGTATGGCGTGGGACCCAAGCATTGATCTACACATCAGCCACATGGGTTCGGCCCAGCCTTTGTTACAAGGCCTGGTCGAATACACTGTTAAGACAGTGCACCCCTAGAAACCCTTCGAATGGGCTCTATGGGCCCAATAGTTACCCTAAGTGGTCCCTGGGCCAAGCCACCTTGTAACACCGAGGGACTGTGGGCAGATGCAAGATTAGCCCATCAGATATTATCCTCAATGGTCTTACACTTAACCTCTCAGCCCATAATGATCATACACTGCCCGACAAGAGAGGACCTCTCCCTCGGCTGCAAGGAACAATGTTGCACTCTCCACTTATATGGATCCTGGGAATTAAAACCCTTTTGCAAACATTTTAGAAACCATAATATATGTACTTTTATATCTCATATAAAATATACTTTGCAAAACAAATCTCAATGGTTGAAATCGACTACCGGTAGTCTTCGTTTCCAACAGTGAGAGTGCATCCCCGATCATTACCTTTGTCCGACAAAGGGGCTGATCCTGTCACTATGATCACCCACTCAGATGAATTCTCGGATTGTCCCAACATACCCAGGTTTTGACCCCCGCTAAGGATCTCACTAATTGGTACATCAAAGACACCCTGATCCGACACCTAGTGCAGTATCATAATCGAGTCTAGGGGTCGGGTGTAACTTTCCAGTTTTGCCCATCAATCTCCAAAGTCCAGGGCAATACTGGAAATCTGGTCCAGTTCAAAGATTCAATTAATCCCACACTGTATGTGCCTAGGGTCTCACCCCGGTAGCTGAGACAAGCCACCCCAACCGACTTGGTGGCACCACAGTGTCAGCCTTGTCAGGATAGGTCTCCCCAGACCGACCCACAGGCTGTGAACATTCTAAACTAACACGAGTCTCAATAAGTGTCCAGTTTAAGGGTATTACACAGAAACATACCAAGGGAACATGAATCAAATATGTACTTTTATTCATTTAAAATAAACTCATAAAGTACATCAATTTTGATTGAAGCTAAGGGCATACAAAACTGTCTAATAGCTCACACTTGCACTTAGGTCCAATCAGGTACTAGCCGGAGTCCCATGCTTTCCACATGTTTCTCAAACACTTTCTGTGATAGTGGCTTTGTCAATGGGTCTTCTACATTATCCTTTGACGCTACCTTCTGAATCAGGACGTCCCCTCTACCAACAATCTCCCGCAGTACGTGGTACTTCCTCTTGATGTGCTTCGACTTCGAGTGGGCTCGTGGCTCCTTAGCCTGAGCAATGGCTCCATTGTTGTCACAAAACAATGGGATGGGTGATGTGTCGGACAGAACTACTCCCAACTCATGAATGAACTTCTTCATCCATACGGCTTCTTTGGCAGCCTCACTTGCGGCAATGTACTCGGCCTCGATCGTGGAGTCTGCAGTGGACCCCTGTTTGCTGCTTTTCCAGCAAACAGCACACGATCCTATCGTGAAAACATATCCAGATGTAGACTTTCTATCATCTGGGTCTGACTGAAAATTGGCATCTGTATACCCTTGGATCTGTAGTGAGCTACCGTCGAATACTAGACAAAACTCTTTTGTCCTTCAAAGGTACTTAAGTATGTTTTTCACAGCAATCCAATGCTTTTGCCCTGGGTTGGCCTGAAATCTTCTTACTACACTCACTGCCTGAGCTATGTCAGGACGAGTGCACAGCATGGCATACATGATGCTCCCTACGGCAGAGGCATAGGGAACGTCTTTCATGCCATCAATCTCCTCAGAAGTCTTGGGAGACATCTTCTTGGAGAGAGTGACTCCGTGCCTGAAAGGAACATTTCCTTTCTTGGAGTTTTCCATGCTGTATCTCTTGACTATTTTGTCAATGTAGGCAGATTGGGATAATCCTATTATCCACTTCGATCTATCTCTATAGAGTCGAAGACCCAGTATATAGGAGGCTTCTCCAAGATCTTTCATGGAGAATTGCTGCGATAACCATACTTTCACCATAGTTAACATACCTACATCATTCCCAATGAGTAGAATGTCATCTACATACAGAATCAAGAAGGTAACCTTATCTCCACTGTACTTCCTGTAGACATAGGGTTCATCCGGATTCTGCTCGAAGTCAAACGATTTGACGGCAGAGTCAAAACGGATGTTCCAACTTCTAGAAGCTTGCTTAAGTCCATAAATGGATCTATTAAGTTTACATACCATGTTTTCCTGACCTGCAGCAATGAAGCCTTGCGGCTGCTGCATATAGATATCTTCAGTAAGATCTCCATTTAGGAATGCAGTTTTGACATCCATTTGCCAAATCTCATAATTATGGTATGCTGCTACAGCTAGCAGGATCTTAATGGATTTAAGCATGGCCACAGGCGAAAAGGTTTCCTCATAATCGATGCCCTCTTTCTGAGTGTACCCTTTCGCCACCAGACGAGCCTTGAAGGTCTCAACCTTACCATCGGGGCCCTTCTTCCTCTTGTAAATCCATTTGCAACCGATTGCTTTTACCCCGGAGGGCTGATCTACCAGAGTCCAGACTCCATTGGTCTCTATTGAGTCCATCTCTGCTCTCATGGCCTCCACCCACTTCTGGGAATCTATGTCCAACATAGCTTCCGTGTAAGTCATGGGATCCTCCTCACTAGTCAAGGTTTCCACCAGGTAACTGTCCTGGTCATAACCATAATGAACTGGTGGCCTGGATACCCGAGTGGATCTTCTAGGTTGGTCACTACCTGGAACTTGTGGGACATCTCCCACTGCTCCTGAGTTCTCCTCATCAAGAACAACTTCCTGACGATGGGTGTCCAGGATATAGTCGGTTTCCAAGAATTGCGCATTACAACTGTAGAACACTTTCTGCTCACTTGGGTCATAGAATAGGTAACCTACAGAGCCTTTTGGGTAGCCTACAAATAGGCAACGGCTGGTCTTGGATTCCAACTTGTCTGCACTCGTTCTCTTAACGTGTGATGGACAACCCCAAATCTTCAAGTGTCTGACACTTGGTTTTTTCCGGTCCAAAGTTCATATGGAGTATTCGGAACCGATTTGGTTGGAACCCGATTCAGCACATAAATCGCAGTCTCTAATGCGTAACCCCAAAAGGATGTGGGTAACTCCGAGTGTATGAGAAGCGACCGGACCATATCCAATAAGGTCCTATTCCTCCTCTCCGAAACACCATTAAGTTGTGGTGTAGCAGGAGGAGCTAATTGTGATACTATTCCATTGTCCTTTAAGTAGTCCCTGAATTCGTCAGAGAGATACTCGCCACCTCGATCTGATCGAAGGGCCTTAATTTCTCTCCCTAACTGTTTCTCGACCTCTTGTCTAAACTCTTTGAACTTTTCAAAGGATTCAGACTTGTGTCTCAGTAGGTACACGTAACCGTATCGTGAAAAATCATCTGTGAAGGTGATGAAATACACGTGTTGATTTTGTGTCCTAACACTCAGGGGACCACATACATCAGTATGTATTAGGTCAAGTGTGCCCATACATCTTTCAGGCTTACCGTTAAATGGCCGTTTCGTCATCTTGCCTTGTAGGCAAGGCTCACAAGTGGGAAGATCTTCTACAGTTAGAAAATCCAAAGGACCATCCTTTACCAACATTGTGATTCGGTCAACACCGATGTGGCCAATTCGATAATGCCATAGACACGTGGAATTAACAGTATCACGAGCTCTCTTCTTAGGGATTTCAGCCGACGTAGTTTCGGTTATGTTAGTTTCTAGAGAAGGATGTAGAACATAGAGACCATTCTCCAGTTCCCCGTATGCGATGAATCTGTTGTTTCTTTTAACAGTAATCGTATTACTAAAGAAGACAGAATAACCATCTGCACACAGTTTTGAGACAGAAATCAAATTTCTCCTTAAATTTTGTACATAAAGACAGTCTTTCAGTACAATTATTCCTTCTCTAAAAATTAATTCCACGGTTCCTATGGCCGCGGCTGCAACAGTTGCAGTAGTCCCCAAGAAGAGTGTGACTTCTCCTTCACTCAGCCTAAAGCTTACCTTGAACCCCTGCAGTGAGTTACAAGCATGAGTCGAAGCCCCGGAGTCAATACACCAAGAAGCAGAAGCTACCAACAAATTGGTTTCTATAACACAAGTTTCAAAGTTACCTTTCTTGGATTCCAGGTAGGCAGGACAATTCCTTTTTCAGTGGCTGGTCTTCTTGCAGAAGTGACAGGCATCCGATGCTTTGTCTTTCTTCTACTTCTTGCTCTTGGTGGCTTTCTTCTGAGGCTTCTTTGCCTTCCTCTTTCTCTTGCCTGTCTTGCCGGCTTCAACAAGCATGGCTACAGGCTCATCCTTTCTAATCAGTTCCTCAACTCTTTGCAACATATTGCTGAGCTCTTGTAAGCTGACATTCAGCTTGTTCATGTTATAGTTCATGATGAACAGATTAAAGGAAGGAGGCAATGAGTTAAGGGTAGCATCTATCTGGGTAGCAAGGTCCAGCCCGGATCTAAGAGCCTCCAGTTTGTTGATGTATTCCATCATCTGAAGACAATGGTTGTGAACTTGTTGACCCTTGGACATTTGTGCGGTCATGAACTGTTTCAAGACCTTTTGTCGAGTAGAATGATTCTGCTCTTCATACATTGTCCTGAGACTATCCAATATGTCTTTAGCAAGTTTGATCTGATCGAACTGCCTCTGTATCGGGTTGTCTAAGGAGGCAATGATGTAACACCGGGCAAGGGAGTTTTTCTCCTCCCATTCTTGATAGTCTCTCCTTCGGGCCTCAGAAGCCCTATCACCCGGACGCTCCGGGGCAGGATTCTTTGCCACTTTGTCCTGCTTTTCAGAAGCTAGGACCAGCATAAGGTTCCTATACCAGTCAGCATAGTTCAGGCCCTTCAACTTGTTGTCATCAAGCAGTTTTGCAAAAGATCCGTTTGCCATTTTCTGATAAAAGAGCAAACATCAGTCGACAACCTAATTTGATTCATGTTCATTTCATAGATATGGATTTTAATCTACGATTCATTTCCATTTATTCGTCTCTGAGATTTCCCTCCTTTCTCAGTGACGGAGACTACGGGTTGTCTCTGGAAATGTGGGAAATCACATAGGGTGCATGGAGCCAACTGTTTCAGCTGCATAACCCCATCACCTTTCTGTGAAGGATCACATCCACTCATCATATGAGTTTTCCCTTTGGCCTCTGTCAGACAAGGTTCAGAGCCGTTTTCAGGTAAACCTTTCTGTCCAGTGAGTGCTTACCCATCATATTCGTGAACGCCAAGGTACCGTGAGAGAGTTCCCATTTTCTGGTGAAGCCCCTCCCACATCGGTCTATGACGCCCCTATCATCTTATGAAACACTCAGACAAGCCCAACAGCAAATGGATAGCCCATTTTCTGGTGCGTTTCCTCATTACTGAAGGACCCATCCTCATGCTAATGATGGAAGGCCTTTAGAGAGTTCAACATATGAATCTCCCTATCACATGCACTCATATTAGCTGGAGGGAACAAAATTACGCCCTAGTTTGATTTAGGTCAAACCAAAGTGGCTCCCACTGACTTTCATAAAGCCAGATTTCGGTGGGCCTTAAATCGGCTAGGGTTCCGCACGCAACCTCTTGATGAGGTGTGGGGTCCACCACTAAGGGAAGTCATCCAATGACCAAAAGGGACACCATGGAAATGATGTGCATTCAGCCATGGTGTGCGCAAGAGCCACTGTCGAATGAGCATGGGCCAAGTACTTATGGCCCATGTACGCAGTACATCACACATCCATACATCACATGCAGGGATAAATTGATCCAATCAATTAATTATCTGTAAGGCCCGTTGGAAGCCCGTTAAAATTCCATAATATTAACCATTAATATTATCTAGGTATATGGGCTGAATTAGGGTTACCCAGTTCGGCCCATATAGCTTTATCCTTTAAAATGGGCTTTTGTAGTTTTAACTATTTAAAACTGGGCCTTTACAGGCTGGGCCGAATTAACCATTTAATTAAATATCAATCCTTAGGCCCATTAGTGGGAAATTAGGGCTGACTTTCAGCCTTGATTAAACCCTAGAATTGGTTCAAACAGTTTTGAACCAATCTTGGTTCAAATGGGTCTAGTGTTTGATTTTTAATTAAATCCTTAATTCAAGAAAATAATCTGAAATTAAATACTGATAAAAAGAAAAACAAGAATTAGTCAAACAGGGCTGTTCGCACAATCCTTCCTGCAAAACAGAGGTTAGATCACAGAAATGCAGTTTCACAAACTGCAAATCGCAGATAGCATTTCCCTTATCTGCGAAATCTCCTTCTCTGCGCCGCCATCTTCGATCCAAAATAAAATTAAAAAGAAATCCTATTTCTATTAATAATTACATCAGATCGAATACCTATACATTGAGTCTAGGAAATAAAAAATATTTACAGACCCAAATTAAATCAAGAACTGCAAAATCGCAGGTTCCCTGCGCAAACCAAGAATTCGATCTCCTCTTGTACGAACAACCCATAAATCAAGAAAATTATAAAGAACAATTCTAAATAATAATCATATTTATTTAAAAATAATTTCAGATTATTTGCCCATCTGATTTGGGAACAAATTTCCCAAATCCAAATCTGCGCAAATTTGTTAGAACGCCTTCTCCCTAATTGCGCAGGTTCAGATCTGAAATAGAATGGTTCAAGATTTGAACCTGTGGCTCTGATACCACTGAAGGGTTGAGAGATCCATCACATGGATGCCCAAAGATAGCAGAATAAGGGGCGAATTTCAAAAAATTTTTCTCTCCCTTCAATTGGGAATCACATTCCCTATTTAGAAAATCACATTTTCATGGATAAATCTTGAACCTTAAACTGAACCAGATCTGAACCAAAAGGAATGGGAGAGAATAATACCTGATACGGAGAAGCAATATCTCCCAACAAAGGTGTTCACGCCCAATCAGTAGTGTTCTTCCCCAAGAACTCTGTCATTCTCAAGAAACAGCAGGATTGAACATGAGCACAGCTTCCTTTTCAATCCTTTCTCAAAGAATTGATGTCAAGATCCAATCTTGACTTCTCCCACAGCTGGAGATCAAACTGGGAAACCGGGCGGCAAGAGCAGGGAGGCGGCAAGAGAGTATTCGCAGGGTGCAGAGTTCTCTCTTCTTGATTTCAGCACTAAAGAGGATCTGATGTATTTCTTGTTCTCTCTCAAGGCTGCCGCCCCCTCCTTCCTTTTGTTAACTTGAAAAGATCAGCTCCTAATCCCATTAGGAGGTGCTTATCCAAATCATATTTGGATCAGCCTTCTCTTCTAGTGATAAGGATAAACCCTTATCTTATCTGCAGATTAGATTAGCTTTATCCTAATCTTATTAGGAGGTTTCTAGATCTGAATCACATTCAGATCTGGACTCTCTGAGTGGATGGGATGAAGACCCTATCCTAACTGCTAATCCATCTCAGAATTCGCCCCTTTAATTAACTAAATTAATAGCCCAATTCGAAATGGGCTTTAGGCCCATTAAGCTTATGTGCTCACTTAACATTCCTAACTGCTGCCCAGTTGGGCTTCCTTGTATGGTGTGGGACCCAAGCATTGATCTACACATCAGCCACATGGGTTCGGCCCAGCCTTTGTTACAAGGCCTGGTCGAATACACTGTTAAGACAGTGCACCCCTAGAAACCCATCGAATGGGCTCTATGGGCCCAACAGTTACCCTAAGTGGTCCCTGGGCCAAGCCACCTTGTAACACCCAGGGACTGTGGGCAGATGCAAGATTAGCCCATCAGGTATTATCCTCAATGGTCTTACACTTAACCTCTCAGCCCATAATGATCATACACTGCCCGACAAGAGAGGACCTCTCCCTCGGCTGCAAGGAACAGTGTTGCACTCTCCACTTATATGGATCCCGGGAATTAAAACCCTTTTGCAAACATTTTAGAAACCATAATATATATACTTTTATATCTCATATAAAATATACTTTGCAAAACAAATCTCAACGGTTGAAATCGGCTGCCGGCAGTCTTCGTTTCCAACAGTGAGAGTGCATCCCCGATCATTACCTTTGTCCGACAAAGGGGCTGATCCTGTCACTATGATCACTCACTCAGATGAATTCTCGGATTGTCCCAACATACCCAGGTTTTGACCCCCGCTAAGGATCTCACTGATTGGTACATCAAAGACACCCCGATCCAACACCTAGTGCAGTATCATAATCGAGTCTAGGGGTCGGGTGTAACTTTCCAGTTTTGACCATCAATCTCCAAGGTCGAGGGCAATACTGGAAATCTGGTCCAGTTGAAAGGTTCAATTAATCCCACACTGTATGTGCCTAGGGTCTCACCCCGGTAGCTGAGACAAGCCACCCCAACCAACTTGGTGGCACCACAGTGTCAGTCTTGTCAGGATAGGTCTCCCCAGACCGACCCATTGGCTGTGAACATTCTAAACAAACACGAGTCTCAATAAGTGTCCAGTTTAAGGGTATTACATAGAAACATACCAAGGGAACATGAATCAAATATGTACTTTTATTCATTTACAATAAACTCATAAAGTACATCAATTTTGATTGAAGCTAAGGGCATACAAAACTGTCTAACACTTTTATTCATTTATAATAAATGTCTAATGTACATCAATCTGATTGGAGCTAAGGGCATATACTGTCTAATAGGATAGACATCCTTGGTTCATTTCCACCTACAACTGAGCATAGAAGATTCCTGGTCGTGGCGGTAGATTAGTTTATGAAGTGGGTGGAGGCTGAACCATTGATAACGATCACAACCCGGAACATATGGAACCTTTTTAGTGGAACATAGTATACCAATTCGGACTACCTAAGGTGCTGATCTCTGACAATGAAAAGTGTTCGTAGACACTAAATTCTAGAATTGGGGCACCGAGATGGGGATCTGGCAGAACCTCACGTCGGTGGCACATCCTCAAGCAAATGAACAGGTCGAGGTGATGAACAGGGCGATTCTCTACGGACTGAAAGTTCGCCTGGTGTGAGCTAAGGGTTTGTGGGTCGATGAGTTGCCCAACATCCTATAGGCCTACAGGACCACTATCAAGACCGCGATAGGTGAAACACCATTCAACCTCACTTATGGTATGGAGGTCATCATCCCAACTGAGATCGATGTACCAAGCTTAAGGAAAGAGGTGTACAACGAGGAGGCCAATGACGATGAGCTATGGATGAACCTCGACCTGATCAAAGAAGTACGTGACCTGGCGTACATCCGGGCTGAGGCCTACCAACAATGAGTAGCTCAGTACTACAATGCTCAAGTCAAGCGATGCCAATTCCGAGTTGGCAGCCTCGTGCTCCAGAAAGTGATGGTACCTGAGCCTGGTATAGGAAAGCTCAGACTAAACTGGGAGGGTCTGTATAGAGTTAGACGAGTATTTGGTGAAGGGACGTATGAGCTCGAGACATTAGAAGGGAAATAGGTGCCCCGTGCCTTGAACATCAACAACCTAAGAAGATAGTACATGTGAGCTCGGGAACTAAATATCCGCCAAATTTTCTAAGTCCAAATGACCACTTGCTCAGTCAATTCGGTCAGGCTGCATGTCGACTAAATTATACAATGGGGAGTGGACCATGAGTCACTCTAAAAGACTAAGGGCCATGGTGTCGAGCCTATAATGACCTCAGTGCTAAATATAAACAAGACTCAGTCGTTTTCTAAGCATATGGGTAGCACGATCAAACCTCACTTCCGCCTTATTGGTGTACAGGTAGTTTGGGTCATATACCCTACAATGTTTGTTCACCTTAGCTCATAATTACTTTGGGTTACCCCTTACTATACCAAGTTGTGTCAGGAGCTTAACATCTCAGGGAAACCTACATTTAGAAAATTTTGTTCAAAATTTATTGAACACGAGGTGGCAAAAAGAAAGTTGCATTTCATTTCTTCCAAGGAGTGGTTCATACATTTAACAAAAAAAAGGAGAAAAAGATAAAATCTACTAAACCGAGATTGGAGGCTCGATAGATGTTGTATATACAGGGAGGTCCAAAGAAAAGAGGCAAAGTTCAGTCATCACGGGGCTCCTCGCCCCCACCTTCAACTTTTCTAGAAGTATCCTTGGCTGCCTCAGTCTCTATCTCATCTTCAGTAAGGGAAAATTCCTCGGTCTCCATGGCTTGATCGATAGCGTCATCTGGGCTTTTCTCCGTTGCTCCATCGTTGAGGCCCAAGTCACTCTCTTCGTCGGAGTCAAGCACTTCGTTAGCCTCTACAACCATCTTGGTCATTGTTAACAGTTGTTTTGTGTACCTAGGTTTAGTACTACAAGGGTACTATTGTAATTTCTCCCATTTTTATATTGTACGACTGGGCCAATATAAATAATATCTCTTACACTCACCCCCTGTATTCTGGAGGGTTTTCAGTCCACTCGACTCTCCTCTCTTCTCTCTTCTCCTCTCCTCTCTTCTCTTGCTCTTGCTCAACATGGTATTAGAGCAAGTCATCCAGGCTTGAAGTGTGGTGTCAAGCAAACCTGTTGTTGAATGTCATACAGATGGTCTCTCCATCTCCTAGAGTTGTATCCCTTGAAATGCTAAGTTGTTGTATTTAGTTCGACCCAGAAGTTACAGAGACTTTTCATTTTCCAGCCCAGAAGTTGTACCCCTTTTCTGCTCGACTGTAGAGAGGCTATCATTTGAGGTTCGTAGAGGGAGTTCTGGTTTACAGAGAGACTATCATCTGAAGTTAAAATAGGTACTGGTCTTCTATTTTATGGCTGCCCTACTGATTGACTGTTTATTGATTGACTGTTCAGCCGATTGATGGACTGTTGATTGACTGTATTCCTTAACAAAGCAGTTGTATTCAACTGATTTTTTTTGGTATTATGGATTGTTGATGCCCTGAAGCTGATATTGTATTAATCTTATTGATTGACTATTCGGCTACCCTGTTGATCTCATTGACTAGTTGACTATCAGGCCTACTGATTAGGTGTGTGGTAAACTTCACCCTCTTTTTCACTCTGTTGGGAGGTCATATGACTTTTGTTCAATTGTTGGTCATTCATACCGACAATGATGTGCGAATCACATGGCAATGATGTGCATTCAGCCATGGTATTTGCAGAGAGCAACAAACGATTAAACATGGGCCAAGTACTTATAGCCCATGTGCGAATCACATTCAGCACATCAAAACAATCACATTCACAAATTGATCCAATCAATTAGATAACTTGTAAAACCCTTAATTATTTTAAGTTAACATAAAATCAGCCCATTAAGGTCCATATATTATCAAATAATATTATTCGGTTATATGGGCTAAACTGCAAAAGGTAGTTCGGCCCATATAGCAATTGGGTTGTTCTTGCTTCAACTTAAAATAAATTAGGTTTTACAAGGGAGGGCAGAACTGTATCATGTGATGGGCCATTAAACCCCTGGCCCATAACCGAATTTGAGTCACTTAAAATGTGACCCATGGGGCTGAAAACTGACACCATCGAACCATGGGTTTGGTCCAACCAGTTTGGACCAAATTAGGTTAATTCAGCATAGGGTTTGGTGTCCAAAACATGTTATAGTTTTCAAGATTTTGATCTGAATTAATTATCAGCTAAAATTGACATTCAATCATAGCAAGAAAACACATCACATAGGGCTGAAAGTGTGATTGTCTGAATCTGATCCGGAGAAACTCCAAACCTGCAAGAAAAGGGTTAATCGCAAATTGCAGATTTCTTTTCTGGCAAAACTTCTTCTTCTCCACGCACTCCAGCAAGTCTTCCAATGTAAAAAAAAATAGAAAAACCTAATTTTCTATTAATTATGTCAGATCGAATCCTATACATTTTGTCTAAAAATAAAAAAAAAATATTTATAGACCAAAATTGAATAGAATGAAATTGTAGTGTGCACAAATCTTTGTTCCAATAAAGAATTTGATCTCCATCACACTAACAACCCAAAATTCAAGAAATAATCATAGAACCATTCTAAAATTATTGTAGAAAAATAAAGAATTAATTTCAGATCAAAACACCCAAAATTGAGAATCGATTTCTAAGAAAAAATTGCTAACTGCGCAAATCGGGTAGAAAAGTTCTACCAATTTGGATCTGCTTCAGATCTGATCTAATTCGGTTCAAGATTGAACCTGACTCTAATACCATTGAAGGGAAGGGAAATCCATCATATGGATGGCTGAACCATGCAGGGTAGTTGGGAAAAATTTCAAAAATTTCTTTTCTCCCTTTCGTGAATCATATTCATAATTTTTGAAAAACTACAATTTTCAAGTATTATTCTTGATCCAAACCGGGCCAAATCTGAAACCAAAAGAAAGTGAGAGCAATACCTAATACACAATCCATACGTGTAGCTCCAAAATTAGGTGTTCACACCCAAAGAGGGTACCAAAACCCACTTCCACTAAAGATGACACAGCTTGAGATGAAACAGGGTCAGCAATGCAGTCCTTCAGCCAGAACTGCAATCCAACGGTTTGGATCAAAAAAGGGAGGTGAGCACTAAATTAGATCTGATTTTTCTTGCAAAAATCAGAATCAGAACTGATCTCTATCAGTTCAAGAATGGAGATCAAATTAGCGTTAGGGCAGCAAGAGAAGAAGGAGAGTGGGAGAACTGAGAGCAATGTGTAAACTTGGAGTAGTTTGCCCTCTTCTATTTATATAGCATAAAGATATGCACTCATAATCCAATTAGGAGCTTCCTATCTAAATCTTTATTTGGATCTGGACTCTTTATGTGGATAAGACTTATCTTCTTATCCTTATTTGTTGATTCAAACCCACATCCCTATCCAAATTTCCCCATACTAATTAATCCAATTAATCTAGTTTATTATGGGCCTTAGGCCCATTAAGCAAGTAGGCTCACATCCCCTTTCGATTGTTGGATAACTTGGCTCTCTTTGTATTGTGTGAGACCCTAACATTAATCTTTACAAAAGCCATATGGGTTCAGCCTAGCTTTTGTGACAAAGCCCAGTTGAATTCCTTACTAAAAACATTGAACCCTCCCTAAGTCCATCGATATGGTCTCTTAATGGGCCCAACATTTACACTAAATAGTCCTTGAGTCCAGCCACCTTATGACGGCCCAAGGACTATGGTCTTAATTGAGATTAGCCCATTAGGTATAAAAGCTCTAAATGCTCTTACACTTAACCTCTCAGCCCTTAATGATCAAACACTTCCCAACAAGAGAGGATCTCTCGCTCGGTTGCAAGGTACAGTGTTGTACTATCTATTCGAATGGATCTCGGGAATTAAAACCTTTTCTAAACATTTTTCACAAAACATAATATATATATATTTATATTCATATAAATATATTTTTGCAAAACAAGTCTCAAACACAGTTGAAATTTACTACCGGCAGTTTTAGTTTCCATCGGAGAGAGTGTAGTCCCCGATCGTTCACTTTGTCCGACTAAAGGGCTAATCCTGTCACTATGATCACCCACTCAAGTGAATTCTTAGACTGCCCTAAGATACCCAGGTTTTTCCCCCAAAGGATCTCACTGATTGGCATATCAAAGATAGCCTAATGCTACACCCAGTGCAGTACCATAATCGAGTCTAAGGGTTAGGTGTAACTATCCAGTTTTGCCCACCAGTCTTCAAGGTCCAGGGCACATACTACATGTGCTTCGGGTCTAACCTTGGTAGCTGAGACAAACTACCCCAACCAACTTGGCAGCACATTAGTATCAACCTTGGTAAGATAAACTTACACAAGTTTCATAAGAGTCTAGTTTAAGGGTAATTATACAAAAACACACCAAGTATAACATGAATCAATTATGTACTTTTATTCATTTATAATAAATGTCTAATGTACATCAACCAGTCTTCAAGGTCCAGGGCACATACTACATGTGCTTCGGGTCTAACCTTGGTAGCTGAGACAAACTACCCCAACCAACTTGGCAGCACATTAGTATCAACCTTGGTAAGATAAACTTACACAAGTTTCATAAGAGTCTAGTTTAAGGGTAATTATACAAAAACACACCAAGTATAACATGAATCAATTATGTACTTTTATTCATTTATAATAAATGTCTAATGTACATCAATCTGATCGGAGCTAAGGG